>NC_137164.1:68908083-69606286 GCF_951394435.1 Stenella coeruleoalba | reverse complement strand
TAAAAGAGACCCTTTCCAAAGAGTGAAGAGATGCCCATCCCCCCACCCCCATCACACTGATACCCAACATTTGCAGCCCCAAAACATTGAAGATACCGCAGTGTTTGGACCCAGCTCTTCAAAGTTATGCAGGGAGCCAGATCTTCATATTTCAAGGAGGACTGAACATCAAAACGGTTGATTCCTTCTGATGCATGCTACAAAGGATATTTATCAAATTAGTTTCTCAAACTCTACTGAAAACAAGCTGCATTTTTAAACAATACTTGGACCTAAATGTGTCAAACACAATGTTTATAAGCACCTATGAACAAAGACTATTGTTATTTCCAGAACCATAGATAATCTCCCCATTAAAATGTAAACCCAACCATTGAAATTATTTCACAATAACACAAATAACTGACATTAAAAATGATGGAAATGTGGAACTTACAATGTTTAACTGAGGAGCAGTACATACTATCCCATGAAAAGAAATGGTATAATCAATATTGACATCACTAAGACTTGCCCACCAACGAGCAATACAAAACTCAATTGCTTTCCCACCCTGCAAAGAAAAATGAAATTAAATTATCAATGCATAAATTACAAAACATAAATAGGTGTTTCAAAGCAGTTCTATGCTTTCAAACTTTTTCTATTTGTACAGCAGGAAAATTCAAAGAAACTTATCATTAGCTATGCTTGAAGTTACACAAATCACAGTTGCTGAGACAGACTGCAGGTATTTAAATATACAGTTATTTACTCATAATCCTAAACTGCTTGTCGTAAGAGGTCTGAGGCAGCTTCTGAAGTACATGTAATAAAATAATGGTGAAAACAAACTGGAATAAAAACTTGGGACCAAAGGAAAAATAATTAAGAACAATGATAAGAGAAGGGGTATGACAACTCTGTGAGGCATATTCAATAGCCACAGCTGAGTTCTGGGCTCAAGAGCTGCCTGGCAACCAAAGCCAAATGAAATTATGGTCCCTCACATGTTTCTTCCTATTAAAAAAAGTAAAAACAAAAGCTGTTCTTTGAACACTTGAGTTTTAAATTAAGTTTTCTAGTAATCAGTGTATTAGAAAGTTTAAAGTGAACCATATTACTCTATAACACATACAAGGACACAAGTCAAAGTTATCAGAAACATAAGCGATACAGGAAAGATGAGGCAGCCATCTGAAAACACTGAGTAGCAAGTTCAAGAAAGAACATCAATGCGTTCACCTTCTAGAAGGAAGGACTAGGCACCATTTCTAACACTACAGATACGCCTGGAGAGCTGCCAGGCTAATCTGTAGGCAGGAGCAGCAGTTTCACCTAAAAAGCAAATTAACCTCATGGATTCTTAGCAACAGGGCATTAATAAAATAACTAAAATAAGTAGAAAACACGTAGAGAAGTCTTAAACATGGAAATAATCTACTGTACGATGAGGAGACAATCTCAACCAGGGTCCACTTTGTGAGGCGTCAGCATCTGGCAGACCAGCACTTTCCTAAGAGATTAACATTTACCTCAACTTGGTTGCAAGTATCCTAGTAAGACGACCTATCTTCCAACATTATTCAGCATTAATAAAATATACAGTCCCAATGTGCTCTGAATACAAACTATAAAATCAAATTCAAATACTTAGTCTTAGTCCACACCCAGAACGAAAGGAAACTGTTTCAGGATTCCAGACTGTTAATTAACACTTACCAAGACAGGAAAGGATTCAGTCAGCATTCCTTTCTCTGGAAGGGAACAAAACTTATAGAACTCATGACTTCGATAGGCTCTCTGCTTCACAAGCTGCACTGCATGAAGAACAAACTTGGCAGACACCTCAGAAGAACAGGAGCACACCATAACTTCTACAACGACAAGGGAAGAAGCAACATTCTAACTGACGAGATTTAAAACAGACACAAAATGGCTTTCATAATGCCTACTTAGGGGGAAATACTATATCAAGAGAATGAAATGGTATATTCAAATGAAATCTGCTATTTCTTTAAAAACAATGAACTGACCGAGTATTAATAAAGATGAGAGGGTAGAAAATTTAGCTATGGAAAATAAATAAATCAGGATTAAAATAAGCAACTGCTACGCTGCAAACAGCAGGAAACAGCAAGCTGTCCACAGAGGGACACACAATTATCCTAATCAGGTAATTTTTAAAATCCCTCCCTTCTCTGTTACTAAGTTCAACCTTTCCTCTTGCTTCAGCTAAAAACCAATCAATTCTTGGTAAAGAGAATTTTAATTTTAGAAACCTCTATTTGTTAGCATGCCTAAGTCCCATTAGTATCCATTTATCCAACTTCACTGATAACTTTTCCTAGTCTCTCGCTCTTGGTTTATCTGCACTGTTTGCTTCTGGAAAGTATGACTATCAGAACTACATATGCTTAGCTGTGCTCTGCGGCGGAGCTGGAGATGAGCCAGGATCACCGTGAAGCCAGGTCAGCAGCTTATCTCGCGAATACCTGGCCCTGAGACAAGGAACCAAAGCAAGGCTTAATTCTCTGCCTCACAAGATCAAGTGGGCACAGGGCTCTGGGAACCTAATCACTTGCTAAGAATACAGAATCTAGTGTTATGACAATATGTCAAAGTATTTGAAATAGGAATCATCTGTACTGCATTTCTTTTTTTCCCCTGCTTTGACCCTTCCCCCCCCCCCGTTTTATTGAGAAACAACTGACATATAATATTTTCAAGTTCAGGGTGTACAACGTGATGATTTGACGAGTATGTATATGTTATGAAACAATCATCACAAAAAGGTTAGCTAACACATACATCACTTCATATAGGTACCAATTTTTTTTGGTGGAGAGAACATCTAAGATCTACCGTCTTAGCAAATTTCAAGTATACAACCCAGTATTATTAAGTACAGTCACCATGCTGGACATTAGATCCCTCAAACTTTTCCATTTTATAACAAAGTCTGTGCCCTTGACCAACATCTCTCCCACCCCCTCCACCTCCCACAGTATATATCTAATCAAAGACTGCTAAATGCTCTGAGCTACTTCTATTCTGGATGATCTGATCAATTCTTATTAAAAACAAAAAACAAACACACAAAAAAACCAAAGAACTAATTATTTTCAATACCCAACCTAAACAAATCATAATTAGGGCATTATAATCACTGACATTTACCAGTAAACAGACATCATGTTCAATATGAATTAACTATAGATCTTTATTCTTTGGTATGATTAGCATACGTTTTATTAGAGTTAGATGTTACACAACCATTGGGCCTATGTGAGTGGAAGCCCTGAGTTGTACCACGATGCAACTCTGACTCTGATCATGAACGGAGAAGGCATTATTCTGAACCAAATTAAAATCCTATTAAAACATCTTAAGATAGCCTAGATCAGCGGTCCCCAACCGTTCTGGCATCAGGGACCAGTTCCGTGGAAGGCAATATCTTCATGGACTTGGGGTGGGGGGGAGTGTTGGTTGGGGATGGACGGTTCAGGCGGTGATGCGAGCAGATGGGGGGCGATGGGGGACGGCAGATGAAGCTCTGCTGGCTCGCCCGCCGCCCACCTCCTGCTGTGCGGCCCGCTTCCTAACGGGCCCCGGACCGGTACGGGTCCGCAGCCCAGGGGTTGGAGACCCCTGGCCTAGATAGATGACTGACATATGAACCAATGCAAAATAGAACTAGATCTTTAAAAAGGTTTGAACCTAACAGCAAATCTACAGTGCCAGACACCTATTACTGTTGTGAGAAAAGTCTACTGCAGGTATATGAACTTTATATGGTCATAACCAGAGCAGAGATAGAATGCACATAAAGGTAAATGGGCAAGACAAGACATTAACTTTACTCACCAGCCCACGTTGCACCCTCAGGAACCTCAATAAAATGCCTCCGAATTTGACCAGGTTTAAAATGTACATCTGTCAAGGCTAGATCATAATGGGTTGATTCATTTACTCTGAAAATTAATAAAAATAAATGATTAAACATGACACTCTCATTAAAAAAGCTTTATATTATAAGCCCACTGGTACTCTAGATTTCAACAGTTCATGAGAAATGAACACAGGGAGTTAAAAGCTGGTAACAAAACAGTATGCACAATGTCATCTCAGTTTTGCAACATGTTAGCAGAGATACACTGTGGAGATGCTTTTTCTGCTTTTTACTTGTTTGCTTTATAATTTGTCTGAAGTCAGACACACAGCTCCCTCTTTTCTGGTTAAAGGAATTCTACAACATTCACAGGATTTTCCAGTTACCAGAATCTGGACTACTGTGAGTCCAAAATATTAAAATCAAAGGCAATGTTTTGTGCCACTGATACTGCCTTATAGTTGAGACTGATATTAAATTTAACCTCTTTCGTAGCTTCAAAATGCACCCATGCCATAAATGACACAGTAAAGAAGAGAAAGTACTTTCATAGCGTTTTTGTAAGGGATCAGTGAAACATAAAGGTCAAATGTATAATTACCCAACCCAGAAACCTAAAGTACATACTAAGGACAAATTCTAGTCAGTATGACAAACATTTAATGAGTGCCTACTATACCTGAGGCACTGCTATTAGGTGCTACAATTACAACAATGAATATAATGTCTTCCTTTTCCCCAGCCAATCTAGCGGGGATGGAAAACCCAACAGGGACGTTGAACGTAATATTCTCTGGGGAGACAGGAAGCGTTAGTGGAAAAGATGCAAGGTTCCTGGTTCACGAGGAGCGGTCAGGGAAAGCTTCCTGAAGCACATGAGGTCTCAGCCCACTCCTGAATCTTGTACATTACCTTGTTGAAGTTCCTACGGGACTTCTAGGGAATGTGCGGCTGAGAATTTAACTGTTCCGCAATTTTTTCACATGTGTGTCACTTGTTACCTCCTCAATTTCATCCTATGTTTCATATGGGCTGAGACCTACTGCATATTAAATATTACTGTGCAACTAACTCGATAGAAGCTGTTAACTCAGAGTTCTCTATTGTTTCCAGTACTCTCATCTCCATCTTGCCTTTCATGTACTGAATAATTTGTTTCGTACATTCTGTACAATGGGTTCCATATGGGGTCACGTAAAATGCAGTCCCCGTGTCTTCCGTGGGCTCACAGTCAAATGTGGTGAATTAAAAATGACAACACACTAGCTAAAGTCTGTACCACAGGCAAGTGAAAAGTGCCATGAAGCGGCAGGGAGGGGCTCCCTTCACCCAGAGATGACCAAGAACACACCTGGTCATTAAGTTAAGGGACAGGAAACTGAAGCAGAGAAATCAGCTGTGCAAATGCACCCGTCCTGAGGAAACTGGGGGGGTCAGCATTGGTGAGCTCGTGGAAACGTGTAATTTGTTGATGGAGCCGCGGGAAACACTGGCTGTGAAGGGCCACTGTTTGCTATTTTAAGCAGCACGATCCTTGGGCGTGCCGCTGAGGTACTTTATACAGCAAGCAGTGTGATCAGTCCTGAGCTCCTTCATTCTGGGGCAGAAGACAAGATGGAAAGGGAAGAGTCTGGAAACGGCACTGGAAAAGCGGAAGAACGAGGAGATAATGGTAATCCCAGAGATAAGGGGGGAATCTGGGCCGGGGGTGGGAGGGGACAAAGTCACTGTCAAACACTGCCGAGGCATCAGGCCAGATGAAGGCTAAAACAGCCTCTGAATCAGGTGTAAGGAGGGCAGGTGACACATGCTATCAGTTATCCTCACTGTGAACAAGGAACACCGTGACTGACTACGCACCACCTTGAACGTTAAGCAAGGAACAGAACCAAAACCCAGTCACCTGGTTCTGGCCTACGGATCCTTTAAAAGTTCACCCCATTTCCATAAACAGCCATTACATAATTACACGTAACAGCAAGCTATCGGTAACTGGGCACTTACTTTGCTGCAATAACTGCAGTGATTGGGACTCTGAACAGAGGACCTGCGTTAGGCGATGCTATATCATAGCCACATACCTTGAAAAAGGAATAAGTGTCAGTATCCATAAACAGACTTTTTTAAAAAGAGAAAATAAAAGAAAAAAAGGGTGAATCTACTCAGCGAATAAATTAATCTAAGATTAAAATGTAAAGGTCCTAAGTACAAGTTGGCATCAATTTTCTGATGTCAGGCCACATAATTAATGGCAAACAGCCTGGACAAATACACCCATGACAACCCTTGACTTACTCAGACTGATGGGGAAATGGACTGCTACACAAAGACTTCTACACATTTTAAAGACTAAAGAAAGTAAAAATGAAGATATCCCAATAAATACCTCCGTATAATGCAATCCTTCTCTTAAGCCCCTGGGATCCACACGTATGTTTATGTGTCTGCACTGATTCATGAGTTCCAAATGGCTGGGACACTGAACCCATGATGAATTCGAAGTTAAAGCTAAATGAAGCTGAAGGGATATTTTCTCAGAGTTTTCTGGCGTTAAAAAGACCAAAAAGTAAAGATTAGTTATTTTTTCCTTTTCTTCCATTTTAAAACATTCTGTCGTCTGTCAAGAAAATTCCGCAGATACATGTGGTTGGCTGTAAAATCCAGTAGGCACGGGCTCCCGAAACACAGCTTACATAAAAGAGCCACAGAACCTCCCTCACATTTATTTTAGGATGCTCGGAATCCGTTCATGTGTTCACCCAACATGGCTGGCTACAACCTGAACACAAACCATTTTAGTGAATATTTTTCATTACTGCATACAGTTAACAGAATCTGACTAAGAGAAAAGACTCCTAAGTTTACAGTGATGACAATTTTGTTCACAGTCGTTGGGCTGGGGTTCTCCCTGGCTGCTTCTGCTTCCCACTCTCCAACCAAAAACTCTTACACCCAAGTAGTAAAAGTGGGAAAGAAAAGGAATTTGATGCTTTACTATCCACAATTTAATAAAAGCTCCAGGTCCCTAAAGGCCCATGCTACTGTTTTTCTGGTAGACACACTGCCAACTGAACTGCCACTGTATCAGGATCCCTAATTGCCATCAGTGTCCCCTACACCTCTATGAAATACAAATTAATAACATTGTCAATTCCTGTCTTCTCTTTAGAACATTAGCCTAAACAGCATTTTCTCTATTGTGGTACAATTCATTCAAAGCATAAATGTGAGCACATCAGCTTACTGTCCAGTTATTACTCACCAGTATTTTCTGGAAATACAGGTTCAATGCCAACACCGTGATCTGAAGGTGCAGCCACCTGAACAGGATCTCGGAGGTAGATGCCACGGTTATTTCCAACAGTAACAGTGAAACCTAACTTATTAGCAAATGATGTATTCTGAACGAGGTAGTCATAGGCTTTATCAACCTAATTAAGAGAATACAAACAGTAAGATATACACGGTTGGGTCAAGAAAGTACTTTATTGCAGATCCCCAATTTCTTTTCCATTGTAGCAAAGTACAAGCAAAAAGTCAGTTTCTCCATCCGCCTTTCTGACCTACACGGAAACCCCATTTAGGAGGGCAATTCTACCTCACTGGACAAAACACTGGTCTAGCCACTGGACTCGCCTTCCACTCCACCCTCTTTACTCCCAAATGACGAAGCTAGGAAACCTCCACATGCCATTACGACTGGCCGGCTTCTGCCCTCTGCTGCTCTGCCGTGAACTCCACCCTCTACATGTCCTATGTCCATTATGTTTCTCCACCTTAGCCTCACCAATCTGTCTTAAGTACAAAATTTGTTTTCATACCCTCTGCTTACAGTTCAGAGACTACTCTGGCATATAATCAATTAGAAAAACTCAATCATCATTATAATAGGAGTATTATCCAGTAATCACTGAAATATTATCCTGCTGATTTACAACCCGTTTTTTTCGTACAAACGACAATACCTGAATAATACCATGTCCTTGGGCAAACACTTCTATATTGTCAGCCTTCACTGCAGTGTTTTCGAGAGCTCTTCTGACTGAATGAACCGTGTAGTTAACATTATTAGCTTTCAGACCTAAAAGCCAAAAACAGAAAACAAGAAAGTAGTGTCCATCAGTTGAGCTGGTTACTTGAAACACTCTCTGCTCACTAGTATGGATAGCGCATACATCCTCTGGTTTTAACGTCTTGTGTTTCAACACTCACTTTTAAATCTTTTTTTATTAAAAAAAAAAAAACAAAAAACTGACAAACAGTCTGACTCAAGCTGCTTGTGTTAACGCAAAGACTTCATTCAACGAAAATTCCTGTGTGCCCACTAGGTAGCGGCATGAACACGGGCTCTGCACTGGGAATGTGAACGTCTGAGCAAAAAGTACCAAAAGGCATTCAAATGACACCTTCCTTAAACTACTGCTGGTCAAACAACATGGTCACTGGCACAAGGTCTCAACCCGGGTGCACATTATAAACACCAAGGGTACTGGAAGGAGCCAGAAAGATGTGAGGTCCCGATGCAATTAAATCAGCACCTTTGAGACTGGATCCCAGGCATGGCCACTGATTAGAAGCTTCCCTGGCAATGCCAGGGAGCAGCGAGGCTGGGGCTGACTCTCCTCTGGGTAGGATGTGGAGGCCGCCAAGCTGTCCACCTTCTGATAACGACTGATGTTAGAGGCGCAAGATGAGTAAGAGCGCACTCCTGACCCCTCCAGAACTGAACACGCAGACACTTACGAGAGTAAGCCCTGAGCAAAACGAACATGGGAACGCTACGGCGCTCTGAGAGCAAATCAAGAAGGTGACCGTTGTGTGAGAATCCACGAAAGGGTGATGCTCCATGAGAACAGATACGTGAGTCGGTATCCCTAGTAGTGTCTATCAGAGGAGACACAGGGAACACACAGGCCAAGACACGGCAGAAAGGAGCTCCAGGCAAAGAGAGCAGCGCGCCACAGACAAGAGGCGCGAGCGACCCTGAGATACTCGGCAAGGTTGAACAGGACCAGGACTGTGGGTGGAGAGCCTGGGATCTGACCAGAGGGACGCTGCTGGGGAGGGGTCTTCAGGCCCGCCGGGCTGACCGGACGCTGAGCCCTGGTCAGGGCCGACGCCCCCCGTCCAACACCACAGCAGCCTCTCGCACGCCAGCCTAGTGCCCCGTCGGCTTCGCTGGCTCCACGCCGATATTCACTGTCTTCTTACGTGTAACAGTAACCATTTTTTATTTTGTTCACAGTCTGTTTCTCCTCCAACTTTAACATCAACTCCACACAGGCAGGTATTTTTAATGCTCTGTTCACTAATTTAGCCCCAGAGCTAAAATAATGCTTAAGAGTCATTAACAGCCAATGAATATGCTTGCTGAATGAATATACATTCAAATCATTATCATCACATCAACTATTCTCCACCTTAAACTTTACTTTGGGCCAGGACATTCCCAGTTGTACCACATTTTCTCACCCTGAGAAATTCAGGAATTAAAAATATCTGCCTGAAATAAGAGAAATTTATTCAATTACTTTTCACGGCCACAATCTGACTTTATTTTATGCTATGAACATGAAATTGTCTAGATACTTCACACCTACTTAACTAAGCTTATACATAAACCATGCATTTTAGAACCAGGACCAAGATGAAGTATAAATGATACTTTTAAAATCCATTTTATCATGTTACTTCTATCTTATTAAGAAAAGTAATGAAATTGTGGCTGAAGTACACGTGGAATAGCCAACAACTCACTGTCGTTTCACTGGGAAATTGAGCAACGGTAGTAAGGTGAGCAACGTCGTTACCTGACAGAATCAAGGCGATGCCTCCACACGCGTTGGGAGAAGACATAGACGTCCCGTTCATGAGCTGAGTTCCACGTAGTGTCCAGTTAGGAACAGAGGCTATGGCACCTCCTGGGGCGCTGATGCTCACTCCAAGGGCCCCATCAGCACTGAACAAAAGCAGTTAGAGTCTGCTTACGACGGTGGACACTGGATAAACAGGGCCTTTGGCCACTGGCCAAATAAATTACAGTACAACACACGAACTATCCGCAGTCATGGCTATTTCACTATTACGCAGCAGTTTTTTCCCTCATAAGTGGACAAAATGTCTGTGTGTGTGCGTATCTGGGCTTACACGTGGCAGGCCATAGTATCAAGTATGTTTTATAGAAGGACAGTAAATGAGGGTCGCTGCTCAGATGCCTGATGAATGTACTTTTCGCGTCTGTAATAAGCAGAAGCACCCTCTTGTCTACAAAGTCTAAAATAGCGCTGTCCAGGAGAAGCATGTGGGACGACACACATGGCATTTAAAGTTTTCTAAAAGCCATATTTAAAAAAAGCTAACAAAAAGATGGTTTACTTAATTTTAGTAACATATTTTATTTAACCCAACATATCTAAAATATTATAATTTCAACATGAAATTGATAGGAAAAAATGAGTTAATTTACATTCTTTTTTGTACCAAGTTTGCAAATCTGGTGTTCATTTCATACTTGCAGCACAGCTCAGTTCAGACTCTCATGTGACCAATGGCTGCCATGCTGGACTCGAGCCAGCAGGGTCTGCTGAGTTAAAGCCCATAGAGTTCACCATTGCATCGTCACCAAACACCAGCTCAACAACTACCGTTGTTCCTGGCTAGGAATATTGGGGCTATTTGGTTTCACATTTTAACAGACAACTGAAAGCAATGCAAACAACTCCTGCAACGGGTTGGTAGCAGCCCTCCTAGTGACTATCCTAAAACAAATATTATTGGGTAAATATCTGTTGACCTGTAAAGATGTTCTCACTGTATTACCGAGTGACAAAAGTAGGTTATAAAAGTGCCTGAGTCATGTGTGCTTCCACTTACGCACACGGTAATGACTAAAAAGATGTTCTTCGAAATCTCACCCATACATACGATAGATGATGAGGTTTAGGGTGATTCCCACTTTTCTCTTTGCACTGTCTATGTTGTCTACCAATGTTTGCACTGAACCTTGATATCTGGTAACTGGAACAAATAACTGGGAAGACTCATGAATTCTGACTACTTCCTTACTCTCTATTAATTTTCCACTAGTCTGTTAAAGTGGCTGATCATAAAGCATTTCTGGTGTTGGAAATAGTGTTCTAAAAATAGGTTCCATAAAACGTAAATAAAACTTTCACTGAAATAAAAAAATAAAATTTTCCTTACATAAACCTTACATATTCTTAGTGAAGGATTGTAGACATGGGCGTAAAATTTATAACAGAATAGTTATGTCATACATCTAACAATGAAATAACTGTAATTTATTTCTTTAATTACCTGTTCCCCTAAAACGAGATTGTTAATCAAAATGAAAATGCAAAAACCAATAGAAAGAATCGGTAAAATGACCAAAACTCTACCCCTCCCCACCATGCAGTTTAACAAAATATTTGTAATAGTCCCACGTACAACTCTCAACCTACCTGGGGCCTCTAGAAGACCACGTGTACTGATTTGCAGGTAATTTCTCTCTCAGAGAATACTCGGCAACCATCATATCAGGAGAAACGTAGGCACCAACACCTGTGGAGTGGATCTGGTCATTAACAAAAGGACACAAGACAGGGATCCTAATTCTAAACCCACTGCTCCCTCGGCTGTGTGACCCTAGTAAATCGCCTACTCTCCCGATACCACAGTTCTTTCTCACAAAATGGAAAGATAAGAAAATTTAATAACCAAGGCAAGTTTACTACATGCCAGATGTTACACTAGGTGGTATGCTTTTGTATATAAAAATACCTTCCAGGATTATTATGTGGATTAAATATAATAATGTATCTAAAAGTGTATCTATGTGTAAAAGAGAAATGTGTTTCAAATTTTAAAAATATAACTTTAGAAAGATAAGGAATCAGTTGATTGGTCTTCATTTTTAAATGACCACAAAAATGACTGTAGTAAATAACAAGCATATAACATGCTACATACAGTCTTTTAGTATTATATATATTTTTTGCGGTACGCGGGCCTCTCACTGTTGTAGCCTCTCCCGCTGCGGAGCACAGGCTCTGGATGGGCAGGCTCAGCTGCCATGGCTCATGGGACTAGCCGCTCCGCGGCATGTGGGATCTTCCCGGACTGGGGCACGAATTCTTGTCCCCTGCGTCGGCAGGCGGACTCTCAACCACTGTACCACCAGGGAAGTCCTACATACAATCTTTTAGATAAATGTGCAGATGCAAACTAGTTAGACTCTGCAATCACAGAACATAGAGATCAAACTCAGTTCCTTCATTCTAGAAATTTGGAAGCAGAGCGTAGAGAGATTAAAAAAATTTACTAAAGGAAATGACTGGCAGAGACAAGACTTAGAATCGAAGCCTACCAGCTCCTCATTCTTCTTTACAACACACACATCTTCGGAGCAGAAGTCTAGATAAAATAGGTGAGTTAAGAGGACTCAGGTTAACGATGCTGCCACATAAAACTAATTGTTTTGTAAAATTTAGTATAAAATTTTCAGTGAAACTGGGGATAAAAAAATGACAAAATACTGAGCATTGTAGCAGTGCAGTGTATTTTGATCATTAGATACCTTTGAGGTCTATTTTCTGTTTCATTTTAATTTGTGTACTTAAAAATATCTAGAGATCTGGAATACACAAGGGATGTATCACACTGGCAGGCACTGTTATCTTAACACATGATTTAACAGAATTACTGAATCAAAAGGTTTCAAACTACAATAAAGGGGTCCAGCGGTAAAGAATCCACCTTGCAACACAGGGAACGTGGGTTCAATCCCTGGAAACTAAGATCCACGTGCCGCAGGGCAACTAAGCCCGTGTGCTACAACTACTGAGCCTGTGCACCTCAACTAGAGCCCATGTGCCGCAAACTACAGAGCCCACGTGCTCTGGAACCCGCATGGCACAACTAGAGAGAACCCATGCGCCACAACGAAAAAGGTCGTGCATGCCTCAACGAAGATGCCAGGTGCCACAACAAAGACCTGACGCAGCCCCCGCAAAAAAACAAAACCAAATTATATAAAGCAAGCTACACCTTGCTTAAAATTTACAAGCTATAAATAAAAGCACGTCCTATAAACATAAGGTCACTGATATTTCAAAACAGAAACATTTTCAAAAGGACCAGTTTCTGTTCTAAGCTTTGATGCCCAAATTTTGTTGTGTCTATAACATCAATAATATCTTTACAACTATAATAACACTTATGATATATACATATCTGTTCAGTTACTGATGGATACGCCAGAAAAACTGTTTGGGACCAGTTTTTATAGTCATGCATCCAATCACAAATGTTAAGAGGTGTAAGCCTTATTTTGATCCCAAATTTAAAAATAAACCAAAAAACTTTAGGCCTCATTTACTACGTAAGGGATCTCTCAATTCATCCTCCTCATTCATGATCTTAGTAAAAAAAATCAGGGCTGGGTTTCATGTTTTGTGGAGGGGGGTTTTGCACAAGGCGGCAGCTACTGTACTATAATGGAAGTTAATTTGATTATTTTCATATTATGACTGCAACTAATTTTGCGCTCCTACAACTCCCGCTGACAGGCATTTTTTCCCGTTAGATTACAGTGAAACAACACTGCATCAGATCCTGAAGACCAAAGAGTGGGAAAAAGCCACATTCATAGAACAAATGTGATTCAACTGCTTTTCACAATAATGAAGCTCCCTTCCTCTACATCTAAATCTTTCTGCATGTTCCAAGAGAAATTAAAAGAGGAAACGCGACTATAAATAAATTGCCCTACACTATAAGTAAGTAGTGAAGCAAGTGTCTTTATTTATGCTGTTTACTTAGCCTGGAAAGCCCTTCCCTTGCTTATTTCTACCTATTAAAATCCTCATTCTCACACTGTTTTCAGAAAGCCTTGCCCAAATTCTCAAAGCAGAGGTAACTGCACATTTGTAATCCCACAGCCCTGGATCTGTACTTCCAGTAAACCCCTTACTCCAGGCTGCTGTAGGGGAAATTCTAGATCAGCAAGTCCCTACTAGATTTCACTTTCCTAAGGATCTACTTAAGGCTCACAGTGTCTTGCATAGAGTAGAGATACAGTTAACATTGGATGAACTGAGGTTTTTTGCCTGCTTGTTTCTAAGTCTATTTCTAAAACAGGAAACTAACCTATCACACTTGATGTGGTTCCTCCTGGGCACCCGACTGTAGAAAGGCAGGGGCCGTTATTCCCAGCACTTGAAACATAAATTACGTTATGCTTCCACACAGCTTCACTAATTACTTCACATATTCTCCTGAAAGAGACAGACAATTCCGCTGAACATATAAAACTGTCCCACTTTTCAAGAACTATATGACCATAATGTGAAAATATTTTCAAACATGGTGTATATGAAAAAACAAACCAAAACAAGGGTTCTAAGTAGCATAAGTAAGATGGTGGTCATGGATCAGGAGAGGTGCTTTAGAATCACTCAGGACATCCTCAAACTACAAGTGCTGAGCTCCTATGCCCACAGTGTTTATAACACCAAACTACGCTCAAACGCACGGTTAAGTAAATTTCGGCACATCCACCATTGGTGGAACACGATACAGCCATCCCAAGAGATACACCCTCGTTGGGTTTTAGTGGAGGGAAGGAGTTAGGAGCCCCCAGGTTAAACATGGGGAAAATGCTAGATACAAAACTGAATATATGTGGGGAAAATAAACTACAAAAGGACCAAGAGCAAAGACTGAACCATTGGGCAGTGACTGGGTGGTGGGACAACAGGGGTCCACCTCCATCTACCACTTAAAGTATTCAGAAATGACTCCTTGGGAATCCACACACACAGTTGTGACAAGTGGCAAAGGTGAAAGTGGAAATAAGGCACTAAGAAGAACTTAAATGTAGGATTTAAAATATAAGAAATCTGGTTAGAGCTTGACAGCAAATAAGAAAAATGTACTGGTATTAATTAAAGGAGACAAAGTTAGACCACAAGGAAGAAAATGGGGTCAATATAAAAAAGGTAAAGGGCCAAGGACACTCCAAAGTGATAAATGTGAAGGAAAGAATGGGAAAGAAGACTTTAAAAGAAGGAATGTTAAAGGAGAGAAAGAAATATACTGAGGTAATCAAGCTACTGAAGCAAGAGAAGAAGGGGCGAGATTACCTTCATGGATGAAACAACTGAGAGAGAGGGTACTTGTGAGACATTCCTTTCCTGCCCCACAAGGGACTTAGTACCAGTGATCTGAGAAAATTAAGGTTTTTTTTTTTTAACTTTTTAAAATTTTTATTTTTTATATTAACATAGAGTAAAATTGACTTTCTTTTTGGTGTACAGTTCTTCGAGATTTAACACATGTATAGCCTGTGCAACCACCACCATAAACACAGTAATAATTTTAGCACCTCATTAAAAAGTCTCCCTGGTGTTATCTGTCCATTTGTAGTTACATGTTCCCTTCTAAGCCCTGGCAACCACTCATCATTCTTGATTCCAGTCATTGTGTCTTTTTCAGCATGTCACATAAATACAATCTTGAGATATACAAGACTGGGTGTATGTGGATGGGGGGTGTATAGGGATGGTGGGTGTATGTGCATGGTGGGTGCATGTGGGTGGTGGGTGTATAGGGATGGTGAGTGTATATGGATGGTGGGTGTACATGGATGGTGGGTGTATGTGGATGGTGGGTGTATGTGGATGGTGGGTGTATGTGGATGGTGGGTGTATGTGCATGGTGGGTGTATGTGCATGGTGGGTGTATGTGGGTGGTGGGTGTATAGGGATGGTCTGGTGTATAGGGATGGTGGGTGTATATGGATGGTGGGTGTACATGGATGGTGGGTGTACGTGGATGGTGGGTGTATGTGGATGGTGGGTGTATAGGGATGGTGTGGTGTTTAGGGATGGTGGGTGTACAGGAATGGTGGGTGTATGTGGATGTGTGGTGTATAGGGATGGTGGGTGTATAGGAATGGTGGGTGTATAGGGATGGTGGGTGTACATGGATGGTGGGTGTACGTGGATGGTGGGTGTACATGGATGGTGGGTGTATGTGGATGGTGGGTGTATAGGGATGGTGGGTGTATGTGGATGGTGGGTGTATGTGCATGGTGGGTGTATGTGGGTGGTGGGTGTATAGGGATGGTCTGGTGTATAGGGATGGTGGGTGTATAGAGATGGTGGGTGTATAGGGATGGTGGGTGTATATGGATGGTGGGTGTACATGGATGGTGGGTGTACGTGGATGGTGGGTGTATGTGGATGGTGTGGTGTATAGGGATGGTGGGTGTATAGGAATGGTGGGTGTATAGGGATTGTGGGTGTATAGCGATGGTGGGTGTATAGGGATGGTGGGTGTATATGGATGGTGGGTGAATGTGGATGGTGGGTGTATGTGGATGGTGGGTGTATGTGGATGGTGGGTGTATGTGGATGGTGGGTGTATAGGGATGGTGTGGTGGGGGAGTGGGGGAGAGGTGATCAATAAGTAAACACTCTAAATAAGGTAATTTCAAAGTTAGTACTATGAAGGACAAAGAGGTGAGGCAACATGAAGTCAAGGCTAAGCCAGTGGACTTGGCAGCAGGAAGATCCTGACGGCACAGGCATGGATGGGGTGGGGCAGTGAGACATGTCCATGGAAAACAGTGAACATAAGTAATAACTAAGTTTTGCTGGGAAAGTAAGTGAAGGCTGTGTGAAATGAAGAGGTTTTTTAGTAAGTTAATTTTAAAGCTAGCAGGTACTAGAGCATGTCTGTGTAGTAATGACAACCCAGGAAAGGCGAGGGATGATGCTGGAGCAGTCTTTGAGGAAAGAGGAGATGAGAGCCAGATAGTAAGTGCCTGAGTGGCTTTCGATCCCAGCACTTCTTTTGTTACAGAGCAAGGGAAGGCAGAAGGTTGGGTCAGACAGGTCACAGAAAGGGCATGGAGGTTCCCTCTGAGTGCTTCTGTTTTCTCTGGGAAAGAAAGACGTGAGGACATCAGCTGAGGAATGAAAGGGGAGGTTGCTGAAAGGCTCCGAGGAGAAAAGGAGGTGTAAAATGGCCGTCCAGGAGTGCAAGGGCACGTGCAGTGTGACCAAAGACAACGCTGATGAACATCTCCAATTCGCGGTCCTAAACAAAGTATGACATCAGTGTGACCTCCACAGACCCGGGCAGATGAGTTGTGGGATCACTGAAGGATCTGCCGGGCTTCCACAAGTCTAGATTTTGTCAGGAAAGTACACCTGGAAGAGGTCAGGCTGCGTGTGGATGAGGAATTCTAGTGACAGATGGGCCCTCGGGTCCACCTGGCTGGCTAGGAGGGGAAAACTACATCAAAGATGTGACTGTGGGAATGGGGGCGGGGTTCTCAGAGACAGACAGTTATCATCTACCCACCGAGTCTGCTCTTTTTCAGTTGTGATATCCAATCCAGTTCTAAAAAGCATCTAATACTTTTCATCAGCTAAGCTTCTATGGCTGACAATTGCCAAAGAACACTCACCCAGAATTTGGCCAGTGAGTTGCTTCTCCATAGCTGTAGTTGACAAGATCACACTTATGATTTATAACCTCTATCATCTATTGAAAAGATTAAGAGTCCAGTTTAGGCAGCCATTTATAGAAACAGATGAGCCAGTACAATAAAGGCATGGAATTCCATAGTTTCTTAACCAATCGTATTCCAATTCAAATCTAAATTTATAAGTTATCCTCAGGCATATGGTTGATAAACTTAAAAAAATGTAGGAGGGAGTCACAGAGTACAGGAAGTAGTCAATAAGAAACAAACTAGCATTTGCAGAGTGGAGTTGGGGAGAGGAAGGGGGATGGAATGGTTCTTATTAAAGTCTAAATTTGCTAAAGTAAAATATAATTCATATGTTAAAATGAAATGCAGAATAATAAATTCTTCTCACACTGATGGAGCAAGCTGGCTAAGAGGTCTTTTTAATTTTTAAAGTAGCTCAAAACAGCTTCCTAAGGGATTTACTAGAAGTGAGAGTATAATGTAAATAATACTTTCATAGTTTCCAAAAAACTTTATCCTGATAATTTTCAATAAAAAAATATAAATGAATTAAGCATTTTTGCTTTTAAAAACAAAGTCCTATACACCAAATACAGTTCCAATATTTTTTGTAAAGCCAGAGCACTTTATAAACCTGAAAACATCCATGATCATTAATCATTAGTCTTCGAAGTCAACAGCTCACAAATACTCACAGCTCTGATAAGGCCCGTGCCCGTTTCCATTGTGCTTAGTCTTGTATCACCAATCTTGATGGAAAGAATCTGAGCACCAGGAGCCACGCCATTCCGTTCAGGTTCTTCTGGAAAATGCCCGGCAGCTATACTGGCTACGTGTGTTCCGTGAGCTCCTAGAGGCAAAAAGGGGAGAAGATGACAAAACATCCTCAGAGACTCCAAGTTTTAACCATTAGATTCAATTTGCACATTATTAATCACAATAAAAGTCATAGAATAAAAATATAGTCTCATCTTAACATCTAACAGTGTATTATTATCTTAAGTCTCTTAACGATAATTCACAAAAAATGAATTACACACACTATTCTGCCATCCTGGATCCTACCCGTTTCACTGAGAGTGAAAATGTAAGTCACAAAGGCGAGGAAATATTTGCAACATATGTAACTGACAAAGAGCTTATATCCAGAACATAATCTTTCAAATTCAAAAGAAAAATGGGTAATACACTTGAAAAAGCATTTCCCAAAAGAGAATAACCAAATGGCAAATATATGTATGAAAAGATGTTTAACTCCATTAGTCACCCGGAAAATACAAATGAAAGCCACACTGAGATGCCTCTTACTACAGTTCTGAGCCTGACATGGCAACCGTGGGTGGGGCCGTGCACTCACACTCTGCTGCGGGGCGCTAAGGGAGCAGCTGCTGTGAAGAGGAGCTCCGAGAGTCTTAAATAGGCAACCACCACACCCAACCAGTTCTCCCAGACACTGGTCCAAATTAAACAAAAACATATTTCTACAAAGACCTGTACGCAACTGTTGAAACAATCCAAATGTGCATCAACAGATGAATGGATAAACAAACCATGGTGGATGCACATGACGAAACACTACTCAACAATAAGGAACAAGCTAGTTTACAGTCACAATATGGATTCTGAAATAGGCAGGCAAAAAAAAATTTTTCTTCAATTCCATTTATATAAAATTCTAGAAAATGTAAAGTAATCTAGAGTGGACAGAAAGCAGTTTAGCGGCTACCTGAGGATGTGCGTGGAGACAGGGCTGGGTTATAAAGGAAGACATGCCAACTTTTGGGGGTGATGAATATGTTTGTAATTTTGACTGTGGTGATGGTGTCCTGGGTGTATGCACATATCAAAACTTACCAAACCGTGTGTATCCATATGTGCAGTTTCTTGTACTTCAGCTATACCTCAACAGAGCTTGGGGAGGGGGAGGGAAAGAGCTGGCTGTCCTACTTCACTCTCCTTCTCCCTCCCCAGAAGTAACAACTACCCTTACCCTGAAGCCGGTACGCACATTCTTCCCACCTATGTTTTCATATTTTTACCACACACACACACGCATAAACATAATATAGTACTGCTTGGCATGTTTAAAAATTTTATACAAATGTTTTACCAGCATAATTTTTTTCAGTAAAGTTTATGTATCTGAGATTTATGCATACAGGAATATGTAAATTTATTCATTTTCATTCCTATATAATGTATTCCACAGGATGAATAATACAAGTTTTTTAAAAAACCTATTCTTTTGTTGATGGGCATTTAAAAAGTTTACAACTTTTTCAAAATTACATAGAATGCTGTAGTGAGGATCCTTTTACCTGACTCTTTGCACTCATGGGTGAATTTTCAAGGGTTAATATTTGGAGGTGAAATTACTGTTCATAAGATGAATTATGCTGATCTATTTTTTGTGGTTGGCCCATGCTTATACTCCTCGAATGGAGCCTACATGGTTATGGCTTTAAAAAAAGCCAGGGAATTTCCAGGGAATCAAGTCACATCCATTATTCCAGACCTAGTTCTTTAGTAGGGACCATTCGATTAAATTCTCTATAAGGCTGCTTCTGGCCAGAAGAATTTGTCATCTTACCACTTTGTAAATTTATCTCTAGTTAGCAAATCTGAAGCAGAATACCTCCACTCGTCACTATGGAGAGCAGGTTTCCATCATCATATATATTAACGGAGTAATTCAACATCTCAGCTGTGCCGAAAGAGCCATATTCCTGGGCCTCTCTGTAATTTCTCAAAACAGTAGATTTACTCAAATCCCCGTCTTCATTTGAAGCAATGCAGGCTCTGTAAGATGAGAATAAAGAGTAGGTAATGAAATTTATCTTGTTTTCTTACTTTTTAAAAAATCACACAATACTGTTTCTCAGATATCTTCTCACCACTCTATCTGCTTTTACCATAACAAACATGGCAACTGCCTGTTTCATGGAGTAGACAGTAAAGATAAGGTAAAATAACTTACAGGAACCAGCCCTTAAATGAAGTCATGTACAGAGCTTTAGGAACTGTCCTTCACGAAACTCCAGGCACGAGACCATCTATCTGCTTAAGGAATCAGACCAAAGCTTAGCCTCGACCTTTAGAATAGTTTAGGGTGATTCTGACAACATAGTTTAGGCCCTGCTTCCTTCTGATTCTTTTAGAACTGATTTCATGAATCCAACAGCATAGGCGGGCCCTCGAAGCTAGATGAACTACACGGAGCCTCGGACGCACATTTATAACAGCCTTAGGCAAACGTTTGTTTTTCACAAGAAGCATTTTCTACAGTTTTATGGTTGTCCTCCTGTCTGCTCTTTCCTCATTTTATTAACTTTTAAATTTTTAAAATATATATTCCAAACACTTTAGAAGACAGACTGATGAAAACTAAATAAATCTAAAACAGTCATAAATGAAACGTACGTCATTTAAGGGTCAACATTATGTGTTTAGCTATTAGACCTTTCTGCTCATTTTCTAAATAAGAACAACTGTGTTTTAACAAGCTAAGTACATCAATCACAATCGCTATAATGAATTAATGGAAGTCCACTAGTATAGTGTAGAGAGGGCGTTATTATAAATACTAAGGCATACATTTCATTAACACACTACAAAAGAAGAATTTGGGAAGAAGAATCTCTGAAATCATCGGTTTGTTTTTATGTATACTCCAATGTGTGCCTAAAATGATTTACGGCATTTCAAAAAAATAAGTACAATATAGCAAGACACAGGAGAATGAACACTTACGGGGAAAGTAAGGCATAGAGAAAACAAGCAGCACATCAAATGGAATCAGAGCTGAGGTTAGCGGATAAAACGTATGCCAACAAATCTTCCACATCTGCTAGCACCGTTGATGCCAAAGGCAGCACCGTTGATGCCAAAATTTAAGTACCTGGCCAGCCTCCATGCTGGAAATCACTCTCCAGTCCTCCCTTTCCCTCACGCAGCCCATCACACACTAAACGGCTAACAGTTCCTCCATCATTCTCTGGATCTTTCCCCTCTACCCTCAACCCCCTTTCCTACCCTCTGCTCAGCTAACTTGTGCTGACCCTTCAATGCCATCTCTCTTGATGCTTCCTAGTCAGGTTCAGATGTTCCCAGGGAGTACTTGCTTCCAGAGCCTGGAGTCCATGGAGCAGCTTCTAGAGAGTCTGCTTGGTCCAAATGGTGAAAGAAGGCATCAACATCTTCTAACAACATTCTCACAGCAAATACTGTGACACATTTCACAGCACTTCTTATAACCACCATCTACATGGAGGGACTCAACAAGTCAAGCACCATATCAAAATATAAATACAGAACTTAGTGACTTCACTAAATAACTCCACAGAGGGCAAATGTGAACATGGTGCAAGGGTATACGTTTTTGAAGGTCTGTTTGGCTTAACTCAAGGGACAGTTGTTAGAAGACAGAGAAGGCCTGTGGACAGGATTAGAGTACGTGTGTGTGAAAAGAATCCACGCTTTTCATCAAACTCTCAAAGGAAAACTGAAACGAGGTCAAAAACCACTGAAAAGAAACCAATTAATAGTCTTTCCTTTATGTCGTCCTCTATAAATAGTGTTTCTCTGACCAGGTTTTGCTCCCTATTGAGGGACAGCACTTGACACTATGCATCCTGGCAAATACTTGAGTGCAGTCATACTAGGTTACCTGGTTAAGTGCAGAGACAGGGGTTTAACAATTAGTAGAATTGTGTCAAGCGGAGGGCAGACCTGACATTCTTGAAACAAAACAGACACTTAAGGTCACTTTACCTCCCCTCAGAAATGCTTGGCATTTCTGACATGAGACATGAGAACACCTGCAGACAGTGCCGAGATTTGCCTTAAGGTGATTCAAGATCTTTAAGATTCGCTTCAAAAAATTCTGGATCTAACTCTGAGGTGGGGTGGGGGAATCAAAGTCCCATACAATATATAGTATTGTGCAAAACAAGTTAGATTATTTCTAGTAGCACCTGAAAGCATGATTCTGCTGTGTTTTTCATTGATTATACTAACATTTTCTAAAATGTTTTCTAGTTATCACAGATTTCACTTCACTTAATATTTGATTAAATTTCATTTCCAACACAAAAATTCTTCAAGATGTCTCAGCATACTGTTGACAAACTATTACACTTATCACTTTCTTTGTCAATTGCCTTAAAGACCAAGAAAACTTTCTGGAAACATACACTGGCCCCCTGGACATCCTAACCCCAAGCCATTCCCCTTAGGACAATGTAGTCCGCAGTGCTTTCAGCATCTATAGAAACACTTTAATTGAAACCACCTACTGCTCCACTACCCAATCCCCGCTAACATTAAAGTATTTCCTTAAGTCCTTTTGTGTGTTTTGTACTAAATTTTCCGTGTCACTGAATTTTGTATCTAGTATTTTCCTCACACTTAACCTTACCTCCTCTCCCATGACAAAAATCACTGAAGGTTTATGACTGGGAGTGACTGTATCGTGTTATACCACGGGGTAGATGTCCCCAAATTTACTAAACCATATGTTTGAACAACTTTTTAATATTACAAACTCTTGATCAAAGCTTCTGCAAAGCTTTTGGAAAAGAACTGTTCACAATGTGTGCACACCTGCACATATACACACACCAAAACATACTACAATACATGGAAAAGTTGCATGAATATCAACTATCATCTAGATTGAAATATTGTTATATGCAAATATTTTATTACCACTTTCAGGCCCAAATGGAGTAGAGATTTCCTATTCAACTGACAATTTTATATACCCATTATCAAAGATGAGTTATTACCCACATCTGTGAGAGGAAAGCCCCCTTTTAAGTCGGTGCATTATAAACTAAATAACAAGAGACAGCATTCAAATCACCGTATCTTGTTCTGTGTTTGCCACATCTTGGGAAACAATTCTTTACATATGAGCAGGGACTCAAACTACAAAACAATTTCTGGAAGGGTCCCTGGTTTATTGTGGCGACCCTGAAATATGTACATGCCCAAATATCTGTATTAAGAACATACTCCTGCTTCTACACAGATCGTAATTCAAGAAGACATACTAGCTGACATAAAGGAACACAACTTCAGTGTATGATTCACTAAGAAAGAAAGTAGAAAATGTACGTGATAGGTAACTTGGTATAAATCATCATTATTAGTAGTAGTAGAAGCAGCAGATACAGCTTACCCTTATCCAGTACCTACTATGTTTAGAAACATCAAATTTACAAAACCCTCTAAGGAGGTACGATTATTATCCCAATTAACAGATGAGGAAATAGGCCTAGAGAGGTGCAGATAAAGCATTCAAACTCACATGCTAGGATTCCGTCTCAGATCTGAGCTCTAACGCTGCCGCCCGCATCACGCTGCCTTGCTTCAACTTAGCTACTAGGTCTCTGTTGGTAAATCTTTACACAACTTTCCTCCTCTGCCCTTAAAACTTTTATAGTAGATGCTTTGCAACATCCTCGTGCACTTACTTTCCAAACTGCCCAGCTTCAATCAGGAACATTTCTACATACACCAATCATCAACCTGCTAATATTATCTGTTTAATGACTACTATCTGGTTAATGAAATAAGATTCTTTAAAACAGCTAAGGGTCAGCTTCCGTGTCTAAAATACTAAGAGGTTCAAAAGGCTTATCTGAAACTACCCAAAAGCCAATTTGGCCCTCAAGTAGCTTTGCCTGGAGATAGTAATGTCACATAAACCAAATCTCTGGGCAGTTCTGAGGGTTTAATGTTCTTCAGAGCAGATAAAATGATTTTTAAATGAAGAACTGGAAACACACAGCTTACCCCCAGGTCTCACCATCATGCCACACCAAGCAGTCATATACAGGGCCAGGATCACTGTATTTTTTCTCAAAAGAGTTAAGCAATTCCACTTGACTCTGAAGCTCCTCCTTGATTAGTTTATTTGCCTAAACAATTAGAACAGACATTAATATTAGCACATTTTGTGCTCTTGAAAGGTGATATTAACATACAACCAAAGACACCAAAGACACAGTGTGACCCAATACTAAAGTCATTTTACCATGGAAAAATGTAAGAAAATTTTCTTTTTATATCTGTGCAACTTGTAGTCCAGTTTAGTGGCAGTAACAATTAAAATATTAAACAGTAAAAAATACTTCTTTTACTCACTAGCATATTCAGTCACTCCCTACAGCTGCTTTGGGAAAGACATGGTGCTACACGGTGGTGCTATCATTTAGCCAAGGGTGTTGGTCACATACCTATAATTGTATAATTCATTTCCAAAAGTAATGCTAAAATTGTTATAAAATTGTTTCTCTATCGACTTTTAGATTTTTATATCAGGAACATTTCCATTTCAAATTTGTTTCTTAAGAACCCAAATAAATAACAGGAACCTCTTTTAGAGGTTTACCTCTTTTAGAATTCGCTAAGTTAAGTACATACTATGTTCATGACCAAGTACATACAAGCTGCTATTCAACCACTTTCATCTACAAAAACGGGAAATTCATATGCTTCAACCTAGGCACTTTTTTAAACGACATACTATATTAGACTGCCCTACATTCACCTGAATAGTCCTCATGAATAAAAATTTAAGTTTCACACGTTCCCAAAATCTGAAGTTGTGCTTCATTTTTATTTATCCAATATATTCAACATTTACTCCTCCTTAAGGAAAAAGACAATTATATAAACAATTCTGGCATACAATATAAAAAGGATAATTAAATTCAGATCCCTCTTCTATAAAGTTCGTTGTCTATATGTAGCACCTGAAATACTACATTTCACGTCTCCAATAGGAGGCTGAAGAACACATCTTGATCTAATAGAAGATTACACAGCTGTTAAAAAAGGATGATGTACACAGATTAATAAAAGTTAAATGTGTACGTAGATTTATGCAGGCCAGTGGTCCTTGACCCAAGCTGCATGTTAATTAAAGCTCCTGAAGAGTTTTAAAAATGCTTGCCTCCCCTGCAAGGTTTTGATTTAATTCCTCTCTAGGGCAAAAGCACTGACAGTTTTTAAAGCTCCTGATGTGACTCTAGTATGCAGCTAGGGCTGAGAACCACTAATACAATTGCATTTCTGATTAAGAAATGCATGCCATTAGAAGCCTAAATAGACATTTCTCCAAAGAAGACACACGGATGGCCAAAAGGCATGTGAAAAGATGCTTAGTATCACTAATTATTAGAGAAATGCAAATCAAAACTACTGAGAGGTTATCACCTCTCACTGGTCAGAATGGCCATCATCAAAAAGTCTACAAATAATAAATGCTGGAGAGGGTGTGGAGAAAAGGGAACCCTCTTACACTGTTGGTGGGAATGTAAACTGGTGCAGCCACTATGGAAAACAGTATGGAGATTCCTTAAAAAACTAAAGATAGAGCTACCATATGATCCAGCAATCCCACTCCAGGGCATATACCTGGAAAAGACGAAAACTCCAATTCGAAAAGATACATGCACCCCAGAGGTCATAGCAGCACTATTTACAATAGCCAAGACAAGGAAGCAACCTAAATGTCCATCAACAGATGAATGCATAAAGAAAATGTGGTACATATATACAATGGAATATTACTCAGCCATAAAAAGGAACGAAATAGTGCCATTTGCAGCAACATGGATGAACCTAGAGATTATCATACTAAGGGAAGTAAATCAGGAAGAGAAAGACAAATACCATATGATATACTTACATATGGAAATCCAAAAAAATGATACAAATGAACTTACTGACATAACAGAAAAGACACACAGACACAGAAAACAAATTTATGGTTACCAAAGGCGGAAGGCAGGAGGGACAAATTAGGAATTTGGGATTAACAGATACACACTATTACACATTAAATAGATAAACAAGGACCTACTGTATAGCACAGGGAACTATATTCAATATCTTGTAATAATCTATAATGGGAAAGAATCTGAAAAAGAATATATATATATGTATGTGTAACTGAATCACTTTGCTGTACACCTAAAACATTGTAAATCAACTATACTTCAATAAAAAAATTCATTAGAAGAAAAGAAATGCATGCATTAAAAGAAAAATTCAGAAGGACGAATGTCAGGTTGCTGTTACCATCCCTGGGCAGTGGCATTTCAGAGGCTTTCACTTGCTAAACTTTACATACCTGTGTTGCCCGAAAGTTTCTGCAGCTAGCACTCATTATTTTCATACTAAACCAAGAATTATTTTCATTTTATAAACTGATTCACAAAAGTGCAACGGCAAGGATGTTGAACAATGGGAGCTCTCGTACGTTTCCTGTGGAACTAGTACGATCACTTTATGACCCATCAAAAGACAGGCACAAGAATTTTCAAAATAGGATTTTTCATAATAGCCAAAAACTGAAAACAAAGCAAGTACCAATCTGCAGAATGGATACATAAATCGTGGCCCGTCAATTATATAGCAAGGAAAATAAACTACTGCAACACCCCACACATGGAGGAATCTCACAAAAAACATCGAACGAAAGCAGCTACGCATAGAAGAACACACACTGTATGATTCCATTTTACAAAATTCAAAACAGGTTAAAGCCATTCGATAAGTGTCAGAAATCAGGATGGTGGCTGCTTTGGGGAGGAAGCAGCAGTGAGTAGGAAGAGGCAAGAGAGGGGCTGGGGTGCTGCATATATGGGGTGCTCACTTTGTGACAATTCATGACAATACACTTAGGAGTTATGCACTTGTACGTGTGTGTATTCTATGTTTGTTAAGAACTTTTAAACAATTGATAGACACATATGTAAACTGACTTCAGGAAAAATAAGCAAAGAAAAATTAGTAAAAGTAAACAACATAAAACTTGTGAAAAAGAGTCTATTAATTCTCTAAGAACTCTTAATTCTCTGAGAACATGGTAACGTTTAAATAAAAGCGACTAGCACCAACTTGGGAAGGGCAATTGTTGGCAACGTCGAATTCTTCCTGCTTTCGACAGGCTTCTGCAAGGGCGACTCTGTGAACAGGGTCCCACATTTTTTCCTTCCGTTCTTTCTGCAAAGACAGAAAAATGACTTTCCAATGAGGTTGACAAATATTCAGGTAAACCTAGATAGTCATTTACAGTTACTATGAGCTGGGATGCTATACAATTCTCCTATAAAGGTTAAAAAAATCATGTATAATCAAGCTGATAAAGCAATGGATCAGTTATAAAAAACTGATTAGCTAACTCACCACATCTAGGTTTTAAGAGAACAAGTTTACCAAGGCACAACCAAATGTATTTTTACACATCATATGTCCCAATTTAAATCCTTTCCTTCTCCGAGAATAACTAATACCATGTCAGGTAACTGACTGAAATCCCAGTCATTTGAAGAAAAAGTTTATTTTGAACCCTTACAGAATTGGGAAATGCCTTCAGCCAAGAGCAAGCAGAAGACAGGAGTAAGAGTGCCTGCAGTTGCATTTTGATGGACCTGCCGGCTTCCTCAATCTCCGTCCTCTCTAGCCTGTTTTTTTTCCCCCACCCTCTTGATAGGGGATCCGCTTTAATTTAACCACTCTATTTGTATGTTAATTCGTACCTTAACACGGTTGATTAAATTTAATATAGTGCATAAAAATACTATGCATTTCAGCCTGAAATTTTAAAATAAAATAGTATCCAATAAAAGTTGAGTTAAGTGCATTTATTTTTTGTATTTTTTTTTTCCAGAATGATTGGAATCTGACAAATAAGTCAAGGTTATATATGTAAAGTACTGAGTAACTTCTATGGTTCACTGACCCCTGGAGAAGCAAATCACAATACTAGATTAGATAAAAGGGCCCACAGGTCTTACCTGTGAGGCCCCTTTGCCAGGATCACATCTTGTTTTATAGCTGAAACCTGTATGGGCTACTAGTGTCAGCAGTCCTCTAAAAGCAGCACTGTCCGATACGGCAGTCACTGGCACATGTTGCTATTAAAACTTAAATTTTAAAATATTACATAAAATTAAAATTTCATTTCCTTAATCATACTAGCCACATTTCAAGTTCTCAATAGCTACTTGTGGCTCATGGCCACCATGATGGATGGATAATGAACATTTCAAACCTTTCCATCGTCACTGAAAGGTCTATTACGTTGTCTTAAAGCAGGCTCCTTCTCTTTCAATTCACAGTTCTTATCTCTCTAATGACAGACTGTGTTTCCTATCCTTCAGCTGCTTTAGGTCTGAGTAATTCTTTCCCTAATACTGAATGATGACTGGGATCAAGCAAGCTAGGTAAAGACTAAGAAAATGGGACAAATTACCATAGAAACGATAGGAACGGGAATAAATAGGGCAATCCACTTTAAATCGACTGTCTTTAACTTCTCTGAAGTTAAAAAAAGTCCTTCAAAAATCCAATGAAAGCATATCCCATCTCCCAGAAATATACAAAATTTGAATGTAATTTCAAGGTACTCACAGATTCCCTAAACTTATCCATGTATCCAAGATTAAGAACCATGAATGGGTGACATTCCATTGAACAGAATCTTGCTTTAAGCAGTCACCACTTGAAAGCCTCCCAGACCCCCCAAACAATTAAGTTAGTGAGATTTTAGGAAATGTTTTTCTTCAGTATGAATAAAATTTGAGGAAGAAAAGAAGTCACTGATACTAGATGGCACGTTACCTGTATTCTTTCCTTGAGAGCCTTTGGATAGAAATCATAGCCGTTTTTTATGCCAATGTGGTATCTGCCTGAGGGATTTGTCCAGCTCGCAGGAATCTATAAAAAATAAAAAGTAAATTTCTCATTCACTAAATGCTTCCCAATTCTAATAATATAGTACTGGGGAAAAAGGTATTCGAATGGCTCAACTTGGATGAGCAGGCTCATATGTTAGAGCAACATTTTTAATATTCTAAGTTGCCACTTAATATCTCTCTGGCTCTTTTTTTTTTTCATCAATGAGATGGTTTAAGGAGAACATCTTTCATTTACACAATGCTTTATAAAGTGCTTTCAACATCACATTAAACCACTAAGACCTTCAATTCCCAAGCATCAAGGACACCTCACCTCCCCCTTCACCACTCCACTGCCCATCAACCAGGGAGGAGGGAAGCCACTTATAGAACCTCTCCACCCTTAGATTTCCCATTAAGAAAAAGAACTTCTCTCTCCTCTACAATACTATAGGGATATGCCCAGATACTAAAAAAAAAAGAGCTCTTTGAGTTCTTAAGAAAAAAGTTCTATAAAATCATGTTAATTACATATAACATCTTACAATAGTTTTTCCCACTATCTCAAAGTATTTAAAACTAACACTTCCAGCTTTTAATTAACAGAATGATGTAAAGAGTATGCCCAGTTTACAAACGGAGAAAGCAAAGAAGCAAAAAGAAATTAAATTGCTGGCCCAAACAACAGAAAGGTTGAAAAGAAAACTGGAATCTAGTTCTATCACAGAGACAAAAACTTGGTGTAAGGGATATGGATTTTAAAGTCACATAAACCTGGCAGTGTGCCCAAACTCTGCCACTAACCAGGTGGGACCTATGGGCTTCTGCTTCCTCATGTGCAAACGGAAGAAAATAATCTTTACCTCCCGATTTGCATGAATAATAAGATGCATGAGCATCAACTAACTGGAAATGTCAATCAAGACAACGGGGACCCTTCATACTCTTTGTCATCACAGGACCCATGATCACTAAAAACAGCTTTTAAATGCGTACAGATTATGAAGCTGAACCATCAACCACTCAGAGCTGGTGGACTGACTGGTGGTTCTTACTTGTGCAGGATCTTTAACCGACTCTTCCTCAAGTCCCTCTTCGTCAAATTATTCCCCAGGTAGGAAGCCTCTGAAGGAAATTTTCTCACAACTAAATACAGGAAGACAATCATTCACAGCACTTCAAAGATCTACTGACTTTAAAAAGCACATGCTCATCAGCGATCTTTTCTCAATCAACTGGATGTCTGGAGTTTGTGAAATTTCAAATATGCTGGCACACAAACCAGTGCTTTTCATTCAAAGCTTATCAGCTTTCTTTAGAGAATAGAGATTCTTAACTTTAACATTCCTGCAACAGCCCGTGACATAACCACAACAATAAATAAAGCGCTGCAAAAACAAAAAGGTAAGTAGTCACTAGCTGGCAAATCCAAAGACTACTTCATCACAGATGTCTCACGACACAGGTGGCTTTGTAACCCTATACGCTAGCGACAACTTCTTTGCGCAAAGAGATTACAAAAAGCTGTGAAATGCCAAAGGATTAAATGGAATAACTAATTTAAATGACTGCAAAATAATCAGGTGTTAAGACAACCACAATTACTTAAAATACGTATATAATACAATAAAAGTAATCCAACAGACATAACTTATATTTAATCAAAATGAAACCAAATTCTGCAGGGTCCATCAACAAGATACTTCTCAAATCACGACAATATATTTTCCTCAAAGTAAAGGCAGACTAGTTACTTACAAAAATTGAGCTAAAAAAAAAAAAATCAGAAAATAGAAATTATGTATAATCATGGCTCTGCCAGCTAACCTTAACCAAGTCAGAGTGAAGCTAACGTTACTCTGAGGCAATTATGGAGTATGTCATTTTACATATTTGAGTATTTCATAATATGAAGTTACTTTTGGTCTCTTTTAAGAATCAAAGTGCTGGAGCTTCCCTGGTGGCGCAGTGATTGAGAGTCCGCCTGCCGATGCAGGGGACACAGGTTCGTGCCCCGGTCTGGGAAGATCCCACATGCCGCGGAGCAGTTGGGCCCGTGGGCCCGTGGGCCATGGCCGCTGGGTCTGCGCGTCCGGAGCCTGTGCTCCGCAACGCGAGAGGCCACAATAGCGGGAGGCCACAACAGGGAGAGGCTCGCGTACCAAAAAAAAAAAAAAAAAAAAAAAAAAAGAATCAAAGTGCTTATTTTGACCATTTTAAGCTGCTCTCTTTAAAAAGAGTTTTAATTACGTGGTAACCACAATGTGGTAAGACCGATTTTCAAACGAGAAACAGAATCTCTTTAATTTCTAATTACACCTCATTTCCCCTGACTCTTCTTTAAAGAGAGGATGCTTAACGAATTGAAGGTTCTCTTCACGAGACAAGTGTCATCATGAGTTGTTAACGTTCCACGCAAGAAAATCTGAGTTTCTGCCTCAGAACTGTACTTCAGACTTGTCAGCCTCATGGTCCTGCCAGGACACATGGACCCTCTTTCCTTCAGCTATCACTGCATCTAACTACAGTGCTAAACCTGGCCAAGGCATTCACGGTCTCTGGACTAACCGTTTTTTTTACCATGTAAGGCTAAATATTCATGATTTTAAAAACTGACTTCAAGTTAAATGTGGTAAAGTTTTAGAAAGCGCTGTGCTCCCTTCCAAATGCTACTAAAATTAGAATAAGGAAAAGGAAAAAACCAAAAACCCAAAGGACAAAGAATGGGCAATGAGGCTTTAGAAGCCAAAAGTCACCACATTTTGAAAGTTGCAAAGTAAAAAGAAGGCACTGAAAATTAGTGGGGCAACTATGGAATTTTAATACATGGTGTTGGGACAAGTGGGTCTTCAGATGGAAAAAAGGATACAGGACTCTTATTTCAAACTAAGCGCTAAATCAATTCCAGATGACTTCTAAGAACAAATATGAAAAGAAGAACGATGAAAGTTTTCAGAAAATAAATATGGGAGAATATCTTCATGATTTGGGGACAGGAAGGATTTTTCTTTTTTGCTATCAAATACGATTTTAAAGAACTCAAAGCAGTCCATCATATTTACTCAGACATTTTGCTTCTTTTGCTAGTCCTTCATTTCTGCTGCTCCATGTTTTCTTCCTGTCTGAAAAGCCTCTTTTTACTATTTTTTAAAAGTGTATCTGCTGGCTACAAATACCCTTAGATCTACCTTATCTGGGAACGTCTTTATTTCACCTTTTCCCCGAACATATTTTCACTGGATATAGAATTTGCAATCGACAGATCTTTTCTTTCTGCACTGGAAAAATGTTGTACCACATCCTTCTGGCCCCCAGGGTTTCTGATGAGAAAGCTAAAGTCATCTGAGTATCTTTGCCATCTATACAATGGGTCCCTTCTCTCTGGCCATTTTCAAGATTTTTTTCTTTGTCTTTCATTTTTGGCAATCTGATTAGAATGTTTCTGGGCATGAATTTCTTTTGGTTTATCTCACCTGGGGTTCACTCAGCTTCTAGAATTGGTAGGTTTATATCTTTGCCACACTTGGGAGATTCTCTGCCACTATTTTTTCAAATATTTTTTTTCCAGCAGCACACTCCTTTTCCTCTTTCTTGGGGTCTGATGATGCAAATATGTGACCATTTGTTATTGAGCTACAAGCTCCCAAAGCTAAGTTAGCTATTTTTCAGTGTTTTTCTCTTCAGTATTCAGAATGGATATTCTCCACTGGTTGATCTTCAAGTCCACTGACTCAGACTCCTCCGTCATCTCCATTCTGCTACTACATCCACCCAGTGATGCTTTCTTAAAATTTCAGTCATTGTAAGTTTCAGTTCTAAAATATCCATGTGAGTGTTTTTACAGTTTCTATATCTTTGCTGAGTGTATTAGTTATTGCTGTGTTATAAATACGGCAAACTTTGTGACTTAAGAGAACACACTATTTACAATCTTACACATTCCATCAATCAGAAGCTGGCACAGCTTAGCTGGATCCTCGACTTGGCTTCAACCGAGGTGCTAGCCAGGGCCCTACTCTCATCTGGCACTTGACTGGTGATGGAGTTCGCTTCCCTCTGTCTGTGAGACTGAGGGCCACTGATTCACACTGGTTGTCAGCTGGAGGAAGGACTTCTTAAGACACAAAAAGCCCCAAACAAAAAGGCAAAAGATTGATATCCAGCTACATCAAATTTAAGAACTCCTACTCATCAAAAGACATCATCTGGAAAGTGAAAATATGAGTACAGAGTGGGAGAAGACACCCGAAACACATGTAACCCAAGGACAGGTAATCCCACAAATCGTAACAACTCAGTATTAAAAACAAAGGGCAAATGAACTCGAAGAGGCACTTCACAAAACAGGAAATCCAAACGTCTAAGCAACATATGAAAAGGTGCTCAATCATATTAGTAATTAGAGGAATGCAAATTAAAACCACAACGTGATACAGCTAGATTCCCAGCCTATAAGCAAAATTTTAAACGCCTAAAAACACCAAGTGTTATTAGCAGTGCAACTATTAAAACTCCTATATACAGCTGGTAGAAATGTATTTTAGTACAAACACTTGGAAAAACTGTTCAGCATCACCTACTAAAGGTGTATCTCTATGACTCAGCAATTCCACTCCTAGAGGTACACATCCTAGAGCTATCTGTACATGTGTGCACAGGATTTGTTTGCAAGAATGTTCTCTAAAGAACTGTTAGTGACAGCTCCAAACTGGAAACAACTCAACTGTTCCCCCCAGCAGAATGGACAGAATGTGGTACATACAAACTATGCCACAGGCACAGCAATGAAACTCAACACATCATCGCTCCATGCAAATCATGGCTGAATCTCATAAATCTTGCAAACACCCAGGAAAAGAAGACATGAAATGACACTCAAATGAGGCCATTCATATAAAGGTCACAGTAGGCAAAACTAACAAATATATTCCATGTATCCACATAGAGGTGGTAAAACTGTAAAGGAAAGCGAAGAAGAGATTATCACAAAAGTCAAAATGCACTGTGATCTGGAGAACACAGAAAGCTTCTGAGGCCTGGCAACGCTCTCGGTCCTATCTGGGTGGATAAAATGGCGTCTGTTTAAATTACTCATTAAACTGAACATGTGTGTTTCATGCACTTTTCTTCTTGCCTGTACAATTTACCATGAAAGGTGTTATCCTTCTATTCACTCTTTTGCTTCTACCTGCTCCTACGAGTACCGCTGGCCATAAGTAATGGACTGCCAGTTTCTCAAGACAGCTTAGAACAGCATCCTTAGAGGATGAGACGGCAGGAATCTTCAAAGCACCTGTCGTTGATCTTAAACTGGCAGAAGAATTAGACATTAACCGTCAGCAGTTCACAGGCTATTTGGAAGAAGAAGTAGAATACAGGTATTTGACTCATTTTAAAGCACGGTTAAATCAAAGAAACTTGAAGACTTTACTGTGTTGCTTTCTGAAAACTCTGTACTAAAGAGTTCTGAGAGATCCCACTAGCTAGAATCCCAGTGACTAACAACATTATTCTTTTTAATGACTACTGCAAAATATCTGAACACCTGCACATGCTTGAATAAAAATTAACTGAACATGTGTGTAACTATGGTCTGTGTATGGCTGGAGAAGGGAACTGTAACCAAGAAGACGGGTGGAAAGTCGGTATGAGGACCAATTAGTCCCCTGCTGCCTACCCCCACATCCTGCATGAAGGTGATGAGAGACAGCTGGGATGTGAACTCTCTAGAGAGGTCTACATCCTCTCTAGAGAGGATGGGAGAGACGAGGCACAGTGAAGAGTCTGCAAGAACTCTCCCCGGGTGCCTTTCAAGGCTCAGGTCCCCAGATGCTGAGGGCCAGGCTCCTCTCTCACTCCTCTGCCCCCAAACTCCAGGTCAAACAGGTGAAGGTCCTCTTTGAGGTAACTGGGCATCTCAATGGAAAAAAATATACCATATACGGAGATCCTGGGGCCTCCCATGATAGTATCGTGACCCTACAGTGAGACCCACACCACAGACTCTCCACAAGCAGGGAACTTCCAATCACCTTTCATGTGCCACTAAATCAGAGACAGCTGCGGTGAGGGGACACCCGAGGAAAAGTGCTCAGGTCAAAAGCAAAGCACACGGAAGAACAGGCCGGGGAAGCAGGAGGAGGGTCGGGAGGAGGTGAAGGAAAAGGAGAGCAAGATCAGGAGAAAGAGGGAGGGCGGGAGGAAGCAGAAGGTGAGGAAGAAGAGGAACAGAAGAAGTCATGAGACAGAACTTTTCAAGACAATGATATTCTCGCAGATAAAACACTGTATACATGACACAGAAATGTGCTCTGAGGGAACATGAACAGACTTCTGCAATTAAAAATTGGCAAAATTCAATACATGAGCTAGAAGAAAATGTTGAGAACATCTTGGAACTCTCTCAGGAAGGAAAAAAATCAAACAAAAGCAATGAAGAAAAGGTAGAAAACATAAGAAAACTGGAGGATCAACTAAAGAGGTCAGTGTCCGCTTAACAGGAGTCCCAGATAAAAGAACAGCAAAAAAGTGGGAGGAAGTAACCCAAGAGACAATGCAAGAAAATTTCTCAGAAATGAAGGACCAGAGAGCTAAACCCTCTTCTTCCACTTTTAATTCTACAGATAAAGTCTAAAACTAGGGGGTAAAAATTAGAATAAAAAGTATTTTAGCTTGTCATTTAAAACTCTGAAGATAATATATCAAAGCCTTAACCCTGGTTGAGCAGGAATTAGTGGTGATCCATGGAAAGGGGAGTGAACTTTTCTTTAGAAGCCTTGTAGAAGGTTCTTTAAACTATGTAGACATATTGGATACAATTTAAAATTAAATTAAAAAAACTCACTATACTGATGGGCTGAGAACAGTTAATAGCACAGCTAAAGAAATATATCACCAAGTTGAGAAAGGATGTAAATACCGATCTATGGATTTTCTGATCTTACTTCACAGCCATGTATACAATACACTAATTCTACCTTTAAGCACTAGTAACATTACAAGTGTGGATGGTTTATCTAGAGCATGGGCTACAACTATTCAAAAATAGATTTTTGAGGATACTATTGATACTTTATATGATTCTAAATCTGCCTGACTTACTAGGAATGCTCTCTAGTTTCCCAGAGTACTGTAACTCACAGGAATCCCAGGTTTCTCTTTGAAACATACTCTAAATAACAAGTTGACTTGGGAAAGACAGAGCAATTCAGATGTGCAGAAAGTCATTTCCCTGCAGTATTTCTTTTTAAAGCACATGGTGCCTTTGTCAGCTTGGGCCGCCATAAAAAAATACCACAGACTGGGTGGTTTAATAACAGACATTTGTTTTCTCAGTTCTGAAGGAGCACGAGATCAGGGTGCTAGCATGGTCGGATTCTGGTGAGATGCCCTTCCTGGCCTGCAGGCATGGCTTCCTTGTGGTGTCCTCACAGAGCAGAGAGAAAGCAAGCTCTCCCTTAGAAGGGCACTTATCAAGGCATTAATCCCATCATGAGGGCCCCTCCCTCATGACCTCATCTAACTAACACTAATCACCTCCCAAAGGTCCCACCTCCTACTACCATCACACTGGGTGTTAGGGCTTCAACATACGAATTCAGGGGTCACACATGCAGTCCACAACACACGGGAAAAGAAGCAAAACTGGGATATGAATGCCTGCCATCTGTCTGTGACAGGCAGCGGAACTGTGAACATAAGGAGATACTACTCCTGTGATTATGTTATGGGAAGTAATATGGCAAAGGTGAAGGGCTTTTTCAGATGCAATTAAGGTCCCTCATCAGGTGACTGAATTCATCAAAAGGAGAGTGCCATGGTGAGCCTGACCTAATCAGGCAAGCTCTTTAAAAGAGAGACTGGGGTCACCCCCGAGGTCGCAGAGATTCTCCTGCTGGCCTTGAAGAAACACGCTGTCATGAACGAATTCTCCCAACAACAAGGTGAACCTGGAAGATGATCCTGAGCCTCAGTTGAGACCACAGTCCCAACCAACACCTGACTGAGGTCTTGTGGAACCCTGAGCAGAGGACCACAAAAAGTCGTGCCCAGACTCCTGACCCACAGAAACTGTGAGATAGTAAATGTAGGAACGTATGTGGTAAGCTGCCGTTTGTGTTAACTTGTTGTGCTGCACAGAAAACTAATACACTGCCGTGACGATCTTACCTGAGAGACAAGGTCTAAACATGATTCAGATAGATGGTAAAAGATGGGAAGTTAAATATAGCTCTTTAGATATCTAAATAACCACAAATTACCTTCCAAACTAATTCTGCTTATTGTTTGAAAAGATAAGAGTACTGAAACACAATCAAATTCTTGCCATCTAACAAACCCATTAGCTAATATCTCATGAACTGCTTTATGTTTGTTTCCTAATCATCTTTCATGTTAGCTTACCCCAGCCTTTCTGCCAAGTACATGGAATAAGACAAGGTCAGATATTTAAGTCCACAAATATTAAAGCCTAAATATTTCAAGTTCAAGTTCCCAGAAGGGAAAAGCGGAAGGCAAAACTACATTCTCATCACTTTTCCCACCTTTCCACTTAAATCTTAAAATTTTTAGAATTCAGCAGCCATACTGGAAAAAAAAAAAAATCCCAATTCCAAGCCCACTATCAAACAACAATAACAATAACTTCCACTAAGATGGACCCTAAGGGTCCACACCACCTGGTACCCATGCCCTTGTAAAATCCCCTCTCTGTAAGTGTGTGCTGATCTACTGACTCACTGTGAATGAAAAGAACATGGCAGAGGCAACAGGCACCACTTCCAACATCATTTTATAAAGGGACCAGAGCCTCCACCTGGGCTCTCTCTGACTGCTTGCCCTGGGGAAGGCAGCTGAATGCTGTGAAGCAGTCGCATGGAGAGGCCCATGTGCTGAGGAACCAAGCCTGCCAATAACCACAAATTCCCCTTCCCCAGCCACATCGAGCCTTCAGATGAAATCACAGCCCTGGCCGACAGTTAGCAAGCTCAGGAGAGATATTGAACAGAGGCACCCAGCTAAGTCACATCCAGATTCCCAACTCACAGAAACTGTAAAATAACAAATGTTTGTTGTTTTAAAGCATGAAGTTTTGAGGTGATCTGTTATATGGCAATAGGTAACTAATACCATACCATGAAATGTAAGGTAAAAACGTAAAATGCTGAGGTGATAGTACAAAAAAAAAAAAGAAAAAAATTCAATAAAAAGATAAAAGCTCCAACCTTAAGCACTCTTCCTGAAAGACCAATAATTTCACCATCTTTGGGCTCTACCACTGTAGCAGTGTTCACATCACCACTTCCTGTTGTGTCAATGATATCAATGATTTTCGGTCTTCCATCAGTTGTAACCTGAAAATTAAGAGACAATTAAAATATGAATTATAGATTTTAGTTTTTATCCTTAAAGCAATGCCAGCTCCCGTACGTGTGTGTGTGCATGCACATGTACCCATACCTAAAATATCCTATAAAATCTGCATTCATTTTAAAAAGAGAACTGAAGTTTTAAGCCAAAAGCCTGACAGATACTAACGAGAAGATTTAGTTACAGAAAACAGCACAGAATCCTTCAAGTGGTTTCATGTGTTCAGGTAGATACTTCTTGGGCACTTACCACAGGCCACACTCTGTTAGGTGTCGGGAGTACAGCAATGATCAGTGCACAAAATTCCTGACCTCACACACTCTGGACTCAATCATTACATGGACTCAATCAACAAGTCAAATATATAACACGTCAGATGGTAATCACTACTAGGAAGAAAATCAAGCAGGGAAAGGAGACAGGTGGTATGGGGCTTTCAACACTAATTAGGCTGGTCAAGAAAGGTATCACTGAGAAGGTTAACATTTGAGAAAAGGTCTGAAGAAAGTGAGTTTTTGGTTGGACAAAACTTTAAGGGGAAAATGTTTAATAACATTTCATTATTGGAGGTCACACTAACACTCAAACTTCTTAAATCAAGTTCAAACTTAGCACTCAAACTTGTCTCTCCCCAGGCCTTGCCATCTCAGGAAGCCAACACACACCCAGCTGCTCAAGCCAGAAACTTACAGAGTCCTCAGATTCTTTAGTTTACTCCTCACAGCAAATCTCTCAGGAAGTCCTCTTCCTTCTACCTCTAAAGTACAGTTCAGACCCACCTTCCCTGGATTCTTCACTACTGGTGTCCTGAACCTCTCCACCACCACCACTTCCTGCTCATACGCAATGCTGGCTCCCAGGAGGCCCTCCACAAGCAACAGCAAAGCCAGTCGGGTTGTGGCAGTCCTCCACTGAACACCCTCAGTGGGCTCACAGACAGCGGGAGCGGACCCTGCCCAGGGTGCCAGTCACTCCCGCCTCTGACCACCTGGTCTGCTTTCAACTCCTTGGACGCGGCCACCTTCCTCCTGCCTCGTGACTTTCTGCGCCAGGTCCTTCTGCTGGGAATTCTCTGTTTCTTCAGTTGTTCCACAGGTATCCCAGTCTCACCTTTCCACTTTCTAGTAAAATACCGCCCCCTTCAGAAAGGCCTCCCTGATGATCTCATTTACATGCTTGTCATCCTAAGCCTGATTACTCTTTCTCACTGTACCTTGTTTCCTTCACAGAACTTAACTCAATTCGTAATTACTGTTTGTGACTCTTTACCTGTTTGCACTGTCAGAAGATAAGCTCCATAAGGGCAACGGCTATGTCTATTTTATTCACCAAACTACCCCAAACCTAGCAGTGCCTGTTAGGTACTCAAGGCATATGGGATTGTTGGATGGCCTGACACAAATTACTTAGCATTAAGATTGATTTTCCTCAGCTGTGGTTTCTTGGCCAGCCCCAGACTTTCATTTGGGCCATGCTGGCTGCTATAGCTAACAGTAATACTGAATATCCTTATTGCCTTTGTGGGAAAAACTATTTTGGGGCTCTTTCTGGGCTAGCTTTGCAAAGGGAATTTGCAGCATTCAAGATATACATGCTGAGTTACCAGCAGGAATCAGGTGTGGAGACACAAAAAAGACACAAAAATGAAGACCCCCCCCCCCACCCTCAAGAGAGAAACAGGAATGTAAAAAAATGCCTATAGTATGACAAGAGTACAGCCTTCAGATTCCTTTTCCACCCGGAGAATTCCCCCTCTTTAAGACGAAGTGTAGTGTCCATCACTAGGAGTCTTTCTGGTCTCACGCCCTCCTCCCCAACACCAACTGCAGTGTCCTCAGAGCTCTGCAGTTAGGGTGCACCCAAAAGGAGGCGGGGGAATTCACTATGTGGAGGAAACAAACACACGTTGTTTTTTTTTTTTTGACAAGGCAAAACTAGGGGGTGGCTGGTGGATCCCGGATCTCACTCCAATCATCGACCAACTGGGGGCTGACAGCTCTGTCAGGGGCCGCACAGCTGTTACTTTTATGTATGGTAATTCATCAGCTGGATGTTCATTTCTGGGGGGGCTGTCTATACTAGTAATAAGTATTCTAACATACTGAGAAGGCTCAAAATCATAATTAAACAAAAATCACTGCAGAAATCATACCAAACCGTGATAAAATTATGATAAAACTTAAATCAGGCGCTTCCCTGGAGGCACGTGGTTAAGAATGCAGGGGACATGGGTTCGAGCCCTGGTCCGGGAAGATCCCACATGCCGCAGAGCAACTAAGCCCATGCGCCAAAACTACTGAGCCCACAAGCCACAACTACTGAGCCCACATGCCACAACTACCGAGCCCATGTGCCACAACTACTGAAGCCCACATGCCACAACTACTGAAGCCTGTGCACCTAGAGCCCGCGCTCCGCAATGAAGAGCAGCCTGCACTCGCCACAATTAGAGAAAGCCCATGCACAGCAACGAGGACGCAATGCAGCCAAAAATAAATACATATATAAATAAATTTATTAAAAAAAAACAAATCAGACACTGATTTTGAAGGGACTGGCTAGTATCTTTAAGAATAAAATAAAAAGAAAATAAAGGAATGAAGAAAAATGTAAGAAAATCTAACAAAAATAGAAGCCACTAAGAGGAAGTTAATACTCTCCTATAAAGTTAAAACTAGCCAGATCATGTACCAAGACCATAAACAAATAATCTATTTTAAAATGTATTCCAAATAAGCACATAATTTGAAAGCTACACCACAGCCCTAAGAACACAAACCATTTGTCTTCGCTTTCTCGTTCAATGACCAAACAACTTCGGTGACTTGAGACTGAGAATCACAAGAGATCACTAACCAGTCAGACACGGATCCCTCTCATTAGAAACCTCATTATGAGTGTGAGCAAAGGAAGAAAGTCTAGTGGGATTTAGTGGTTTATTTACCATCTACAACTGCCACAAGTTTTTCTCACTAGGATCTCTCTCTCTCTCTCTCACATTAAAAATTCTCATACATGCAGTTACTCCTTCCTTCAACCATTAGGTAAAGGGAACCACTCCACTGGAGATAAGAAGATACAAGAGGGAGTTTAGGGTTAGGAAGGACAGGTTTTAAAAAGGCAAATCAGCTGAGAATTTTGCAGAGGCGCTCTGGGAGGAGGCCAGGAAACTGAACTGCTAACACTGGAACTCTATCCCTCATCTTTGAGGACGGGGAGGGGTACCATGGGCCTGAAGGCACAGTTACTATGAGGAGAGCTAAGGTGATAAGCCCTGGGAACGGGGTGGGAGACTGAGATGCTTACTGGGCGCCACTGGCCGAACAGAACAGAAATGGCCCAAAGATATTCTCCCCAAACATCAAGAATCTACGTTACTTTGCGTCTCCACTGAAACAGTTACAGTGAAGTTGGTGAGGGTTTGTAGAGGATTGGAACAAAAGGGGGAAGGTTTGCAAACTATCCTGCACAAGCCAAAGTGAACGTATAAGCATCCACTTGAAATTTCAGGGAAGATACTGAAAATACTCCTTTAAGCAAAGAATGGTATGTCATAAACAAACACTATTAAATGACTGTTATTCTAAGAACATAATGATGAATGAATAAGACAGGCTTTGCTTTCAGAAAGCTTACAATCCAGTTGGGAAAACAAATGAGAAAAGAGAACAGGACTTCCCTGGTGGCGCAGTGGTTTAGAATCCGCCTGCCAAAGCAGGCGACACAGGTTCGAGCCCTGGTCCAGGAAGATCCCACATGCCGTGGAGCAACTAAGCCCGTGCGCCGCAACTACTGAGCCCAAGTGCTGCAACTACTGAAGCCCACGTACCTAGAGCCCGTGCTCCACAACAACAGAAGCCACTGCAATGAGAAGCCCGCGCACCACAAGGAAGAGTAGCCCCCGCTCGCCGCAACTAGAGAAAGCCCGCGTGCAGCAACGAAGACCCAACACAGCCAAATAAATAAATAAATTTATTAAAAAAAAAAGAGAACAGCAATATAGGACGATAAATAATAATGATAAGGACAGTGTCTAGGAAAGCATGTAAGAACACAAAATCCAGCTTGGGGGAATCAGGAAAGGCTAACTGAAAGGGAGGTAATAAAACTTAAATTAATGGAGAGCACCCACTATTAGTAACCAAGTACATACCTATGATAACTTCCTTACTGTACTCCATTATATTTTAGTGAAGGTAAAATTAGAAAGACTTTTACAGGACTACTTCCTCCTTCCCAAACTATTTTTTTCCCATGAGGAAATTGTGGACATTATCACATATATATATATTTTTTTCCATTCAACACAAAATGTTACAAGCACATTTCATACAAAATGAATTTGGATATATGCTTTCAAGGAATTTTAACTGAACCAGGAAAAAGGTATATAAGCCGATATACTAAAATGAAACATTTTAGGGAATTCCCTGGCAGTCCAGTGGTTAGGACTCCGTGCTTTCACTGCTGAGGGCCTGAGTGCGGCCAAAAAAAAAAACTTTTAAGTGCTATAGGATATGAAAAAATTGCTATGAGAGCAAACTAAATAACTGTCACCAGGGACTGGGCCTTACTCCTCTTTGAACCCCCAGGTCCTAACACAGTGGTTGGCACATACACATAAATACACAGTGGGGGGCTGAATTAATATCACTAGATAACCCCAAAGGTAACAGGTGAAGGCCCAGTTGGTCTTAAGGGATTAAGTAGGCGTTTACAGGTGATTGTAGAAGGCCTGCAGGCAGATTAAACCCCACGTGCAAAAGCATGTGTTGGGGAAAGACCTGGAACATCTGGGTGAGAGCAAAGCTGTGAAATGCTGTTGGTGGAAGCACAGGTGGGGTGCTTCAATGGTGGGGCGGAGTGGATGTGGACAGAAGAAGTAGTGGGATGAGAACCGAGGCTACGCAAAGAGCTGAAGCTGAATGGCAAAGAGCTGTGCAAAGTTCAAATCTGGCGGTTTCAACGCAAAGACAACTGGGATGCCCAAATAGTTCTGTTTTATATTAAGCAAAGGTGTGATGGGTTGTTTTGTTTTGTTTTTTAAGGAAAGTACTTTGGCCATGTGAAGGGTGACCAATGGCAGCCAGGAGACCCGCTGGCTACCATGGGTTTATTTCCAGGTCCAGTCCAAGCCCCATCACTTGTCCGCGAAGCCTGATTGCTCCAGCTTTCACTGGTCCCCTGATCAACTTCTGTTAACAGTTACCTGCAGGACTACATCATCTCTTAACGCAGAATGTTAGGGACCTGGCAGGTGCCTGAATATTTGCTGAGGAAAAGACTTAATCATTTATTTAATTACTCCTCCTCTCATGCTGGCCACCCTCTACATTTAAAGAAGCCTACACGCTATCACAAGAGAACTGGGCCCAAGGCCGTCACCGAAGAATGGGACTCCCCACTGTGTTCCTGAAAACTCTCCCTTGCACCCCTAGTCCCCTACTCAGACACCACCTGCCTTTCCAAATGTCCAGTTCAACCTCCTCTTCCCATTTCACTCTTTCCTTCCACTTTATTTCTATCCACTGTCTCATCTTAATGATGTATACACAGCTCTACAAGATACATTTGTTAAAGGTAAAGGGGGGAAAAAAACCTTAAAAATTCACTCATGTTTGCAAGCCACCTTAGTGAACTTCTTTCAGATGGCCATGTTTAGGTCAATCTCTCAGAGTTCAAGTTGTTAGAAGATAAGAGTTATGTTTTCATTTTACTTCAAATATGTTGTTGCTCAAACATTTATTATTACATGCATATAATATCTAATGCGTATTCATCCTTCAGACAGATGGTGATTCAAGATCCAGCATAAACTCCCTCTACTAAATAGCCTTGCTTAAAAAAAATCAGTGTTTGTTTAACACTTTCCATGAGCACTTTAAGAAGTCACATGTAATTAATCGCCTCAATTTTCAGAGCAACACTGTGGGATGAGAATTACTGCTACTTGATAGAGAGAGTAATGGAATTATCTGATAAGCAGGTCCGGGAAATTCTACAAAAGCATTTTTACTGAGACACTACTCCTCCAAACTCTTCTGATCCCCTTATTATCTGGACAAAAGAGCCAGTGACCACTTACTCCAGCTGTTCTCCTCCCACTTATCCCTATAAAAAGTAAACACACACCACACCAGAATGGAAACCATTACTGCACTGTAATGAAGCCTCAATGAGGTGATAGCTGTCACTGCTGTACATCTTCGGAGCTCTTAAGAAAACTGGACAACCAGAGCTACCAGGAGGGAACGCATCACCTGCTCCTCTCTGATGCACCAGAGCTGCCTGGCAGGGCCACCATGAGGGGTCCTGCGCTCCAGAGTGCTGCTGAAGAATGAACAGGAGGGAACAACGTTCCCAGAGGGATTCTCTACAGAGTCGGCCGGACTGGGAACCGGACTGGTTCCCTCCCCACCCCCCCCACCCCCGGCATTACATCCTAACTTCCAAAATGCTACCTCAGTTATACAAGAGCACAATAAGGGATGCAGAGGAGGGAGAGGCATGGGGGAGGAGAATTATTAAACTTCAGAGTTTTAAGAAATACAGTGGAAAGACTGATACAAGGAAGAGATCAGCGTACAGGAGGATTAGGTTAGACATTTGGGAGATGAGTCTTGAAACTGTTTATTGCTGGGTTTCGGTGTAAGGCTCAGGCTACTAAATTTACAAAAGTCAAACTTTGAAGACTTTAATGAGAATGCTTTCAACAGAGAGACACATTTTTAAAAATTACCTTTCGGCATGGTACCTTGATCTAACGATTTCAAAGGTGGCTAGGGCAAAACAAAATAACTTTAAAAAATCATGAAGTATGTTGTCTTACATTTTGAGGCTGAAAAAAAAATACGTAAGGATAATTTAATGCAGTCTGAAGAGTTCGCCAAAAACAAAGTTGGGTTCTTCTTTATATCAAAGACTAAGCCATGCGTTTCACTGACCCTAACAAGTACATTGCGGAAGAGAGTTAAAAATAGAATACATGAAACTACCAGAGGAAACAATTCCGGAAGTTGACCGAGTTATCTTCTTGAAAGCCGGCTTTCGTGTTTCAAGATAAACTATTCCTCCCCAAACCAAACCTCCCGAACGACAGCAATAAAAATGAAGTTCTGATAGGTCATTTGCCCCTTCCCTGTTTCCTTCCCACCCCCCGCTCCCATGAATAACAAAACAGTAAAATCCTCCTTTGCAAATAACAGGCACCCGCCGGTTGGTGCCCAAGACACGAGGCACCCGCGGAAGAAGGCGGTGTGCTGGGCAGAAGCCCGAGGGCCCGGGCCTGGAGGCGCCTGGGTAGGAAGGGGCTTCCTGGGCGACCGGCGGCCCCGGGCGCCCCGACCAGCCGCTTTTGTCTGGGCCGGGATCAGGGCCCAGCCGGGGCGCCCGGCCGCCGGCCCCTCGCACCCCGCCCCCCGTCGGGCCCTCCGCCTCCTCCCGGCGGCTCCCCCTCGGCCGCAGAGCGGGCTTCGGCCTGCGAGGCTCCGACGCCGCGTCCCCTCCGCGTTCCCGGCCCGGTGGCAGGCCGCCCGCGCCCCCGCGCCCGGGCCCTCGGCGGCTGCCGCACCTGCATGCCCGGAGCCCCGGGGTCGACCCCCGTGTCCAGGACGGCGATAAGCACCCCCCGACCGTCATACTCCGGGTAGCGGCAGAGGAAGGACGCGGCCCCAGTCTCTTTCTTCGGGAGGAGGCCGTGGAAAGGGAAGGGCTCCTCGTTCGCTGCGGTGGCCATGGACGCAAGCTGGAAGGCGAAGACGAGGCAAACTGCCAGGTTGCGCGCGGACGAGCGACGCGAGGACACCCGGGCGGCCGCGGGCCTGGGCGGGGGCGAGGGGCGGGGCCAGCCACCGGCCAATCCAGGCCCGCCAGGGAGAGGCGGCCAATCGCGCGCTGCTACGTAAGCCAACGGTGCAGCTCTCTGGAGCTGGGCCCGAGTGTTGCCCGGGCCGCAGAGAAGGAGGTGGAGTCGGAGGCGTTGATGGAGGCATCAGTTCTCGAACCTGGGGTCTTAAAGAGACTTGAGTTTGGGAATTTTAGGGGACGGCCGGCTCCCAAGCAAAGGGTCCGCATGTCCCGGGCCGAAACACTCCTCCGGGAACGGGAAAGGAAACGGGCTGCCAGTCTGTTGTAACAGGTACCTCCCGCTGGCAAGCGATGGTTTCCGAACTTGTGGTTGTGGACTAAACTTTTCGGTCAGCTGCTGCAGAATCCCCGGTTGCCCCGAGGAAAGGGAGCCAACTCACGCTCGCTAAACCCCTAGGAGTGTGGATTTTGGCGAAATGCCGGTACAAAAATTTTTGAGAGAGAGTTCTTTGATTCAGTGGTGTAGGGATTGTGTTCCCCTTTCTCGAGTGTGTCCCTTTGATGGGGGCGATGTGGGGGCGTATAGGGTGTGGATGGGCCAGAGCTGCCATCAACAGGAAGTGGGTTGTAGGCCGTTCAGTCGGCCTCGTAGCCAGTAACAAATACCAGGCTGAAGTGGGCCCCTCCTATCCTCATTGCTCACCCTGGGCTTCCGGGATTTCTGAAAAATTCTTTTTTTTTTTTTTGTCACTCTCTCTTTAAATTGATGTTTCTGGTTGGTCCTGAAGGTTCTCCACTCAATTATCGAGCCAAAATTTGCAGTTTTTCAGATTAACAGTGGCGACTATCAATTGCTCCGTGCTGCACTAGTGGCCCTTAATGATCTTTCTGTCCGTATTCTTGCCAGGGTAATCTTAGTGTTTTGTGTGGATGTGCCAGCGACCCCTTTGGCAATCTGGCTGGGCTTATGGACACCTCAGAACAATTTTAAACTCATAAAATTTAATATATAGAATTACTCCGGAAATTATGTTGAAATAGTTATCAAAATATGAAAACCAACTTTATTATATAGCAAGTTTTATACATATAATTATATGTATGCTTCTGTGCATGAAATAACAGGAGCTAGCACCAAATCTAATAAGCTCCCATAATTTCAAAATAGTAAAGAGCATAAATAGTATTTTGACACACCTGTAACGTACTGTGATAAACATTTTTATTGGTCAAACAGTAACAGCTGATACCACTCTGGTTATTACCTACATCTATAATTGAAGGAAATATTTAATTAAAAGGTTAGTGGAAGTAAGGATGTATTTTTTTTTTCCTACTCAAGTTTTTGAACCCCATCAGATTCTATTATGGACTCCAGGTTAAGAATGCTTGGTGTAAAGGGAAATTCTATGTACACCAGTTTCCAATCCATAGGATTGGGAGATTCTCCACTAAATCTCAAAAATTACTGTAATGGCTGTGCAATTTCTTTGAGTTGATTACTTGTCCATTTCTTCTATTCCATAAATCTTAGAGAAGCATGTTCTCTTTAGTGGAGAGGAAATGGAGAATAGTTAATGTTTTCTTTCCTACTCCCAACTGTGTTTATGTTACCTCTAGAAAAGGGCTTAAAATTAATGGTAAAGAAAAGACATGCAGAAGATATCCAAATAGAACATGTAGTGACAGAATGGAATAGCTTCCAGTTTCAAAGGAACCGGTAGTCCAGTTGCTTCATTTTACAAATGAGGAGCAAAGGTAGACAGGTTTACTGGCTGCCACGGGTTATGAAATGGAGTTAGTGAAAAAGCTGGATTTCTGTTCTCATAGTCTGCCCCCAGTATTTTCTACCACACCTGTTGTGCTCTCCGACCAGAGTGTCACCCAGTGAATGGATGGTGAATGAACTGTTCATTGTGAAACCAAAGTGGCAGACTTTTTATTAGACTCCTATAACAATGTTCTTTAAAAAAAAATTTTTTTTTCTTACGGCTCCCATAAAAATGTTTTAGAAAAATTACGTACCCTCTTGTATAGTTTTAATATAACTTTTGAAATTTGTCATCATACGTTCAAGAAATTATAAAGGATGTGATATCTGGCATTTTATAAATATTGACATTCTTTAATGAAACCTCTACATCATTCATTTAAATATAGCCAGTTGAATGTTACTCTTTGATATCTGCCATTCTATTTATATACCTGAACTTATTCCATTTAAAATCAGATATTTGACATCACTATTTCTTCTTGAAATTTTATTAACATTCTACACAGAATTTTATCCTAATGTAATTTACATCTATGATGGAAAGTCCTATTGATCATTTATTATTATCTGCAACAAAAATATGTATGTTAATATTTAATTTAAAATTTTTTCCTGGGATCAAAGTGTTAAAATTTTCCTTTTGGATTATCTTTCAATTACTGGAAAGTTGATCAAAAGGACATAAATAAATCTTAAGCTTTGATAAATATTTGATTAAGATAAAAATTACAGAACAAAAAGAAAATTTTTATTGAAAATGCAGTTCTTAAAAAGATGCATGAGAGGCATGTTTCGGGGCTTTGATGAAAGGTTTTGCTGACAGTTTTTCAAATCGTCCCTTTATTTGATGGCCAAGAAGCTATTTCACCTGAAGGTGATGCACGATAGTAAGATGCCTTTTTCTAGGAAGCTGGAGACCCAGCTGTGAAACAGGTGCGAAGGGGAGGCGATATGTCCTCCCATCACAGGCACGTCTTCAAGCAGATAAGTTTGGAAAAGAGTAGATAGGACATGTAAGCCTCTGGAAATTGATCATATTGAAATTATCCATGGCTTTAAATCACAGTTTGAAGACCACTGTTTTATAAAACCCCCGAAATCACTTTAAGTCAATAAGAAGTCGTTTACTCTTTGTCTTCAAGCCACAGTATTCTCCACATTCTGCGTTTACACCTCCTCCTCTCTGGATTTAATGACATTGCCAGCTAAGGGAACGCTCTCAATGCCAAGTCCGTTTGTGCAACTTGACAAACAGTTTGACAGTTCATTGGCTTTAAGAAGAAAACAATGAAGATACAGATAAATACAACTAGGGCTTAGGAATGGGGAGGAGGGGGAGGAAGGGGTGTCAGGACACAACGAGGTCAGCGGACCGGGGCATCCTATGTGGGGTAAAGTAACAGGCTGGACGCAGGCACCCTCCCACACAGCATTGTTCGGAGCGGGAAGGGCAGAGCAGGGTGTTCCCGAGGGCCACCTCCCTTCCCCGTCACCTGCCGGGTGGGAGGCTGCGCGCCAGTGCAGAGGTGTGGGCAAAGGTATCGCTTCCCATGAGTCACTTTCTTTGTAGCTATTGCGGCACCGTATCATTTAGAGAATATTCTTTAATCAAGTATCCGAAACTGCGCAGAGATTGTGAAAGCGTCATCGTGTCCCAGATGCCGGGCGTAGAAATCCTGCGCAGCGTTAGCAGCGAGGCCACTCCTCCCGTGGCGGCTCCCAGGCGGTGATGGAGGGAAGTAGGAACGCTAGGGCCGGGCCGTTCCTGGGAGATGAGGTATTTCCGTGACAGCAGATTTGGGCTGGCAGACTCCCCTCCGGCTTTGCCAAGACTCCCCTTTGCTTTTCTCTTCTTTTCTCAGGGTCTAACTTGCCTCGCGGCCTGATGGCCCTCCCAGCCTTTGGTGGACCCTTCACTATTTTACCTTACAGAGGCATTTCCCCCGATAGAATCCTTGCTTCTTTGAGCCAGTCTTGGCACTTGCTTGTCGGAGGACCTGGACTAAACTAGCTCACACCAAACCGAGATTCAGGTGCTTCAAACTTCACCACTGCTTCCCCCTGGAGGCCAAGGCCGTTATTACCATTCCTATCGAATATGCCTGCTTCCTAGACATTCTCCAGTGCAAAGCCAGATGGACAAAGGTATTTAGCAAAGCTTAAATCACATGCCTGCGTTTAGCTGTAAAAGAGACTGGGAGATTAACTTCTGACTTCTTGCATGGGTAGGCAGGACTGATAATGTGGGAAATTCTATACACATAGAAAGGCCTTTCAAAAGATGCCTCTTAATTCAAAAGATTTGTTAATTGTACCGAATAGCCACTTTGCCAACATATATATATCTATAATATATCCATTTAGCCTTAAGGCTTACATGATTCTAAATACTTTAGATTATGCTTGCTATCCTCTCACTTTCTGTTCTTTCTACCTCCAAACTAAATTAAGCATTATAACACAGTTCCAGGTCCTTGAACCTTCAATAATAAAATGATAAACTAGGCAATTTGGACCAAGACTCCTGCTGACAGTAATCAGAAAAACTGGACAACACATGAAAAAGTATACTCATTGGCAAAAGAGGGCTAACAGTGTGGTGAAGAATTTCTGGAGTGGATGTAAACTCAGAAACTTGAGCCTAATGTTTAGGACAGCCTTGCCTTTCAGGGCAAAGGGAAGTGGGGAGAAAATCCTGAAAAATTAGAAAAGTGAAGGCCAGTGCTCACTTCAGCACACAAACTAAAATTGGAATGATACAGAGAAGGTTAGCACGGCCCCTGTGCAAGGATGACACACAAATTCTTGAAGTGTTCCATATTTTTTACCTAAATGGGAAGGAAATCCAAAAAAGAGGGGACATATGTATACGTATAGCTGATTCACTTTGCTGTACAGCAGAAACTAACACAACTTTGTAAAGCAACTATACTCCAATAAAAAAATAAAAATAAAAAAGTGAAGGTCATGAGCCAGTGAGGTGGGCCTTGTCAGATGGCCATTCATGTCTAACCATTGCAAAAGTTGGTACTGGCAGGTGGATGAGAGCTGGCTTTAGAAATCCGGAGATCTGAGCTTTAGTCCTAGTTCTCTTGGTTTGTCATTTTTAAACAAGGCAGTGAACCTCTCTGGACCTCTGTTTCCTTGTTTGCATCGCAAAGAGTTAATGGAACTTCTTTGGTAGCTATGGGGGGTGGGGGAGGGATTTGAATCAATTTCAAAACAGCACGTTTTATGGTCAGTTAATATTAAAAAAGTTTCAAAATATCCCCCAGGGCAGAGAAAGGTCATGTGCGCTTAGCATACTAAGGCTAGGGTTGTCAGTTCACGAGAAATAGAGTCAATGTTATATAAATAGGAGAAGTGTGAATTTTTCACATAGCAAAGATAGGTGCCTCCCAAGCCACAGTAGAAGTCTCTCACCGCTTTCCTCTCGTCTGTGGGACCAGAGCTGCCCTTTCTTCCTTCCTGACAGCTCTGACCAGCTTTCCTTAGGAGCAGAGGCCATCCCTTCCTTCTACAGAATCCGTAGAAAGTGGGCAGAATAGCAAATCCATTGGCTTCCAGAGGACATTGGAGCTGGTAGACTTACAGACACATGAAAAACGTGGTGGATGGGGCTTAGGCAGAGAGGCTGCCCTCCACGCAAAGCACAAGCAGATGAGGGGCTCAGCCGTGGGTGGCCACAGGCGCAAGTCCGTGCCCCTCTCTGCAGCCTTCCCCAGCTGCGTTCACTGCCATCTTCAGTAAAACACCGATTGCCGAACACCTGTCAGTCCAGGCTCTGCTGTGGCAGCATGAAAGCCCACATTTCAGTGGTATAAAGACAGTTTTCAGCCGTGCTCCGTCTCCACTCCAGCTCCACGGCGGGCTCTGCTCCAAGTTCCACCCAATCTTGGAGTCAGGCTGGAAGAGCTGGCAGTCTCTGGAATGTTCCTGGTCACCACAGCAGGAAAATGAGAACATGGGGAAACGTGCACTTGATCTTAAAGCTTCTGTCACTCTGCTCACACACCACCGGCTACGGCAAATCCCAGGGTCATGGCCACGTTCAAGGGGGAAGAGAAACGCAGTTCTATCGTGGGCCCAAGGGAACAATAACTGGGATATTTGAAGTGTCTTAATTACTACCAGAACCTCATTGACGTTCAAGACGTTTTCACTGTAGTGAAAGATTGGTTATGTGAAACCCCAAACAGAGGTGCTCCTCTCTCCCAAGGTCAGCATCCCATATGAACTGCCAGCCAGACAGTGAGGACACCTATTCCTGGATGGCCACCTAGGGGGAGGTACAGGATGGCAAATACTCCAGGTCGTCTCAGGGGAGCTAGAAATACATCTTAGGGTTCGGAAATAGAACATTCAGTTAGGGAGTTTGGGATTGACAGGTACACACTGCTATATTTAAAATGGATAACCAACAAGGACCTACTGTATAGCACAGGGAACTCTGCTCAGTACTCTGTAATAATCCAGATGGGAAAAGAATTTGAAAAAGAATAGATATATGTATAACTGAATCACTTTGCTGTGCACCTGAAACTCACACAACGTTGTTAGTCAACGATACTCCGATATAAAATAAAAAGTTAAAAAAAAAGAAATAGAAGGGGTAGATTATGACTGCTAAGCTCAGATGGTTCTATCCCTCCAACTACATACCACCTAGCACAGGAGTGCTCGATAAATAGTTAAACTACACCAGGTCCTCCCTGGGTAAAGAATTGTTCTGAAATAGCCAATTGCTTCTTACATGGCTTCTAATACAGAATAAGTTCTCAACCTTTGTGTATTAGCCTAATTTAATCTTCAAGTATGCACACTATTTGGTTATTACTGATTGCATTGTCTCTCAGGCTCTATTTTTTTTTTTTTTTGGTTCTGATAAGTGAGAAAAGAAAATAATAGAAAGCTAGAGTAACCTTATGGTTTCTACTACCATGGATAAATAGGAATGCCCAAGAAACATCTCAACTTGAACAGTGTAAAATTCTCTAGACTTCTTTGTATTGTGTATCTTTGCAGAAATGTTGCATGCATAGAAAGAATATGTGTGTATGTATGTGTGTATGTATGTGTACATATACTCTATGACTGTATACATATGTATGTATGCATACATAAATGTGTAAATGTGTGTGAAAAAATATATGATTCCTCTCTCCTTTTTTATATAAATGGCAACATACTGCACTGTCCTGTACCTTGGTTTTTTTTTCATTTTACACTATTTCGTGATGAATATTAGTACAGAGAATTATTTCTCTTTCTTCTTAATAGCTTCATACTATTCCTTTGCTTGTGTCATCATTTATTTAACATGTGAGTTAGTTTTATTTTTTATTTTTGGCTGCCTTGGGTCCTTGTTGCTGCATGCGGGCTTTCTCTAGTTGTGGCGAGCAGGGGCTACTCTTCATTGCGGTGCGTGGGCTTCTTCTCATTGCGGTGGCTTCTTCTTTCTCTAGTTGCGGCTTGCGGGCTCTAGAGCGCAGGCTCAGTAGTTGTGCCACACGAGCTTAGTTGCTTCACGGCATGTGGGATCTTCCTGGACCAGGGCTCGAACCCATGTCCCTTGCATTGGCAGGCAGATTCTTAACCACTGCGCCACCAGGGAAGTCCCAAGTAAGTTAGTTTTGAAATCTCTTGTTTTTGAAATTGGAAATGGATACTTCCTTGCCAGTACAATTGTTTCTAAAATGTAAACGTTTCAGGCCATAAAAATCTTCAAGGGGGGTGGGATGAATTGGGAGATTGGGACTGACATATATACTACTATGTATAAAATAGATAACTAATGAGAACCTGCTGTATAGCACAGGGAACTACTCAATGTTCTGTGGTGACCTAAATGGGAAGGAAATCCAAAAAGGAGGGGATATACGTATACGTATAGCTGATTCACTCTGCTGTACAGTAGAAACTAACACAACATTGTAAAGCAACTCTACTCCAATAAAAAAAATTTTAAAAAATCTTCAGTTCCTTTAGTTCTGACAAAGTCAAATTTCCATGCATAACTATAGAAGTCTCACTCCTATCCTTGGAGGACTTCAGCCCCCAGTCCCTGCTAAGTGGGCAGGAAGGATATACCCCACCTCCTTTCTGGCCGTAGGTGATGGGACCAGGAGTGGTTCTTATCCTGAGGCAGATGAAAGAGCCCATGAGCATGTAGTGTGTGATGGAGCGTTTGAGTGAGGTTCTTGAAAGCTGGATCCTCGGGGCCCGCTGCTGGGGGACTGAGAGCCCTCTTTAATCCAGAACCGCTCTATTCTCAGACAAGCCCCGGCGCACCGAGCTGCTGCTTTTGGTTTGATTAGTGATCCCTCCGTATCCTTATATTAAACATTCTTATTTGATAAGCTTTGGAATTTTCTCTTCCTTAATCAAAAGAGCTTTACCTAGAACAGAGCATATGGTGCTTATTTTGTTGCACCCATTCCTGATGTGTATTAGTTAGCAAACACATACTCCCACTGAATTCCGTGACAGTAAATCACACTTATGTGGACAGACATGAATTAAATTGTACAATGCAGGAATTGTCCCCAGGTAGTTCCTGCCCTCTGTGGTTTCACTGTAGGAAGCATCTCAGCACTGTGGGACTCTCCACGAGATGGGCACAGGCCGGGATCTGCCCAGCCACTGTGGCTGTTTCTACTTGCAGTACCTGCGTGGGATTTCCTAAGTCCCATCCACCTGCGTGAACTTGGAGTGCCAGAAAAACATGTTAGGCTTTGGATTCCAGTGAAAGCCTAATACTGGTGATGATCCTGAGTATCCTGACTTGATGGAGAGAGAGGCAGAGAATATGCGAGTAAAAGCACTTAGAAGTTAAGGGTTCTTGCCTCTGGGACTGGGTCTGTCACTAATTCGCCTCACAATCTTTAACAAAGCCTCAGCGTCCTCAACTACAAGTCTGAGGGTTTCGTCAGAGTTAAATGAGAAAAGGTACCTTCTGCAGTGGCAATAAGTAATTGCTATTATTATATCGTGGCTGGGATGCAGCAGCGATTCAATGCGCTGAGGCTGGTCATATCATTTGGATCCCACTATCTAAAGTTAAGACTTCCGTAGAGCAGGCAAATTGATTTTTTTTTTAAAGGATTATTCAGTTTGCAAGAAATCGTTTTTAAAAATCAACTTAGGCATGTAGTACAGAGACCTTATAAGCCTGTTTCCTTGAGGTAAATAGATCAAACAATTTACTCCATTAGTGGTGAAACATAACATGGGCAGATATGATTTTACTGTTTCTAGAACTTAATGGGTTCTTTTAACTGTAATAAATACATCTCCAATTTCGTAGAACTATTTTTTTTTCCCTTAACAAAAGAATGACAACTGGAGGACAACTTATAAATATCACTTTGTGTGTGAGGGTGGGGTGGGGGGAGGGTAAGAACACTTAACATGAGATCTACCCTCTTCACAAACTTACAAGTACCAGTACCTTATTGTTAACTATATCTGCTGGTGTACAGCAGATGTCTGGAACTCACCTTGTATAACTGTAACTTTATACCCATTGAACAACACCACCTCACATCCTCCCCTCCCCCACCCTGGGAGCCACCGTTCTATTGTCTACTTCTATACCTTTGACATTTAAGTGCCTCCTATGAGAGAACTCAGGCACTGTTGGTCCTTCTGAGGGATGTACTTCACTTAGCATCCCTTCCAGTTCCATCCCTGTTGTTGAAAATGGTAATTCCCTTCTTTTTTTTAAGGCTGAATAATATTCTATTGTATGTATGTACTACCTTTTCTTTATCCATTCATCTGTTGATGGACATTTGGATTGTTTCCATATCCTGGCTATTATGAGTAATGCTGCAGTGAACATGGGGGTGCAGATATCTCTTCAAGATCCTGATTTTGATTCTTCCAGTATATATCCAGAAGTGGGATTGCTGGAGCATTTGGTAGTTCTGTTTTTAATTTTTGAGTGAACTTCATACTGTCTTCCATAGCAGCTGCATCGTCAAACATTCCCATCAAGAGTGTACAAGGACTTCTATTTCCCCACATCCTTGCCAACACTTACCGTGTTTTTTCTCATAGTAGTCATCCTCACAGGTGTGAGGTGATACCTCATTGCACTTTTGATTATAATTAAAAGCTCTGTAATTCCACTGCTCTGAAATAGAGACCAACAGCCAAAATTAGACTTTTTCTGTGGATTAGAATGTCATGTACAAACTTTTCATTTAGCATTATATTGTTCTCATTTTCAGAGTTTAAAAACTTATTTTATAAACATGATTTGTATATAGTTCAATGGATATACCAAAATTTTTTGAAACATTCCCAATTTCTGAACATTTAAATAGTTTCTAAGTAATTAAATGGTTGTAATATTTACAACTGAAAACTGGCTATAGAAGAAAGTGAACTGCAAATCTACACATTGTAGGAAAGTATGCTGCTGTGGTCACAAGCTTAAAATACGATTATAATTCCATTATAATTATTCTTAACAGGAGTAAAAATTTCTCAATTCTTTTATTCACATAAAATTTCATTCAATATCTCTCTGTGTGTGTGTGTGTGTGTGTGTAGACCCTGGAAAATGTTCTTTATCAAAAGCAATTCATTTAGGTTTTTTTTCACTCAGCATTGGCTTTGTAATAGTGCCGCCTTCTGGTTGGAATTTGCCTTTACAAGCTGGTGTGTTGTCCAGACCATCCCACGGGGCTCGGTAAATTGTGATTTTGTTCCAGTGAGTGAACTGTGGTAAATCAATCTCAGCAGACTACAACCCTAAAGATGCTGGTCTGCTAGGTGCTAGAGGACAAAAAGCATAGGGAATGCGGGAAAAATAGAGAGAACTAAGAAGTTATGCCAAGCATATAAACAAACAAACCATGTAAACTTGCAATGTTCTTTGCTTGTAATTGACTCATTCTCTTTTAGAAAGATACAGTGGAACTGTGTACGTCGCAGAAAAAGTCAAATGAAAAATGTGGGTATACGTGGATCAGGAGCTGTCCAAGGTGGGTCTTTGGGCTACAAGGGCTTCTGCTTATCTTTCATCTAAGCCTTTGAATGTAGCCATTTGAATTCATCTAAAGTGATAGATCCTAAGACCCGCCCCCTCACATTTTTCCGTTTAAAGTATGAAGTTAAAATTTGAGACAACTGCCGTAGGCATACCCAGATTTTCACAAAAGCTGTTCCCTCTTTTATTTTGGTAAAAATAATGCATTACAGCAATTTGTATTCAACACAACTATTCAGAGTCATTAGTAAAGATGCTAAATTTCCTGCTAAATTAGGGTCCAGGATACAGAGAGTTCCCCAGTTCCACTGTTCACTTTCTCACTCAGGGAAGCTTGTAGGTGCGAGTGAGGATCACCATTATAGGAAAAATCATGAATTCCCTCCTGTGTATAAAGCTCAAGGACTAGCCACTTGGATCCAGTGTCAAGATAAGAAAACCCGCACCTTTCAAACGGCCCCTGATTACCACAAAAGGGGCACTTTGTAAGTAGCAAGAATTAACTTGAGACAAACCACATGCATGATCAGGACAACTTATGTTAAGACTGTCAGGCTGAGAATCTCCCACCTAAATGTCCCAAATTGAATGACTATGGGTGCACTATTTATTCTCACTTATTCAACCTTTCAGAATGTGCTTAAAGCAAAACCTTCTTACAGCCAAGGCCACTAACATCTTACTAAATGAATATCCAGATGCATGAAATTCTTGTCATACAGTGATACTTTTTAAAGATTTTTTTTTGATGTGGACCATTTTTAAAGTCTTTATTGAATTTGTTACAATATTGCTTCTGTTTTCTGTTTTTGTTTTTTGGCCATGAGGCATGTGAGCTCTTAGCTCCCCTACCAGGGATTGAACCCGTACCCCCTGCATTGGAAAGCGAAGTCTTAACCACTGGACAGCCAGGGAAGTCCCCATACAGTGATACTTTTAAGCAAAAGACATATACTCCTAATTCTCAGTCATGGAAAATAATACAGGGGTCTTTTCTAAGATAAAAATGGGCACCTAAAAAGATTAACTGGCTTCTTTTGTTTTGGTTTCTGAAGTTGCCGAGCTTCTCAACACAAAATAAAGCGGACGAAGTGCCTGTTGATCACTTTTGCAGCCAACAACCCAAAACTTAGTCTTGAATTGATATGTGAGTATTGAGAATTTGATCTGATGATTTCCCTTTATTCCCTCTCTAAATCTGATGGCAAGCAAAGCCCCTAAATCTCAAAGATGTATTTATATATTCACTTGTAAAACCTATTCATGTTATCTGGACCATCAATCACCACAACTAAAAATCGACCTGACAGACCAGATATGGTGGATCATAAATATTGATTTCCCTTAAGGAGCTAGGAGCTGAGCAGTGTTCCCAACAAGGAAGAGCCTGTAGACGTCTCTGGTTCACCAGTTATATTTGGGCTTGTGAGCTCATTAGTTAGCCATATTCTTCAACTCCTACACTAAAGTATTTCCAAGTCTGTAGGCATTAAGGTTGATCAATCTTTATTGCTCTCAATTGATAGCTTCCCAGATGCTCAAGTTAGCCAAGACTTTTTTATTTAAGAAAAATGAGTTGATAATAGTAAATATATATTTTATAATATTGATTATAATAGATTATAGTTAATAATACCATATAGTACATACTTGAAAGTTGCTGAGAGAGAACATTTTAAGTGTTCTCACCACCAAAACAAAACAGTAATTATGTGACATGATAAAGATGTTAGCCAAAGCTAAGGTAGTAATCATTTTGCAAGATTTAAGTGTCTCAAATCAACACGTTGTACACCTTAAAGTTACACAATGTTATATGTCAATTAAAAGAAAGAAAAGCAAGTTCCTTATTTACCCTCCTTTAACTGTTTTCAATGAACTGACTTCACGTAGCTATTAAAAGTGAATTAATAGACTTAAAGAGATCTTTCTTTGGAAGTCTCTGGAAAGCATCACCAGAGCAGATGATATACAGCATAGCATTATCAACTAAGGGTGAGGGGAAAGTGAGGGGTAATAGGTTTAGGCTTTTGACCTCAATATGGCCTCTCTGACCTTTTGAAAACCCATAAACTCTACGTTTTGAAACTGAGAACTACAATTTAATTCATTCAGTTAGATAAATCATTTCTACAGGAGCAGAGATTTGGTGCTAAGCCCTAGCTTACTGTAAAACAAAGAGCTATATTTAATATAATTGCATTTCAGCTTCAAGTAAAATCACTCTATAAATTTTATCCTAAAAAGGGATTTAGGGTTTGAGCTAGTCCCTTGGCTTCCATGTGACTCTGACTTGCTGTTAGAAATGCTCCATGTGACTAACGTGGAATCCTTTTCTGTAACTGAAAATCTGGTTTCCCTATCTTGCATTGTTATCCTCAAATATTGCCTCTGCCAATATTTTCTTCATGATTTCTCATGAATATTTATATGATCCACAATTTTTTTGCTGGTAAAGTGAACCATCCCATCTATGGCTCTTTGCTGAGTCCTCCCAGGGCACCCTCACCCCCCAAAACATCGTGGATTCTGTTGGTTGGTTTCCATCTCCACCTCTGGCTGTCATGTCCTGGTCTCCAGCTCTGGCTGTAGCAAAGCCAGCTTGTCTTCCGCCCACTCCCTCCAATCCTGTCTCCAGCAGGTCTCTTTCAGCATCCTTTCCCTGTTATCAGCCAAAGACAGCAGCAGAAGGATGTCAGTTTTGCTATCTATGCCTGCACTCTAATTCCACTTCACAGCCAGCCATGGGGTTTGCCTTAATTTAATTTCTATATTAACCTGTTTACAATTTCCTCAAAAGTCACTACTCACATTGTATTTATTCTGCCAGTCGACAGATACTTCACAGATTTGGCATTGAAAAGCCCCCTGGAAATGCAAATCAAATAAAATGTTCAGTTTAGAAAGGGCTTTCAATACACCATCTCAACAGACTCAGTGGTTGAGTATCATGGAATAGAGGCAGCCATGCCTCTACAGTAACCGTTCCCTACTATGAAGACTGCTTATATCTTTAGACTGAAAAATATATATGCCATGTGTATAATGATTCCCTTGCACGACTGTCAAAGAAAAAGGAATGGGTAATATTTCTGGCGAAATTAGCTCCAAGGCTCAATGGGAGTGCAGATTGGAGGAGGTGCTTTTTTCTGATACAGCAAATAGGCTGGAAAAGTGTTATTTGCATGGACTTTATTCCTTTTGAAAATAAGACACTCCGACGCTTGTAAAGCAGGTATATAGGTGAGAGTTAGGGGCTGAGAGATGGGGGAGAAGTCATGAAAGCAGGAGACAGAGCAACTCTCTTTTCATTTTAGTATTTCACAAGTTTGGTGATGGGGATGACTGACCTAGATGGGAGGCCAGCCATCATGAGAACGCTGCCGTGTGGTACCCACACGCCTGAGCAGAAGGGAGGCGCTCAGTGTCAGGAACAGCTGGACGAACCATCCTGGAACCACAGAAGGGTGACCCTGCAGTGAAACTTGCATGTGGAGCTTTGGCACATGCTCCTTTGTAGACTGTCATCCACAGTTCCTGTGTCTTTTCCGTCTTCTACTGCCCTTCATCGCTGAGGGACTGCCCTCCCTCTCCCCCAAATTTGACATCTCAGTGAATACCCCAGGATATACAACCTCCTTAGTTGAGGATTGAGGAAGGCCCCCAACCTGGGGTGGTGGTGCCAGACTCTTCCTGGCTGCTAGGCAAAGCCAGGCACTGCCTTAAGAGCTGGGTGACTTGCAAGAAGTCTTTGATATAATAGCCTCTTAGGTTTTCTGAGCAAAGTGTCTTGCGCACAATAGGTGCTTCATAGATATTTAGGATTAATGGTTTCTAGGACTGGCATTATGGATGCCGTCTTTGCAGCCCACCATTCCGACTGGAGAAATGGAAATTTTGAGAAAACAAGCCAGCCCTGTATTTCTAAGTATGAATCTCCCTAAGGAAACAATCTAATATCGTAAATTCCCTACCAGAATGCAGTTTCCCATTGCTTATGATGAATTCTGTTGAGCATACATACGCGACGACTGCTCAGACGATTCCCTGTGCCACCCCCTCAAATGGGAAGGTGTCTGTTTGGATTCAGCTGGGAGAGCATGCTAAAAATGTCTTCACTTTGGCATTAAATCAGTTTATTGGAACATGTACACTCCAAAACTAGACGCTTCTTACTTCTCTTTTTTTAGTAAAGTATTTCACATTTACAATCTATTTCTGGAGGATCCAGGGACTTTAAATACAAAGGTGAGGATGTGGGTTTTTTTTCTTTTCTTTTTTTTTTTTTTTTGCGTTATGCGGGCCTCTCACTGTTGTGGCCTCTCCCATTGCGGAGCACAGGCTCCGGAAGCGCAGGCTCAGCGGCCATGGCTCACAGGACCAGCCGCTCCGCGGCATGTGGGATCTTCCCGGACCGGGGCACAAACCCGTGTCCCCTGCATCGGCAGGCGGACTCCCAACCACTGCGTCACCAGGGAAGCCCGAGGATGTGTTTTTGCTAGCTAAAAATAGTCATTGTTTTAATTAAAATGCGAAATGATCAGAGAGGAGAGTGTTTTACCTAAACATCTGAAAAAATTTACCGCTGAGATAGAAATCATGAGGACACATGGGTACATTAGTTTAGCAGAAAAATCACCTTCTACCATAAGCCAAAAATAAGCTAACAAAGTTGAACCCAAAAGGAGGATTTTCATAGCTCGTTTTTGACAATAAGCTGAAAGTTTACTTCTAAACAATGGAAGGTAATCCAAGCTCTTCATGTATTCATAAAGTAACTAATTCCCTCATTTAGTTAGCATGTGTAACCCTGTTGTGATAAGGGAACATTGACAGGTCATGTTTTGATGCTTTAGTGATAGATGAGAATTCACTCCTAATTGGTATCTGCAGTAGCAATGCTGGAGTTTCGTGCTAGATGAGGGCTATTCCGTGTGCCCATGAGCTGGTAACTGGTGACATTGTAGGCGTAAATGGTGGCTAAAATAATTGTGTCGGAATAATGAATATCTTGACCATGGAATGTCTCCAGGACAGCTCTGAGAGTCCTCTATTTTTGTTTGTTTGCTATCATGAGAAAATACTCATTGACATAGAACTGTGACTTACATTTCATAGTGTGGTGGGTGATTCCACGCACTTCTGGTATTTCTGCCAGATTTGGGGCAGTTATGATTTCCCCCTTTTGAGAAGCTATGTTCCCTCAATATCGGGATGAGTGTCACACTTATTAGAGTTGAGATGTGGGGACCATTTGCAGCAGTAACCAGGCCCAGAAGCAGATGATTTTGGTAGGGGAAGGAGAGTGTGTCAGGAAGAGGGGAAGCAGTGGCTGGGGTCTGTGGGAAGAAGCCGGCAGAGGAAGGTTACCTTGGCTGGTGTGGCTGCGCTAGGGCACAAACAGCCTTTGCAGTGGGCAGTGCCTTTGACCATTCCTGATTTCCTCAGCCACCCTGCGGGTGTCACAACCATGGGAGCTACCCCAGGATATGCCTCTGTTTATGGAGGTGTGCACAACAGGATTCTGGGTTACTTAGGAAATCTGTTAGGGTAAACATGCAATGGTTTTCTACTGGTTAGTTGAGAGCTTCAGGCCCATACACAACTCTGGAAAAGAAAAGATGCAGCAGAGCCTGAGGACCCACTGGAACCAGGGACACACATGCCACCAGGGGCCTTTTTCCAGTTCCTGACTCTGCTTTACTCAGTATGTTGGCTTCAGTCTCTCATTTCATACACTTCCTTCACTTAGTGGGACACACGGACGCTGAATTCTTGAGTTTTACATCTCATGGTGTCAGCCCCTAGAGAAAGGCTGTCCTTTAGCTCTCTCCAGTATCAAGTCCAAAGTCTTTTGGATTTTACTGTCAGAGAGGGCTGGGTAATTTGGATTTTGGGGGCAGGCAGTCAAAAGTCCGAAGGAAACCCCATCGGATCCCATTATCTCACAAACTCATTGTTGTCCGAAGTAGCTGTGGCCAGAGGCTATGGGTCTTTTTGGTCACTACCCTTCCTCTATACCTATTCTTTCTGGTTTCCTGTGCATCCTCCCTGACTTTGACGTTCACCTACGGTGCTGACTGCTCCTGAAGAGCTGACATGTGTAGGCTGCCTGTGACATCACTGCCAGCACCTGGGCCCCAGTTCTTCACTGAAGTGGGATCTTGATGGTGTATCATTGTGTCCACTACACCCCAATGGTTTCCACATCTGTATTCAACTTCCCCCGGTCTTCAAAGACTTTTCTAAATTAAAATTTCTTTCATTCTGATTTTAACTTTTTATTCATAATCTGAACTTCTACTGTAAACCAAAAAACAAAGAACATTTATTGAAGGCCAGGTGTAAGTCTAATACTATGTTAGACATTTCCATAAATAACTATGTAAGATACATTACACATCTTTATGAGGCTCAGAAAGATGGAGCTTAAGACATCATGTCTGTTTGGCATGGATACCTGCATTATCACCACTGTGAAATCCTTCATGCAACAAGGCAAAGATAATTTACTAATTTAAGTATAAGAACACATCCAATGCTGTATTCTTTGTCGGTACTGTCCGTCAGATGAAGATGAAGTTCGGATCAAATAACCGTGTTAGGACCAGTGAGTTCTTAAGCTACCCCTTTAAACGTTCTGATTTTTTCTTAAACTCATTTTGGGCTTTTTCCCTAGAGAGTCCTCAGCTGTTGCTTCTGACTGTCTTGGCTCCGTCGTTACCACCCGTACATCTGTCCTAAAATCAATTTACCTTCGCTTCCAGGCTTGTTGGAGCCCATCTGTGCCCCCTCCTCATAAGCACCCATCTGTTTGCTGTTAATCTCAAATATATATATATTGTTTTTCAGATTCTTTTCCCTTATAGGTTATTATAAAATATTGAGTATAGTTCCCTGTGCTATGCTGTAGGTCCTTGTTGGTTATCTATTTTATATATAGTAGTGTGTATATGTTAATCCCAAACTCCTAATTTATCCCTCCCCTCGCCCACTTTCCCCTTTGGTAACCATAAGTTTGTTTTCTATGTCTGTGAGTCTGTTTCTGTTTTGTGTATAAGTTCATTTGTATCAATTTTTTTTAGATTCCACACATAAGTTGTACTATATGATATTTGTCTTTCTCTGTCTAGCTTACTTCACTTCATGTGATAATCTCTAGGTCCATCCATGTTGCTGCAGATGGCATTATTTGATTCTTTTTTATGGCTGAGTAATATTCCTTTGTATGTATGTACCACATCTTCTTTAGCCATATATTATGAAAAATATATGTCATTTCTCAACCCTCCAGCAATGCTGCAAGGTAAGAATTATCTATATTTTATAGACGAGGAAGCTGAGGTTCAAAGAAGTGAACTGACAGGTAATATGGGGCAGAATCATAACTGAAATTCGCTATCTCTTTGACCTCAAAGTCCAAAGCCTTTCTATTGGGTTAATCTGCTTTTTCATAAATTTCTCTAAGTTGGTAATTTGAAGTTAAATATTTTTTTTCAGAGAAGCAGTACCTCCCATATGTTTACTTAACCTAAAATGTACAGCCGTAGATAAATGTTTGCATATGAATTACGATTTGGTTTACTTCGAGTATATCCTTCCCAGTTGAGGCAGCAGAATTTGGGAATTTAAAACTCTAGGTTACTGGAAACCAGCCAAGTTCTCCTTGGCTTGGTAGGATTTCTGCTGAGGTAGATGCTTAAGGTCATGAAAGAGATGCAAAGTTTCTCATGGTCTTTTGCTAGATTAGACACCTAGTGGGCACCTTTGGGCCCCAGGCTCCCTTTCTTCTGCCTGTTACTTTAAGAAGAGTTCCATGGTGTAGAGATTTTGTCTGCAGGCTTTCACTTCCGCTGCATGAAAGAGTTAATTCTGATAGGGGTTACCCTCCTCTGGCCTACTGCTGAGTAAGACAAAACCTCACAGCTTTTCTTAGATAACTGAAATAAGCACAGAGCCCTTTGGGAATGTGTCACAGTTATTAATCATTAGCATCTACAGAGAAATATGGGCAGAAGTGACAAAAGAAAAAACTCACAAGTTGAGAAGACTCCCCAGAGAAGTTGCCTCTAATGTTCATTGGATGCCATGAGCAGGTACTCACTCTCTTTCCTTTGCTCCAAACCCGTCTCCACGCTTAGAAGCTCCAGATAACTTTCTCTTTCTTTAATCTTCCAGAATCAGTGGGCTTGGGTCTCACTCCCTTATAAAATAAGGCTCTGGGACTTCCCTGGTGGTCCAGTGGTCAAGACTCCAAGCTCCCAATGCAGGGAACCCGGGTTCAATCCCTGGTCAGGGAACTAGATCCCTCATGCCATCAAAGAATCCCGCGTGCTGCAACTAAGACTCAGCACAGCCAAATAAATAAATACATAAATACATAAATATTTTTTAAAAGGCTCCGTCCTATGTCTTCCTTTCTCAGCTGCTTGGCTCTTGAAATTAAATGTCATCCTTTTTATTTTGGAGTTTTTTGATTAACCTCTTGGGGGCAGCAATCCCTCAGCTCTTTATGACATTTTCCCAGACTAGATGATGTTAAATTTCAAGTGAATCAGTGTCGGCTTATTTGGGTTTTTTTTTTCCATTTTAGTTTGTTATGATGTCATTGTTTTAATTTCTGCCTCAGTCCATTAACTAAAATAATAAACCTATGAATCAAAGTCAGATGTCTTTGTAAATGAACAGGACAAATTTGCATGTTCAATGAAGAAGCAGTTGATAAATTGACTTTCAGCTTTATTTAACTCATTTTCATTTTTCTGAAAATCTATAGTGAAAAATTCTTTTTTCCCCATTAAGTAACCCAAAGAATTGGATTATTGTTCTTTAATTGTTTTATGTGTTCGTTTTCATAGCTGACTGTAACCTCCATGAGGTCAAAGGCTACAAGTTACAATATCATTTATTTTGTAATTAGCCCTGTACTTATGAATGTATTTATGTAGGCACTTAATGATGTGAAAGCCATTGGCTTGAACTGAATTAAATTCTTTTAATGGCTGTGTCCCTTTTAGAAAAGGCGTAATGCTAGATAATTAGAACACAAAGATAAATAAGATACAACCCCTTCATTCTCAAGGACCTCACATGTCTTTTTTTATCTTTGTGTCCTAAGTCTTTGTGCTTTTCTTGAGTAGGTAATAGAGACACATGGTTCCCAATTAAAGTGAGATACTGAGATGTACATTGAGAATTGCTGCTCCTACTTATGTCTGTAAACATCCCCCCTCCAAGTGCAATCAATCCTCAGTTGGTAATCATCTTCATTAATTAATCCCATGTCCTTTTAGTGCTTCTTCATGCAGACACAGGCAAATACACATATTATGTATTTTCTTATTTTTCTTTTCTTATACAGAAGTTAGCATATAAACCATCCTTACCTTGCTATTTCTACTTTATGTACTCTGAAGGTCTTTTTATATCTGTACGTACATAGACAGTGTTTTTATCCTATTCTTATTTAAATGGCTGCATAATATTCATCATATGTATGCTTGTTTAACTCAGGATTTCTCACCCTTGGCATTAGGGACATTTGGGGCAGGATAATTTTTGGTTGTGGATGTTGTCCTTTGCAGTGTAGAATGCTTAGCAAGCACCCCTGACTTTGACCCACTAGATGCTAGGAGTCCTCCCCAGTTGTGACAGCCAAAAATAAATCACCCCTTGTAGAGAACTTGTGTTTTAAACAATCCTCTAATGAGGAACACTTGGGTTGCTTCTGATCTTTTATTATCACAAAACACGCAGTGTTGAGTAATCTTGTACATATGTTATTTTGTATGTGTGTAAGGTATGAATTACTATTCATAGGATTGCTGGGTTAAAAACAAAAATTTCTGGGACTTCCCTGGTGGCGCAGTGGTTAAGAATCCGCCTGCCAACACTCTGTGACATAAATCACAGCAAGATCCTTTTTGACCCACCTCCTAGAGAAATGGAAATAAAAACAAAAATAAACAAATGGGACCTAATGAAACTTCAAAGCTTTTGCACAGCAAAGGAAACCATAAACAAGACCAAAAGACAACCCTCAGAATGGGAGAAAATATTTGCAAATGAAGCAACTGACAAAGGATTCATCTCCAAAATTTATAAGCAGCTCATGCAGCTCAATAACAAAAAAACAAACAACCCAATCCAAAAATGGGCAGAAGACCTAAAGAGACATTTCTCCCAAGAAGATATACAGACTGCCAACAAACACATGAAAGAATGCTCAACATCATTAATCATTAGAGAAATGCAAATCAAAACTACAATGAGATATCACCTCACACCAGTCAGAATGGCCATCATCAAAAAATCTACAAACAATAAATGCTGGAGAGGGTGTGGAGAAAAGGGAACACTCTTGCACTGCTGGTGGGAATGTGAATTGGTACAGCCACTATGGAGAACAGTATGGAGGTTCCTTAAAAAACTACAAATAGAACTACCATATGATCCAGCAATCCCACTACTGGGCATATACCCTGAGAAAACCATAATTCAAAAAGAGTCATGTACCAAAATGTTCATTGCAGCTCTATTTACAATAGCCCAGAGATGGAAACAACCTAAGTGTCCATCATCGGATGAATGGATAAAGAAGGTGTGGCACATATATACAATGGAATATTACTCAGCCATAAAAAGAAACGAAATTCAGCTATTTGTAAGGAGGTGGATAGACCTAGAGTCTGTCATACAGAGTGAAGTAAGTCAGAAAGAGAAAGACAAATACCGTATGCTAACACATATATGTGGAATTTAAGAAAAAAAAAATGTCATGAAGAACCTAGGGGTAAGACAGGAATAAAGACACAGACTTACTAGAGAATGGACTTGAGGATACGGGGAGGGAGAAGGGTAAGCTGTGACAAAGCGAGAGAGTGGCATGGACACATATACACTATCAAATGTAAAATAGATAGCAAGTGGGAAGCAGCCGCATAGCACAGGGAGATCAGCTTGGGCTTTGTGACCACCTAGAGGGGTGGGATAGGGAGGGTGGGAGGGAGGGAGACGCAAGAGGGAAGAGATATGGGAACATATGTATATGTATAACTGATTCACTTTGTTATAAAGCAGAAACTAACACACCACTGTAAACCAATTATACTCCAATAAAGATGTAAAAAAAAAAAGATTGTGCTTGACAATCCACCATCTCTGCCACAAATAAAACATTACTTACTCGCGCAAAAAAAAAAAAAAGAATCCGCCTGCCAATGCAGAGGACATGGGTTCGAGTCCTGGTCCGGGAAGATATCACATGCCGCGGAGCAACTAAGCCCGTGCGCCACAACTACTGAGCTTGTGCTCTAGAGCCCGTGAGCCACAACTACTGAGACTGTGTGCCACGACTACTGAGCCCGCATGCCACAACTACTGAAGCCCATGCTCCTAGAGCCCGTGCTCTGCAACAAGAGAAACCCGTGCTCTGCAACAATGTCAAGCCCGTGCACCACAACAAAGAGTAGCCGCTGCTCGCTGCAACTAGAGAAAGCCTGCGTGCACCAGCGAAGACCCAATGCAGCCAAAAAAAAAAAAAAAAAATTTCCCCCATAGGGATCTTGCCATTTTGGAGTCCTTTCAACAAGGTATGAGACTGTGATTATCTTTCTATGTAACAGATGAAAAGATAAAGAAACATAATCCCGAAAAGGCCTGGTACACTTAGAATTCAGTGGGGCAGAGGTGTGGCACTCCGAGAGAGCGCGGGGCAATGAGGCTTCAGCTTAGACTGGAAACAACCTTCTATGACAAAGGGGAAGGTTAGGATTTAATGAAATAGGACATGGAGCTCATAGCCTTCGTTAGCAGGAGACTGGGGACAGGAGAGTTTGGTCTGTGGGTGAGGCAAACCTCGGGATACTCACCAGAGTTGGAAGAGATCTGCCACCTGGACCTTGAGGACCGTCGCAGTGGTCCGGAGAGAGATGGGGGAGGAAGGGGCTGAAGCACAGAGGAGTGACACAGGGCAGAGACCGCGCGGGGGAGGCTTCTCCTGGCTGTTCATACTCTGTCCTCCTCCCTCTCCAGTTGAAGGTTAACCATAAGTCAGATCACATCACTCCTCTGCTTATACCCTCCAGGGGCTCCCAGTGCATTATGCATAAAACTCTCACTGGTTAGAATGACCCACAAGGCCCTCTGTGATCCCCAGGGGAAATAGGCTTCCCAGGAAATAGGGGTGCACAGAGGCTCAACTTCTCACCCTCCCCTGGCTTCCCTCCCCTTCCATGCCTCAGACATGCAGGCCTGGGAAGCACCAGGGGTGGCTGGTTTCTAGGCCCATCTGGGCAGAGGGCTGGTGGCTTGGTGGGAAGGATGGGGTGTGGGAATTTGATGTCCAGCTACAGTTCCTATCCTAGCCTTTAATGTAGGAGGCGCTGATGGATGCAGCAACTAGAAACAAGCACATTAATTCTGCTTCTGTAATTGTTGAGCTTCTGGGCATGTTCTTGCAACTAACATAATATATCACACTTTCTTCAGGCCTTGACTGCCACCAAGTCAGTACAGGCATGTTTATTTGTAGTAAGTGTCTTACCCAGGTTCCTTTATGGTTTGTGATCTTTCTTTTCTTTATCTTGATTGTCCTTTTGTGTTCTGCTGAATAATAGCCTCACAAAGATGACCGGGCTCCTGGCTGCCCAGGGAAGGAGGGGCACAGGAGTTTCTTTGGGGACCTGTTAGAGAGGAAGGATGGCGGAATGACTGCTGGCCAGGCCACAATGATCATCATAGAGTTAATTATTTTTTTTCGTATTGAATGCCTCTGGAAACTGCTTCAAGCCTTTCTCAGGTTATCCTCTACGTGTCAAAAAGGAAATATTCTACTTAGACATTTACAAGTGGCTAAGCATACAACTTCTGAAATCAAAATTTTAATATTCAAGTTTTTTTTTAATGGAAAAAGACAGCTGTATTTTCCAAAATTTTAAATAGATTCTTTGGGTCAAGATATACTGTAGAAAGTTTCATGTGAGAAGGTGATTTAAAAATACCTTAGAGCTTACTGAGACATCTTACTACTGTAGTCACAAAGCTTTGATAGCTGTTGCATGAAAGAACCTCACTGTTTAAGTTACAAATCTGTAAAATTTCCTCTGTGCAACTGGTGACACGTTTATATATATATTTATTTATTTAAAATAAACATATACTTATACACACATATATACTATATATAATGTATATGCCTACATATACTAAACATAGATATACACATATATATACTGTATATATAATGTGTATATATTGTGTATTATACATGTATGTGTGTATATGTATACATAATATATACATATATAAGATATATAATACATAAATACTTTGTATACATAGACAAAGAGATATTTATATATACAGGTATTATATATAGTATCTGTATAAATGTATATTATGTATGTAAGTATACAAATGTATATATAGTTATCTAGGTATTCCTATATAGAGAGAGTATATCCATATTTGTATATATATATCACTATAGGTCCGTTAGAATGTCAATAGGATTTATTCTCTCACAAAGCTCTCACGGCAAGCTTTGGTTTTCTACTGTGTGAATATGTCCAGAATTGTTCCTCCTGTTGCTTCTGGTCCAATATTGCCTCTACCCCAAGGCTTTCTCTCTTTGGACTATATCCTAAGGCTGTTATGGTCTTTGTTGCCCTGTTTATTATAAAAAGAGACAAAGGAGGTGGCTGCATCTCACTCTGAAGAATAGCGTTAAAATGCCGGGCAATGTTAACAGAATTGAAGAGATGTAAAAGAAAACCATATTTTGAGATATTGTTTTGCCTAAATTTGTTAGCAGCCCCAAAATATTCTCTATTTTTCCACAGGGGGCTTATTTAATCACAATAATTGAGAATTTCATTTCTAGGGCAATTTAAAGTGTTTTGTGAAGATTTCATATTGACTCATTATTATTAACCTCATGGAACCGAGAAATGTAGAGAAACGATATGTAAAGGGAGCGAGCTCTTGAGAGGCTGAGAGATGTAAACACAGGAGCATATCTGCTATTTCAAAAATAAGGCGTTTAGTAGAAACTTCCTTGGGAGATTCATAAACACAGAAGCTTAACACATAACAAAGCTGACTCGGGCTTTGAATATTAAAAGGGTAAAATTAACATGTTTAAACACCCCTCAGGTTTAAGGCTGTCTTTAATCACTTTATGAGTACTGAGTACTTTCCCTTCTTAAAATATGCATTAGCCATGTCAGTACATGAGCGACATCCCTTTGTAATCACTACTGTGAAAGCCTCACGGTTAATTACACAGTTTCTATCTCACACCACTGGTCTCCCAGATCTTTCCCAACTTCTCTACACAAATCTAACTCCCCTCAACCACCCCTGCATTTTAGGGGCCTTGAACTCTACTCTTAAAGCTCTCGGGACATTTTTATGTATAGTTCTCGTCAACATCTACAATGATTGGTGATGTTCTTGTCTGTCTTTCCTACTGGAGCATGCAATATTTGAAGACAAAGGCTGTACCCGACTCACTTTTATGCCCACCATCATGAACACAGTTTGTGATGTTAGCTCGAGTTCACGTGCCCGACGCACAGTGAGGCCGAAGAAACTGAAATGTGGGAACTTGGAGCAGAGAAAGGTTTATTGCAGGGCCATGCAAGGAGACAAGTGTCTCATGCCCCAAAAAGCTCCAAGCTCCCCGAAGGGTTTCAGCAAAGCATTTTTAAAAGCCAGGTGAGGGAGTGGAGGGTCTCAGGGTAAGTGATCATCTCGTGCACAATTCTCTGATTGGCTGATGGTGAGGTAACAGGGTGGTGTCACGGGGCTTACCATTATCAGTCTTTAGACTGGAGGAGACCTGGGGCTGTGTGTTCATGGTCATCAAGTAGTTAACATCTTCCATTTGTTGGGGGCTTTTCACATCTGTAAAACAACTCAGGAAATGTGCATCAGATACTATTATCTAGGTACTTCAGAGAGGAGCTAAAGCAGAGGATATGGGGGAAGGCCTGTCCTGGGAAGGCCCCAAAGGGTCCTGCTAGGTTACAATGACACATGGTATTGAGGAAGCAAAATAAAGGAAGGCATTACATATTTTTCCTAACTCAGTTTTCCTTTTAAAAATGTCCATGGTTATCTCTGAAATATTTACATGTTAAACAGTACCAGGATTTCCAGGTTACTTTAGTGCAAGGGATGTGGCTGGCTCCTCCTTGCTGAATTTCTGTGTTGGAAAGGAGGCTGATGGCAGGAAATGCCTCACTCAGTCCATCTACAACCCCATTGGGAAGTAGGGAAGCAAGGGAATTGTGTGCATGGTTTAAGACAGAAACACGTTTCTCTCCAGTATTCAGACAGTGGAGTCTGAGTATATTCAAGCTGTTACAGGGAGATGTAGATTAAATATTTGTTTAGGTTGAACACAGCACAAATGGCTAATTTAAGATAAAATCCACCTTGGGTATTGCAATGCCCAGATATTTTACTTTATTTTGTTATCAAATAATTACCAAGTCTGTTTTTTTTTTTTTTTTCCCATTAGGCAGATACAGCTGAAGCATTTGTTTGTTTGAATCACCTGGACAATTGTCTTTTTTAAAAAAATAAATCTATTTATTTATTTTTGGCTGTGTTAGGTCTTTGTTTCTGTGTGTGGGCTTTCTCTAGCTGCGGTGAGCAGGGGCTACTCTTCGTTGCGGTGCGCGGGCTTCTCATTGCAGTGGCTTCTGTAGTTGCAGAGCACGGGCTCTAGGAGCGCGCGCTTTAGTAGTTGTGGCATGTGGGCTCAGTAGTCGTGGTTCGTGGGCTCTAGAGCGCAGGCTCAGTAGTTGTGGCGCACGGGCTTAGTTGCTCCACGGCATGTGGGATCTTCCCAGACCAGGGATCGAACCCATGTCCCCTGCATTGGCAGGCAGATTCTTAACCACTGCGCCACCAAGGAAGTCCTGGATAATTGTCTTAGGTTTCCTTTCCTGATGGATAAGTTTCAGAGGATTAGATTCACTTCCTATGACTAAATGATAGTCATAATGAAACCAATTGGTCAACAGCTGAGGGATAAGGGGAGAATCCTACAACAGACATTTCAGGAGAAAAAGGAGCTGTCGAACTCCTGAGTGGAAATAATGGTTGTGAGACTGGTCTTCATGCCGTTATCGGGAGCCTCCTAACATCAGGGGTTCAGGAATCTCTTTGGCTCTTCAAAGTGGTTTGAGGCTCAGGTCTGTATGAACCAGGCCCCAGCCTGGTGGGAGGGAGGAGTACTCAAGGGAAGAGCTGGGGGGCTGGGGCTTGAAGCACTTCCTTTAGTGCAGACCATTGAAGACCACCATGAAAACACACTTCTTATTTTGGAACGTTCGTATTTGATTGAATTACCCATTGTGCCTGTATATCCTAGTTATACTGGGGAATATACAGTGAGTTTATTGCAAAGAAATAATTTTGCAAATTTTCACTGCTTTAGCCTTGAGTCATTTTACTAGTTTTCACATAAAACATTCAATTAATTATAAGACATTTGTCCTGGGCCATTACCCTTTCAATCATTTAAAAATATACAGGCTATAATTACATGATTATTGGTTGTTAAAATGTTAATGCTTAGTTTTAAAATGTCAAGTTAGCTTTCAAAAGGAAGATATGCAACAGAAATGTATTTTTTGTATTTCAATTAGCACCATTACAGCGAAAGCATTTCTAGTCACATTACACAAACATCACTTTTTTTCTCTATTAAGGTGGAAGAAATAAGCAACTGTTTCTTCATCAATTATTCTCATAATAACTTCAAAATGTTTCAAAATCTATGTATAGGTGATTGATCTACTGAGTATCACTTTTAAAGTAAAGAGGAAGGAAAGAAAACTGTGAAACAATATTTTAACAAGGAAATAAAAATTACATGGCCAGTGTGCCTATTTGAATGAATCCAGTCAGTTAGCTGTTCAGTTCAGACAAATTTAACCAACAAAATCACCTAGACTCAAATTCTAAAGCAAATTTTGTTCAAAATCGTCAGCTCTTAAGAACTCTGTTAACAAACACCTAAAGGTAAGACTGGAAACCATAAAATTCCTAGAAGGAAACATAGGTAGTACACTCTTTGACATTGGTCTTAGTAGTATTTATTTTTAATTTTTATTTTATTTTTTATTTTTTTGCGGTACGTGGGCCTCTCACTGCTGTGGCCTCTCCTGCTGCGGAGCACAGGCTCCGGACGCGCAGGCTCAGCGGCCATGGCTCACGGGCCCAGCCATTCCGCGGCATGTAGGATCTTCCCCGACCGGGGCACGAACCCGTGTCCCCTGCATCGGCAGGCAGACTCCCAACCACTGTGCCACCATGGAAGCCCCTTAGTAGTATTTTTTTGGATCTATCTCCTCAGGCAAGAGAAACAAAAGCAAAAATAAACAAATGGGGCTTAATCAAACTTAAAAGCTTTGCACAATGAAGGAAACCATCAACAAAACAAAAAGACAACCTACAGAATGGGAGAAGATATTTGCGAATGATATGTCTGATAAGGGGTTAATATCCAAAATATATAAAGAACTCACACAACTCAATATCAAAAAACCAAACAACACAATTAAAAAATGGGCAGAGGACCTGAACAGGAATCTTTCCAAAGAAGACATACAGATGGCCAACAGGCACATGAAAAGATGCTCAACATCACTAACCATCAGGGAAGTGTAAATCAGAACCACGAGGCATCACCTCACACGTGTCAGAATGGCTATTGTCAAAACGACAACAAATAGCGAGTGCTGACAAGGATATGGAGAAAAGGGAATCCTCATAGACTGTTGGTGGGAATGTAAATTGATACAGCCACTATGGAGAACAGTATGGAGGTTCCTCAAAAAATTAAAAATAGAACTACCATACGACCCAGCAATTCCACTCCTTGGGTATACATCTGAAGAAAGCAAAAACACTAATTCAAGAAGATACATGCATAGCAGCACTGTTTACAAGCACCAAGCAACCTGGGTGTCCATCAATACATGAATGGATAAAGAAGATGTGGTATATATATATATATATATATATATATATATATATATATACAATGGAAAAATATTCAGTCATAAAAATAATGAAATTTTGCCATTTACAACAAGATGGATGGATAAAGAAGATGTGGTATATATATATACCACATGAATGGATAAAGAAGATGTGATATGTATATATACAATGGAATATTATGAATGAATAAAGAAGAATGGATAAAGATGTGGTATATATATGGATAAATGGATAAAGAAGATGTGGTATATATATGTGTGTGTGTGTGTGTGTATATATATATATATATATATATATATACACACACACACACACAATGGAATATTATTCAGCCATAAAAATAATGAAATTTTGCCATTTGCAACAAGATGGATGGACCTGGAAGGTATTATGCTTAGTGAAATAAGTCAGACAGAGAAAGACAAATACTGTATGTTTTCACTTATACGTGGAATATAAAAAGTGAAAGAAATGAATGAATATGACAAAACAGAAACAGACTCACAGATGAAGAGTACAAACTAGTGATTACCAGTGAGGAGAGGGTGGGAGGAGGGGCAAGGTAGGGGAAGGGGATTAAGAGGTATAAACTACTAGGTATAAAATAAATAAGATATAATGATGTAATGTACAGCATGGGGAATATAGAAAATATTTAATAATAATTTTATATGGAATATCTATAAAAATATAGAATCATATGCTGTATACCTGAAACTAATAAGTCAACTATACTCCAATTAAAAAATTCTGTTAACTATGATATTCTCCATGAATCTTAGCTATAGCCTTTATATTTTTTAATTAAAAAGAGTACATATGAAAAGAAAAATTCTTTTATTTACAGACACCCCCCCATATTAATTATTTAGTTTCTAAAAATTCAGAGAAGTTTTGCATCTTCAATAAAACAGTTCTAATATAGCTTAAAGCTAAACATTTGTGAGCTTCTGGAATAGGTCTGGTTTTCTCTCCTTTATAAAAGGATTCGATTCTGGCCTTTTCTAACCTCCAAGATTTCTTTTTTTTTTTTCCCCATTTAATAATTCTATTTTGAAGAATTGCCAGCTTTTGCTAGGCAGTGCTTCTCGGATTTTAATGCATGTGAGTCCCCCTGGGGATCTTGTTAAAATGCAGCTTCTGATTCAGTGGGTCTGGGGTGGGGCCTGATACTCTGCATTGCTAACAAGTTCCCAGGGGATGCTGATGCTCCTGGTCGATGGACTATATTTTAACCATCAAGGACTTAGAGAAATGTTTTCTTTTCAAACCTTTAGCTGCCTCAGCACTCCTTGAAAACCAACTTGCTGGACAGAGTTGAGGTCTGCCTGTGTAGACTGGCCATGAAATGCACATAATAGGGGATAATTCCCCTTCCCTGGCCTTCCTACTGTTTCAGGAGTATTCACGATGGGCAATTTCCTTATCATTAGAAAACTCTAAAATTTTTGAATAAAAGCCAACTTATTCTCTTAAAACTTCCTTAAAAATCTTACTTTAAGATTCAAATTTCTAAAGATAAATCTGAGTTATTAAATAAAAACTCCTTAAAATAAATATGAAATCTACTTTTAAAGGAAACTAAAAGGGTAGATTTTGACATTTGAATGAGACATATTAATAGTTCCTTAAAATCCAGGAAGCAATGTGAAAGAATCTTTTATCCTCAGAAACAGATTTGCTTTATCTTCTGAATAACGTCTATCAAAAGTTCTACACCCAGGACTACAGAATTTCTCTCTCTCTCACACACAGAGAGCACTTTAAATTCATTATAAAATATGATCCTTCCCATAATTCTGAGAGAGAATTATTCATTTCATCTCTTGATCTGGCCTGCTAACTCTAGTACTGTTGTAGGCAAAAATAAGCTAGAGTGCTGTCTTCCCTGTGTCACAAGAGGGATTTGAAGATCTAATAAATTTTAAAATTTCATATAGAGATGTAGGAAGTAAGAAGTATGAGGGATTTTCCAGTCAGTAGCATCAGAGTACTTTTTGTTTAAATAATATTCAAGGGCCATGTATTAATCATGGAAACCTCTTGTGGGTGTACAGGAAGATGTTGTATATAGAACTGCTGGCTGTGGATGAAGGCAGTCTTTGCTTGTTTTGATTATTCATTGTTTTGTAACGAAATATTTAAAAAAGCAAACATCTTTTTTAGGGATATACTTTTTGACCTCACAAATGGTTCAGACAGGTGGTTTTCGAAGTGTGGTCCGTGAATCGGCAGCATCAGCATCACCTGGGAACTGTTAGAGATGCAAATACTCGGGTCTTGCACCAGGCGTACTGAATCAGAAGCTCAGGGGGTGGGGCTCAGCCATCTGAAGTTTAAGAAGCTCTCAGCTGATTCTGATGGAGGCTTAGTTAAACTAAATCAAGTGTTCTCAACAGGAGTGATTTTTACCCTCCACAACTTGGGGGAAGAGTGCTACTGCCATCTAGTGGTTAGAGGTCAGGGATGCGGCTCAACATCTTCCAATGCACGGGACAGCCCCCATCCCCAGCAAACAGCACCCCAGAACTCACCAGCCCCAGATGTCCATTGTGTCAAGGTTGAGAAATTCTGTACCGAATCCTTTAGGAGAAATTTCCTGAATGTAGGTAAGTTGAGTCGACAGAAAGGCAGCATGGATTAGGGAATGAGACAAAGTCTGGAATTCAGGTTCTGGCTCTGCTGATTAAAAGTTGTGTGATTTCATGGAAATCTCTTAACTTATTTCAGTTGTCTCACTTATAAAATGGGAATAATCCCTGCCTAGTGCATGGATTAGTATGAGGATCAAATGAGATAATGTGTATGAACCCACTTTGTAAACTGTCATGCTAATTAAATTGAACTGAAGGATTTTTGCAGTGGGAGGAAGACACAGACCAGAGGTAGGTGTAGGATGTTATAAAATGTTAAACATCTGATTCAGCTGTCTGAAAACAGCCAGATTCCTTGATGTAAATCTGATGTGTGTTGGAGTTTTTATTTATTTATTTTTTTCTTAGTGCTTTTTACATCCTTTTCTGTAACTACTTGGGTTTAGCTTTGTTTTTTGTTTGTTTGTTTTACTCTCAGTCATAGCATGGTAGCGAAATAGCTGGCTCCTGACTGCTCTCTACACTAGGGGTTCTCAAAGTTTAGCCTGTATCTGAATCACCAGGGGATTTTTATTTTGTATGAATAAGAACACTTAACATGAGATCTAATCTCAACAAAATTTTAAGAGCACAATTCAATACATTGTTGACTATAGGTTGTACAATGTTGTACAACAGATCTCTAGGGCTTACACGTTTTGCTTCACTGAAAATTTATGCCTATTTATTAGTAATTCACCATTTTCCCCTCTCCCAGCAACCCCCTGGAAACCACCATTCTGTTCTCTGCTTCTTTGACTTTGGTTACTTTAGATCCCTCATGTGAGTGGAATCATTCAGTATTTGTCCTTCTGTCACTGGCTTATTTCACTTAGCATTGTGCCCTCAAGGTTCATTCATGGTGTTGCATATTGTGAGATTTCCTTCTTTTTAAAGACTAAATAGTAGTCCATTATATGCATATGCCACGTTTTCTTTATCCATTCATCTGTCCATGGACATTTAGGTTGTTTCCACATCTCAGCTGTTATGCAGAATACTGCAGTGAACGTGGGAGTGCTGATAACTTTTCGAGATCCTGATTCCACTATTTCTGGATATATACCCAGACGTGGGATTGCTGGATCATATGGTAGCTATACTTTTAACTTTTTGAGTGAACTCCACACGGTTTTCCATAGTGGCTGCACCATTTTATATTGCCACTGTTAGTGCACAAGGGTTCCAATTTCTCCACAATCTCACCAGCACTCATTGTGTTTGTCAGAAGGCTCTTACCGTGCAGATTGCTGGGCTTAATCCCCAGGATTTCTCGCTCAGTGGGGCTGGGAGGGGTCCAAGAAGTTACCTTTTTTTTTTTTAACAGGGTCCTAGATGATGCTAGTGCTATTGGCCTGGGGAACACATTTTTGAGAACTTACCCTATTGCTAACTGGATAATGGTAGAATTGCTGATATCTAATTGTCGCTGGCAAGCTTTGGCTTCAGGCCTCTTTGTGAAGCCTCTTTTGACATAAGGAATAGCTTTTATTTTCCTGGCAAGTGATGCCATTCCCCCTTATTAATTCTTTGCTTGAAAAGGCCCATTTATTCCTCTTTCCTCTTCCCAATGATGTTAACAATTTTAGCAATCTTGTATTGATAATAGCTTTGGCATGTTCTCGGTTAATTGAGGCCGCTCTGCTTTAGCAACCACAGTTAATGATAGAGGACTCAGACTTGGGCTGAAGACAGGATGTCCTAATGTATCTCAGATAAGGGGTAGTTTTGTTATTCAGTGTTCGTCTTTAATGCAGGAATTATTGTACTATCAAAAAAGGAAATACACAAAAATGAAGGGACATGTCTGGCTTGAAGGCTTTGTGTTTGAAATGTTTTGCACCGTGTGGCTCACAGGCTATTTGCCTCAGAGTAAATTGAGATATTTGCTTAAAAGGCAGTTTCATAGGCCCCATTCCAGAAGCAAGGGCACTCAAATGTTAGTTGCTGTAGAAGGACCCTGAGAAGGGCCCATGCAGGGCTCTGGACAGGGTGACATCAGCAAAATGGCACAATAGGCTCTTCCTTCCATTGGCCCCTCAAAGAACACTGATGAACCTACACTAACACGTGATTATCCCCTGAAAGTCCATAGTTTACATTGGGGTTCACTCTTGGTGTTGTACCTTCTATGGGTTCGGACAAATGTGTAATGAATGACCTGTATCCATCATTATAGAATCATACAGAACATTTTCACTGCCCTAAAAATCCTCGGTGTTGGTTTCATTTCTTTTCTCCCCACTGTGCTGTGTGGTTTATGACATAACAAAAACTTGTTGAATAAATATCTGCACTGTATTAAGGTACATTTTTCACTTGATTGTCTCCTAAATCATTGAGTGTTTCACATTGAGAAGAGTCTTGGAGATTATCTACCTTCCTTTGTTTCTGTTGTAGTTGAGGATGCTGAGGTCGTAAATGGTTAGGGTGCTTGTTCAAGGTCCCACATCTAAAACTTCTGTTTTAAGGAAGGTGTTTTCCACTATTAAAGGCATTAACAATGGTTTTGCTAATCTATTACTTCTTCTCCTTGTTTCCTAGCCACATCAGTCTGCTCACTATCGGTCCCCGAATAAAACAAATATTTTTACACCTCTGTACCTTTACTGACGCTGTTCCTGCTTCCTAGCATGTCTTTACTTTCTTCTGCTCAGTCTTCAAATCCCATCTCAGTAATGACATCCCGACATAACCCAATGTATCACTTACTTTTCCTCTGAGTTCCAGCAGCATTCCAAATATAACTGGTCAAATTGTATGCAAGACATTGTCTCCTCTCATTGCCTACTAACTGATGATTGCTAGTGATAAGCTGAGGTCTCCAAGGAGACAGACATACAAACAACACGGGACCCTAACATTTATCCTGAATCCTTATGTAGAACCAGGACCAACGAATTTGCTGAAAGAAAGTAGTTTCTCCCTTTGTATTGATTTGTGGCACATTCAGGCCAAGTGACCTTTCTAGTCTTCCAGGCATAGTATTTTATACTGAATTCTGCCCAACTAAAGCCTCCTGTTCGTTTCTGATTTCTGGGCTCAGAAAGATCCCTTTTCTCAAAATGAATGTCTTCCTGTTTCCTGGGAAATTTTACCTTTTACGTACTGCTCATCTTTCTGCCCCCATGGTATAACAAGATCTTGCCAATTCAATAATCACAGCACATAAGAACCACACATATAAGGGGCTGGTTACAAGCTACCCTCCCATCAACTAGTAGGTACTCAGTAAATATTGATCGAATAAATAGATCAGGGAATAAAGGAAAATAACCTATAATTTCACATGGTAGTGAAATGAAAACATCTTTTTCTCTAGACATCAAAGCCCACTCAATATTATTCTAATACCTGAGGTGAGGTAAAAGCTTGCCCTTCTCAAATGAAGTATAAAACTAACAATATTTATTTATAATAGCAATTAAGTTTTCAACATCTTCCCAATCAACTGCTTGGTCTCTAGTCACGACCTACATCAACCCAGGTTGCATATATTTCCTTATTCTTATACTTAACTTTCCTTATAATGTAAGCAATATATACTTAATATGTTCTATATTTCCTTATTCTTGCACTTAAATGAATGCAGACACAGGCATATTATGTATTTTTGTGTTAAAAATCAGGTTCTCATCAGTTGGAGAAAATAGTATACTAGGGTCTAGGGTCACCTCACCTTTAGTGAATGAGCTTCTTATGGTCCCTTGAGAATCCGGAGTGAAGTTTCCATTGATCACATTTCCTATTGAGTCATCTATCATATTAATCAATGATTTTTAAAGAGTAGGTCTTGGTCTGGATTAATAGAAGACACATAGCTATCAGGACTAGTGTGAACTTTTTTTTTAAAATTAATTAATGTATTTATTTTTCGCTGCGTTGTATCTTTACCGCTGCCCTTGGGCTCTCTCTAGTTGCAGCGAGCGGGGGCTACTCTTTCTTGAGGTGCGCGGGTTTCTTACCGCAGTGGCCTCTCCCGTTGCAGAGCACGGGCTCTAGGTGCGGGGGCCTCTGTAGTTGTGGCACGTGAGCTCAGTAGTTGTGGCTCGCGGGCTTCAGAGTGCAGGCTCAGCAGCTGTGGCGCACGGGCCTAGCTACTCCGCGGCATGTGGGATCTTCCCGGAACAAGGCTCAAACCCATGTTCCCTGAATTGGCAGGCGACTCCCAAGCACTGAGCCACCAGGGAAGTCCCAGGACTAGTGTGAACTTTTAAACCTCGCTAGAGTGGAGTGTATAGTCCATAAAATCTTCCTCTGTTCTAATATTAATGTGTATGGAAAACTCTCAGGCAAACCTTAATTAATTTATTGATGCCAGGCAATTATTTTCAAAGGATCTGTTTGCAGGGCTGAGATAACTCTCTCTTCAATCATTGACTCATCTATCCAGCCAAATGCTCATTGAACTCCTATAACTTACAAATTGCTGAGCTTGATGAATAGACTGTAACAACCAAAATAGCAACTGATCAAGGCCCTGCAGGGTACCTGCACGCACTACGCTGAGTGTCTTATGTGACCTTTCATTTACTCACCATAAAGAATTCCGCTCAACCAGCTTGAGAAATTAAAGAGTCTATGATCTACATGCTGTTTGTAAATAGATTTAAAAGCAAGTCACATATTTGACGCTCATTTCAACAAAAGGATGGACACATTCCTAAGGACCTTGGATGTATGAGGAAGGAAAGGATGTGTACAATGATCAGAGAGGCGTTATATAATCTGGTTAATCAGTCACACAGCTACAAACACGCTGATGTTATAGGGCACCTTAAAGTGCTATATGTACAATTACTGGAAGAATTCAAAGGAAGAAATATGCACCCAGGATTAGGCAATCCGATTGGCTGTCCTCCCTGATTTTGAAAGGCTGGTCCTGAAATTGTAAAGCTGTAATGTGGTTTGTTTCAGCAATATGAGTAAAACATGAACAAGCTTAACTCTTATTTTTAGTCTGGGTCTTAGAAGCATATTTTTTTACCCATTGACCTACCAGGCTTGCTTTAGCATCAGACAGAAGCTGAAGACCAGAAAGAGTCCAGGTGGCAAGTGTTTGCTTCTAACTTACAGGGGAAAAAGGAACAAGAAAAGAATTTCATTTCCCTGCAAAAACATGGAGCAGCTGCTCTTTGCAGGAAAAAGCACTGGCTTCTGTAGACCATTATACACAGTGTGCATTGTGTGCAAGGCTGAAGTTCTGGAACCTTGTGTGTGTGTGTGCGTGTGCGTGTGTCTTCAGTCAGCCTCCTTGCTGAATGAGTCACCATGGAGTTGTCATGGGGGAAAGACAGAAAGATGAAGCAGATAAAGCAGCTCCTTGAAGAACCTGTGTTTGCATCCACAAGCATGCCAGATATGTGGTCCTCCTCTCTCAGCTTCTTCTTCTCGGCGGGACTTCTTGCTCTTCTGCAGCAGCACATGGCACCAAGGTAAAGGTCGGGTTTCAAAGCGAGTCTTGAGACTGGACGGTCCATATTTTCGTGGGAGAGAACAGGATGTTTTTGACAAAGTGAACGAACGAAAAATTGGTTCCTTGCCCCTAAAATTAGACAAATGTCACCGTCAAGCAAAGGGTGGAAAACTAGTGACCATCCTGAAGTCATTTTTGCTAAAGTAAGGAAACTGAACTTTAAAAAAGTTTTTATATTCTCTTGTTTCATGGTAATTTGATATATTATGCTCCATGAAAAGAAGTTTCCTCAAATCCTAATATATTCTAGATTTGCTCATTATGAAAATGTTTTTCTCTTGGTTTACTGGTTTTTATTACATTATTGCATTATCCATCAGAGATCAGTGAAACCCTGCTAGTTAGATAATAAAGTTTAAATCATTTTTATTTCCTGTAATTTTAATTTTGTAATAAATTATTATATAATGTGATGCCCTTTGCAAAATAGCCTCAAACTATTCTGTTGCAGAAGATAAATATATATTATATTATACTATGTGAAATAATATATAGTAAATATCCATATATTTAAAGATCTGAGTAGCTCCTGGATATTTGCAGCTACATGATTGTTAACCGGAGGTCCACGGATCACCTGCAATTTGGGGCACAACTGGCTTATTTTCCTGAAAATTTGATCCAGAGCTTTCATCACCTCCCTCAAAGGATCTGTGATTCAAAAAAGATGGTTAATTACTATATTAAAAAAATATTTAAAACAGTTTATATAGTCTTTACACTGACAGAGTGTATTTAAATGCCTTGAGACCTACCAGACAATGCTAACAGGAATTATTATAATTAAGAAAAACGTGTTTTTCCTGCTAAAAAACAAAGTGTCTTTCCCTAAACTCTGTGTTGTAATAAACTCTTATACAATGAAAAAATCCTGTTGGATGTTTTCATCCTCTGTCTTCTGGCAGTTATGGTACCTCTGTGTATTCATGGTGTGTGGTTGATGTTTCATAGATCAAGACTTGGAGTTTCATAGCTCAAGATTTCCTCTAAAGCTGACTGGGTTTGCATCCACACATTTCATAGCTTTGACTGCACAATTTCCTGGTAGATTCCTTGTTGTTTAACTGTATTAAATAATACAGTGATAGATCTCTGAAACATTTGTCAGAGTGTATGTGCAGTTTATCTGGTTCTGTCATTCACGTTGCCAGGAATGGAAGACTGGCAATTTTGTCCTCGAAATAGATTTTCTTAATACATAAACTATACAAGTGATTTTTCTGAAAAGAATTTTTTTCCCTGAGCTTTTTAGGAGAGTAGATATTTGTAGAACATACTGATCATTTCTAACATTTAAAAACAGTCGTAGGGAAGTAAAATTTCTCCGTTTCAAAACATTGAAAATCTCAGACATTTACTTGCTCAAAATTCCAATTCCTAGTGTATTGTTGGGTGCTGTATTAGGCACCGTACGCTAGACTAGAGAAAATTAAAGGCATCATAGTCCAAATTATTTATTTTACACATGAAGAAACTTCAACTCTTCTGGATGGCTCCTATGTTAGCTAAGGGAATCAGAAACCACCCGTTCTGGTTCTCTTAACTGGCTCCCATGCTCCGATAGATCTGAAGACTCACTCCCAGGCACTTACGGAACAAGGGGAAAAGATCCAACTGTCCTGTTGGTGGATAACAGTGGAAGCGGCACCACCTGTCTTTTTCCGATCCTTCTTCATAAAGCAGGACACTCTCAATTGCCAGGCAAGCTTCCCCTCTTCAGGGTCCCAGCCCCTCAGATGGCTACGAAGAACCTAGACCAACACCCCCTCCACCCTACCCCACTGTGACTCAAGTAGAACCAACGTCAGAGACTTCAAAGGCTTAAACTACCGTTGTTTTTGAGTTGAGGGTACTGATTATTAGAGCTCCTAAATTCAAGCTCAATGAAAGAACGTCAAAACTTATGCATATGTAATCAGGGATGTTAGGAAGCTTATTTTAGAAAACGCTGAAGCTTATTAAATGTGTACCACACCTCTTTTCACACTAAAAATTTGACAACTGTCTCACAGGATGAAATATAAAGTTATCCACCATGAGAAGGAAGGCAGCCTCGCAGATAGGAAATAGCAACAGTTTTGGAGACATTCAGGAATGGATTCAATCCACTTAGGGATTGTTTCATCCTTGGTCAAATTGCTTAATCTACTTGAACCTCAGTTTTTTCATCTGTTAAACAAGAAAATGTGGGGATGAGTAGCATTTACATCAAATGGCTCTTGTGAGTGTCATATTATTACATGATATTTAGAAGATATACAGCTCATGGTAGGCACTCAATAAACAGTCATCAGAGCTCATCCCATATACCCAACAGTCACGGTTCTTTGTAGGGTAAGGAAAAAAGTCTCTTAAAAATGTGTTTATATGTCATAAATTAATATCAAAACTGGAAAGGCAGAGCAGACTACTGGACTGGTACTTTAATAGTATTCAAGAAGATCATTACAAGTAACACATAAAATGGACATCCTTAAAAATACACACTACTCTATATAAAATAGATAACTCATAAGGACCTACTGTATAGCACAGGGGACTCTACTCAATACTCTGTAATGACCTATATGGGAAAAGAGTCTAAAAAAGAGTGGATATATGTATATGTATAACTGATTCACTTTGCTGTTCATCTGAAACTAACACAACATTATACTCCAATAAAATTTTTTAAAAAATCTTTGTAGCTTCTTTAGATTAACTTTGATTTTCTGTCTTGCTTAGAACCAATAATAGTAATAGCAACAGTAAAACATAACTCATTTTGGGGGGTAGCTAATATAAATGTCATTCTACAAATTCCGAAAGTCAGATGCAAACAGAATGAGTTTTTATAACTACAGCTCAACCTGTAAATAAGAACATTTGCAGAAACATCATTGTTAAGTATTTTTTTAAAAAACAAGCTAAACACACTGTGGAAGTAAAATTGCATAAATACATGCCTAGGAAACAAAAGTAATAGCTCGTGGTGTTCTTAAAGCCTGGTAAAATGCTTTCAGTAAATTGTGTTATATTTGCTTTACAATAGGAAAACTCATAGCAAGTTAAACTAGTTATGTGACTAATGACATAAACAATTGACATTATTCTGTCTGAATTCTGTCTAATCATGCCTAATTGACATATGATTTTTTTTTATCAGCAAGAAGACATTAGTAGGAACTGTTGGGATTTACTAAAAACATGAGCTCTGTTTGATCTTCCCACCTTGTTCCACTTTTCTCTCCTCCCTCCCTCTTTCCCTTCCTTCTTCTCCCACCTCATCTTCTTCCTCCTTTTTCGCATCATCAGTATCCTAATAATCCAATATTATTCGAGAAAGGTTGTTTCATGCAATTAAGTATGTACCTGGATTCCATCTTTCTAAAATGCAGCAGTCCTAGTTAATTCCAATACAAGGCTCAGTACGTACTGAGTAAACACTAGTTAATGACTGATAAGAATAGAAATAGAATCTTAACTTTTTAAAAATTTTAATTTTAATTTTTTATTGAAGTATAGTTGATTTACAACGTTGTGTTAGTTTCAGGTGTACAGCAAAGTGATTCAGTTTCTTTTATACATTTCTTTTATATAGTCTTTTTCATATTCTTTTCCACTATGGTTTGAATATAGTTCCCTGTGCTATACAGTAGGTCCTTGTTGTGTATCTATTTTATATGTAGTAGTTTGTATATGCTAATCCCAAACTCCTCATTTATCCCCACCCCACTCTTTCCCCTGTAGAAACTGTAAGTTTGTTTTCTATGTCTGTGAGTCTGTTTCTGTTTTGTAAATAAGTCAGTTTGTATCATATTTTAGATTCCCCGTATAAGTGATATCATGTGATATTTGTCCTTCTCTGTCTGATTTACTTCACTTACTATGATAATCTCTAGGTCCATCCATGTTGCTTCAAATGGCCTCCTTTCATTCTTTCTTTTATGGCTGGGTAGTGAGAACCTTAGCTTTGATGGATAATATACTTATTTTCCTTTTCAGTTGACATTTAACTACATTGCCTCGGCAGTGACAAGTGCGGTTGCACTGAACTCACTCAGAAAAGCTCTGTGCTTGGGGTATAATGCTCGGTAGTTGCTGTCTTGAAATTCTTAATACTTTTATCTTTGAACCTGTGTTCTGAAGGGAGCATGTGCTGGGGGCTTCGAGATTGGCTCCCACGTGGTTCTGCCTGTCTCACCTCCTTCCCCCTTCCTGGGATGGGTTCTTGGCTACCTGGTGCCTGGGCCGCCCCTGCTCACTCTCAGTCGAGGCAGCAACTGACAGGACGGCTTGGTTGGGAGGAAGCCCCCGTTTTGCCATCGCCTTCTCCCTGGCTGGGGGCCTGGATGTGGGCACCTGGGTGGACAGTGTCCGCACGCGCATGAGGAGTCTGGGAGGGGAGCAGCAGTGGGTGCTCTGGTCCCTCCCCTTCCAGGTACTGCCCAGTGCCCACGAAGGCACTGAGTGTGTCCTGGGAGGAGGCTGCAGTCCCTGAGGGTCGGTGGTCGGCTGTGGGTTGGGGCAGAGGACCTAGTGGGAAGGGAAGATTGATTCCCTCATTCAGCTGGAACTCTGCGTTTCCAATGCGCATTGGACCTGGCAGATTACATAGCTGGCCCTGGCTTTAGTGTCATTATTCATGTACTACTTACTGAGTATTCTGGTTATACAGAGACATCTCTGGATTAAACCATAAAGAAACTAAGAGTTTCTTTCCAAATCTAGCTAAGCATTCAGTAATAGATGCTGTTTTTCTAAATATTGATTCCTAATATTAAGAGACTACCCTGGAAGAGTTTAATTTTCTTTTAAGTTTGACTACCTTCATTTCATATCAATTCTAAATACCATTTAACCTTGACTAGCAATATTTTTGTGCACCCAAAGTATCTGAGTATCTTTACAAAGCATTGTTAGATTGAAAAGTACTTGGGGCCAGGTGACACTGATTAGAGAAGAGGGGATTAAAAAAAGAAAAAAGAAAGAAAAGAAGAAAGAGGAGACGGAAGAGAAAATGGATTAGAAATCGAGGAATGAGGAATGATATCAGAAAGATGGCAGCGTAGGAGGCTCCAGCCCTCGGGTCCCCAAGGAAACAGGAAAGCTGCTGGATAGTAGGGCACCAGGTCGGGGGAGAAGCAGATAGAAAGAGTCTGGAGGTAATACAGCTAATAACAACCAGATCTACTGAGGGCTTACCTCATGTCTGGCACTGTCTAGATACACAACATATGTGAATCCATTTAATGCTCATTAGAACTATGAAGGAGAAGCCATTATGATTCCAATATTGTGGTAAAGGGAGCGGAGCTCAGAGAGATTAAATGATGTGCTCTAGGCTACACAGCAAGGAGGCAGCAGAACAAGAATCTAATCCAGGCACTTGGGTCTGGAGACCAAGCTTCTAACCATTATTCCATAGACGAGTTCTGTTTGGAGTCTGGGTTTGGAGTTTGAGATTGCACTTGGGCTGCCCATGTAGGAGTAGTGAAATTACAGAGATCAGCTTCAGTAGTAATAGCAACATTTTAGTTTTTATTTCACTTATTGACAGAAAAAATAACTGGAGGATTCAGGGGGAAAAAAGCATAAAATGAAAATACCAAAGAACTTTTGGTCTGATAGTATCTTACATTTGTACATAACATTCTGTACTTTGCAAAGTGTTTTCAGGGGTGCTATCTCATTTATTTTGCAAGATGACTTGGCAAGACAAGTATTATTGTCCCCACTTTACACAGATGAGGAAATTGAAGCTTGGAGAGATTGTGATCTCCAAGCCCAGATAGCTTATAAAATGGAGATTCAAGGCTTCAGAATTCTTTCCACTAAGGATTAATTAGTAGGGGGAAAATTGTGAAGAGTGAAATATTTTCTAATCTCGGTTGAAACAGTTCATTACAGATCATTTTCTTCTCACTGATATCACTTTCAAGTGGCTGCTGTGTCATGTGTACTTTGTTAATTGAAATTGTATCAGCCAAAATAGTGAAAAATTACAATATATGAGAAGGAAGCTTGTGGATACTAGATAGGATTTAATCCAATTGATTCACCAGAAAAGCCATCTGGATACTGGTGTCCATTACTTTACTTCTTTTCTGGACAGCTCTTGCTAGATTCACTTTAAACAATGGTCTCTCAGTATATTTTGTTCTTGAGTCAACATTTAAGAAACAGTATTTGGGACTGGGCCTTGCCTTTGAATTTTAAAGAGGGAGTAAGGGGGAAGCAAACAGGCTGACTCATTTTCCAGAATTATACACATTGAAGAGAGCAGCACAAAGGAGTGTACCACTCCTGACATCCGCAGTGAGCACTGAAGGAAAGGATTCTGGGCATATATCAGCCAACACAATCACTCTCACTTTCGCTGGCTAGAGACTGGCTCTTTTTGTTCTCTGTTTCTGCCGAGGTTATACTTTCGTAGCCCTTAGAGTCTCAATATTGTCAAAAAACAATATTAAGAGATTGAAACTTAGTATTTGTTTTCCCGGAAGCTCTATGAAGTAGGATAGGATTAGGCAATGCTGCAAAATTGAAGATGACAAGGTGGTGAAGTTAATATGTTTTCTTTCTGTCAACATGAAGCTGAACTTGCGCCCTCGAATCAGATTTATAAAATGGTGAAGTGCAGAGGATCTTTGAGAGCTGATGAAGACATTAATCAACTAATGAATGGATGTACTGTGCTCTGTGCGGAGCTGGGATGACAGTGGGAAGCGAGAGAGACACAGCCCTTGTCCACAGGACGTTTCCAACTTGATGGGAAAGATACACAGTTAAACAAGGAAGTGCCCGTTGAGCATGCCAACCACTGGTCACCTCGCCCTCTCATCATCCCATCAAGTAACTGGACAGCCCTCAATGTATAAGGTCCTGGAATATGACCTTAAGTTAAAGCTCAGTATTGTGCGCTTGACATGTGGGGAAAACTGGGAGGACCTTGAGTGGCAGAACTGCAAGTTTCCCTACTCTGCTCCCCCGGATGGGGTCCCCCAGCCAAACAACTTCACTCCTTGCGGGAGCCAGGCACGGGGCTTGTTTCTCCCTCAGGAGCAGGTTTCTGACAGCCCCCAGAATTATTCAAACAAGCCAATCTCATCCTCCCCCTGGAACCAGGGGTCACCCACCCTCTTGTTACTACAAAACCTGCCTCTCCCAGCCTCTAGTTGATCACCCTGTTCCAGAGCGCACCCCCAGGGTGGCCCTGCATGGCACGGTGTCCTTTTCTTTTGGACTGGGAGTATATGTGACTAATAAACTACTGCCAGTCCCACCTGTCCAGTTTGGGTGTTGCAAGTTGGGTTGAAATCGTTGGGTGACATTCCCTCCCTCACCTATGGAGTAAAGAGGAGGCAATCAAAACAAAGGTACTTAGACACTGAGTTAAAATTTGGTTTCCTCTTATATCCACTTACTGCAGGGAGCTGAGCTGTGAAATGGTTGATATGAATGTCGACTACTTTTTTTTTTTAGATATTTTGCAACTTTAATGTTTTTTTAATTTAATTTTTATTTTATATTGGAGTATAGTTGATTAACAATGTTGTGTTAGTTTCAGGTGCATAGCAGAGTGATTCAGTTATACATATACATGTATCTATTCTTTTTCAAATTCTTTTCCCATTTAGGCTATTCCAGAATATTGAGCAGAGTTCCCTGTGCTCTACAGCAGGTCCTTGTTGGTTATATATTTTAAATATAGCAGTGTGTACATGTCGACTACTCTTTGAAGCAGTTGAACAGCAAACACAGAACAATGGAAACTAAGTGCTGCTCTACACCTTCCCTCAAAACCTTATCTTCATGGACTTGGAGATGGCTCAACAAGAATGAAACTTTTTCATTGATTCGTGTTATTAGTCTGAGCTAAAAACTGATAGAAGACTTTGTACATGTTAAAGAGGCAGAGATTGAAATTTCATATTGCTCAGTTCGAATGTTTGGCTTACTTGGGAGGTTCAGTTTTTCATCTGTCAATTTTCAATCAGCGCCTTGATTTAATAAGCCTTGCAGAAAACTATTCATCTTTGTGTGAAAAGTCTACTGAGGATGGTTGACACACATTTATAAGGCACGGCAGTATAAAAACGAGTTGGTTCATGCATGCAGCAATACTACAGCTTGTTTTCTTGAAGCAATAATTCCCTGACTAAGGACAGACTCATCACTTATCATCTCATCTTAATTAACTTATATTTTCATTTCAGTTAAAAGCAAACAAATCACAGTCTGGCAACCCTGGGAATGGATGTGTCTCAAGTCAGACGCTTGCAGTGTCGGTTTGGCCACGTGCCATGGTGCCCATGACAATGGCGATGTGAAATAAACCACGACAATTTTTACTGCACTGCACAAAGAAGAACTGGAATAAAAATATGGAATCGTATGAAAAAGGAACCGAAACAGCCATACTGTGTCACTGAATAGAGCTGGAAATGGTGAATCATAAATTCTAACCCCATGCTTATCCTAGTACAGTAAGTGGTGACAAGGATTATTATTGGGATATCACCAAGATGACCCCTTGATCTCCATCTCACTTTTTGAGGCCAGGCTGTAAGAAATTCTACTTGGAGAGATTAACTTTCTATCCTCTCTTGGTGTGTTTAATTTTGGGGGTATTAGATGGCTATTTTTATTTTGCCTTAAAAAAATTATTTTATTGAAGTATAGTTGATGTACAATGTTGTGTTAATTTCTACTGTACAGCAAAGTGATTCAGTTATACATATACATATATTCTTTTTCATATTCTTTTCCATTATGGTTTATCACAGGATATTGAATATTGTTCCCTAGATGGCTGTTTTATTAAAGGAGTCAATGGGTGATAAGAAAGGAAAGGGAAATCTCAAAGGGAAAAACAGGATGATGGTGAGAGCAAGGAAGCTCTAATATCAAATTTTACCCACTTTAACAGTCTGGAGACATCCCAGATGAGAAAATGGAAAGAAAGAAGGCGTTTTGAAATTTGATAGGACATAATAGTCATAGTCACCACATGCAAAGTCTGCTGAGGGACAGGTAGTATACTAGATATTTATATATACCAGAGCAATAGGGTTCTTGAACTTGACTGCACAGTGGAATCACTGGGGGAGCTTAACAAAGAATAGTGATACCTGGGTGTCCCCCAGAGGTTCTGATTTTATTGGTCTAGGATGAGGCTTGAGCATCTTGGTTTTTAAAAGCTTCCCAGGTGATGCTAAATGACAGTGAAGTTTGAGAACCACTCAATTCAGTTCTCCCCACACCTTAGAAGGCAGGTATTATAATCCAGATTTATATAGTGGCACAAGTAATATTGAGAAGGTAAATAAATTATCCGTAGTCATGCAGCCAGTAAGTGTCAAAGCAAGGGCTGGAATGCCGCTCTGCCCAACTCCAGGGCCTGGGTTTTTCCACAAGCTGTTCTGCTCTCTGATGGATTCTGTTAGAGGGCAGGGCAGGGAGAGCAAGAAGGCCCTGCCCTGGGTAAATGAGAGTCGATGATATTCACCTTTCATACTAGACATGGAGTGTACATGTGAAAACTGGGACTTCAGAAGCCTTAAAAAAGGCTGCTAGCATTTTACAAGCCGATATTCCCAAGTTAAACTGATTTTCTATATTTAGAGACATTTGAGCTGAGGTTGGTTCTCTGAGCTCCTCGAGTGAAAGAAAAGAAAGGTTATATTGGAATTATGCTTCAAAGATTGAAATTGGTTCTCTTCTGTTTCATGAATGAATTGCAATGAATATATTTGGCATTTTATAATCTTCCTTACCACTCCCATTATCTTTCTTCTAGCTCACTTTTCAAATGACAGAGTGATTTACTGACTGTCTTTTAGAAGTTCCATTTCACTGAACGAACGGTGAATATAAAAATTTGCCACTTGACCTCACACTGACTCAGATATTCAAAAGATTCATTTGATTAAAAAGAACTCACGGAAATGGAAGCCAATAAATGTTAGATTGTAAGGAAATTGAGAACATTCCAAGATTTGTTCTTTTAAAAATCAGTGGGAAGCAATCCAAACTACGTTTTCTTTTAGGATGACCAGAGGCTGGGTTTGCTTTCTATTTGTAAAGTACATGGTTTTTTTTGGCCACATTTGTCTGTCTGACATTGACTTCAGTCACCTTCACCCAACGAAACCAAAACACATTAGCGCATTTCAAGAAATACTCTCAATAAACGTATTTACTCTTCCTGCCAAAATCCAGAGCAGGTTACATACAGGGGGACTTGGATGTGTAAAACAAGCATATATTCGAAGGAGGAGCCTCAAAGCAAAGTTAAACTTCTGTGTTCTTTTAGGAATTATTTAGTCATGAAAGTTCTGATAATTACTTATAAAAGCAAAAGACCAGAAATAGCCCAAATGATCCTCTATAGAGGACAGGTTGAAAAAATTATGAAAAATCCTTACTATGCAGCCTGCATGGTGTTAAAGTTTTTAGGTACAATAATGGTATTGTACTTATGGGAGATAATTTTATTGACTCATAATATTAGTAATAAATATTGCATGATTTAGTGTTGAAATATCGCATCTGTAACTTTAAAAGTTTTTAGCTAAAACAAAAACAACAACCCATTTCAAAAAAACAACAAAACACAACAAACAAGAGAACCTCAAAAGGGGTAAACTAAGTATGACAGAAATCTTGATAAAATTTTAACTCTGAGTGGTGGGTCTATGGGAGTTTATGATATTGTTCTATTTTTATGTATGTTTGAAAATATTCAAAATAGAAATATTTAAACACTGGTAGACCCAGGCTTCTGCCGCTTGGTGAGGGATATATAACCAAGAGTTTACATTTTTGTTTATGTTTCAGAATCCTTATGCAACAAAAAGGAATGTTAGACATGGAAATAGGCCACTTAATATAGTATCCAGGTTTGGCTAACTCTATGTGCATGGAAATATCCCCTAGCTCAGGATAAGTGACTGTGGCCTCATGGAAAAGTTGGGCTACAAACCCCATAAATGGAGACTGCTCTGGTTCACACTGGTCTCAGGGAACATTACTTACAGCTTCACTACCTGAAGTAGCTGTTTAACTGACATGACTCAGTTTAGTTGTGCTGGGATTCTAGCAAAATGAGGTCTCATTATTTTAATACTCTTAGTAAGATTGGAAAGAAGACTTCCAAATATCTGAAAGTTGCCAAAAAGGGCTTTTTCCAGGGTTGGTCTTAGGTAAAATTTGAAAGAAGGTACTAGTTTGCCTCTGAAAACCTTTCATTCCCAAGTTGGGTCTTACAGAAGCCTTTTTACACTGAATCCTCATACTTATTTTTTTATTCTGCCTCTTCCTATGCAGGGCTCAATGTGCATTTTGAGAGACTGCAACTGGGTCTACCTCCTTTGTTGGTGCCATGCCATGATCCCAAGCCACTCAGCACTTGGTTCCACTCTGCTGTCTCCCTGCTTACTTTATCCTATCAATACCTACTTTTAATTGGGAGACCAAGGTGTGAAATAAGTGCAATTTGGGGGAATGGAATTTGAGTCCTAAATTAAACTTGGGACACTGGAAAGGAGCTGAAAGCATCCCAGGCAGGTTGTACCTCTGACTCCCAGCAGAGACAAATGCAAACCTTCTGGAGGGAAATCATCCTCAAGTATGGCCTCCAGTTTCCCCACAGATTAAGATCAACTAAATATGAGCCCCTAATAAAAAAAAAAAAATCAAACACACCAGGAAATAAATCACCATGAATGAAATTCAGCAGAAACAACAAAAATTAGGTTAGGACTCCAACATTTTGGATTTTGGCATCATCAGAGACAGAATATAAATATCAATTTGGAAAAAAAAAATCAATTTGGAATTTGTTTAACAAAATGAAGGGTAAACATTTTTTTAAAAAAATCAATAAGAGGTTATCCAAAATGACCAGTAACATATGAATATGAGAATACAACATGATCAAGTTCGGTTAATCTCACAAACACAATGTAAAGTAGTGCAGACATACTATGGACAACAGTTTGACTATTTCTTATAAGGCCATACGTGCGCTTACAATAAAACCTAACAATTGCACTCTTGGGCATTACTCCAGAGAAATGAAACCTTTATTCATAATAGCCCCACCCTGGGAACAACTAAAATGTCCTTCAGTGGGTGAATGGTTGAATATATGTATATTCATACCATGGAACACTTCTCAGCAATGAAAAGGAGGAAACTATTGATGTGTGCAACAACTTGGATGGCTCTCAAGGAAACTGTGTTGAGTCAAATAACCAATCCCTGAAGCTTACATAGTATATGATTCCATTCAGGTAACGTTTTTGACACAGCAACGTTGTAGAGAGCAGATTAGTTGTTGCCAGGGGTTAGAGAGGGGTTGGAGAGTGGGTAGGAAGGAGGCAGTGGTGGCAGCTAAAGGATAGCACGAGGGGTTCCTGTGGTGGTGGAATTGTTCTGTCTTGAATATGATAGTGGTCACGTGAATCTACACATGTGATAAAATTTTTTAGAATTAAATACACACACATGTAAAATTTGCAAAATTTGAATAAGATGCATGGATTTTATCAACATCAATTTCCTGGTTGTATTATTATACAACAGTTATGCAAGGGACTTCCCTGGCAGTCCAATGGTTAGGACTCTGCACTTCCCCGGAAGGGGGCATGGGTTCGATCCCTGATGGGGGATCACGCAAGCCGTGCGGCCAAAAAAAAAAGATAGCTATTCAAGATGTGACCATTAGGAGACACTAGATGAAGCATATACAATATTTCTCTGTATTATTTCTTCTCACTTCATGTGAATGTACAATTATCTCCAAATTGAAAGGTTAATTAAAAACAAAATATAGAGGTCATTTTTAAAGCAATAAAAATGTAAAGTACATTGGCATAAATCTAACGCAAGTAATGCATGGTCTGTATGGACAGATTTGTTAAACTGTATTGGGAGACACTAGATAAGAACTAAATAAATGGAAAGATAATTCACATTCATGGAGGGAAAGACTTATTGTCATAAAGATATTAATGGAGGTAGAATCCAATAAAATTCCAATAATAATCCCAATGGGATTTGTTGAGGATGGTGACAAACAGATTCTAAAATTTAGATTCAAGTTCATAGGTCCAACAATACTTAAAATACCTCTAGAGAGGAGTAAGATAGAGAAGCTTACTCTACAAAATTGGAAGACTTTCTGTAAAGCCATGGTAATCAGTATCCTGTAATTATGGTCAGGCATAGGCAAATGGCCTAATGAGAAAAGGTATATATGCAAATTTCTTTATAATTGTGCAGGCATTCTGAACTGCTGGGGAAAGAACTGACTATTAATAAATTGTGTTGGACACTTGGTTATCTAAAGAAAAACTGAAATTGGATTATTGCTTTATACTTTTCACAAAATTAAATACTCAAGTATGAAAAGTTTTAGAATATAAGAAATCTTTTTAGGACAGAGAGGTAGGGAAGAATTTCTTAAACATGTTACAAAAAATACCAACATAGGGCTTCCCTGGTGGCGCAGTGGTTGAGAGTCCGCCTGCTGATGCAGGGGACAGGGGTTCGTGCCCCGGTCCGGGAAGATCCCACATGCCGCGGAGTGCCTGGGCCCATGAGCCATGGCCGCTGAGCCTGCGCGTCCGGAGCCTGTGCTCCGCAATGGGAGAGGCCACAACAGTGAGAGGCCTGCATACCGAAAAAAAAAAAAAAAAAAAACCAACGTAGAAGAAAAGATTGATAAATTTGATGAAATTAAAGCCAAGAACTTCAGTTCAAGACACTACAAGGAAAATGAAAGTAAAAACTCAAACTGGCAGCAAATGTTTACAATATATAAAACCAATAAAGTATCAGTAATCAGGACACATAAGAGCTACAAACCAGTAAGAAAATGTCAACTCAGTAGAAAAATTAGTAACATGCATTAATAGACATTGTATAGAAAAGGAAATACAAATGTCCAATAAACTTATGGAAAGATGCTCAATCTTATGAGTAATCAGAAAATGCCAATTAAGTCAACAATGCAATACCATTTTATATCACTAGATTGGAAAAAGCAAAGAAGTCTGTTAATATGCATTAGTGAGAATGTGGGGTAACGGGCGATTTTTACACATTCCTGGTATAAAAAATGCCAATTGCTACAATCATTTTGGAATGCAATTAGGTACTACCTGGTACAGTTAAATATTCACAAAGCCTGTGTGACAGCAATTCCATTCTTAGAATACACTCTAGAGAAACTCCTGGGTGTCAGAATTCTCTTGACAACCTTGTATGTAAAATCAAAAAAGGAAGTCAACATAAATGGTCAACGATAAGCAAAAAGTTTGGTGACTTCTTTAAAAAAAACTATACATACTCTTACCATATGATCCAGAAATTGCTTTCCTTGGTATTTACCCCAAAGAGTTGAAAACTTACATCCGCACAAAAATGTGTGCAGACATGTTTATAGTTTTGTTCATAATTGCCCCAAATTGGAAGCAACCAAGGTGTCCTTCAATAGGTGAATGGATAAATAAACTGTGGTACATCCAGACAATGGAATAGTATTCAGCATTAAAAAGAAACGAGCTATCAAGTTATGAAAAGACATGGAGAAAACCAACTCAAATGCATATTACTAAGTGAAAGAAGCCAGTTTGAAACGGCTGCAAACTCTATGATTCCAACCATGTGGCAGTTTCGGAAAAGGCAAAACGATGGAAACAGTAAAAAGATCAGTGGGCTCTAGGGGTTGGTAGGAGGGATGAATAGGCAGAGCATGGAGGATGTTTAGGGCAGTGAAGCTATTCTATTTGATACTATAATGGTGGATACATGTCATTACACATTTGTGAAAACTCATAGACTGTACAACAGCAAGAGTGAACCCTAATGTAAACCATGGACTTCGGGTGATAATGATGTGTCAGTGTAGGTTTATGGATTATAACAAATGCCAGGATGCTCTCAGTAGGAGAGGCTATGCACGTGTGTGGGAACCAGGGGGTGTGTGGGAACTGTACCTTCCAATCAGTTTTGCTGTGAACCTAAAACTGCTCTAAAAACTAAAGTAGTAATATATATATATCAATGTTAAGTTCCCGACTGAACTGTGATTATGTAAGAGAACGTCCTTTTCTATAGGAAGTATACCCTAAAGTATACAGTGGTAATAGGGCATCAGGTCAGCAACCCACCCCCCAATTTCAATACTTCAGGAAAAAAATTGTACTTGTAGTTTTCCTTTAAGCTTGAGATTGTTTCAAAATTTTAAAAAAGATTTTGTTTAATGAAGCTGGTCCTTATCAGTGTTCTTAATGGGAAATTTCAGTGTTTAGTTTTTTGTCTGCTCATTTCCCCAAGTTAGAAGTATGCAGACTCCTAGTCAGTCTTAAAAATCTGCGAGGCCCCAAGGGAGCAATTACCCTCAATCTGCTGTTCACTTCCTAAGGCCACGTTTTCTTCAGGGCTGACTCAGGCTGCTGACCCAGTGAGTAAGAGTCTCCCCCAGGAGACAAGTTATAAAAGGCCATCTGTCCAGGTGCACTTTTTTTTTTTTTTAAAGGTTTCCATTTCTGTGTTCTGGAATACAGGGCTGTCAGATACAGGTACAAAGGCATTTCGGGCCATTCCCAGGCAGGCAAAATAAGGGAGGGTCTCACACAACACAATTCCCCAGGAACACAATTTTCAGCATTTCCCTACCACCCTCCCTCTTGGTAAGGCTTCCCTGTCTGTGCCACTTTTTTCCTTCCACCAGCCCAATTCAGACGGCCCCACCCTTCTAAGCAGCTAGACCCCTATGCTGGCCACTGCTATTCTATTTTTTTTTGAACTCTCTAGGTTTCTATTCTTTTTTTTTTTTTAAGTGTAAACATATAAAAATTTTAATGGATTAAAGCATGCTAAATCTGGGGTTACTGCATACTTGCTGCAGAAATAAAATATACAGTCATCTCAGAAAAGTTAAAACTATTGAAATACAACCTAATTTATCAGGAAGGATAAACTGGAAAGATTCTGAATTGTAGCATCAGGTAAAGAAGCGTGATGTTCCCTCTTAAGTAAACACTGACATCTCTGAAAGCTAATTATTTTTGCACCAAGTAACTTGAATATATTTGGAAAAATCATAGTCCCACAAGGTCAGAACATATTACTATAAGGAAAACAATTTAGCATGTATATTTCAACACAGAGATACTTCGCCCAAGCCTCTCCTTGGTGTGGAAATGTGCCACAGTTATGAGTTTGGGCTGAAAAAAGGGTGCCTCTTGTCAGGTATGTTTCTTCACATGTGCAAATTGTTCAATGGCCTCTGCCCTGGGAGAGGGTATCAACTCATAGTTGATTTACTATGTTGTGTTAGTTTCAGGTGTACAGCAAAGTGAATCAGTTATGCATATACATATACCTACTCTTTTTTAGATTCTTTTCCCATATAGGTCATTACAGAGTATTGAGTAGAGTTGCCTGTGTTATACAGTAGGTCCTTAATAGTTATCTATTTTATATATAGTAGTATGTATATGTCAATCCCAATCTCCCAATTTCTCCTTCCTTCCCTTGCCCCTTACCCCATTTAACCATCAGTTTATACTGGGTTTCTATTCTTAATCAAGATTTACCTTTTAATATAAATTAAGTTTAATAGAAGCTGAATGAATGTAAACTGGATTTAAATCTAGAAATGTCGCTGGTGTGGTTTTGGGCTGCTTCCTACCTGGTGGGAGAGCCTGTAGGAAGGTAGAGAAACACTGGGTTGGGTTTACAGCCCTGGCTATTTTTTGTTTGTTTGTTTGTTTGGTTTTTAATTGAAGTGTAGTTGATTTACAATGTTGTTAGTTTCTGGTGTACAGCAAAGTGATTCAGTGATACATATGTAAGACCTTGTTGTTTATCTATTTTATACATAGTAGTTTGTAACTGCCCATCCCAAACTCCTAATTTATCCCTCCCTCCCCTTCCTCCTTGGGTAACCATAAGTTTGTTTTCTACATCTGTAATTCTATTTCTGTTTTGTAGATAAGTTCATTTGTCTCTTTTTTTTAAGATTCCATAATAAGTGATATCATGATATTTGTCTTTCTCCGTCTGACTTGCTTCACTTAGTATTATAACCTCTAGGTCCATCCATGCTGCTGCAAATGACATGCTTTTATAGGGCTGAGTAATATTCCATTGTATATATAGACCACATCTTCTTTATCCATTCATCTGTTGATGGACACTTAGGTTGCTTCCTTGTCTTGGCTATTGTAAATAGTGCTCCAATGAACATTGGGGTGCGTGTCTTTTCGAATCAGAATTTTCTTCAGATATATAGGGCCCTGGTTTTTAATGTGGCCACTGCTAGTAGGAGGATTCGTTACTCCTGTCATCACTCAAGCCTTCAGGAAAGAGTTATTTAACTTCATGGTTAAAACTTAGATGCATTTGATTGTTTAAGGGATGGAACAGTGTTTGGGCAAAAAGAGCTCTTTGTGGCTGAGGGCAAATTTCAGGATAGAACAAAAGGGAAAGTTGGTCATGAGAGGTAAATTGACTCTTATCTTTGTTATGTTTTCAAAATTTTCTACAATTGGTATGCAGTATTTTATAATCAAGAAAATAATAAAAATATACAGTGACTCTATAGATATATGTCCCAATAATGAGTTGAAGAATGAGAGTTTCAGGTCATATGGAATCCCATAAGGAAGTCATTTTGGAAAAGTATCTGCCACTCTTCTTCTTGTTCTAATTTTCCATCTTCTCTAAGTATAATAGATGTACAAGCACCTTTGCTCTTGAAAAATAAAATCAAACTTGTTCCATTTGCAATAAGGGTTCCCATTGATGACAGTTTTGAGGGTGTGATTGACAATTGAAAATTAATTCAATACAAATTTAATGGTAACTTTAATAAGAAATTGTGTTATTTGCTACAGAAATTAGTAGTGTACCAATAATATGGTGGATGGCTGCCAAATTTTCCTTGAAAGGTGTGATGTACTTGTTTCTAAGTATACAAGCAAGTCACTATTTTGAATTAATCTTGCACTACTTTTACTTACAGTCTTTTCTTTCTTTTCCTTTTTTTAAATTTGATCAAAAAATTAATAGTATCATTCAATTGGAGCATTAATATTGCATAAGAAGGGAAGGAATTTTGCAAACTTACAGTTAGTTTAAATGTAACTCTTGAGTTGGCAGGAGACTTACTATTAATTATTTAGGGGCTTTCTGAGTTTTTTTTATTGAAATCTTAGTCACTGTTTAAAATGTATCATTTCTAGTAATTATTTCAGTTACTCATTCACTATTTATTCATCACACTTACTTAGGGTCTCTGCTACGTGCAATGTATTCCTTGGTAAATAAGAATTGGTGCTTGTCTTCAGAGAGGTTCCAGTATAGTAGAGGACGTAAGATGCATATGAGAAATACTGTAAAAATTAGAAAGTGATAAGCCCAGCAAGAATCAAGATAGGTTAAGTGGTGGTAGTGTAGTGAGTGTAGTGGGGAAAGAGATGGTAAGGCCATTCTCAGGGCAAGAATAACGTGGTAAAGGAAAAGAAGGCAAAGGACCCAAGGTTTGATTTGAGAACAGGGAGTAGGGGCTACAGCTTATACAGAAAGACTGCTACTGGCCTCTAACCACTATGGTTTATACGAAGTCAATCATAGATTTGTGGGTTTTATGGTTCCTGTTCCGTAATCTACCTTTGGCCTTTTCTGGTAATAACATGCTTTGGGGGTAGGTGGAAAGAACCAATTCCTCTCCCTACTTGAAAATTTTGTTCTGTGGGGAACAGGCAATCATATAATATTCAGCCATTCTGTCCTCAAAGATGGGCATGTGACCCAAGCCAGAGTTCTTCCCAGGGATTTTTTTTTTTTTTTTTTTTTTTTTTTTTTGTGGTACGGGGGCCTCTCACTGTTGTGGCCTCTCCCGTTGCGGAGCACAGGCTCCGGACGCGCAGGCTCAGTGGCCATGGCTCACGGGCCCAGCCGCTCCGTGGCATGTGGGATCCTCCCGGACTGGGGCATGAACCCGTGTCCCCTGCATCGGCAGGCGGACTCTCAACCACTGTGCCGCCAGGGAAGCCCCTCTCCCCATTCTTGACAACATTTATTGTTTTCTGTGTTTTTGATAGTAGCCATCCTAATGGATTCGTGAGGTGACTAGTTAGGTATATTTTTAAGCACCTAAAATTCAACTGACCTCAGCCAATATTGAACTTTCATTGACTTTTTAAGTAAGCATCTTCTTAAAGCATCACATGGCGAGAACACCAAGTCTTAGTGGCCCCTAGTCAACTAAGTCTGTGATACAAGGACCACACCCTAGCATATGCCTAGTGCAGTCCCTAGCAGAGGTCCTGCACTGGGAACGAGAGATCAAGGCATATTTGTTGAACGAGTGAAGGGTGTGTTTCTATTGACAGTGAACTTGGAAATGAACAATGTGGTGCTTGTTATCATTCATGGATGCCAGTGTCAAATGTGTGATCACTGACAATCCTGGGGCTCACGGGACCCTCTGTTTCTCTTTAGCAGCAGGTTGGAGGTGGATGACTGCTCTCCTTGTTGGTTGCCATCAGCTGGTCTTGAGCTTTAATGAATAGCAAAGAGTTGACATTCCATGTGTTCCCTGAATGCCCAACTCTCTTACATTCTAGAGCAGCACAGTAGAGTGAAGAAGCTTTGGGGAACATGGCTCTGCACCTACTGGGTATGTGGTCTTTAAGAATGATCTCAATCTTCCAAAGCCTTCATGTGTAAAATGGGATTATGATACCTACTCCAGGAAATTGTCAAGAATTTAAATGAGATACTATGTGAAAAAGTGCAATGCATATACATGTAGGCATTATTGTAAATCTATTTTAATTAATTACATTTTTCCTTTAATGTATGATTTTTTCATTGATAGGAAGGCCCCTGCATTAAAATCTATGAATAAATTATAGAAGAACTCCTAAGATTTCTTTGGAGACATTAATATTTTCTTTTAATTATCTCATTAGAATTACTTTGATCAGAGGATAAAAATCTAACTGATGTGCTACTTTTTAATACATTTCACCAGCTGGAGTAAGAGTGGACTGAGATTGCTGTATTTCACCTGGCCTCAGATAAAGAGGTGAGTTAGCAGTAAATGCCTGACCTCTTCATTTTGAATGTCCTGGATCACTGTGATGGAGTTTACTTGTACCTCCCCCAACTTCAATCAGCATATTTATGTCAGCTAACAAAGTCATCAGTTGGCATTCTTTTGAAAGTTCCAGAAGCAGTGAGAAGACATCAAATTTTGCTGGTGGGCATTCCAAAATTCAAAGATAGTATTTTGTTCATTATGTAGCTCATGATTTAAAACCTGAATCTCCTCGACTGCGGTATATTCAATACCTTTTCCACCAGATTAACCACAGGTTAGATATGTGTTGTGAAATTGTGGAACAGGTTAGCAAAAGAGAGTACAACATGTTTTTTCCACCTGGAATAGCGCCATCCAATAGAAATTTCTGTATTGATGGAAATGTTTTCTAATTCTGCCCTAATAGAATAGACACCAGCTGCACGTGGCTATTGAACACTTGAAAGGTGGCTGGTATAACATTTTTAATTTTGTTTAATTCTAGTTAATGAAAATTTAAACTTAAATAGCCACACGTGGCTAGTGTCTACCACGCTGGGCAACTGAACAGCATAGAGTATGACAGCTTTAGGAAAATGAGAGTTGGTTTACAACCATATGAGATATACTTGAAAACGGCCTAAACTGGGTAAACTTACCTGCAGCTCCCTCACTCTCTCTTGTTTTGTTTCAGTTTTAGTTTCTATGTAATGAAGGAAAAATGTTATTCTAAACTAAAATTGACTGTTGTTATAACAGCTGTTGGGGATAAGTACAAGGAGGAATAAGGCATTTCGGGGGGAAGATGTGTTTCTCTACTGCTCTTCGCCTTTTGTAAAGATGGAGAAAAAGAGATAGAAACAAAAGACTAAAATTTCAAAACTCTGGCCAATTCCTTGGTATTGCTATTGGATGAGACACAGGTTAGAAAGCCCTTCCTTTGAGCGGAAATACTAACAACATTTAGGATAAGCAAAAGTAGACCCAGAGTTTCATAGTGGGTGATGAATGTCTTCATTTAAATTTCTAGGTAAGAGGAGCTGATAGTCCAAAAGTTAGGGAGCTCAGGAGCAGAGAGGGGAAAACGTGGGAATGGAAGTGGTGAGAGGGGGCAGGAAGCTGCCGCCTGGCTAGAGACTGGGCCTGCAGGGAATGTAGCTGGTGAGTAATCCCCGGAACAGGAAGCCACTTTCACAACAGGGATGTTTAATTTCCCATGTTAAGTTGATCGCACTCCCACACTGTAAACCCTTCTTTTGCCCTCTTGTCTTCAGCAAAGTCTACTCCACCCACAAAGCATTGCATGGATTGTTTGGGGGAAAGCATTTAAAAGAAAAGGGGCTCTGTTTCCTATGTGCGTCAGCACAAGGATAAGAGAACAGCTATAAGAGGCAAGTTCAGATAAGAAAGGAACCCCAGCAAAAGCAGCAAAAGTGATTATGAGAATATAACCCGCAAGGGCTTCCCTGGTGGCGCAGTGGTTGAGAGTCTGCCTGCCGCTGCAGGGGACACGGGTTCGTGCCCCGGTCCGGGAAGATCCCACATGTCGCGGAGCGGCTGGGCCCGTGAGCCATGGCCGCTGAGCCTGCGTGTCCGGAGCCTGTGCTCCGCAACGAGAGAGGCCACGACAGTGAGAGGCCCGTGTACCGCAAAAAAAAAAAAAAAAAAAAGAGAATATAACCCGCAAATACCCCTGGATGCATGAAGTGGTTAAAATCTCTAAGAGCCAAGTGACCGCCACAGACATGGAAATTGCATAAGGAATGAAGATACTGAACATGGTATTAGCTTATTGGCTTTCCACCTTTTTAGAACTATGGATCTGGGTTTAGTTCATGGTGAAGAAGTTCATATCAACCATATGTGCTGTTTCAACTAAGCCTTTTAAAAGCCTTGGATTATTGTTTATATCATCAACAGTTCTGATTTACATTTACAGTGATCTCCTGAGTGTAGTTCAGTAGCTGAGTTTATACTTCCGGCAAAAAGAAAAATCTCTTTTAATGTAGAAATGTATGCAACTAGGTATACAAACAAAGATAAAAGCCTCTGAGCCCCCAGGTAACTGGTGGAGTTTGAGAGGAGCTATGATACATTTGCAAAGAAACTAGAAGAGTCTTCTCTGGAAAATTCCAAGTGTAAATTAAAAGAAACAAACAAACAAAACAGTCTTTCCTGGAAGTGAGAGAATAGAATTAGAAACATAGGGTTTCTTCTGGCTCTGAAATGCTTGGATTTCTACAACTCTAATACCTCTTTTCTTTGAGTCTAGCCAAAGGAGTTCAGTTCTGCTTGCCCTCCCCTTTCTGCCATGAAATTCTGATGTTTACAGTGTTTCATCACTTCTGTTAACCTTACTGGCTTTTGAGCAAGTGACTCTGAAAACACAGGCTGCCATATATAAAGTGTCCGGGCTCAGGCAACATTTTATTTGCCAAATTGCTCACAATGTGTACTTCGAACACACACTCGAGGGCTCTTGGCTGTGGCCATCTGTTAGATTTGAAGACCGGATTTCAATATGTTGGTGCCTGGACTCATGCACAGTCAGTCCTGTCTTTTGTGACTCCTCCCACAGCAAAGAATCTTAATCTTGGAATTTAGAAAGAAGTCCAAGTCCTTTGTGCTTTTGTTGCACATCCTGCTGTCTCCATACATACACCCTTTCACAGCCTGTACCTTAAGGTCTTTTCAGAGAAGGAATGGGCTGAGTTCAAGACGGCATTTGAGTGGAGGAAAAAGGAATACACTTCTGTCCTAGGTGAGCTACTGTCTCCTTTGAGGTTCCCGAATGAACTATATGCAGAGAACCTTGCCAGGGAAACAGGCACTTGTTTTACTCTGAGACTGGGCCCTAAATCTCTATGTGTGAACCCCTTGGGGTTGCCTGGAGGATGTGACAATCTTTGTTGTTTGGGCTAGTCATAGGCGAGTGGCTTAAAACTAAATTTCTTACTTTTTCCCCTTATTCTTTTTAAAATAAATAAATTTATTTATTTTGGGCTGAGTTGGGTCTTCATTGCAGTGCACGGGCTTCTCATCTTGGTGGCTTCTCTTGTTGTGGAGCACGGGCTCTAGGCACGCGGGCTTCAGTAGTTGTGGCACATGGACTCAGTAGTTGTGGCTCCTGGGCTCTAGAGCGCAGGCTCAGTAGTTGTGGCACACGGGCTTAGTTGCTCCGTGGCATGTGGGATCTTCGCGGACCAGGGTTCGAACCTGTGTCCCCTGCATTGGTAGGCAGATTCTTAACCACTGCGCCACCAGGGAAGCCCTCCCTTATTCTTATAAAATGACACTTGACTCAGTACAGAGGATTGGTGGGCTTGTGGATTCTGAAGCCAAGGCAGCTTGGGTTTGAATTGTCACTTAAAATAGTAACTTTTTTCTGGACTCCCTCTTCCTGTCCCCAAATTAATCTTTCTCACCACTGTTGGTGAGTATCGTGCCCATCTCTCCACCAAATTTGTGAAGGACCCACCATGTGTGGAAAACTCTGTCAAACCCTCACGTGTTTGAGTGCGTGTGTGAGTGTGTGTTGGGTGTCGGGTCAGCTGGTCTGCCCTTTGCATATCTTGGTCCCTGCTCTTAGGATGAGCCAATAGCCTACCATGGACAATGGGCCCTCAAGTGTAAGGAAGAGGAGAGCTTCAAGGACAGGCACCAACCATCAGACTACAGGCCTTTGTGTTCCCAGTTCAAACAATTTCTTTAAAATGATTTTATTTTGTTAGTTTTGCCTGGGAAGATATGCCTGGCTTATCTTCAGAGAATGTGTGGACTCCAGGAGTGGGGAGGGAGAGGAGATGGCATCACACAGACTGGTGCTAGACTCTCGTACAGACGTTCTGAGATCCTCTACCTTCCTTGTAGCACAGGGAAATGGCATGAGAATTCACCAAGAAGTAACAGTGGTCTTACAAATGCAACAAACACACAACTTCAACACTGAATACAATATCTTAAGGATATATGGAGCCTAACCCTTCACACCCACGGGCAGTCTGGTCTCTTCCATAGCTAGGACATTAATTCATCCCTCTTTGTAGGGGAAGAGAATGACTTTCCACTCAATGGTCATACAACTGCTCCTGGGTCAGACTATAAGTTGCAGAACCATATCTCTACCTGGGATACGAGGAGAAATCTTTAAGGCTTTGCCCAGGACTATCACCTGTACAAGAAACTCCCAAACTCCTGAGTTTCACTTTTTTTTTTTTTTTTTTAAACATGGGGATAACCTAACAATAAGAGATCTGGAAAGAAAGGAAGGGAAGGTTTTCCTTCCTTGGCCCTGGCCATTTTCTCCCATCAACTCCCCGACCCAGAGCACGCATGCACACCTGCACCCGTGCGCAGTGCGGGAATCCGAGGGCTTTTCTCAGTGGAAGTGTCAGTCGTCTCACGGAGTCACCAGTCAATAATGTCAGACAGAAAACCAGAAGTCTAATGGACCTCCGCTGTCCCCGTAGCCATTGCTGCCACATGGTGTCACTGTTGAAACACAGGCCGACCAGCTGCCCCAGTGCTGTCTCCTTTGTCCCCAGAACTGGGCCCGGGCCTCCCAACCTCGGTACCGTCTCCCTAAACGACCTGGTGACCTGGAAATCCGATTCGACCCCTGGCTGCTTTCTGGTGCTGCTAAACAATCAGATACTTCCTTCCATGGGGCGGAGTCACCATCATTGATTACATGTTCCTACATGACACACAAGTGCTTGAGCTACCTGTCTCAGGTGTGCAAATGGAGCCCACAGACTCTTGGACCTTCCATACCAGTGATCTCGGTTCAGCTTCACACATTGGTAACACAGCTTTTTGAGTTTAGACACAGTAGGGGTGATCTGATAAAGACAGCTCTACCCATTTCTTTTCTTCCTTCAGACATCCCCCCGCCCCCGCCAAAAATTCTTTTTTGCTGTTGGGTGTGTGGGGAGCCAGTTTACTCCACTAGAAGGAGGAAGGATGGAGATTATTGCCTCTACCCCCGCTCTCAGATCGGGCATAAAAGACTTGATGTTTTTAAGCTCCGAGTCTTTCTCTCAGAGAGGGGAAGAAGGTTTCCTTTGTATCTCAAAAGTCCAGGGCCTTCTTTTGAGTAATCATTTTTTTTTCTTTTAGAAGGAAGGAGCTGATATTTCCAGGGTGGAAAAGAAACGCAGCCTGGAAAGGGGAAGGTGGGTGTGGGCTTTATTATGGGCAGGTGACACGTGTTCTGGCACATCTCTGCTGTGGCCCCAGGCTCTGGGAAATGTTGGTGTACAAACTGGAAAACTAAGCCCAGGTCCTGCCACTGGGTCAACCGGGTCAGGGCACCTGAAGCACAGCATTCAAAGGATCTGATGGGCCTGAGCCTGCAGCTGGTGACTGCTCTATTTTGTTGACGTGGGGAGGGCCAGTTGGAAGACCAAAGTGAGAAGGAAATGTCCGCTTCCTTTCTTAGGAATGGACATTTGTGGGGAACCCTTGGGGACACACAGGATATTCAGCTTCTTTGACTATCCAACAGAGAGGGGGAGAACCCCCAAGAGGTTGAGAATGGACTGACTTCATGTCAATCTGGCATATGGGTGCCAAGCCAGATTAAATTGAATTTGGAGACATTAAAGTGATGTGAGATTGCATCCTAGTGCAGAGTAGTCGCAATAGAATTACCCTCAATAGAATTACCCACATGCATACAACTACCCATCCAGGTTCAAGCCTTCTCCTGCCTGATCAGTTTCACCATCTCGGGGAACCAGAGCCTTATCTTTTCAACCTTAGCATCTCTGAGTTTCAAGGATGGAAGAAACCTTTTCCTCTCTCAGATCAGCTTCACCTTCTGTCTCCTGAGTGGGAGATATTTTCTTCAGAAGCAATATACACCTGGTCATGTACATTAATCAAGTTACATCAAAGTTTTACTATATGTATTTATTGTACTCAGGTCATTATTGTATGGGAATGTGACCATTCCTATGGAATAGCAGCCCTGTCCTGAGCCTCTATTCAATAAGTTTCCCTTGAGCCACTGGTAGAATATTAATAGCATTTGTCCCAGAAATTATTTGGAAATAGTCTCTGGTCTATGCCCAAGACAGGGTGCTGGGCAATTTCCTATGCTCTCAGCTGGTGACCCCTCCCACTGCACTCTTCCTTCCCAAACTAGTATGAATATTTCTTTTCCCTTTTTTCTGGGCATCTGGGGCTTTTCTCTTTACCCCTCATGGATCTAATACCTGCAGCAGACAGGCTGAGAAAACCTTTCTGGTCCCTTCCCCATTTATGTTTCACTCTTATTTTGTAACGCAACCCTTGGATGGGCTCATTGACCTTGTGCTGTACATTACAGACTTGCTCAGTTCATATTCCCTTTGGCTTGAACTCTGCCTCCTTTGGAGCTGAGACTTGGAGATGGGATCTGTCTGGATTTACTTCGGATTTGGTTTCCGATTTTCAGATCATTTGCACAAATACCGCTACGTCTCCCATTTCCTTTTATTCATCCTTCTGATCTTTTGATTTTGACTTTCTTGTCTCTGTTCTTAATGTGCTATATGGCGACCACTTCCATGGAGGTTAGTGTAACTAGTTACCTTGCTAAACTAAAGCCTGGGCATGTGTAACGGTATTCTACCGGAAGCATCACAGCAAAAATGTTTGGACTCCAAGCAGTTAAGGGCTCCTCCTATCATAGGAGCTTTAAGATATTTAACATCATCACAGCATGGAGAATGTTTCTGCTGGACCAAAAGGGGGCAGAGAAGAGACTCCTGTTTTTTACCTTGAGTGTTCAGATACATGGAAGACATGCAGTCTTGCACGGCTTTGCTCACAGGTGAGAGCCACTGGTGACACTCATAGTGGCCAAAAAAAAAAAAAGAAGCCGATATCCCAGGGCAAGTCAATAGGGCAACAAGGAGGATACAGACTTGTTCAGCCCAGAGCTTGCTACGTCAGTGTGTTATTACTAATTCATAGTGAGTAATTAATATGCATAATGCATTACATGTCATTCTCGACAGATCCTTGTGGCATCTTAGCAAAATACCCCCCTCTCATCAGAATGAAAGAGACCAGTCCCGTCGCCCACCGTCAGGATCCAGCTGCCTCTGAGACTTCCCGTCCTTGATCACCCTCTCTCTCTTTCTGTGTCTTCAACCTCTTGCTTTGCCTTGATCTCTTGCCCATCAGCTATTAAACACACCCCAGTCTCTTGCATCTTAAAAAACCTTTCTACGACTTGCTCCCTAACCTTTGTACTCTGAGAAGTGCCCCTTATCTGTAGCTAGACCACTTACCATAGCCTACAGGAGTGGCTTTGCCCCATTGCCTGCTAAAATAAAAAACTGCTATGACCTGAGTAACCAATTTCAGTATCAGCACTTGAAATGTTTGGGGGTCATCATACAATGCTAGAACCCCAAGCCCATCTGCCTTGAATCCTATTGTGCCTGATTCCCTATTTGCTTCCATCACCCCCCAGAATTCCAAACCTCTGCAGGCATTTGCTACCACCTCAAATCACCGTTACATTCTCTGTGTACCCCTAATCTCTCCCAATCTGCAACCCTCCCTCCCTTCCTGTCACTGCTTTCTGAAGTTCCTGCTCTGTGATTGGCCACATCCCCTCTGGCTTAGTCAGCTCAGGCTGCTGTAACAAAGTACAGGCTGCTGTACAAAGTACTGGGGGGCTTAAACAACAGACATTTATATCTCACAGTTCTGGGGGCTGAACCGAGATCAAGGTGCTGGCAGATTCTGTTCCTCGTGAGGGCTCTCTTCCTGGTTTGTGGACTTATCACTGTGTCCTCACAAGGAAGAAAGAATGAGCTCCAGTGTTTTCTCTTATAAAAACACAAATCCCACCTCGTGGACCCCCGCGCTCATAACCTCATTTAAACTTAATTAGCTCCCAAAGGTTCCACCTCCAAATACCATCACACTGGAAATTAGGACTTCAACCTGAATTTGGGAGGGACACAAACATTCGGCCCATAACATCCTGCTTCTGGCCCCCCAAATTCATGTTCACCTCTCATGTGAAATACATTAATTCCATCCCAATAGCGCTGAAGTCTTAACTCCTTCTAGCATCAACTCTAAAATCTTAAGTCCAAAGTCTAAATATTATCTAACTCAGAAGTGGGTGAGACTCGAGGCAAAATTCATCTCCAGCTGCGAACCTGTGAGACCAGGTAAGTCATGTGCTTCCTGGTGAGATAGGCCTGGGATAGATGTTCCCACTCCAAAAGGGAGAAACAGGGAAGAAGGAAGGGGTGATGCATCCCAAGCAAGTAAATATTAGCTCTTAAACCTCAAGAATAATCCTCTTTGGTTCAATGTTCTGCCTTTGAAACCCACTGAGGGGGAGGTCCTGCCTCTGATGCTCTGCTGGGCAGAGGTCACTTCCCCAAGGCTCCAGGTGACTGCCATCTTGCCTGTTGAAACTGAGATGAGGCCCCCGCTCTTTGAAGCTGAAGAGACAGCCCTGATGATCTCTGAACTGCCTCCTGGGTCATTCTTCCCTTGTCTTGAAGAATCATGCATATTCGCAGCTGAATACGCCTATGGTCATAGATCTACAGGATCTAAGAAGTGTGACACCTTCCTTCATTTTGTCCCATCTTCCCCTGCATCCTCAAGTTTTGTTTTTTTTGTCATTCCTTCCACTTGTGGCCCTAACGGATGCCTGGAAGGTTTTTGAGGACATTGTTCCCAATTGGAGGCATTGTTTTTCTCTCTCACGCACCACAAGATTCCAAGACACTTGGTGGGGTAGGCATCCTCCTTAATTCTCATCACCACTTCTGGAACATTAAGCTTCCTCTTTCTTTTCCTTCCTTCCTTGCTTCCTTTCTTTTTAAACTTCATGGCGCACCATTGGATTCTATAGTGGTATCACTCAGAGACCCAGCAAGGAAACAGATGGCGCATCAAAGTAGGAAAATCCAAAGAGGGTTTTAAAAAGGGAGCATTTACAAAGATATAAATAGGGTGTAGAGAAACCACATGGAATAGTGCAGAAACCTGGAGCTAGTAATGTTGGTGGCCTCAAGAAAGACAGGAGGGAATTGTTATCAAAACCCAGGACAAGACACTCATGTAGGATTGGCTGCCTTGAGTTATTAGTGACCTTCAGCCAAGAGACACAGTCAGCCTGATGCAACCTGGGAAAAAGTACTCAGGCCTCCCTGCCTCCAAACTCCTGAGAGGCTCTCCAATGGCTGAACCAGAAACCAGAGGGAAAGGGAACCCGTTGAGGTTTTCCCTATGAGTCTCCGGTGTATGCAGATGCCAGCCAGTGCAATCACTCTCTTCGCTCCCTCACTGCTTCGTCCACTGGCTCCGGGCTCTGTCCTTCATTCCAGAAAGCCTTCTCGCTACAGCCTTCCCCTTCTCCCTGAATCACACCATCCTTCCCAGAGACTTCGACATCCTAGTGCAGGTCCCATCTGACATGCTGGCCTCTCGGTTCCTTAACCAATATTTCCCCAATCATCCTTTCCTCCCCTCCCCCTCGGACTACCACTCTCACAGTCCTACCTGAAACTTGTCATTTGGAGAAAGGGTACCACCTTTGAAATCTTCAATTTATCCCAATTCTGCAACCACCACCTTTCCTAACAGCTCATGGGCTCAATTAATCTTACTGCAAAAATTCTTATCAATGAATTCTCTCCAGTTAACCTAGCCCAGTGCTTTCTCCCTAAGACTCCCCCAGCCCCACATACACACCTGTTTTCACTTTCTTCTTTGTGCAACTCAGAGCCCTTTGCTCATTATTATTACTACTCATTACTATTATTAGTTATTATTATTACTACTCATTATTACTCATTATTATTACTCTCTTGCAATCTCCTTAACCTTCTTCTCTTTCCTTTTGTCATTTTTGTGTGATCAAACCCCAGTCTGTGATGACTCAACCATCCAACCATGAGTTCTGTCCTTACACACACATGAACGTTGCAGGAGGAGAAGAGAAATGCAGCCAGGCAGACTGGTTTCCCTTTAAATAAATTAAATAAAACTCCAAGGTGGCACTCAGCCCAGCCTAACAACTCAGCAGGCTTTGTCTTGTAAGTTTCTCACTCTTTAACTATTTTGTTCCTTTTCCTTTCTCCACAAACTGCTTATTTCCCCTGCCTATACTTTCATCCCTACTCTTAACTTTGAGTCTTCTTTCACTTAAACATTGGAATCATCAGCTAGGAATTTCTTCATCTTTTCACTTCCAAGTCCAGAAACCTACCCATACTTCTTCCCTCCAGAGGGAGGGAGATCATTTTCTAAAAATTCAAAGCTTCCAACCCTTCATTTGGGCTCTGCATCCCATCTCTTTTAGCCTTTTCATACTCTGTGATGAATTCTCCACCCTCCAGCTGTACTTCTCTCTCTTTCAACTGGACCATTCCCACAGGAATACTCACTTCTTTTGTCTTGGCTTGTTACACTTCACTCCATGATTTCCTTCTCCCTAATTGACAGCTTTTCCTCAGGCTCCTTTCCTGGAATCTCCTGCAAGGAAGTGAGTGTCTTAAAAGCCAGGAGAGTCATTGCTTTTGGAGGGAGATAACTGTGACTAGGGGCTACTGTGGGACTGGTATGCTGGCTTTTCTTGATCTGATTTTTTATGTTGCAAGTGTGCAAAGTAAAGAAGTTATAGTGTGCAACTATAAGTTAAAAACAACTTATAGTTGTCATTGTTGTTATTGTTCTTTATCCAATCTGAAAGCCTTTGTCTTTATCTGAATCTTTTTCTATATTTACACTTAATATATAATTAATATATTTGGGTTAAAATTCTCCATCTTATTATGTGTAGTTTATTTGTTGAATCTATTTTATGTTTTTTTCTTTTTTTACCTCCTTTAGTACTGATCATTTTTATTTATGATCATACTTTCCCACTATTTTGGAAGTCATATACTATTTTTATTATTTCATTGTTACTCTGGAAATTACAACATGAATTCTTAAAGTATCAAAGTCTAATGTTAGTTGATTTTTTTTCTTTCCTCTCAGGAAATGCAAGTATCTGAGAAGACTTTTTCTCCACTTATCCCCTACCTGCTCGAATACTATTGTTAAGATGTATTTCACTTCTCTTTGTATAGAAAATAAACCCCATAAGACACTACTGTTACTGGTTTAGAGTCAGTATTTACTTGGTTTAACTCTTTTACTTATCACTTTTTATTTGTTCTTCATTTCTTCCAGCATCTCTAACCTTTAAAAATGTGATCATTTTCTTTCTCCGTGGAGAGTATTTATTGCTTCCTTTAACATAGGTTTGTGAATGGAGAATCTACGACATCCTCTTTGATTCTTAGCCGTATCTTTGTCTGTCTAGTGGTAGGCTGCATAGTTATTTTTTTCCAGTTCACACATTCTGCTTTAAGCCTGGCTTGAACTGCTCTTAAACCTGTCCTTCTGGTTTTTAATAATTTCAGTTGCGTGTTTTAATTCTAGAATCCTGTATATTTACTTTGATATAGATTTCCTATGTCTCTTTTCATATTTTCCATTAACTGAAATCTTCAAGCTTGGCTTTGATCTCCTTTAGTAGTAGTAAGTAGGTTACTTTTACTTGGTAGATTTTAATGATAGATTCTAACATCTTCCACCAATATCTAGCTCTGCTTCCTACCTTAGGATTATACTTACCTACCATGTGAAACTCAGGTGTGTGTGACCATGGGAGCAGAAGTGATGAGTATCACTTTTAGGCAGAAGCTTTTCGAGCCCGTACATGCTTCACCATGCTTTTCTTTTCTTTTGCTGCGGTTATCGGTACTATTTCAGAGAGTGACTCTTCTATCAGCCTGCTACCCAGCACGAGGACAGTAATGATGGCAATCAGTGCTACCATCCTTCTTGTGATGGACAAATGACATGAGACAGAAATAAACGTCTGTTGCTTTAAGCCACTGACATTCTAGGGTCGTTTATTACTGCAGTGTAATCAGATCTATCTGATTGAAACAGAAATTGGAATCAGGATTGAAGTGATATTGTAGCAAACAACCTAAAATATGTGGCTTTGGTTTATGGGCGAGGCGTTAGTTTGCAACAAAACAGATAATAGAGGTTAGAAGAATGGTGATCCATGTTATGTAGTGGCAAATTACTTAGTAAAATTGTTGCCTGTGCTAAGTTAAAGAAAAATTTTATGTCTAATAAATTTGTAGCTTTATGGGAAAACAAACTCTTAGTAGCGTGTGTTGGCTGCATTGGAAAGCTTATTACAAGGAAGAGACAAGATCAGAACAATACTGGCTGTTTTGCCAGCAAGAATGAAAAAGAATAGAGACAGTCTATAAATTCAGGGACTCGTAGGTTGAAAATAGAAATGTTTCTGAAACTCAAACATTGAAAGATGAAATTGAGGAATTATTTGAATATCAAAGGCCAATTAGAACTTAGTTTTAAGGTAAGGATCAAGTGAAGAGTATGGCTGTCACAATGATTGTTCAAATTTCTGAATAGATTAATATTTTCCCAGTAAATACTTTTATTTGGGCAAAACACCTCAAGAAAAAGAGACTAAGTGTGTGGCTCTCCCATCAATGTCTTACAAATACAAGATAGCTGCATTTATACTGGGTGTAGGGCACGGGACAAAACAAACTGGGATAAAATAGATCTTAAGCTGCCTAAGTTTTTGAGAGAATTGTACTGCAAACTGTATTGCACAAAGAGCCACCAGCTTGGACTTAAAGAGATGACAATTGATACCTAAGAGGCCACTTAGATGCCTGCTGTACATGGAATGTTTGTGTCTTTCCCTAATTCATATGTTGAAACCTAATCCCCAATGTGATGGTATTTGGAGGAGGAGCTTTTGGAAGGTGATTGGGTCATGAGGACAGAATGATTTTTCCTTCCTGAATCAAACACTAACTGCAACAATCTTTGTGTCCTGAGAGTTCAAACATAATCTTTACTTTTATGTTTATTTAAAAGCCGTAATGGAAATCTATTCTCTTGTCTGCCATGGGTCTGCCAGCACCGTCCCATTTTATCCATGTGGTTTGAATGAGTGCTACCATGTTATTACACACTCTACACCCATGACCCACTTTCAATTTGCCGAGAGGTGGCCAACTGACCCAAGCTGAATCAATCAGTACATTTCCCTGGAATTTCTAAACTTGGGTCTGGAGAAAAAGTTTCAAATCCTCTCTGTTCCTGAAGCCTCAGGGCTTCCAGGAATCATTTTTTTCCGAACTTGTAGAGGAAGCTGCTCTGGTAGAATATGCAGGACACACTGCGAGGAACAGAGATAATAGATGGAAAACGCATTTTCCTTTCATCCTTGAGAATAAGTGAAATTTTTGCTCTTCTCATACTTACTGGAGTCAATAGTTAGAGTTGTGTTTCTGTCACTTGCAACCAAAAATGTCTTTAACAAGAAAAAAATATTTCAGACCATGTGAAACCACTCAGTGGTGATGGCTAGTCTGTAGTAGGCCAATATTGATGCCAGAGCTTAGGAATAGTTTGCAAAGTCACAGAGATTACTAAAAAAAAAAAAAAAAAAAAAAAAAAAAAAAAAAAAAAAAGACAATAGAGAAGTAAGAGCTGTTATTTTCCATAGTAATCAGAAAAAAATAGATGCACACCCCTTGTTGCTTCTTCCATGTAATCTTTGTTGATAGACACTTATCATTAAAGTTGGTGATATTTAGATAGTTAATACGTATGGCACAGTATTAAGTTACCCTTTCTACTCCAATCACATGGCAGTAATGCATACACTACAAAAACCAGAAACCAAAGTTACATATCTAGGTTCAAAAATCAAGATTGATATTTTCATGAACCAGAAATAGAATAGAAACTTTCAACAAAGGTGGAGGTGAAAGCCACAGTGAGGCTCAGATAGGGCAGAAGCAGCTGGGGGTTTGGTTCTTGAGGTGTAATGGGATCTGGAGGTCAGGAGCGGGGATGGGACTCCCTGTCTTGTCAATGGACTCTAAAACACCATTGTTCCTGCTGCCCCCTGGGACCTGGGAAGTTATGAGCTTAGGAAAAGAAAGGATAAAGGCAGCCATGGCATGATCAAGTACTGCCTTGGGGATTGGATGTACAGTATGCTGAGTATCACTGAAGCTTGTGAGTACCAGCAATGCCATCAGTTCTGGTCTGGACTGTGATTCTGGGAAGTGCTGGATAGAGGCAACCACTAGGGAGAGTGAGGGAGAATAGGAAAGCGAGAGAAACAAAAAATCTGAAGAGAAATCTTCTTATGCACCTTCTAAAAGCCAAAATTCCAACACGCATTCAAATCACATGCTAAGAAACACCACTAAGAAAATCAACCACCAGAACGTGAATTCAATCCATCTTATATTTACTTGCTAGAACAACCTGACAGAGACTTTAATGTATGCTTAAGATGCTTGAGCAGAGAAACAAGAACACAACTCACATCGAGCATGAACAAGAAATCATGAACCCAAGACATGAAGTAATAAGGAATCGATATTTCTGTGTTAGAATTTCCAGGAAAAGAGAATGGAGAGAATGGCAAAGAATAAATATCTGAAGAGGTAATGACTGAGAATTTTGGACTTGAAGAGTCTCCACTGCTTAGAATGCAGGGTCAATAAAGATAAATCCACCCATAAGCACACCATGGAGAAACTGCAGATCATCCAAGAGAACGAGAAAAATCTTAAGAGTTACCCAAGAGTAAAAATTTACCGTGTGCCAGGCGCTATGGAAGCCTCAATGCACCGTATTCTGAGAGCACAGCACTTCTAAATGAGAATAATTATAAAAAGAAAATAATACAAGAATCAAAGACAGAAAAATAATTTAAAAGATAGAAATTATAATAGATGTATAGTTAAAAGACAGCACTTACAAGTTATTGTGAAGAATAGCTTAAAATGAAAATACATTTTATGATTTCACAAATGAGTCCAATTTTAGATATTCAAGCATAACACTGGGGAGTGTATGGGGTTAAGGAAGTCTTTTTGCTCACGGCTTGCTGGTTAACTTGTTCATTATCTATAATTCCAGTGTGGGTGGAAGTGGTGGAGAGGAGGTAAGAGGAGGTGTTGGCCTTGGCAAAACCTCACAGGATTTTACTCAGCCGCATTTTGTGAAAGTGGTCCAAACCTGTACCACGTGCTCAGGTCCCTAAAGCCAGTGTTTTTAAAGAAACGCCCACAAAAGCCCTTTTTGCAGGTAGCACCATGTTTCTCCCTTCTTTTTTAAACATGACAAAAATGAATGGTCAATTTAGGAAAAATTAAGTTCCCAGAGTTGTGATTATGTGTGTGTTCATGCAGGTTCCATGTTAGAGAGAGAAAGAGAGAGGAATAAGAGAAGACAGAGAGAGGGGGACATAGAATTAATGTAGATGGTCTGAATTTTTAAACTTTCAATGGTTGGTCTCACATAGACAAAGCTGAAATCCTCTGGAGACTTGGAAACAGATTTTCTAACACTCCTAGAAGCTGGCCAAATTTCTCATGAATTGGCTGGCTAAATGCCAGAATTAATATCAGCAGGCGTGCATGATATAGATTTGCAAATATTTTTTAAATCAATAGAACTATTAATCCTCAAATACATTAGATTCAGACCAGTGGTCCACTCTGCTTTTGGTTGAATGCCATTCTGATTTTGTATGTTTGAGATAAATATTCTTCATCTGCAGAAATTGACATTTAACAGGTTGGAGAGACGTGGTGCTTGAGAATGGACGCTGGTACAAAGACATTTGTTCAGTGATGAGTACTCAGATTTCAAGGAACGACAAACAATTTATTTAGAATATCATCGGGCATCCTCTGGGCTTACCAGTTAGAAAAATGTGGAAAATAAGCCTCAATTAATCTAAACATCAAACCTGGTACTGTATTCAAAACTTACCATTCCTTCTGGATCTATCTTCTTTGATCAATCTTTCGTGTCTATACACTTTGTCTTTAGAGATGGATGCCCTTGGTCTCATGGGCACTTGTCACGGGTCTCCTTTATCTGGTGGGTGCATTAGCAGGAAGGCCGAGCTTTCAGTGCTCCGCGAAAACCAAGGGGAAAAAAAAAAGGTCTCCTCTGCATGGACCAATCAGAAAAAAGGCACCCCTTCTAGGCTGACCAGTCAGAAAAAGCATAGCCTCTGGTCTGACCAATTAGAAAAAGGCACTACCTCTGGAGGACAAATTAGAAAAAGGCAGCCCCTAGGAGGGAACCAATTAGAAGATGCCCTTCCTAGTCTAGGCTGATGCCCGGGGTATTGGCTTGACAAACGGAGCCCAGCTTGCATTTTAGTCCTGAATTATACCCCCTGGGTTAGCTGCCTTTGAACTTGCAATGTCTGGAATTAAACGACCATGTTTTGCTACAAGTAGAGGTATTTTTTTCCTCTATCGTAGGAAATAAAACTGAAACATTACTGATGGATTTTCTTTTCAATTTTGTTTTTTTCTCCCAGATTTTGGTGCCTGCTGTTGCTAATATTCATACTGTAATAAAGATGATATGACTATTATCGGAAAAGTATATTTAGTAACTTTAAGCTTCCTGTAACAGTATTTCATATGGCTCTGCCTTGAATATCAGGACTTCCAGCCTTCAATTACCTAAACACATTTGAAAATCTCACTTAAAAGTATTGCCTTAATGGAATTATAGTAAACACAATTTACTAATGGAACTTTAAAAAAAAGACATCCAAACACTTGGGAATGCCTATGTAAAACACATGCTAATTTAAAAAGCTAGAAACAAACAAAAATATCCTAATGTGTATCAGAGCTTGAGAAATATCTGTTGATTAAGAGAAAGTGGTTGATATTGAGGTTACAGTATAACTTTTGTATTTTTTTTCTGATTTTATCCTAATCATAAATTCTTTAAATATAACCTAAAATATTGGTCTTGATGTGCTTGACTAATTACTTATGTATTGTTTATTGCCATGTTTATTTTTTAAAAACAAAGTCAATGTTAAGTAGTAATTATCTTGAACCTTTATACCTGTGTGTATTCTATTATTTATGTCATTCAAACAAGTAATAAAGTAAAATGCAGTATTGTCCAGATGCCAGTAATACGTTAAACTAAATCAGTTTCCAAACACAATATTTTAAACCTTTTTCACACCTGTTTGGACAGTAATTCAATTATGTGCACTTAAATCTGCAATATTGTAAATGTTCATGAGGCTGTCTGTTGACATCAACAAAGAAATGGGACTTTCTTCCCATAATATAATCGTCAGAATCTAAGTTTACATGGAAATTCAGGACATGAATTATTGGCTAGGCATACATCTCAGATTATTAGGGTGCTGTACTTAAGTGACTTAAATAGCCTTAATTTTTGACCTCTGGAAATTTATGATCCAACAGACTTGTGCCATTTATTTTTTGGAATGTAAATTCTCTCTGACTTGGCATTTTTCTTTATTTACTTTGTAACCTAAATGTTAGAACATATGACACATTTTTTTGAATTGCAATTTTCACATTAATTCTGATAAATTGCTTTATGAATGACATATTTTAACTTAATGACAGGAAATTTTGGTTTACAAGCAAAATAATTCCATACATTTTCTTATGTGAGCATTGAATTTGATTTTATAAACCACTTTTTTGAGGAAATATGAGAAATAAGCCCAACAAAGTCACTTTCGTTCAATTCAAAGTAAAATGTGCTACAGATTCAACTTGATTTTCTCTAAAAAATGGATTGTTGGGTGGGGTGCTCAGCAAACATTTATAGGAGGGAATACTGTTTACATGTTTAACAGTGTGTAATAAAACATGTGGATACTGAGTTGAAGGTTGCATTATGACACCAGATGTTTAGGTATTATTAAGTTTACCATCCCAAACTCAAAGGGAATTGTTTATCAATGAGGTACCAGGTACCCGGAATCTAGGCAGAGAAAACAATGTATCCATCTGAAATCAGTAAGGAAAACTGAAACCATCTGATACATTAGACTTTCAAAGCGTTTTAATATGGGAACTGGGGACTTGGAGCTAATGGAAAAACTGAGAATGAGGGATGTACCTCTTCTCTTCAGGCACATATTCAATACTGTTATTCTTGTTCTGCAGTTATCTACATTTTATAAAGTGAACTATTGTTCAGGACAAATAATATTCTGAATTTTGAAATATACAAATCTCTGCCCAAATGAGAAAGTTTAGTGGACAAATTTCTCCTGTAAATTTAAAATGGTACCCTCAAAGTTGTCTTATTCAATAGTTATAGAGATTAAGGACCAGATTCCACATAGAGAAGATGTAGTTTCTCCTTAGAACATTTCAAATCATGGATGACAATGCTTTTCAACTGAGGGCATACTTCCCTAGAATAAGGCATAACAAAATTTGGGATGAGTGGGAGAAAGTAGAGTGTTGTTTGAAGTAGTTGTATAAAGTTACCATTGCTTTGATTTGGTTTTAGTAAAGATGTTTAATTCATATTGAATTTAAATCACATTAAAGAAGGTTTAATATGTGTATCAATAGAAAGTATGGGTTATAAATGTCCAGAGACTTTGATACAATGGGCCAGGCTGCACAGGTCCTCAAATTGTTTAGGGCCAATTCTACTTGTATAAAGTGAACTCCTACCTGCCTCAGAGGATGCAAAGAAGGGTCCTCTGGACTCTTACCGGGCTGTACAGGAAATTAGGGCTGTACTGTCAGGCATATCTGTGTGGACTGAGATAAAGTTCCTGTAGGTGAGAAACGAAGCCTTGTGGCATTTTGCCAAGAGAAGCTCATATTTCTGAGGACTCAGGGGTTTCACCTGCTTTGGCCTGTATCTGTTGGCTGGTTCCTCACAGTTTTATTGTTATACTCACCAGCATAACAGGAACAAAGAGGAGGGTTTTTTCTTATATTTCTTTCTAGCAGTGAGGGGGGTCTTAAGAGGTGATAATTAATTCTCCCTCTTCCCTCCACTTCTGAGTTCAGATTCAGTTCGGAAACATGGTCACACAAGTTAGAAAGATGGAAATAAAAATACTAGTTTTATTACTGATAAGGTTGCTTTGGGGAATGAAATTGAACGTGTGGGCAAAAATTGATTTCTCTAACCATATCCCCCACATCTGAATATTGCATTGACTGCGCAAGGAAGAGTTTGGATCTGGAGAGCAGAGGCACATTTACCCAGAACCCCTGCCTTCCCTCTGCAACCCTGTCTTGGATTGAGTTTCCACAGAGAACGAAGTTTCTAATACAAGTAGTTTATTTATGAAAGAACACAGCAGATGAGCAAGGGATGTATGGTGTAAGGAAGGGGAGAGGGCCAATGATGTGTTAAGCCAACTCTCCTGGTGAGAGACTGTGTCTTAATTCTACAGGAAAACTTTGGGAAAGAATATAAAACACATGCCTCATCATTATCCCTCCCAAGGGGTAAGGGAGCTGGGTGTTTGGTAATGGAGGAATTCTCCTAGGGTGTGCTAATTCTGTAAGTGCCTGGGCACAGGGGACTTCTGTGGTTTGAAAAAATTCCTCAGGTTCAAAGATGGAGATACTGGAAGGTGAAAGCCAACCAGAGCACACTGATGTGATAGAATGAAAGGAGTGTACATGGGGCACGGATGATGGCGGCTACGAGACCCCATAAAGAGTTCAGAGGCAGATCAGTCTCCAGGCCTGCTTCTAGAAGACGGGCTGTGGGCTTCCAGGCTGACCCAATGCTTCCTGCAACGAGGAGCTGAAGCAGAGCAGTCTGAAAATATTTTGTAGGCAGGCAGATCCAAAGAGAGACAGGGAGAGAGAGAGAGAGAGAGAGGGAGGAGGCTGGACCACTTAAGTTGTTCCATTTTCATTGAGAGGTTGGGAGGTGGCAGAGAGAGGGACTGCAGTTCCCTTTCCAGACTGTCCCCTCCAGGAGGGAGGAGCAGAGGTTGTACACCAGGAGCCAATGGAGGAACACGGAGAGAAGAAGAAAGCGGTACTACTGAGTAGTTCAGTGATGTGAAATGGAGAATTTCTCCTTAAAACATGATAATAATTGTTAACATCAACAACAGGGAAGGAATAAGCATGCAAATCACAAAAGGCACCATCTTTTCGAAAAAGGTTTCCACGGTAAAGACACTGAGATCCTTGTCTACGCATTGGTCTTCTTTTTCCTTTTCTGACCAACTCTTCTTCCAATCACTTTTCCCTCTGTCTTTCTTCTCCTTTATTGTCATGATCATAAGCTCTGAACTGTCACAGGCTACATCCGATGGGCAGGGAGCAGGGCAGAGGGGACAAGGGGAAGTAAGATCTGACAATGGGACGTTTGCACTGCTGGTGAGGATAAGCAAGAGTGGCTTGTAAGAGGCAGCTAAGAGATCAGTAGCTGCGACAGTGATTGGAAAGGAGAGTGGCAGCCTGTGAATCAATCCACAGGTTATATGTGATGTACTTGTGTTCTTTATCCTTTTAATATAAGTAAATAAGCCAAATATTTAGGTGTATTGTTACTAATACCAGACCAGTCGATAAGACAGTAGGGAGGATAAGCTGCTGTAACAAAGTCACACAAAAATACAGTGGCTCAAACAAAATAAAAGTTTCTTTTTCTGTCATCTAACAGAACAGAGGCAGGTGGCCAATCCGGGATAGGCTGGCTGCTCTGTCCATGGTCCTGGGTTTCTCCTATCTCGGTACTTCATTCCTGGGGTGTGTTCCTGTCCATGCTCTCAGAGCCGCTCACACCATCCCTTTCAGCTCATAAGAAAGAGAAAAGAGAGAAGTGGAAGTCGAGCAGCTTCCTTTGGAGAATGTGACCCGGAAGTTGAACACGGCACTTCTGCTCACAGCTCATTGGTCAGAATCTAGTCACATGACCCTACTGAACTGCAAGGGAGCTGGGAATTAGTGTCTGTTTGGATATCCATGTACCTTTCCAAAAGTGGGGCGGGGGTGGGATTTTATGGCTAAAAGGAAGAATGAAGTAGAAAAGTAACTTGGGGACAATTAGAAAAAGCATGGTAAGTTAGTTGCAAAGATTTTTGGTGACTAATCTCATGAATTTATATGTCCTATATTAAAATAAAATGTATATTTTATTGTGTTATGGTCATTACACTTACCTTTAGGTTTGCTTACTCTAATATGCTGAATGTAAATTTAATTTTTAAGTGAACTTGATTGTAAGTACTGGGTTTATTTTACTTGAGCCTTATGACAACACAGTCTTAAGATTTTTTTTTCTCTACCTATATATACTACAGATGTTACTGTCAATTTTACAGTTACCATGAGATTTTCCTTATTTTCTTTAGTGCAAAAGCTTACATTTACTTTCTAATAATTTCCATTTTTATCATCTATTATTGATTTGAATGTAGCATGGCAAAGGGTAAGTAAATATTTTGATGTCTTCCAAAACAAAACTTAATGGTCTGAACTCAGATTGTTGTGAGTATCTTTGGATCATCCCTAAACTGGAGGCAAACCACCCTTGGTCTTCTTTATCGTGTAACTGGAAATCTGGTTTAATTTTATGAATTAGCATGCACCATGGAGTCTTGTACAGTTACTTTCACAGGGTAAATGCTCAATAAATATTGGTTGAATAATTAAACTGGGTTACTCAGAGCTCATTAGAAATGATAACTCCCTTGGAAAAAAGGTGACCTGAATCAGTGTTAGGCCATCTTTTTCAGACAAAAGTACTTGGTATTTTTTGTTTGTTTAATAATGTGATATATAGCCTATCTAATGTAAATAAATAATGTGTCAATAAATATAGAAAAAACGATAGAAATTTCATTCATTGTAAGAAAATATTTCTCCTTCCTTTAAATAGCATAAAAGAAGAGAAGCAACCAACACAGTGCCTGACGTAATAGATTCTCTGTAAATAGTAGTCACAATTAATTACCTTTTATGTTGTTCCTTAGGTCACAGGACAAAGAAGTAATAAGTTTTCCACCAATACAAAACAAATCATAGCTTTCTGGCACTCATTCAATCATTCTCTATTTTAATAGGGATCAAATTCACTGTCACAACGTAGAGAAGAGAGTCCAATTTGGAAATGCAAGAAGAGCTCATTGGAGAAATACTCTGTCTACACAAACTTAGCATATGGAAAGATACAATAGTTGCCGAACAGATCCCCAGATTTTACTTGTGAAATACCCCAGGGAACTCAGCAAGCTTTTACAGAACCTTCGAGCTGTGTGAGTTCAGAAGACCTTGCTGGAGAATATTTTTTTATCCAACTGTCTCTCTGGCATATGTCCAGTGGTACTATATTGGGATATTCTGGAACCCCTGACAGGACACCAGAATGTTATAAAAGCAGCATGTGGTAAGTGACCCTGATTGATTGATATCAAAAATTCTTTCCTAATGAATTGGCAATGCTATTCCATTTTACCTCTCAAAAAAGAATCCTGCTCTTCAATTTCTTTTTCAGCCTGATTCTAAGTCATTTGACGTTAAATCTGTGGACTTTTATTATTCTCTCTTTCCTTACTTCCCAAACTTGATTGAGGCTGCAATTAATCTTAGTAATTTCTTTAAGCTGTATGACATGATGCCTTAGGCACATTGAGGACATCCATATTTAACTTTCAAGTTTCTTAACTTTCATAAAATTTGCTTGTGTTAAATTCCTCTTCCATCTTGCTTAAAATCACCTGACATTTCCCCAAAGGGTTCGAGATATTGGATACAAATTTTGGCATCTCAAAATTCCTCCTAAATATTAGAAAACACTAGCAGTGGGAAAGTTGTTTATTACATTTTCATATTTTGATAACTGATAATTAAGAAGTTAATTTTCTTTAAAAGCAGTCCTCAACAACATAGATCTACATCTATTTGTTTATAAGATAGTTTGATATTCCATGCAGTAGAGGTAGTAGTTTTAATTTTTTTTTTTTTTTTTTTTTTTGCGGCACACGGGCCTCTCACTGCTGTGGCCTCTCCCATTGCGGAGCACAGGCTCCGGACGCGCAGGCTCAGCGGCCACGGCTCACGGGCCCAGCCGCTCCGCGGCATGTGGGATCCTCCCAGACCGGGGCACGAACCCGTGTCGCCTGCATCGGCAGGTGGACTCTCAACCACAGCGCCACCAGGGAAGCCCTAGTAGTTTTAATATTTTGAAATTAAGATGGAACTTCTAAATATATTTTAAAAAATTAAACATTTTATGTCAATTTTCCCATAAAAGTGGAAATAAACTGGCATAATGTTAATTCATTTGCCTAACAGCAGTGAGAGTGGTCAATTTTACTTTTCCAAAATGCTCATCTCACAAATATGAAATGCTAACGTTTATTAATTTTGACTAGCAGGTACACTGGAGTTTGTTATATTATTCTTTGAAATAGTTTGTACTATTTTGTACATTGTATTTTTTCCTAAATAAGAGAAATCAATAGCTTTGCCCTAAATCTTTTGATTTTCTGGGAAATTAGGGAGTTGGGTTGCATCTTGATGAAAGAGAGATTTTGTCCATTTTGTTAGGTTAGATCGTAGTGGCCGGTGACAAGGTTGTATATTAGTGTAGCTAAGTGAACAGGGGTGAACTCAGTGTTAGTTCAATTAATGGGTGCAGAAACAGGCAATGAATTAGCGTGTGAATCAAGCAGAGTGCTTTCTGTACCAAAACAATATTTGAAGGTAATAGGTTGTCTGTCTAGAAAAGGCATAAATGTTCTCATTGACGTATGACCCTCCTCAGCAAAGAAGAGTTTGTCGCCCCGATTTTAGTGCTTGCCCTTTGAACAGTACTTGTTTCTGCAAAGTACATATTTGTCATATGCCTAGTGTATATTTTTCAAACAGTGCTTTAAGTAGGATTCAAATAATAAGTAAAGGAACTTGAGTTGTCCTTAATGTTTTAGATGCTGTAGATGCGGCTTTTGAAAATGTAAGGTGGAACTAATTTTGGCCAAGGAGTGTGGTACTAAACTACCGTTTCTATTTAAACCCCTGCCTCCCCTCCACCCTGTGTATTTTTTAAGGTTTACTAATTATAATTAATTTTCCTTTTCGAAATTCACTTTTAAGAGAAGGCTCTGCTAGCTGGCTGCAAGAGCAAGCAGCAAGCCTAATCATGCCGGGCGGAGGAGGGAGAGGGTCAAATAGTGGGGCTGTGGCTGGGTGCTAGTGGTGGGGGACTTCGAGAGGGGAACCGGCGGAGAGACTGCAGTGACACTGCCCTCCCCGGGCGGGTGGAAGCATCTCACTGGTGACGGGTCTGAAAGCACGTGGCTACGTCATGGAAAGCCAGTCTTTTCAATGCAAACTTCAACCCCTCCTCCTCCCCCTAATGCCGGTAACTCACATCCAAGGCTGGGCGAGGAATCCGGAGGGGAGATTTTCCTCATGCTCACCGTTGTTGGAAACTGGGAGAGAGAGAGAGGAAGGCGGCAGGGGATCCGAGGCGCTCTCTACCTACTACCAGCCTGACCAGGGGAGGGGTCACCTAGATTTGCATCTTTTCTTCGTGGTGGTTGAGAACTGCAGGTTCAATCCGATCCCCCTGAGCACTGGCGCTTGATTATAAAAAAAAAAAAATCGACACTGGGAGAAGGGAGGCTGTGTCTTCGGCTGTCAGACTCGGAGGTGGTATTGGTGTGTGTATGTGTGCTGGTGGTTTTTTTTTTTTTTCTTTTTCTTTTTTCTTTCTTTCTTTCTTTCCTTTTTTTTTTTTTTTCCTTTCCTTCTCTCCTAGGGACTACACAATGGCAGTCTTCTCTCAGTGAGATGAATCCTGCTTTGACTCCTGCAGACTCACCCAGCCTCATAGCGATCAACTAAAAGGCTATGGTTTTCTCTTTGGGGATCTTTTGTGCATTACTGTTCTCCCTGATTAGTTCTGGTCTCAGTTGGGATTTCTTTGCTTTTTTGTTTGGCTTCATGCTGAAAAAGGATTTTTTTGCCAACCCTTTGGTAATAATCCAGTGGTGATCAAGGGGATAAATCATTCACCCTGGCCGAAAAAAAACAATCTCTGAGAAGTCTCAAAGAAATATACCACGTGAGGGGAAAAAACTGGGAGAAGATCCGGAATATTATCGTTTTTCCTATGGTAAAACCGGTGCCCCTCTTCAGGAGAACTGATTTCAAATTATTATTATGCAACCACAAGGATCTCTTCTTTCTCAGGGTGTCTAAGCTGCTGGATTGCTTTTCGCCCAAATCAATGTGGTTTCTTTGGAACATTTTCAGCAAAGGAACGCATATGCTGCAGTGTCTTTGTGGCAAGAGTCTTAAGAAAAACAAGAACCCAACTGGTAAGCAAAACATGCATCATGTTATGTTTTTCCTCATAATAACCTGTCTGTTGCTCATTGAGCTAGATCTGCAGTTCGGCTATGCAGGAAGGCAGGGGAAACAGAGAAGGACCAGGACAGTGTTGTGTATAGAGGTGTTGCGTGGATAAACAAGTAACAGCTGGATCGGCGTCTGTGAGCCCCAAATCATTACCAGCATCTCTTGGCTGTGACACAATCCATCACTAGGAGGGAGGAGGAAACTTTTTTTTTTTCCTTTTCTTTTTTTGGAATGTATCTGGTTGACGATGTTTGGTGGAATATTGAAGGGTTTATGGCTTAAGGTTTGGCCCGAGGCAGTTGAAGCTTCGGTAGTTACCAGGAGAAAGAACCGCGAGCTCCCCTGACTCGTGCTGCAGGTCCGGGGACGTAGCTCGGTGCCGAGAACCTGCTCTAGACTTTCTGAGTAGCTTGCACAATATTCGCCACCCCATCACCTTCACCGAAGGAAAGAGGCCCCCTCCGTCGCGGCCCCGCTCCTCCGTCAGCCCCCGCCTCCCGCCCCCGTCTAGCTCCGCGTGCCGAAGTATGAACTCCTTCCCCCGTCTGCCTCCGACACTCCTGCTCTGGGAAAACTTGAGCAGGGCTCATGCCGGGAGGGAACCCCAGATGGAGCAGACAAGCCCGGTCTCTCTAGTATATGTAATTTAAACCTCCCTTTTAAAAAGCAGTGTCCTAGCCCGGCGTCTGGGTCCCCCGGGTGGGATGAGCCTGGCCCCGGGTCCCTGCTTCAGCCTCCTGGTGATCGTGCGCCCCCATTCCAAAAGGCTCCAACCGGGAAACTTGCAGTACATTACATAAGAAATGCAAATGCAGGTGATTCGGGGAGTCGGGTCCCCGGGATTCACTTCCCGCTATCTCAGTCTGAGGCATTTAGGGGCGGCCGCGGAGCTGTGGGCGAGCAACCCCGGGGAGGCCAGGCCGGAGGGCTGCGTGGCGGAGGCGGCGCACGGGCGAGGAGGCTGGGCGCAGCGGGTCCGGGAGCCGCGCGCGCCGGCGGCAGGGGGTGTGTGGTGTCCCCCGGTTCGCTTCAGGCCGGGGAGGGACCCGGGCTGGGTGTTCCATGTCTGGGGCCCTGTTGGGGGCGGGGCCCTGGCCGTCCTGCAGTGGCAGCCCGGGTGTCCGAGGCTCCTGACGCTGGCACTGCGGTGTAGTAGATCACGGCTCCTCGCGGGCGCCCTGACACCCCGTGCTCCACCAGGGGCCGCGCTGGCACCCGGAGCCCCAGCGGCCGGGCAGCAAGTGGCTGCCGCCTCCCTGCCTCCGAAGCTGCCTAATGCAGCCTAGTTGGGCGGCGCGCTCCCAGTGAGCTGCCGCCTGCGGGTGCCGGGGGGGAGGAGGAGGAGGAGGGGGGAAGGGGGAGGAGGAGGAGGGAGGGGAGGGGGAGGGGGAGGAGGGAGGGGAGGGGAGGGAGGAGGAAGGGGAGGAAAGAGGGGGAGGGAGGGAGGAGGAGGGGAGGGAGGAGGAGGAGGGAGGGGAGGGAGGAAAGAGGGGGAGGGAGGGGAAGGGGAGGGGAGGGGAGGAGGGGGAGGAGGTGTGGGTGGGCGGGGATGGAGGCGGTGGGTGTGGATGCTGAGCACCCCCTGCAGCCCCCTCTGCTGCGGCAGAAGGGAAAGTGCAAGTTCTGAGACCCTCCGGAAGGGCAGATGCTCGCGTGCTGGCGGACGCCTGGCAGTTGCCGTCAGCTGGGACCTTCGGATGGCTGTTGAGTCTGTGGGCGCGGTGCTGCAGCGGGCCCCGTGCCTCCGTCCTGGAGTTCTCATCCCTGTGTTCTAGCTCTCCCCGCTTTCTTCCCGTCCCCCTCTTCTTCCCCCCAACCCGACCCCCACCTCCTCCATCCCCGGTCCTTTGACCCTTCTCTCTCTTAACTTAGCGTTTAGCAGCTCTGAGATGATCCCACCATCCTGAGAGCTACCCAACGAGAAGGCAGTGTGGTCACCTTACCAACCACGTCTCCAGTTGGGCTGTCAGGTGTACCCTAACCCCGCATCAAGCCCAGCACTTGCTGATGCCTTGGTCATAGCTAGATCTGCAACACTACCATCTCAAGTTCACGCGAAGACCCTTTTGGCAAGACTTCCTAAAGTGGGACAAGCCAAGGGCTGCGGTGGGGTTCCTCCCTCACACAGTAAAACTACTGGTTTTTGAAACCTTCTTGTGTTCTTCTTTGAAAAGATTTAGCTCCCTCTGAGACAGGACTACTAGAAAAGCATTTCTTTAGACTTGGCCATTTGTTTAGGGATCTTGAAGTCAGTCCCTCCATAGTACTGGAGAGTGGGCAATAATTCAGCATGGAACAGTAAGTTTCCTTACTGCCTTTGATAATGTCTTTTTTTTTGTAAACAGTTTTACTGGAAACACTAAGTTTCACCGATACACGATTCAAGATCTTTTTATTACACCTCCCCCACCCCACCCACTTTCATCTCTCTGGAATAAAGTAGATTTTTTTTTTTTCCTTCCGAGGCATTTGGAAGGTGTCAAACAAATGACAACTTATTTTTAGAGCAATTTATTTTGCAGCTTATGAATGCTAAAGTACTCGGGGGTGAATTGATGGGTTAACTCAAACTCTGTCTAACAACGGCTCCGACTACTCCACTAGGATAGTTTAAGTCCTAGATTGCCAGGGGTGAGAATTCCAACCTTGGAGTTGGAGCATTTTGTAAATTATTTTTTAAATGGGACATTAATGTGTCACACTATGTATCTCACCTTCTAAAAGTTTTGCCTTTTGAGCTTAAACCATCCTGTGCCTAGCCATTCTCTTTCAGGATTGTAGTTGGTAAATTCCATTCTCCTTCTGCTATTAACATGAAGCCTAAAATCATTTGCAGGTTTTTGATCCCAAGATAGCAGTATAACTAAGAAGTTAATTGGGTAATCGAAATAAAACAAAAGACTAAAATCCTCGTAACTGTTAAAACCAAAAAGAACAGATTGACTACTACCTATTACGTTATCTTAAATCTAAAACGAGGACAATTAAGTGGTTTCAGACTAAGAAGCTTGTCAGAATACCTGCACGTACCAGTAGTAGGACCATGAATTTGGTGTAACGACTTCTTATTAGATGAATTTTTCTTCCCAATCTTTGTAAGTTATAAAATGATTTACTGATTATTCCCACTGCTTTAAGTTGTCAACAAGTACAGGCAGTTCGGTCAGGGGTTCCTGAAAGGAATTTCAGAGTACTGCTATATAATCAGGTTGGTGTAGAAATAAGCAAATGATAGAGTCATGAACTTAAGGGCAAAGTTACTCATCTACCCAAAAGTTCTTAATTCATGTTTAAATAAGAGGTGTTAATTAAGTAGGTTTTTTTTTCGTTGTTTTTATGTAAAAGTTAACTGGAAAAGAGCATGAAGAATATATTTGCACAATATATGCTTTTTAAAATAAATTGCAATAGCTTAGAAATCCTGGATAGAAAGTAAATTTACTGTCTTCATAAACATGTCCAATATCTCACAATACAACTATTATCAGAGAACACACACACACACACACACACACACACACGTGCGCTTCATGTCCTACCTTCCCTTATTTTCCCAGTAGAGGAATAGCTATATGTTTATAATAGATGTTACCTTCTTCAACTGTCACTGCATGAGTTATGCAAGGTGACTGTATTTTAGGCAGATCATTAAATAGGGAATACTGAGTCCAACGCACTTACTTTGCCTGGAGGAGGGCTTGATATGTTTCTTTAAATTAGTACTGAGAGTTTGGACTGACCGACATGTGTCACAGGCCAGTTTGGGAAATAATCTAGGTCGCTGAAATCTGAGCAATGGCTGCCAAGGAAATAAATATGGTTGGAAAAAAGAAGTCCACAATAGGGGACTTCCCTGGTGGCGCAGTGGTTAAGACTCCGTGCTCCCAATGCAGGGGGCCAGGGTTGGGGAACTAGATCGCACATGCATGCCGCAACTAGGAGTTTGCATGCCACAACTAACTAAGGAGCCCGCCTACCACAACTAAGGCCCAGGGCAATCAAATAAATAAATAAATATTAAAAAAAAAAGTCCACACTAAAGATAAATATGAAGGTCGTATCATGGATGTCTCTTCAGATACATAATGTCCAACAGGCAAAGGAAGCCACAGACCCTCAAATATATACAGCTACTCACACATACAAACTTCCACGGCTTGATAGGATTTTGGAAAGCAGAGATTTTAAGAAAAATTGTAACCAGATGTAATTTTATTGGGTACCAGCGTTTGTGGCAAGGAGGGTACGAAGCGGATGCCCTAGACCTAGTTCTGCAGAGCATATTTAGAAAATCCCACAAACTCATGGCCCTGAGTGTTTCCTCTTTTGAACTGTCTCCGTCTCTGCCATGAAACTTTGAGATGAAACAAGCAGGGCTTGGTAGAATTCACTGTCACTTTCTATTTCCTACTTTTTTTGGGTGTCTTCCAGCCCTGCTTTTGCCTTTGACTAAGCTGTTTTAGGTGCCAAAAACATCTGGTGTGCCACTGTTGCTCATTTAAATATATGTTATTCTTTTAAAGCTACTTGCTTTACATCTAGGGGCGGTCATGGCTTTGAGAAGTGAGAAAATAGGAAGAGGGAGAAGAAAAAGGAGTAAAGCATTTTTCACCCCTTCTCCTCTGCCTGCCGACTCATCTTGGGTTCCTGTAGAGCTGGGTGAGCCACAAATGGGCCATACATAACCTGTGCATTTCTAAACACTGAGCATATGTAAAATGGAGACATCAAATTCAGACTGCATGGCTGGAACACCAAACAGATGTAAGGTCCTTCTCTTTCTAGTATGCTTGCCTTCAGCGTGGGATTCCATGTAATATGAGTTGGCCTTGGATTCCATCTAGGAAGCTTCATTACTGAAGTAGCATAATGAGTTTTGCAGGCAGTAGCACTTCCTGAACCAAAGGATGACATGTTAGGTAGGCTTCCAAGTATTGATTTGTTGGGAGTGTCGACTGTTTTGTTTTATGTTTGTTTTAATTTATATCCAAGTTAACGAGTGTGAAATCCAATCAGTGATCATCTAAGCTTGGTTTTAACAGTGGAGATCACTTTAGTTGTACCCATATCCAGCCTGTTCTCATCTTAGGCAGCCTCCCTGAGAACATCCGTTCAAATGATGCATTGCTTTCAGAAGGTGCTAAAGCTAATTCTATAGTTCATATTTCCTATGCGGAGCCACTCCTTTAAAAATGTTCAAACCCAGTCTTCCATGTTTTAGCAACACAAACACTGAGGACTTTTGTGAAGTGTTTTTATACATATTGTAACAAGGACAACCACCAAAGGTTTTGCTCCTTTGTACATTTTGGCATCATAACTCACTCAATTGACTCATAAGCTTTCTATAAATATGTAGATGTCTCAAAATGGAAGCATTTATTCAAGATAGTTTCTTATGGTTTATGGGGAAACAGTTGGGATGTTTGAACAGTATATTTGAAGCTCCTCTACTAAGTTTTAAATGAGACATTGCATCGTGTCTATATTCTTAATAAAACCTTTGAGCCCAACTTAGTACCACCTCCAGGAAGGACAGGGGGCCAGGGAAATACCAGCAGACACGTCTATCTGCCTGGTGCCATAGTCTGTGTGGTGTTTCTTAGGGTTTTAGATTGTGTACCGTGTACTACATTTAGTTATAAGAGTTGAACTTGAGCACAGAACAGCAGGGAATTGTCTGAGGGCGACTTCTCAGTTCCTCCATATGCCTCCAGAGATGCACTAACTTTTTTTTTTTTGCTATTCTGCTTTTGAAGGACCAAGTATGTCTTGATGTTCTCCCTGTATATTTCTCTGGTTGGTACAAACTAACTTTCTGCTTTGGCCAGAAGTAAAAGGTAGGATGATGAAGGGAAGAGGAGTTGAAAGGAGGAATCCTTAGGGCTTTCCTAAACATGAAAGCAAAAATGGAGGCATAGTGCAGACATGTTTTACAGGGAACACTGACGTTTTTGTTTATCTAACCTACTAACACCATCGAAGAAAGTCACCTAACAATTGTTGAGCACTGTTGCCTTTATCGCTGTCCCCTGTCAAAAACTCAGGTTATGACAAGTCTCAGGTTTTCAATACATTTGTATTAAATGAACTAACGGTGAAAAATAGCGTTTTCTGAGAAAGTTAACTGTGGGACTGTAGCTGCCACTGTCGTACAATTTACTTGGTGAAGTTCACTTAACGCCTACTCCTTTCCAGCAGTGCCAACCAAGAATTTGGCTTCTAAACGGTAAAACCAAGAAGGAAAAACAGCTGTTAGTGGCCTTCTTTCTCTTCATGCTCCGCGCCAGGGCATCCTGAAACATGGTTTGCAAACATTCCCCTGGGCTCAGGCCTTCCTCAAACACACAAGCGCATTCACCCCTCCTGGCCCGCTCACCCTTTAAATAACAAGTGTTAGGACACCATTTGGTTCCCTCTGCCAGAGCCCCCCTTCATTTTCTTTTCTGATCTTTAATGTTCTCCAAAAGGAAGGCAGTCCGAAAAACAGTGGAGTGAACTTGAATTGTTTCTCTCTTCCTGTCTGAACTCCTTTCTGTGAAGATGGTCACTGGGCCCATCCGATGTGGCATGTTTCCGTTCTAGAGTGGACAGCACCTAAACAGCCTCGAGTTTCACTTGCTTTGAAAGGAGGTGCCCCCTCCCTTCCTATTTTGTTCTTTTCCGTTTTAAAGCAGTCATTTGCAAACTTGGTGGCGCCCTGCTTTCCCAAAACCACACTCAGCTACTCAGCTTCCGCCCTCCGGAGCCACCGTCAAAGGCGGACGCACGACTGGGGCAGAGCCCCGCTCGCCAGAGCAGCAAGCGGGACGTGGACTGTTTTCTGCTCGCCACGAGCCGGCCACCTCTGCGGCTCGGATCTGCTTCCAGGAGTCGGGCCCCTCGGGGATCTGGCCGGAGCCGGGCTCGGAGTCTGCCTAATGGAGCCCCGAAGAGAGGAGGCACGCAGGCGACGCGTCGCCTTCCTCCACCGTGACCCGCGGCCAGAACTCCCGGGACCGGCCAACCTGCGCTCCACGCCTCGGGGCGTCTGGGGCTCCGCGGCGCAATGCGGCGGAAGCGGCCCGTCCGAGCCGCCGTAGCGCGGGAGGTATCCGTTGCCACAGGGATGACCTCTGACCCCGGAGCGTCTCTGGGGGCTCGGAGGCCGGCGCAGCCGTTGCTATGGAAACCACGTGGCCGGAAGCCGCGGGGTGGGCGAGACGGGGTGCGCGTGCCGCGCCGGTTGTTGACGCGGCGCACCTTGGCGGGCACCGGCCCGGCGACCTCGCGCGCGCCTCAGTGCGTGCCCGGGCTGAAGGGCGAAGGAAGAGTTTGGTTCCAGCCCACAGGTGGCCCCCTCCCCGCGACGCACTGCAGGGTTTAGAGGAAAAGGGACGGGGCGGGAGGAAGGAGCTAGGTAGGTGGCGGATGCGCCCAAGTTCCGGACTGGGAGAGCATGAGTCCAGCCCGCACTAGCTACTGGGAGGCCGAGGAGGGCTCCTGAAATTCTCTGGGCCTCAGTTTCTTCGTGCAGTGCAAGGGCATTGATTAGAATAATCTCAGGTCGGCCCCCGCTCTCATGTTCCAAGCGTCTCGTAACTTTCCACCCGATCTGGATTCTGAATGAACTTTTCCCTCTTCCCTGTACCTCTCCTGGACTGTGTTGAGTATATTTAAGTTGTAGTTTAAACCCGAGGCTATCGGAGATGGAAGGCCACCTGCGGGCTCATGACCGACCTTGCAGAGGTGTGGCAACTCCTTGCCGGTGCAGAGGTAACTCTTCCAAGAGCCGGTTTTGAGTGGTAGGGAAAGCACAGTACACAGCTTTGAGCCCTGGAAGAAGACACGCGTTGTATTTTACTGGTGACACCACCAAGAGCTCTTCATGCATTTTACAGAGTTGTGTGGTTGGTGCTGAAACAGGTGGCATTCTTTTGTATCTGTTGTATTCCCCAGGTGTCTTTTCCTGCAGTCTCAACATTTTTTGGAGAGGACTCGACCTACCTTGGCTTGTTTTTCCTTCTGTTATCTTGGACTGTTGGGAAGAATCACAAGCATTTTCACATCTGAAAACCCACACACACAACTTCACTGTATATTTAGAAGTTGAAAAAGACTATTTTGAGGGTATGATAAGGCAAGCTCACTAGTTTATAAAAGAACAGCTAGATCCAAATTGTGTTTCGGCGGATGGAGTAGGTTAAGGTTACCTGCTCAGATGGCTTTACACTTTTTAAAGACATTTTGTTGGCCTAGTTTCCAAATAGTCTTTTAACCTTTTTTTGTTCCCCTTATGATAAGAATTACCTCCCTGAAGTTTGCTTTTCGAAGAACTGGCCATCAGTTTCTCAAGAAGACTGGGTAGAATATTCACATCTCAAGGCACAGGGAAAGAAAGTAAGTGCCTCCAGGAAGGACTTTTGTTTCCTAAACCCAGAATTTTATAGTATGTGCCAGCATAGGGGAGGTTTTGGGATTGGTATAAAGGATAGATGGGCTTTGAATTGCTTCAGTAGCTGCATTTGTGTTCTTACAAAGACTCAGTTCCCGAGACAGGGATAGTTGTTTTTAATTCTTCAAAGAATTGAGTTGCAACCTTTATGACATCAAAGGGCTGATCACCCATCCAACTACATTATTTTCTGTTTGCATCTTTAGATCTGGGAGGTCTTCAACTAATATGGAAATAAAAAGATTTCTGTGTTCTAGATTTAGAGCTTTTTGTTTTGGAAGGTCTTTCCTTCTGGGTATACATAGTTTCACTTAGGTTAGGGGAGGAGGCCTCAAAAAACGTTCCTTTCAGGCTCTGAATATCAGCTTCCAGTCTGGCCAACTTCTCACAGTAGAGCTACTTAAAAAAAAAGTGTTTTTTGTTTTTTTTTTCAAATATCTTGTCAGGTTTCAGCTGAGACAAACAGTAAATATTCCTGGCAGTACTGGACAACCTGTTGGACTCAAGAGGTGTCCCCAAAGAATGGGCAAAATATCCTACCCTCCCAAGATGCAGAGCCACATCCAAAGGTAGCCAAAGAAAGACTTAGTTCCCCTGAGCGCTGCCAACGATCAGTAGGACACTAGCTGCAAGTGGAGTGCAATCCACACTTCTGTCCGGCCGTATTTTGAGGGCCCTCAGCCTGACGGTTCCCAGGCCAAGTTCTCAAGACCCAAAATGAGACAAACAAGAAGGCAATAGCTGTCCCTGGGAGAGAAAGGATCCACAACCAGTGCATCTTGGAAAGGAAGGAACAGCGTGAGATTTTCCCTTCCTCTCTCAACTGGGCACTACAGACAGAGATGCAGGAGAGCTGACTCTGGTAAGAATTCTCTGGCATCTGCCAGTTTTCTTAGGCTCCAGAGCAAGTGGGATTTAAAGTAGAGTGTAGCTCTGGCATCTACCTGAATTTGGCAAGGTTTTTCACTAATTTTAACTTGAGTTTCCTATTGGCTGATTAAGAGAATAACTGGTAGTGGTTTACTGGTTTCCTGGAGAATCCCTTGGAGTCCCATGAACTCTGAGAGGGGCGCATTTGGGGGCCACCCTTCAAAGGTAGGTCTGTACTGTCACTAATTTGTTTATGGTCTTGTAGTTTCTTCAGAGTGGAAAGGCAATTCAGATAGAGGACGAACAGACTGTGAGGACTGCGATGGCGGATAGCGGGAGTAGTAGAAGTCACTACTTAGTGTCTTCTGTTTTAGGTGCCTCTTGTGTCCTTAATGTTTCATTAGCCATTTGCAGTGAATCTTTCAGTAAAGCTGTTTTGGAATCTTGAAGCCTTTTGGTCAGCTTTACCCTTTAGATAATCATTATGGCAACAGTGTGGAAAATATCTTTGCGTGGAGTGGGATTGAAGGTAAGAAAGGCCACAGAGGAGGTGGTAAGGTCAAAAATAAGGCAGTGACAGTGGCTGGAGAGGAAGTGGAGTCCCTCTATCTCAGTGGCCAGTTTGAATTTGGGAAGGGAAAAGAGGGAGGTGTCTAGGATGTTCTGACCACAGGTATTTGATTTGGACCATTCTTTTTTTTTTTTTTTTTTTTTAATGCGTGGACCGTTCCTTTTGATGCCGCCGAGCCACTGACCATTTGCCAGTAGACCACTCCTGTCTCCTCAAAGCACAGAGCAAAAACCTGACTCTCTCCAGACTGTTTGTATTCGAGGGGCTTTGGCAACTTTTAACAGCAAGTAGAAAACTTTGACAAGTTTCTCCTTCTAGATCATAATTTAAATAGGCAGTTCTAGGAGAATTGCTCTGGGATAAATGGTTTGTTTTCTTGACTCCAAAGCTGAAAGTCCTTAGGGATAAAAAAATGCCTTACGATAAAGATAAGTCCAAGGTTTTTTTGTTTTTTGTTTTAAATGATATACAGTTCTTTGTTGATAGTCGGTGATTTGTGTGCAATACTTTGTTCCATTTGAGGAGTCAAATAGTACAATTAAAAGCCAATTTTTCAGATTATTCAGGTCTGGCAAGAAAAGAGAAGGAAGTGTGAACTTTATTGAAATTACGTATGTAAGTTTGTGCACCTGCTTCTTGGGTAGCAGTGAATGTAGTTGTAATTAAAATGCCTTTTTCCCCCTGTAACATTTTGTTGTCTGCACAATTACAGTGAATCACTGAAGTGTGTGGTAGCTAGCCTCTTCTGTAATGCTGCCTTTTACTTAGATAAAGTGTAGTTTGGGACGGATTGAAATCTCTATTCTTTGCACTTCCTGTGTGGAGCACGTGGCATACTACTGTCGTACTTTAAAAAAGAAGAAATGTGAAAATAAGAAGGCTCAAAGACTAAAATATTGTAGGGTTTCTGTTTTTTTCTTAAACAGCCACTTATTTCAGAGTCTGAAACTCATGTTTTTTGGTTGTGTTTCTGTTGTACCGCAGGTGTTATTGCTTGTAAGCAAAGAAAGGGCTCTGTTTGCTAGGAGACCTGAGTCACTTTCCGAATTAAACACTCAGCAGTTACCATCATTCTGCCGCAACATTTTCTTAATTATTTTTTCTTTTACATTTAAACTTTCTACTCATATGCCAATTAAGTGACATAAAATTCCTCATACATCAGATATATAATAATAGATATAAAATATTGGAAATATGTTTTAATAGAATGGATACTAAATGTTAGAAATATTTTAATGGTACAGTAACAAATTAAAAAATAAATAAATTTGAAAAATATAGAAATTTAGGGGATCATGATTGTTTATTATTTATTTTATCTTTCCTAATTATATTTCCTTTTAAAATCTTGGGAATCATCTTAAAGAACACAGTGCTCAGGTGGTTCTGGTCCATCTGTGGCACACGTGCCTTTTCATGAGAACGTGAACCCCTGATGTGCGCGCTGAAGTTGGGAGTGTGGCCTGATCTGCAGAGCTGTGGAGTCCTGCTTCTCTGTTTTCCCTCACTGAGGATTGCCCCGCTTTGTCCCGCTCTCCTTGTATTTTTACTGTCATACTCGAGATTTTGTCCTTTCACATCTTTCCTTTAGTTGTGTCTTTCGAAAGGTTTGTCATCAATTTAACTGTTCAGGCGAGGCTGGGATTAGTATTCAATTGGCTTTTCAACTTTTACATGTATTACATTAGGGGAAAAAGGCAAAAAATTCTAACAATACAGTTGTCAGACAGTAAATGAGACGCATCTGTCTGAACTAGAGACACCCAAAGCAGCATTTATTTGACTCTTTCTGTGCTTCAGATAACATGTTAAAAAAACTATGATGTGGATCTATTGCTGTAATAGGTTATATAATTAAATAATTTGGGGATATTATTATAATTATTCTACCTTATAGTCCCACTAATGAATGCCTTTAAACTTACTAGATTTTGAAAGACTTATTACTCTTCTACTTGAACAGAAATATCCTGAATTATTCTGAATCCTGTATTAGTATTTATGCTCTAAGTAATAATAAAAAACTAGCTTTATAGGATGCTATCTATGTACTAGATACTTTATCTATATTACCTAATTTAGACCTCAAAAACCATATGTAGGAACTTTTCTTATATTTATCTGAAAAAGAATGACGCCCAGGCGTGAAGAAGTTAAGGAATTTGCCTGATGGCACCCAGCCAGTGGTTGGAACCCAAGCAGTCTTCCTCCAGAGACATCCTCTTAAATTCCTGTATGGCAGCTACCGCCCTAAAGACTGTGTTCAAAGCGTATATGTGAAAGTGGCTGGTGTTGTCTCAGTGTTTCTGTGAATCATTATATCCTGAAACTAAAGGGGAGTGCAACATATTCAGTGTTTGCAACATGTTCAGATATTTAGAATTTGTAATGCTTTTTTATTGAGCATAATTTACATACATTAAAATGCACAGCTCTTAACTGTAGAGTTTGATGTCTTTTGACTATTGTGTGTATCCTTGTGCCAGACACCCCATTTAAGATATAGAATATTCTCATCACCCAGAAACCTCATTCTCAGTTCGATTCAGTTCCCACCCGTGCCTTCTGTGAGAGGCAGCCACCGTTCTGCTCTCTGACTTTACCTTAGCCTGTACTAGAGCCTCAGATCATCAGATCCTGGAGTCCTCATGCCCTTGAGTTTGCTCTTTTCACTCCACACGTCGTTGTTTTTGAGATCCACCTATACCATCGCACGTGAGATGTGTAGACTTCCATGCGGTAACTTCTGTTTTCTTTTGTAAACTAGAAACTCCTAATTGAACACACCCACTTTTAGTTAACATCCAAAAGTTGCCCGAAACTACAAACGGTTCGCAAGCCTACCTGGCCCAGTTACAGAGATGCTGGCTGAGGACGGAGGCTCCTGGGTCAGAGATAAAGGACTGTATCACTCAGGGCACAACAGGCGCCCCGTTCTTGTTTCCCTTGTCCTAACATCTCCCAGGGGCAGTGCTGAGTAGCCGAGGTGGATGCCTGCACACAGTGGATTTGTGTCACAGCTGAGGACCTCTGAGTTTAGGAAATCCCCCTTCTTTTTTAAGGAATGTCTTTCAAAACTGCCCAGCCTTTGCCCAGCAGGGAGCCATGGTCTTTATTATCCTGGGGTGGGGGGAATCGCCCTCTAACCTGGAAGCACTATCTTTAGAGTGCAAGGCTGTCTGCAATGCAGATATCCTTGTGAAGATAGTCTGAGTCAAAAGCTCTTAGGAGACAGAGCAGAAATCCCATGCATAAGTTGTTCTTTAAATCTGTTTCTGCACAGCAACCTTTTCTTCCCTTTCTGGTTTCTTCAGGACTGTCATTCTTGTTGTTCCAAAGATGCACTTAACATAGAGAAAAATTTATTTGGAAATTATCTAGAAAATGATCCTGAGGTTTTGAGAAGACAGACAATATACAATCTATACAATAAACCTATTAGTATTTATTAAATAACTATTTGTGGTAAGTTCCATGTTAGTTACTGGGAGAGATTTAAAACATTCCATAAGGATTTGGTCTCTGGCCCCAAAGTACTTAAGTTCAGTGTACAGAGAACACCAGTAATGAGAGAGTCTTGAACGATGTACGGCCACGGGGTGTCTGTAGGAGACCCATCAAAGATGAGCCGGGAAGAAAGGGAAATCTTGTCGAGAAGTGTGACCTGAGCTGACTTTTGCAAGCGTGTTTCATTTGGCAGGAGAGATAAGTATATTCTTGAAAACGGGAGCAATGTGAGTGAAAGTCAAGGGCTGAAAGGTTCATGGTTGGGGATTTGGGGAATGTTAATGGAATCTTATGTTGGGGTATTAGAGGAATCATAATTTGGAGTCCAAAAGCCTGGCAGAGGAGTGAGACTGGATGTGGTAGAAATTAGTGAACTAGAGAATGTTTCTGGAGTGGGAAGACGGAACAACTTTGTTTGTAGCACCTAAGGTACTTGGGACAGCAGTTAATTTCCCAGTAAGATGATGTTTTCTAGTGAAACATCACTGGCCTGAAAATGTCACAGGCTCTTTGGCTACAGGGAAATTTCCAGCAATTTGAACCACAATTTCTTACACGGGAATCCTGATAAACTGCTCTGGCGCTAGCAGCAGATCTATGTTTGAGTAACCCTTGATGACCGCTGCTTAGTGGAGAGATGCATTAAGGAACAATTTGCTAAAAGCACAACTTTTGGAAATGGATTTTGATTTTCTGCTCCTTTCTGTTATAAAATTTGAATTGTGTTTTAGAGGGTCAGTATCTATTTCTCGGTTATCTTAACGCTTAAGAATGCCACACAATTTATAAAATAATACTTTAAGGAATATCACTTGTTAAAACAAGAGCACTAATTCAATCCTCAGTGGCCATTTAAACTTTACAAATACATAACTAGTAATGCTTTATAAGCAGCAGTTTCAGTTTTTTTGATTTAGAACTGGGATCCTTGTTAGAGATCCTAGTTTATAAGTTTATAAAATGCACATTTGTAGGGTCACAAGCATAATTCATACAAGTAAGGGAAGGGATTCATTTTAGGTGATGATAACAGTTGTAGACACCCTGTGCTGGGAGCAAATTAGCAGCATAAACCTGAATTCTGTCATTTCAGTGGGTAGTGAGTGAGTGATTTAACAATTTTTTTTTTGGGTGCCAATTAGTGTAAACGCAATAGCTGCACAATGCAAAAGGTCTGAATGCTACAGAGTTAAGTAAAGGGTCTGCATGTTGTTGCATTAACATAGTTTTGAATAAAAAATTAAAATGTGCATCTAAAGATGCCACAGTCCAAGTTGCGTCCTACGGATTGCCACAGCTATACATACACTTGCTTACTCAGTGTTCTGGTGCCCGCTAATATTTGTGAGAACCTTCAGAAAAGGAAATTAGGGTCATTCAACTCGCTCAGTGCATCATAATCTTACTCTCTTATTTTTATTACTCAAAGCAGGAGGAGTTACCTCTGTGAATCTTGGTAACAGTTTTTTGCCTAACTATGCTTTCGCTTTCTCTGTTACAATTTTAACATAAGACGGATCCTTGACCCTTTCTTTCTTGTATTCTTTTAAATTTATAATTGGTAGAAATACTTTTAAATATTATTGTATATATATATATTTTTCGTGATGTCTGATCTTATTTATTTGTTACTCTTAGAATATCTCATTTTTGACTGGACTCAGAAGTAGAAGCTCTCAGAGAGGACAGCCTCCGTCTCTTGGCAATCTGTTCCTGGCGTTTTTCTTTGTCCTCCTTCATTCTCTTGGCCAAAAGTTTAGCATATTCTGCAGCCTCTTCTTTATTTTTCTTAGTACGCTGTTTCTTCAGAGCAATACGCCAACGTTTGCGTTGCAGAACACGTGGAATAACAAGACGTTGAATCTTGGGTGCTTTGGTCCTAGGTTTCTTACGTTCTTTGTTTAGGGGCTTTCTCACAACATACTGGCAGACATCATCTTCTTTAGAGAGACTGAAAACTTTGTGGATTCTGCTATCTCTTTTGGGCCCCAGGCGACGAGGCACAGTAATATTCGTGAGTCCAGGAATATACTTCTCCCCTTTTTTTACGATGACCAGATTGAGAATGCTCAGATTGGCCTCCACAATGCAACCCTGTACAGATTTGCACTTTCTTTCTCCAGTCCTCCTTGGTCTGTAACAGGAATGCCCCTTACTCAGTAGCAGGCGGACTCATCCATGGGTCAAGACACCCTGCTTCATGGGGAAACGCTGTTTGTCACTTCCACCACTGATTTGGACCACATAACCCTTCCATTCTTCACCCTGAGCGTCGGCAGCAACTTCTGTGGCCACACGCTTCTCATAAAAGGTACGAATGAAGGTTTCTTCTTCGTTCATGCCAACATACACCTCCCATTTCATTACACAGAAACTTCACTCATTTTCCAGTTACTTGAACTGAAAAACACCCTAGGGTCCTTGTGTGTAGGTTATCACCAGCACAATTTTCTATACCAAAAATAATGAAATCATAGTAAATTAGAATAAGGAAAGCTCCCACAAATACATTCTTACTTTAAAGGTCATGGCCCAGCCCTGCTGCAGCCTCACGGGCCGTAATGAGCACCAACAAATGGTACGGTTCAGTGTGTCTGTGATGGTGTCTACTTCTGAGACCACCACTTGTGCATTGCATCTCTTGGAACAGTGCTGCACCTACCTGACCACATCAACCAATGTTAAGTGTAACTAGCACCATCCTTGTTAGAGGTCAGCTCAAACATGAAGAAACAAAGGCCTTTAGTGTGGCAGGTTCATGAGTTAGAAATAACCCTAGGTACACATAATGATTCTACTGTTGTCTCTCTGGTCACAGCAGGGGCCTAGATACAGTCCAAGGAAGGAAGTCTCTTCCTCTGTGTTAAGCACTGAGCCCCACGGGGTCTATCAGGGAAACCTTTCTGCTGTGTCAGTTCCTTTTATCAAGTGATGTAAAACTTGGGAACTAGTCTCAATATATGCCATTAGATTAAAAAAAAGAAGTAAAATTAGGTGCTGAGATCTGCAGCGTAGGATGGAATGGCTGAACAGTAAGGTATGTCTACTTCCTATATCAGGCTTATTAGTCAGGCACCTTGGCGTTGGACATTATGGATTGGTACAGTCTAACTAGCACTTTAAACTTCTCTCAAATAAGTAGGCCATTTAGGTAACTTAGAAGTTAGTTTTGTTACCTCCAAATATATGGTATCTTAGTCTTTCTAGGGGGAGTAGAGGGGATTTGGAAGGTTAGATAAAGGTGGAAGAGTTGCTGGGGATGGTCGGTCCTGGAGCTAAGGAAGCAATATTGATAGAGATGGACGGAATAAACTCATCCACCCTCCTTCCCCTTTTCTCTCCCATTTCGTTTTCCCTTTGCCACTGCCAGTTAGGTCAGGAGATTCTGATTGTTGGACCAAATGAGGGACGGATTTGGGCTGGAGTATTCCAAATAGAATGAAGAGTCCATAGCGGTCCTTAGATAGCATTTCATGGCAAATGGGGTACATTTTTTTTTTAACATCTTTATTGGAGTATAATTGCTTTACAATGGTAGGTTAGTTTCCGCTTTATTTAATTTATTTATTTATTAAAAAATTTTTTTTTTGCGGTATGCAGGCCTCTCACTGTTGCGGACTCTAGAGCGCCAGCTCAGTACTTTTGGTGCTCGGGCTTAGTTGCCCCGTGGCATGTGGGATCTTCCCGGACCAGGGCTTGAACCAGTGTCCCCTGCATTGGCAGGTGGATTCTTAACCACTGTGCCACCAAGGAAGTCCCTGGGTATACTTATTTAATGAATAATGCCTACTTTTACTGTAGTTTAGCCTATAAGTGCTTAAAAAAATTAATACCCTCATAAAACTTATAAGCACTTTAAGGAAATTAATACCATTTTGAAAATAAAACACTATTTATAGATATAGGGAATGAGCAATTTTTATGTATTTATCTCTGATTAAAATATTGCTCTGACTCTTCTTACCTATGTTTATCTATGTTCAAAGCATGGGCATTTCATTAATATACTGACAATATGATACTATATTTACATATAATTTGTTTGCTTAGCTGTAATGTTAATGCCATGAAGCTCAGAATTCACTGTGTATACATTTTACTTTTATTGATATTTAAATTTACTCTGGTTCACCTCTTAAATATCTCATGCAAAACCTAACATTCCTTGATATGAATGTCATCTAAAGTTGTAAGAGAACAGCCCCTCCTGTTATATCTTACTGTGTGCTTTGTTAAAAAAAATAAATCACCCTATTCTCCAGTAAAGTCCTGTCACTGTAAATGTGCAGAGGCTTTCCTACAGCAGGTGGGCATTCTCAGGGCCAGTCATACGTGGAAAGGTTCAGTCAGACATGAACTTGAACCCTGAAAGTGGGAGTTAACTGTATAGGAAAAGAAACTTCATGCTCTCCGTAATACTTCTCTTGGGTTTGGATATTAGGTTGCTAGATGTCATTAGGCATTTTTGGCAGGTTGGATGCTGAGTAGGGAGGCATCCATGTACTGAACTCCAAGCTGAAAACAGGTAAACTGTATGCTAGATTATCCAGTTCCATGATATTCTGTGTTGATTTCCTTTGTGTGATATCCAAATATTTAATTACCTTACATTTAAGTATTGCAGCCCTGCCTTGGCTGTGCACTAGAGAATTAAGAGAAGGGCCGTTCACCTTTACTTGCACCAGAGTATTAAACTCAGAGCAGTGCCAATATTCCCTGTCTTGTAGCCGTCATCAGTGAGATACCCAAAGGGGAGATGCAGCTCAGGAGACATGACTAAGGCTCTAAAAGGCCTGGCTTGAAAACTTTGGAAGATCTCGGTTTTATTATCTTAAGGGATATAATAAATTTTTCCTTCAAAGCTAAATTTCTTGTTTTCTGATATCAAAAAATGTTTTATTTTTAATTACATTGCCAGGGAAGAGTGCAGTTATGAGCTGGTTTTTACTTCACCTTCATAACTTGTTCATTTGGACCCCCAAATTTTAAGAACAGGTGGAATTGTTAACAGCATGTTAGCATGCTGGCGTTCTTTTGCCTTAATCTATATGCACATTTAACACCCAGAAACATATAGTAAATTTTTGCCCATTGAATTCTCTGTGCATGTGTGTGTGTGTGCATATGCATATGTGTGTATATATCTCCACATTATGTAGGTGTACATGTGATATACAGATGAATCAAACATAGGCAATCTCTTTGCTATTTCCTTATTCTGTGGTGTGAAACATACTTCCAGATGCCTCGTGGGTTTGCTGAATGAGTGCGTTCAGAATAAGTTTGATTTACTTGAAAATAATATTTTTCTTAATGTCCTTAATTTAGATATCTCCAATCTAAACTGGGGAGTAGAGCTCTGAGTACAAATAACCACTTTAATAGAGGTTTTTGATGATATTATTATAGTGTTAAAAAATGAAACATTTAAAAATCTGGATTTTGGTTTGCCTGGGTATTTCCCTTTAATAGGAAGCATAGAAAAACCTCAGATTTTTATATCCTCCTCCATATTATAGAAGGACCTTCTGGTACAAGTCCAAGTCAGATGATTTTATCTTCTTTTGGCTTGTGCTGGCCAAGGTGTCCCCAGCCCTATTGATTGAGATGGCTAGTTCTGTGACCCCTGTCTAAAGACCACTCAGTGCCTCTGTGTTCTTACTGTCTTTCTTTGACAACTACTGTTAGATAGGTGTATATTTTGAAACTAATTTTAGTTGCTGTTATGTATTTTTTTTACTGACAAGGACGGCAGTGTGTGTGCGAACTTTGGAGTTAGATAAAGATTGGAAGTGTAGCTGTAATTTCTCTGTACCTCAGAGTTGTTTTTGTTTGTTGGCTTATTTTGTTTTTGGTAGTAGAGGGAGAATTCTTCCCTTGTGTGTTTGTAGTGACTAAAGGAGAATATATAAATAAAGCACCTAACAAAATACCTACCACATGGACATTGATTTATCAGTTCCTTCCACCCCATTTCCTTTTCAGAAACAATTTTAGTTTCTTTCCTACATTTTCCAGTGGGTGACCTATGCTAAAATTATTATTTTTTGTTAATTAATATAATATTTTAAAGTTTTACCTATAGTTAATACTATAGGATACGTAAATGAATTCTTAAAAAGTGTCCAAGTAAAGGTTGAACGAAGACAGATTCAGAGGCCCAGTAGGATCTGTGTTCTCGCGGAGCCTCCTTTTGTACACTATGGGCCTAACCAGGTCTTTACTCACAAGCCTTCAGGGCCTCAAGGAGCCTGGAACATTTTGTGTTTTGCCCAGAGTGGGACTGGCTGCAAACAGACAGTTTTGGAGTTCATATATTTTTCTTGAGCTAAAGCACATTGTCAAATATCTGTGATAGAATATTTCAGTATCTGCCTTTCCTGTGTATCTTACAGAGTTGAGTCTTAGTCATCTGTATATACCAAAATGAGTATTTTAAAATATTTTATATGCTTTTCTAATATGTATAGTTTATTTTTTTATTATCTTCCTTAATTGCTTATACCTAACAATAATTACCTCAAAAATTTTGAGTTAAAGTTTATGGGTCGTTCCCATTCTCTGAGGCTTTTTACCTTAGTTATAAATTAATGAAACATATGTTAAAGCAACCTTTCCTATCATTGTTCTGCTAAGAGTCACTGCCCAACTTTTTTTTTTTTTTAACTTCTTTGGATTTAAGAATCTCATGTGTAGTTTTGAGCTCTTTCTTTTGCTCCTGAGCTTTCATTTCATTTCACTACCCATCCCCCCACCATTGTGTATTTAAGTCTTACTTTTGCTACTGGACATGCTGCTTATACCCTGAAAACTATAAATAGCTTATCCTGCCAATTTTGTATTATCTGTGAAAATTGTAGCCCCTTTCTTTGTTCCTACCTGAATACTTTAGGCTCTGTCGTTCATTTATTTTCTTTAGGAGTAAAAATAACCTAATATTTAAAGTCTAGCTTGAATTTGCCTCTTTCAGGGGCCTTGTAGGAAATGCTCTGGTTGTAAGTGAGAATCCCGTCTTGGTTGGGAGAGAGGTTGGACCCCATGAGCACACTTCCCACTTCAGGACTCAGGTGACAGGGTCTGTTTCTAAGACCTGGAGCCACTGGGCTTGTGATGGCTACTTATTACTTGGGAGTGACAACAAAAAACAGACTTCTCTTTTTCTTAGGAATACCACTGGACAACACAAAATTTCAACGTGCTGGGAAAATATAGTTTAGAGAACCTAGCAAGTGAAAATGACCTGATTCAAAATGTCCATCAACTACTAATTATTTAACTGGTTTCCCATTGAATATTTAATATGATACCAGGAGCAGTGAAGTTTCACTAAAAGTTACTTTGTGCTTCCTTTAGTATTTACTTACTTTATTTATTTAGAATTATATAGTAATGGGAGTTCTTTCCAGAAGAGGCTGTGCAGGAGGAAAATACATCTTTAAGAGCACTGTAGACTGTAGGCAGTTGTAGCTACTCCTCAGAAGAGAGGCCTGGGCCACATACATACATGCTGGCATCATCAGTGTGTGGCCGGTAACTGAAAACTTAGGACAGAGGAGAGAGAGAGGGAAAGGAGAAGACAACCTGGAACAGGGTGCTTACAGACTCCACTGCTGCATAAAATAAGAAGCCAGCCAGGCATTCCTATTGACAGCAGAACCAGCTGACTTATTGCTTAGAATTTGCAAATCAATGTGAAAAATGGACTCTAGATACTACAGCTTCTGAATTAATAGTTTTTTTCTTTTCCGTAGGGTTTGAACTCAATAAAGAAAGAAGATTCATTAGGGCACACTGTTCCTTTGGTTACAATTTTTTTGTTTTATGTGTATAGTTTTTAATCTGCTGTTGATATTTTTAAGGAGCAAGATTGAAAAAAGAAGGCAGAGGACTTTTATTTTATTTTATTTTTTGCGGTATGCGGGCCTCTCACTGCTGTGGCCTCTCCCGTTGTGGAGCACAGGCTCCGGACGCGCAGGCTCAGCGGCCATGGCTCACGGCCCCAGCCGCTCCGCGGCATGTGGGATCTTCCCGGACCGGGGCACGAACCTGTGTCCCCTGCATCGGCAGGCGGACTCTCAACCACTGCACCACCAGGGAAGCCCAGAGGGCTTTTATTGATACTTTATCTGCTGAGTTGAGGTTGGGTTTTCTTAAACTAAGAAGTGGTTATCTTGTATGGAAAGGAATTCAGGTGAATATTTTTCATTACTGGAATTTGGAGGACACAGTCTTAAAATAGAAACTACAGTTTATACTTCCAAATGTAGCTTCCCATATAAACAGTCTTATCTGAAGGTCGGGTCTTCAATTTTCTTCATTTAGAAGGTAGATTTTATTTGATAGATTTAACTTGATTTTTTAAAATTGATAAAACGTTGCTTAGTCTTCTACATCATTATCATTAAAGAATTATAATTCGTGTCAAAGAGCTGACTTTCCAGTCATTAGTATACTCCAAAGTCTTATCCCTTTAGCTAAAACATTTTATTATCTGTATTGCACTGTCTGCCGGCTCTGATTTGATCACAGCTGTGATTGGTACCCTGTGCTGGAATTAGGGATACGGAACACAGTTTCCTCCTGGCTCCTGCCGGAGCATCTGCCCCTAGATTGATCCTGGGTCTAGCGGTGAAGATTAACCAAAACCACATGTGGATGTGGATTTCATTTGGGCGGTGTGACTGTGGTAGCAGAGGTATTATTTTTTATCAGAGTGAGTGACCTTTCCTAGCATTCTCTGCATTTCCAGTTCTGCTGGGTATGGTCAGCTGAAATGACTGGCCAGTAGTTATGATATATTTATTTAGTCCAAGTCTTCCTTTAACTACAGCTCTGGTACATTGTTCTGCCTGTCTAAACTCTCGTGTGTGGAAGTTTAGTTTTCTGCAATAGAATTCAGCAAATGTCTGTTAATTGACATTCTCTCATATCTCAAGTGTTCTTTATACTGTGGGATCAGCATGTTTCACTAGCTAGCTGGCTATTTTTATGCAATTGTTTCAAGTTATTGGGAATTTAAACTGCATAAACTACCAATAGGTCTGTGTTACTTTAGAAGATTTCACTTTAGCCCTTCATTTAAAAAACCTCTAGAAGGTTTTGCATAACAAAATCCCTTTCAGTAAATGTTTAGGGAGGTGAAAGAGTCTGACACACCTACTTGTTGATATACCTAAAGTCTGACCTACATCTTTAAAATTTTACTTTGATATTTATTCTCCTTCAATAAAATACATAAGGTATGGATTTTGCACTGATAAGAAAATACTTCTGCCTGCATTACCCCTCCTTCACAACTGGACATAATCTCTTAAATGAACTATCGTGCACTTAAACTTCAAACATACTTACTTTATTTTTGTATTACAGCCATTTGTGTCTATTAAATTGTAAATTCCAGTAAGATCTGAGACTCCAGTGAGATCAGTAACTCATTATCTAATGTTCAGTACCTAGAGGAGTGTCGTGCGGATAGTAGATCCTCAGAAGATACTTAATAATTGACTTGATTGAATTATTCATTTTTAATATCTCTTCAATGTGTAATCTAGAGAAGATAGGATACTGTAAGGAGGAGGTGTAAATAATTGTAGCACCCTCTTTGTGTTTGGAAACTACACCCAGGAAACAATATTACTGAAGCAGTTTATTGCGAATTTGCACATCCAAAGAAACTTCAGGTCTAATCTCGTACTATGTTGTAGCATGGGTCATGCTGCAGTCAGACTTAGATTGTCAGGGTTGGAAGGGTCCTGATATGTCACCTGTCTCAACCTTCCATCCAGTGCTTGAGTTCCTTCTGTAGCAGGGGGGTCAACCTTGACCACCTATTTGAACGACTTGAGGAGCTTCAAAAACCCAGTGTTCAAGTTTCGCCTCAGTCCAGTTTTATAAGCATCTCCATGGATGGGACCTGGGCATCAGTCTTTCTAAAAACCCCTTAGGTCAGGGGTCCCCAGGCCCCAGGGAACCGGGCCGCACAGCAGGAGGTGAGTGGTGGGCAAGCGGGATGAGAGATCCAAGCTCCATCTGCCGCTCCCCATTGCTCGCATCACCGCCTGAGCTGTCTCCTCCCGTCCCCCCCACCCCGCCCCAGTCCATGGGAAAATTGTCTTCCCCAAAACTGGTCCCCGGTGCCAAAAAGGTTGAGGACCGCTGCCTTAGGTGATTCCAGCGTGCAGCAGTCAAGGTTCAGAGCCATATAAATCTCTACCAAATGTTTTCCCAGTCTGATTGAACTCCTCTGGAGATGAGCACCTCACTACCAAACTTATTCTTATGTTTATTCCATTTATTCAAATAGTGACTTAATTATGAGTGTTTAAATTATATGCTAGTTAAATTACATAACATAAATCAAGCTTCCCAATTTAATACTCAACTATTGATAACACTGAAGAGGGAGTGACATTTGAATTATCTTCTTTGAAGTAGTACTGCAGCACTTTTGAATGACTTCCAAAAGGCTGATCATAAAAATCACTTCAGTCATTTTCAAATTTTACTTTAGCAGTAATCAAGTTACTTGGTGTGACTCAGATGAACATTCTCCTCTGTCTTGGAGTATCATGATCATTTCAATTTCTTGTACCTGGGGAAACAGAGAAGAAATGGACAGATTATTTTTGTATTTACCTGCCCATAGCCGTTAGGTAGACCCTTTTGGAAATGTACTAGCTTCTTAGGAGAGTAATATGCCATCTAGGAAACTTCAAATATACTGAAAGGGGAATGGCAAGGGTTTGGTTTTGTAAAGCTCTTTGATTTTAGAGAAGAATTTTTAGAGAAAGCTGTATGTGACCACACATAGATACATACACACCTGCATTCTTGCTTAGGAACTTATCTATCCTGAGACCACTTACCTGTATATCAACTCATTTGAGTGCTTTTGCATTTCCTTTAATCCTTTAGAAGGATCTAGGTACTAAAAGTCAGTATACAGCATCATTATTAAATACTCAACTAGTTGTGAGCCAGACAAACCTGGATTTGAGTCTCATCCCCATCTCTCCTCACTGTTCGGCCTAGGGCAAAAATTATTATTTAATCTCAGTTTATTTGTAAAATAGAGATAATGACACATAGCTGGTAGGGACGTTGTGAGGATTAGTATTAATAATGCATATAAAATCTCATAATAGCCCCTGGGTTATAGGAAGTGCTCATTAACTTAAATTTTTTTATACCACTTATTGAGGAATGACTGATATGTAAAAGAACCGTACATATTTAATGTATACAACTGATCAGTTTGTATACAGTTGTATACAACTGTACATGTTTAATGTATACGTATTTAATGGTGTTATCACCACCATCAAGGCCCCAGACATATCCATTACTTCCCAAAGCTTCCTCTCATCCCTATTATTATTATCATTATTGTTATTGGTAGGAACACCTAACATAAAATCTATCCTCTTAGAAAATTTTAAGTATATAATAGAGTATTGCTAGCTATAGGCGTATGCTGTATAGTAGGTCTCCAGAGCTTATTTATATTGCATAACTGGAACTTTGTGCACTTTGACATTTCCACCTCTCCTCAGTCCCTGGCCATTACCATTCTATTCTCTGCTTCTATGGGTTTGACTTTTTAAGATTCCACATATAAGTATGACCATACAGTATTTATCTTTCTTTGTCTGGCTTATTTCATTTAGCCTAATGTCTTCCAGGTCCATGCATGTTGTCACAAATGGCAGGATTTCCTGCTGTTTAAAGGCTGAATGATATTCCATTGTATATATTTTCTTTATCAATTCATCCATTGTTGGACATTTAGATTGTTTCCGTATCTTGGCTATTGTGAATAATGCTGCAGTAAACATGGGAGTACAGATATTTCTTCGAAATATTGATTTTAATTCCTTTGGATAAATACCCAGAAGTAGGATTGTTGGATCATACGGTAGTTCTATTTTTAATTCGTTGAGGAACCTCCATACTGTTTTCCATAATGGTCATATCAATTTACATCCCCACCAACTGTGTTACTGGGGTTGGGTTCCCTTTTCTGCATATTCTCACCAACATTCGTTATCTTTTGTTTTTTTATAATTGCCATCCTAACAGGTGTGAGGTGGTATTTCATTGTGATTTTGATTTGCATTTTGATGGTTAGTGAGGTTGAGCACCTTTTCATATACCTGTTGGCCTTTTGTATATCATCAGGATTACTGGGCAGATTACAATAGTTGTAAAATAAGATCTTTTAAGACAGTAGCAGGACAAAATTCTGAGGTTAGTTCTGTAAAGAACATCATCTTTTCTCTCCTTTATAAAAAAAAGAAAAAGCTACCCTCAGACATAGTCTTGGATTTTGCCTTCACCAAACTGACTTTCCTGTTGAGAGCCCTAATACTCATAGCACATGGGTGAGGATGGGTCTCTTTAAGGCCATACATGTAGCCTAGGAGATGGTTGAGGTCCTTAAGTTTCCTCTGGGTTACCAGGAAAGCTAGTCTTTAAGATGGCACTCTTTGATCATCTGAGGCCCTCCTAGCATCAATTTATTGCTAGTCTTCTTGTCTGCTATGTGTAGAGTTGTCAAATAAAATAAAGGACACCTATTTAAATGTGAATTTCAGATAAATAAATAAGTAAATAAATATCTTAAGTATGCCTCAAATTGGGACAGATTTAAACTAAGAAAAAAAATCATTATTTATCTGAAATTCAAATGTAACTGGGCATCCTGTAGGTTTCTTATTTTTATTTTTTTCCCTAAATTGAGCAGTCCTACCTATATGCTATGTAAGAATATTTTGGATTAGATGATAGGCAGGTTTTATCCTGGAGTAAAATGGTAGTATTTCCAAATGAAGTGGAGGGAAATACTGCTTATATAAGTGAAAATCTAGATTATAGCATTAAGATGGCTTCATTTGTTGAAATATTATAATTGTTACAGGTTGAGACTAATAAGTAAAATTAGACAATGATGATGCAGATAGAAGAATGTCTGTTTCTCTAATCCCAAGAATTTAAATTAATTCTGAACCTAAGTTTCTTCCAACTTGATACTTACAGCATATCAAAGAACATGTGTGATACGGGCTTCCCTGGTGGTCCAGTGGTTAAGACTCCACAGTTCCATTGCAGGGGGCACGGGTTCAACCCCTGTTTGGGGAAGTCCCGCATGCTGCGAGGTGAGGCCAAAAAAAAAAGAGCATGTGTGATAGTATAAGTGTATCCTATTTTAATAAAGTCTGAAGTTACAAAGGGTTAAAGTATGATTATTCATGCCTCTGAATAATTCCTTACTCAAGTGCATTTAAAGCATGTTATGTACAAACATTTTATTTACATATATTTTAATGTAGCATTTCCTGTTCACTCCAGAACATATTGAATTGTCCCTTCTGTCAACTTTTAAAGCACTTACTTTGATATTCATTCATTCATTCATTCTTTTTAACATTACTAAGCATCTTCTGAAATGTGCCAAGAATTGTGTTTGGTGCTGGGGATACAAAAATAAGACAGAATGGCTGCCCACGTGGCGCTCACAGTATAGCTCTGGAAGGAGAGGGGTAACATTGATATTATAATGCAGTGTGACAAATGTTATAACAATGAACAAATTGCTTCTAGATCCACGAAAAGTAGCTTGGTGGAGCTTCACCAAATAGTTTGCGTTGAAACTGGGTTTTCAAGGATGAATAAGTTTGCTGGAGAAGAGACTTAAGGCCATTTTAGGGAGAGAGAGAGAGAGAATGGAAAATCACTCCAGTACCCCAGCCTATGAAAGAAGCTGGCAGAACTGGCTGGCTGTAAGAAGATGCAGGGAGGGGGCGCTCTGGAAGCAGTAGACGCCGTGGAGCTGGCGATTAGGTTTAAGGACAGGCAAGGTGAGCCCATGAAGAGTGTTTTATATCCGGTTATAAGTTTTGATTTTATTGTCTGGTCAGCGGGGAATTACCCAAAGTTTTAAGTCAGTGAGACCGAACTGTTTGTGTCTCAGGAATATACCTGAAATATAGAAAGACAGGTGGCCGGTTGTCGTTGCAATAGTTGATGGGTGATAACGTGATCACATGGGAATAGAGTAGTTGTAGCAGGAGCTGAAAGATCTTGGGCGGGAAACATTACTAAGAATTACTAGGATTTGAACAGTTTTTCTGGCTGGTTTTGTTTTTTGTTTTTGTGTTTTTGGTATAGGGGCAGAAGTTTTGAGTATAAAAGATAGGGTTAAGTCGCGCGCGCACATGCGCGCGCGCGTTTGTGTGTGTGTGTGTGTGTGTGTGTGTGTGTGTGATCTCCGCAAGGCCTTAAGGTCATTAGAGGCAGGGCCCCTCTCCTAACACTTCTGTTTGGTACCCACAACACATCAAACAATGCTCAAAAATTTCTTGTTACATTTGAACAAGAAACACAAAATGTATAAGATGGGGCATATTTGTATATCTGTACTTTCTTATTATTTTGATAAATCTATTGGGTATTACAGGAATAACCCTGGATGCATAGTGGAAAATTCATTCTTCACCCGCTTTCGTTAAATAAAATAATCCAGTATCTGATAACATAACGATCTCATTAAAATTGCTCTTTGTATTTAATAATGTCTTTGTCTTGTAATTTTTTACCATTTACTTTAAATGTAATTGTCTCTAATCCTTTTAAGTTTTGATGTGTCTGTAGAATTGCTCATTTTACAGTTAAAGAATTCTGCTACGGAAGTCTGCGACAGACCAAATCAGGAACTTTGAATTTATAGTTGTAGTTTTGTGCCTCAAAGCTTAAGACATAAATCCTGAGACCAAGAAGCAGCAAGCAGTGATGCTAATAGAAAGGCTTCCGTGTTCCAAGAAGTGTATTACTTTATATACAGAACAATAATGTACTATTTAAATATTATTACATGTGAATTCTTTATTTTTCTGGGTAATTTTTTTTACTTTGCTGACATCTAATGCTATTTGATTGTAAGTGTAGGTTCACATGGATGCATTAAGGGAAACACACCAGTTGAGGAGGTGTTGAGCAAGGTTCTCAGACACCCAGACTCTAAGGTGGCAAAGCTTAACCTCGAACAGGTAAAGAGCCACCTGGCCACAGAGTAGGGAGACAGTGTGACCTTGTGACATCCTGTGTGATAACGTCTGCGGCAAGGTACTGTGTCACCATGACTCAGCATACTCACACATTGGTTCCGCAGCACAGGGAGTACACAGAAGAGCAGAGCTGGCCTGTCAGATGGCGGTTAGTTTGAGACACTGCACCTGCATTCTCAACAGTGCATCTCTCACGTCCCTGCGTCTCTGACGACAGCATGAGAAAGCAGAATGCATCTGGGCAGTTTCTGTTCCAGCTTCTGCGGAGGGGAGGGCGTGCAGCAGGGTACATGCTGTGCTCCTTTCTCTGTGCTGCGGTGCCCTGGTGGCCACCCCCCGGGACCTCTCTGTGAAGGACAGTGACAGGAGAACACCGAGGTGTCCAGAGCCTCCATGTGGCTGAAAAGCCACGTTCCACTGACACCAGGGCTCCAGGGTCAGGCTGTGTGACAGATGGGCCAGTGGTTCCATGGCTTAGGTTGCAGAGACACATGTGGTTAGTTTGTCAGTGAGGAGACAGATGAGTTGACTAGTCTGTTGATTGAGAGCTCACAGTACATCCTTGATGAAATCTCTGTGGAACAAGTCCTGTGAAACGGTGCGATGACTGTTGTCACACAAATGGCTGGATTCTCTTAAAGAAAAGAATTCTCCTTATTGGCTCTTCCTCCTATTCATCTAGGTCTGGAGGATCCAATTATACTTTAGCTTTTTCTGTTATTGAGTTTAGAGATGAGACAGGTCAAGTCACTTCTTACATAGTTCTTTTGTGGGGACAAAAGCCCTGAAAGGTGGCATTTGTGGGCCTTTAATATCAGCATTAAAAAGCAAGTGAACAGCATTTTCTTTACATGTAAGGAAACAATGGCTAATGTAGAGTAATTCTGAAATGGAGTCATTGCATTATTGTCAGGACTGGTAAATCTTTTTAAACTATTATCATTTCTGTCATGCATTTTATGTCTTAAGTAGAACAGGATATTTTTGCTGGAACTATCAAGTAAACTCAGTATGTTAGCTTCCCAGGGACTCTGAAGCTTTGAATGCAGAGGAAGAGGAGTTCCGACGAGAGGAAAAAGATCTTCTGAATCACCTCTGATCAGAATTCAGAGGCCAAAAGGGGAAAAACTATGTTTATTACCTTATTTGTATGTGGTAAAATTTTCATGTATTTTATTTCTTTTAATTTTGAAAGCTATTCTATGAGGTGTACACACACACACACACACACACACACACACACACACACACGCACGTGCGCGCGTGTGCGGGTTTTTTTGCTAATGAGGAAACAGGCTCAGAGTGGAGGAGCTGGTTTAAAACACCTGCCATGTGTTAGATGGTGTGTTAAGAGCTGAACATGTGTTCTCTCATTTAACCCTCAAAATCAATTTCATTCTTTTAGGTATGTGAATTAGATTCGGCTAGATTATACTGTGGTATCAAACAGACCCCAAATATCAGTGGCCTAATAATGTAAAGGTTTATTTCTTTTTCTTTTTTTTTTTTTTTGCGGTACGCGGGCTTCTCACTGTTGTGGCCTCTCCCGTTGTGGAGCACAGGCTCCGGACGCGCAGGCTCAGCAGCCATGGCTCACGGGCCCAGCCGCTCCACGGCATGTGGGTTCTTCCCGGACCGGGCCACGAACCCGCGTCCCCTGCATCGGCAGGCGGACTCTCAACCACTGCGCCACCAGGGAAGCCCCAGTGTACAGGTTTGTTTTTTGCTCACACCAAATTGACTATGGTGCCAGGTGACTTTCCAGGGCGACTCCTCCTTGCAGCTACTTGGCAGTTGAGGCCAGGGGAAGCACCGTCACCCTGCAGTTGCACCGCCCAGGTCGAGGGGCCGCCTCGTGGCTGTGGCAGGGAAAAAGCAACAGAAAACACATGCGTGGGGGTTTCACACATTACTTTCCCTCATCGCCCATTGGCCAGAGCTGGTCACATGGTCTCAGCACCCTGTAAGAGGATGGGAAGTGTAAGGAAGCAGGTGGGGAATGGTGACCATCACTGCATCTGCCATTGAAGACAGTGGCGGAAGACCGACGTTCAGAGAAATCAGAGCCTGTTCCCCAATTACATGCGTAGTAATTGGTAGACTTAGTTCTTGAAACTAGGTCTCTCTGGATCCAGGGAACCCTTCCATGCCCTCTACCCTCACCTCACCCCACACTGAATATTTTGGTGGTTGAAAGTTATGTGTGGGTCTGTGGTAGCCAACCTCCAAGATGGCCCTGGTGAGCCTTGCCTCCTGCGTTCATGCCCTCGTGTGGTTTCCTCCCTCGGTGAATAGGGCTGACCTGTGTAATGAGTACGCTACTGCAGAAATGACGCAGTATGGCCTGAGACTAGATCGTAAAAGACAGTGGCCTCCTGCTGGCTCTCTCTTGGATCACTTGCTCTGGGGAAAGCCAGCCACTACGATGTGAGGGCAGCTAACGCAGCTCTGTGGAGCTCCCACGTGGCCAGGGACTGAGGCTTCCTGCCGACACCCAGAACCAACTGGCCAACCGTGAGAGTGGCCCGTCTGAGAGTGGATGCATCAGCTAGTCAGCCTTCCGGTGACTGAGCCCAGGCCAGCACCTGGATGACAACACCGTGAGAGACCCCAAGCTAGAACCACCCCCCTAAGATGCTCCCAGGTAATTCCTGACCCACAGAAACTGTGTGAGATGGTAAATGCTTACTGCTGTTTCAAGTTGATAAGTTTTGGGGTGATTTGTTATATAGCAATAGGTAACAATACAGACCCTTTTGGTTACTTCCTTTCATTGTGTTTTTCCCTCAACTCTGGATTCTTCCTGCTCACGACCATGAGTTTTAAAAGTAGCTGAATTACAAAGTGGTTCATTTCAGTGATTGTCACACAATAGTATGTAAGGAAATTGTAGCTGAATAAGTCTTATTCAATCTAGTAGTTCTAAGCAAATTGGTTGTAAAGATCTGTACTAACAAATGATTTACTGTGCTAGTTGAGAAGAGAATTTTTGCAAAATCTGTTTTCCAACAAATATGTGTTTTTCTGCTTTAAGATATTATCTGTTTGAGATTATTTTATATTTTAAATCACTTTGTGAAGTTTGGAGAAAGAACAAGCCAGGACGTTTTTATGAACAGGGAGGAAGACATGTTATAGAAGTAACTGCTGGCTTCTTGGCAGGAGGAGTGTTTGCAGTGTTTTGGTCAGTGCTGTGTTGCCTGGGCAGGAGGAGGATAGGATTTATAAAAAACAGAGTCTTGCAGTGGAGGGCAGACAGCCACGTGTGAGGCTTATTATTACTGGCACCCCTGATGAACCAAAATGTTCACCAAATCCACATGTGGATCACAGACTGAATTACGTCCTGGACGCCATGCCTCGTCATTTTCATGTGATTCTGTACTGTTGATACTTAGATGATTAATCAAGGAGCGTGTGATATTTAGAAATATAATTATTTTCAGGAATAGTATGATCTGGAACACCAGTATGACAGGTACTGATATCATGTACCTTTATGTCTTTTAATCACTCACGTTTTACTCTTGAGTGTTGTACAGTCTTTCAGAAATGGTCTTTAAGCTGGGGGGTCCCAGCGCTTCCCAGGGTACCAGGAGAGAGAAGGTTATGAGTCACCTCTTGCCAGAGTCTCTGAAGCCCCGTAAGGCAACAGGATGCTATACTGTTCTGTTTAACATCTTCCTAATATCTGTTTCAAAATCTTTGTTCTCTTGGATGAGAAGAAATTTTCTTAACGAAAGCCTCTCATTGGCTATTCATGCCCATTTCTCTCCACGCCCCACCCCCCCATCAGCAAATTCTCTCTTTCTCTCTAAATTTTCTATCTTGGCTTACCTTGTGCCAGTGCAGAAGTGATTAGAGAGAACATCATTTAGATCAAACAAGGCATTCTTTTTGGAAACATGATTATCTCACAGCAGCATAGCAAAGGCAGAGAGATAAATGAATATACATTACATTCACATATGAAATTTTGTATGTTTACATACACAACCATAGATATAGACATTATATATGTATATTTATGTTTATTTATTCATATGTATCAACACATGTATAACAGCTGGGAAGCAGAGATTGGGGTTCAGGCATAAGGACCTGAACAAGGTGAGTGAGCTGATGAGAGATGCATTGAAGGAACATCTAATAGATGTTAGGAAACAAACAAAAACAAAGACTCAAAGATAACTCCAAGGTTTCTAATTAAAAGACATACTTTAACCTACATAGGGATATATAAGTACAAAATTTTGACATACATAGCAGTTTTTATTGATAGAACCCAGAGAGGTAGCTATGGCAGGAATTATCATCATTTTGTGAATGAGAAAGCAGTGGCTCAAAGAATTTTAATTGACTTGCTTAAAGTCTTACAGTGAATAAGGAACAACACCAGAAGTTGAATCTGGGGGTTCTGTCTTCAGATCTACTTAGATCTCTCTATTTCCGGAGATTCCTCAGTCCAGGGTCCATGCGCGGGTTCTCTGGGGATCCATGAAGTGCTAAAATGTCATGTATACTTGAGTGTATGTCTGAATTTTCTTGGTTGGAGGGCTCAGACTTCGAGATTTTCAAATTGGTCATGACTCAACAGAACTTAAGAACTTTGTTTCTCCTTGGTTACTGTCTGACCCAACGTGACTAAAAGGATGATGAAGTAGGAGGGGCAGTCCTGCCTAATGACTTGATCATGGAAAAGTGCATTCCCAGAATAGAGGCACCTCGTGGTGAGAAGAATCCTGAGTGTGGAATGAAGAGAAAAGACCAAGACTGTTGAATTCAGTGAATTTTTAAAGGAAAACTTTTACTTGGGACTGAGCTGGCTCTGGATCCCAGTTAGGAAAACAGGTCGGACTTAAGAGCTTAGGTCTCATAGATTTTGTGACTAGGCAAAGGACTTGCGACTCACCTGTATATGCATGGGGTTTCCAGTGCCTTCTGGGGTTCCTCCTACAGACAGTAGATTTAGCACTCTGCTGCGGGCTGAAGACCACCCGCAGAGGAACTGAACGGGGAAGTTTGGGGAGACTGTGGTTCCTGACCCCCGTCAGCTTGCTGCTGTGGATGGTTCTAGTGAGGGAGGTGGGTGCTTTTTGTTGAAAACAAGCTTAGATTTTGTTATCAAGGGCCTTTCTCTGCCATTTTATAGTCTAACCTCCAATAGATCTGTTTATACTCTGTAAGTGAAATATCGTTAGGCTTACATGGCACTATATAAAAATGTCCATTGAGAAGTTCTTTGGTTGCCACAATTCTTTTTTTTTCCCTCAGCAGTAGTAAACAGGAAACATTCTTAAGCATGAAACAGTGAAGGACTAAAGTGGTGAGGCTGGAATCTGAAACTGCGTGAACCAATGTAGCCTACAGAAGAATACTTTGGTAGGAGTTACTGTGAACATGCTACCAACTTCCTAATGTTGAATTGAGTCCACCATGAAGTTTTGGCCTGTTATAAAAACTTTGAAACCATAAGAACAAATTGACATGAAAGTAGCAGCAGGGTAAAGCATCCCTGATGGCTCGTAACCTCAAGCACGGCCCCCTGAAATGATTTACAGCACAACCACTCTTGAGCCTTCGAATGTTTACCAAGGAAATCAGTGCTATCACATTAATATGGATGTGCACGTTTGTGCTGTTGGCAACTAATTTAAAAAGCTTAGAGAAAAATCCTGTAACACAGCATCTTCTCTCTAATGAAAAGGTAACAATAACAGTTTCCTTCAGATCCACTGCCATGAACCGGGGTATCCAAATGATCTAAAATTGTTTGGCTCTGCGTCTCTCTCGGGTAGAGACAAGAAAGTTGAAAGTGTGTTTTGGGGCTAAGATATTCAAATGCAGTTAAATCACGGTTAAGACCTTTCTTCAAGAAAAGATGCTATGAAAAATTCAAATATTTCCCCGTTTAATGGTAAATATGAGGGTAAAGAATCTCGGCTATAAATTTGTGGGGGTGGATAGAGAGGAAGTCATTCAAACCCTTCAAAATGGCAACAAGACAGAGAACTCCCGGCAGCCGTCATCAATGGTTGATAGTGGCATCATATTTAAAAAAATAAAATATTACATATTTTCTTCAGTTTGAGGAGATGACTTTTCTTTTCCCTTTTGGAATAACAGTAAACATTCATCTTACTGGCAGTCACACGCCATGGGAAAAGGAGTCTTTTGTAACAGAATTTAGTTGAAGCGTCTTTGAACACGTAGTGTTCTAATCCAGCTTGTAACAGAACATACATTTTTATAGCTCTTTACAGTTTACAAAGCTCTTTGAATATTTATTATCTCATTGAATAGGCTGGAGTCCTATCTCTGATTTCCCAGCTGATCTACCATGTGAAATGCAGAAAACTGCTAAACCTCTCCCAGATTCACTTTCTTTTACTTGCAAAATGAGGATATTAGTGCCACCCTAAATGAGTGGGCTTTTTTCCCAAATAGATTAATAAGAGTGTGTTTCCTCTATAAATAAATTAGCAACCACAGTAACCGAAGGTCACAATCAACTGATCTAAATGTGAAGTTGAATCGACTATTTAATTTGAGCTTTGGAGTACATTAATTTTTACATATGATTAGAAGAGCTGGGTGCAGAATTACATCTCAGTATCTCTGCTATTTCAATGTTTTTCTTGCACGTGCGTATATCTTAAAATAACCAATTTTTATTGTATTTCGTGTGATAATAAAGTTAACTCCATCTGTAGTAGAATAAAAAGCGTGTGCTTTAATGGTTTAGTTTTCTTAACAGGCTCATTATTTTCAATTAGTTTTTTCCTATGGAACGTAAACACTTGGATTTAATTGACATTTAATTTTTTTATTCTTCATAATATGGCTAAAGATAACTCAGTATTATTTTAATCAGGTTTTAAAATTTTTATACGGCAATGTAGTTATTTTGAATTCTTTTTCCTATATTTGTTCGGACTTCACAAATAAGTGTCAAGATGAAATCCTTCCTATTTGTTTTGGCAGTGAATGAAATAGTGGTGTGGGTAGCATTGGGGAGGGGGAAATTGCCCCATTTACCCCTCTTGAGTTCTTGTGGCTCACATTGACAGGACAGGTTAGCAGGGGAAAAAGAAACAAATTTAACTGGTTAGCCTGGAGTCTTTTAGAAATGGGACCTAAGGAGTGGCTAATGCAGGCAACTGTTATATTTTTTAGACAGATAAACAATCAATTTGAGAGGAATTGACAAGACAAAGAAATTGAGGTTTGGGTGCTTAATTAATAAGGAGTTTAAGCAAAGTTTGGGTAGTAAATTAGTAAAGAAGTAACAAGGTTTGATAATACAGGCTTCTCAGGCCCCAAACTCCCTATGTCTAGAGATAAGGGAGGGTACCTTTCACATGGGAGATTTATTTCCTGCTTTCAGGGAGACAGGAGGGTCAAAAGTGTCCCTCTTGCATTGGCTGTTTCTTAAGTAACTTTAATTCAAAATAATCAATATGTCATTGAGGCATATTTTGGGGTGGCTTGCCCTGGGCCCCAAAAGTTGCATGGTTTCTCTTCTCCACAAACTCATAATTTGGCAAGGAAGAGAGATACAAGCATAGTTATTGAACATACAATACTAAGTTAAAGTAGGATTGTACATAGAGGTAGAACCGTTGCTTTTGTCTGCAGGCAAGATTAAGTGCCCCCATATCACTCTGTTCATATTGCAGTTATCCTGTTGATAGTGTTTTATTATAATGAGTAAAGTTCCCATTTCATCTGCTAATGATTTAACCACTTTGGGCAGAAGCACTCTTATTTATCTCAGTATATTTAGTCCTTACCTTTCTTTATTCTCATTAAATATTTATTGAATTCAGTTTGGTGAACAGAAGTCAGAAGAGCTCACAGAGGAGCTAACACTCAGCAAATGAGATAACATTCATGGTGGGCCTTGAAGAATGATGAGGCAGAAAAAGGAAAGAACAGAGATGAGAAGGGAAGTTCCAGTCCAGCAAAAATCATGAAGGCACAAAAGTTTGTGAAGTGTTTGGAAAATGGCGATAGAGTGGCTGGAAATGGAGATGGAATGGTAAACCCAGGCCATAATTTGAAGGGCCTTGACTCTGGTGGTAATGAATTTAGAATCTTCTAGAAGTAGTGAGGAAGCTGCCAGAAGCAGTGACACCAGAAAGAAGGCCATGACAATAGTCCAAACAAGAGAAGATGGAGTCTTGAACTAAGACAGCGGCCTTGGGAGTGCAGAAGAGGACATGAATTCAAGAGACAAAGAAGCCGGATGGAGCCTGAGTTCCTGATGCTATGATATTGCTGTATCAGCCCTGAACACTTACACTTGGACTGTTATTTGAGAAATAAAAAAAATTCTATCATGTTTAAGCTAATGCTCCTCCTGGGTCGTACGATAGTTCTATTTTTAGATTTTAGGGAACCTCCATTCTGTTCTCCATAGTGACTGTATCAATTTACATTCCCACCAACAGTGCAAGAGGGTTCCCTTTTCTCCACACCCTCTCCAGCATTTATTGTTTGTAGATTTTTTGTTGATGGACATTCTGACTGGTGTGAGGTGTAGTAAAATTGAGTAAAACTCATTGTAGTTTTGATTTGCATTTCTCTAATGATTAGTGATGTTGAGCGTTCTTTCATGTGTTTGTTGGCAATCTGTGTATCTTCTTTGGAGAAATGTCTGTTTAGGTCTTCTGCCCATTTTTGGATTGGGTTGTTTGTTTTTTTGATATTGAGCTGCATGAGTTGCTTGTATGTTTTGGAGATTAACCCTTTGTCAGTTGCTTCTTTTGCAGATATTTTCTCCCATTCTGAGGGTTGTCTTTTGGTCTTGTTTATGGTTTCCTTTGCTGTGCAAAAGCTTTGAAGTTTCATTAGGTCCCATTTGTTTATTTTTGTTTTTATTTCCATTTCTCTAGGAGGTGGGTCAAAAAGATCTTGCTGTGATTTATGTCATAGAGTGTTCTGCCTATGTTTTCCTCTAAGAGTTTGATGGTGTCTGGCCTTACATTTAGGTCTTTAATCCATTTGGAGTTTATTTTTGTGTATGGTGTTAGAGAGTGTTCTAATTTTGTTCTTTTACATGTAGCTGTCCAGTTTTCCCAGCACCACTTATTGAAGAGGCTGTCTTTTCTCCACTGTATATTCTTGCCTCCTTTATCAAAGATAAGGTGACCATATGTGCGTGGGTTTATCTCTGGGCTTTCTATCCTGTTCCATTGATCTATATTTCTGTTTCTGTGCCAGTGCCATACTGTCTTGATTACTGTAGCTTTTTGATATAGTCTGAAGTCAGGGAGCTTGATTCCTCCAGCTCCATTTTTCGTTCTCAAGATTGCTTTGGCTATTCGGGGTCTTTTGTGTTTCCATACAAATTGTGAAATTTTTTTTTCTAGTTCTGTGAAAAATGCCTGTGGTAGTTTGATAGGGATTGCATTAAATTCGTAGATTGCTTTGGGTAGTAGAGTCATTTTCACAATATTGATTCTTCCAATCCAAGAGCATGGTATATCTCTCCATCTATTTGTATCATCTTTGATTTCTTTCATCAGTGTCTTATAGTTTTCTGCATACAGGTCTTTTGTCTCCTTAGGTAGGTTTATTCCTAGATATTTTATTCTTTTGTTGCAATGGTAAATGGGAGTGTTTTCTTAATTTCATTTTCAGATTTTTCATCCTTAGTGTATAGGAATGCCAGAGATTTCTGTGCATTAATTTTGTATCCTGCTACTTTACCAAATTCATTGATTAGCTCTAGTAGTTTTCTGGTAGCATCTTTAGGATTCTCTATGTATAGTATCATGTCATCTGCAAACAGTGACAGCTTTCCTTCTTCTTTTCCGATTTGGATTCCTTTTATTTCCTTTTCTTCTCTGATTGCTGTGGCTAAAACTTCCAAAACTATGTTGAATAAGAGTGGTGAGAGTGGGCAACCTTGTCTTGTTCCTGATCTTAGTGGAAATGCTTTCAGTTTTTCACCATTGAGGACGATGTTGGCTGTGGGTTTGTCATAGATGGCCTTTATTATGTTGAGGAAAGTTCTCTCTATGCCTACTTTCTGCAGGGTTTTTATCATAAATGGGTGTTGAATTTTGTCAAAAGCTTTCTCTGCATCTATTGAGATGATCATATGGTTTTTCTCCTTCAATTTGTTAATATGGTGTATCACGTTGATTGATTTGCGTATATTGGAGAATCCTTGCATTCCTGGAATAAACCCCACTTGATCATGGTGTATGATCCGTTTGTTTGTTGGATTCTGTTTGCTAGTATTTTGTTGAGGATTTTTGCATCTATGTTCATCAGTGATATTGGCCTGTAGTTTTCTTTCTTTGTGACATCCTTGCCTGGTTTTGGTATCAGGGTGATGGTGGCCTCGTAGAATGAGTTTGGGAGTGTTCCTCCCTCTGCTATATTTTGGAAGAGTTTGAGAAGGATAGGTGTTAGCTCTTCTGTAAATGTTTGATAGAATTCGCCTGTGAAGCCATCTGGTCCTGGGCTTTTGTTTGTTGGAAGATTTTTAATCACAGTTTCAATTTCAGTGCTTGTGATTGGTCTGTTTATATTTTCTATTTCTTCCTGGTTCAGTGTCAGAAGACTGTGCATTTCTAAGAATTTGTCCATTTCTTCCAGGTTGTCCATTTTATTGGCATAGAGTTGCTTGTAGTAATCTCTCATGATCCTTTGTATTTCTGTAGTGTCAGTTGTTACTTCTCCTTTTTCATTTCTAATTCTATTGATTTGAGTCTTCTCCCTTTTTTTCTTGATGAGTCTGGCTAATGGTTTATCAATTTTGTTTATCTTCTCAAAGAACCAGCTTTTAGTTTTATTGATCTTTGCTATTGTTTCCTGCATTTCTTTTTCATTTATTTCTGATCTGATCTTTATGATTTCTTTCCTTCTGCTAACTTTGGTTTTTTTTTGTTCTTCTTTCTCTAATTGCTTTAGGTGTAAGATTAGATTGTTTATTTGAGGTGTTTCTTGTTTCTTAAGGTAGGATTGTATAGCTATAAACTCCCTCTTAGAACTGCTTTTGCTGCATCCCATAGGTTTTGGGTCATTGTGTTTTCATTGTCATTTGTTTCTAAGTATTTTTTGATTTCCTCTTTGATTTCTTCAGTGATCTCTTGGTTATTAAGTAGTGTGTTGTTTAGCCTCCATGTGTTTGTATTTCTTACAGATTTTTTCGTGTAATTGATATCTAGTCTTATACCATTGTGGTCAGAAAAGATACTTGATATGATTTCAATTTTCTTAAATTTACCAAGGCTTGATTTGTGACCCAAGATACGATCTATCCTGGAGAATGTTCCATGAGCACTTGAGAAGAATGTGTATTCTGTTGTGTTTGGATGGAATGTCCTATAAATATCAATTAAGTCCGTCTTGTTTAATGTGTCATTTAAAGCTTGTGTTTCCTTATTTATTTTCATTTTGGATGATCTGTCCACTGGTGAAAGTACTATGATTGTGTTACTGTCGATTTCCCCTTTTATGGCTGTTAGTATTTGCCTTATGTATTGAGGTGCTCCTATGTTGGGTGCATAAATATTTACAATTGTTATATCTTCTTCTTGGATTGATCCCTTGATCATTATGTAGTGTCCTTCTTTATCTCTTGTAATAGTCTTTGTTTTAAAGTCTATTTTGTCTGATATGAGAATGCTACTCCAGCTTTCTTTTGATTTCCATTTGCATAGAATATCTTTTCCATCCCCTTACTTTCAGTCTGTATGTGTCCCTAGGTCTGAAGTGGGTCTCTTGTAGACAGCATATATACGGGTCTTGTTTTTGTATCCATTCAGCCAGTCTATGTCTTTTGGTTTTCTCTACCACTTTAGAGGTAGTAACTTTTAACAGTGTGAAATAGAACTTTCCAGACATTTAACAGGTATGCACAGAAATAAATCTCCTTCTGTGTTTATATATAGTTTATAATGAATATATACATATTTGCATTTTATAGAATAAAATCATACTTTGCATACATATTGTTCTGACATTTTTTTTCACTTAATAAGTTATAATTCTTTGAATTTCATAAATCCATGTCAGTATATTGAGAATTGGTTCATTTAAAGAAATATTTGCCGAATGTCCCGTATGTGAATCTATTTAATGTAAATAAAATAAGTAACATTTAAAGTAATAAAATTATTTATGTAACCAATCCCCTACTAATGGAAATTGAGTTGTATCCCAGTTGTGTGATTCAGTGCATCAGCAGAGAGTGGGACGTGGGTCAGTGGGACGTGGGACATTCAGGGTAAAGGGACATCATTTTGCCTTCAGGTGTTGAGTCTAATGTTTTTCTTGCCTCTTGGATATTTTTCCATCTAGCAGATTTTCAAGGTTTCTCATTAATAATGACGCATTTTATGGGACACACAACTCTGTGGAGCAGAAGCTTAAGGAACTCTCCATGTTTTGCTGACTCTTTAATGCTCAGTTTACGTTTGTCAGGCGAGATGTAGGTATTAGCTTTCTGAGTACTGTGTTTTTAAAGATCAGGCAAATACAAGGGTTTCAAACCTGAAGATCTAGGTATATGTGTAACTGCTTCAGTTATTCCTGTCCTGGAAGGAGCTCTTCGGTCTTGTTGAAAGTTGCATGGTTGGGTCTAAAAACGTTTCACTTGTAGTGAGTAGCAGAGTTGTGTTAAGGAAGAGGTGTATTTCTGGGTCTGGTTGTACCTTCATCTGAGAAGGGTAATACATTTCAATTGCTTCCCAGCAAGGACTCATTAGAGTCTCCTTTCTTTGTTGAAATGTTCATCACTTTCTTCTTCTCCAGTCCTCTACTTAAAAATCTGTTATGACCTCACTTCAGGCGGTAAAAATGTTTTGTGAAAAGTTCCAAAAATAATAATCCTGAGCAAGTGACTTCTACGTGGCAATAAAATTGATGTCTGTGAGGGATGGGAACATTGTGCTAACTCAGCTGTTACCTACTCTCTCTGCAAAGTGGAATGAGATGGAGCAAAAATCTAAGGACTAAAAAAAAAAAAGATCTAAGGACTGAATTAGTCTTAGGATAACTTATTATTGCATTTTGTTGAATTGGTATGAGCATTTTCTGTAATTTTTTATAAAAATTAATTTTAGGGAAGAGTTATAAATATATTCACATTTTATTTAAAGGGTACTGCACAAGGTTTTCAGATGCTGAAGACAAACTACAATGGAGAACATACTGTCAATAAATAATGGTTTTGTAACGTTAGAGAGTAGACATACTTAAAGTTCTATTCCTGCTATAGAACACTCAGGTTTGTCTAAATTTGGGAGGATGTGCAGTTTGTGTTAATTCAGGTACTGGGATGTCACACATTCTGTCTCACACAAGAGAGGCTCTTTAAATTGGCCTTAAGCAAGCATCCCCACTATATCAAAACTCTCAGCTTCCAGCCAGTGGTGTATACAGTTGACCCTAGAACAACATGGGTTTGAACCGTGCAGGGCCACTTACAGTCGGATTTTTTTCAATAGTAAACAGTGAAGTATGACAGGATCCATGACTGGTTGATTCCTAGGCTGGGGGTTCAGCATTGGGAGTGATCCTGGTATTTAGCTGGTTTTTGAAGCCATGGGGGTTGACAAGACCACCAGGGAAAGCACTTTAGATAAGAAGGTAAGGGGGCCATACACGGAACCCTAAATAACACCAGTAGTGAACACCTGGATGGCGAAGGAGAGCCAGCAAAAGAGATTGAGAAAGAGTACATAGACAGAAAAAGAAGCACTTTATTAGTAACCTAATGTATTATTGCTCATGCTTTCACGGGCTGTGTCTCATATTTTTTCATATGAGTTAAGTATACCTTCTTACCAGGTATATTGCTTTTATTTTTAGATATAATGGTTTTTGATTCCTTGTGAACTAGACATTGAATTATAATTATTTTAGACAAGACACTTCAGAATTTGGACCATACTTTCATGTGGAGGAGTAGGAAAGTAAATCCAAACTCTTCCGGTTCAAGACACCTTTTTTCAAGGACAGGAGAAATAGAAAAAGGCAGTGGGAAGGAGGTGGGACTTAGAGCAATCAATTATAAGGGAGAATATTTGGAGAGGAAAACTCGTATTCCTAATGATGCAATGTTCTTTTACTTGCCTGTATCTTAAAAGAAGACCTAGATTATGTGATCACTGACAGCTAATGATGGACTTGTCCTAATGTATGAGTAAATGTAGATAATGTTTATGAGCTATTAAAACGACTTGTTTCCTTAGTAGTTAAAATTTCCCTCATATTTTCATCTGTGAGTCATCTAATCCTGTTATTTTCTACAGAACCCTATTGGTATTCCATAGTTATTTTTAATTGTCAAATTAAATTACTGGATTCAAGTGTTGGATATGCATGTGTGTATACAGTTTGACCCTTGAACAACACAGGGGTTGGGGTGCCGACCCTCCCTGTAGTTGAAAATCAGACTGTAACTTACAGTTTACTTATAGTTTATTATGGAAACTATCTTTCTGTTTTTATTCACCATGTTCAAGTCAGAAAACAAGAAGTGCTGAAAACAGGACATCAGTTCTCTTTGGGGATTTTTAAATAGTAGAATGAATATTGACATGGAGGGTGCAGCTGAGAGGGTTGTGTTGCCTGAGAAAAGCCATGTATAATTAAGATGAGGGGATGGAAGGCAGATAATGGGAAAGTTTGTGTATAAAGGGAGAATTGACTGTATCAGTGGAACCAGGATTTCACAAGCTTTAGTGGAACTAACTTGGAGGAATGGAAGAGCAAATAGACGATGTTTGGTGTGAATTTAGTTCCCAGGGCCACTGATCCACCTCAGAGTTTCTCAGCAGCAGCTCTAATGACATTTTGGGCTGGACAGTTCTTCCTTGCGGTGGCTGTCCTGTGCATTGCTGTGTGTTTAGCAGCAGCCCTGGTCTTTACCCAGTAGATGATGGTAGAACCACTCCATTTTCCCAGTGGTTTTTTTTTTTTTTTTTTTAATTTTTCTTCTATATTTTGGCTGTGCCACGTGGCATGCGGGATGGTTCCCCAACCCTGGCCTCCACAGTGACAGTGCCGAATCCTAGCCACCGGGCTACGAGGGAACCCCCTATTTCCCCAGTTTTGGCAACCGCAATTGCCCCTCACTTTACCATATGTTCCCTGAGAGGCAAAATGGCCCAAGTTGAGAACCACTGGTCTAGATAATGCCTGTGGGAAGCACTGAATGAGGATAGCAACCTGTGTTCAAGGTTGCAGTTAAGAGGAGATTGCTGATGAACTACCTTTTTGCTAAAGGTATGTCAAAGGCCCTTTGATTGGTGAGGCCACCTACAAACCCAACTTCCCAGGTAACTACCCAGAGCTGGGGGGTGGGGGGGTCTCCTTAAGTCTCATGGTATCTTCGTGGCTGTTAGCTCCCAGACGTAGTGGTTCCCAAATTTGAGTGTGCAACAGAATCACCTGGAGGGTTTATTAAATTACAGATTATTCGGCCCCCAAAGTTGCTAATTCAATAGATCTGAGGGCCTGAGAGAGGCTTCACATTTCTAACTCGTTCCCAGAGGATGCTGTTGCATCACAGAGACCACATTTTTTTTTTTTTTTTTTTTTTGCGGTACGCGGGCCTCTCACTGTTGTGGCCTTTCCCGTTGCGGAGCACAGGCTCCGGACGCGCAGGCTCAGCGGCCGTGGCTCACAGGCCCAGCCGCTCCGCGGCATGTGGGGTCTTCCCGGAACGGGGCACGAACCCGTGTCCCCTGCATCAGCAGGCGGACTCTCAACCACTGCGCCACCAGGGAAGCCCTTGACCACATTTTGAGAACCAGTTTTCTAGAGTAAACTGCCGTTGCCGTTATCTAGTGTTAGATCTTTCTTGATTACCTTTGTGATTTTCTTCATGCTCAGGCTTACTACCTTCAGGTTTTCTTGTTCAGTTTGCTCTTTCTGTTTAATCCTTGCGTTGTTTACTTCCCATCGTTCTTAATTGTCTTCCTTAATTCACATTCTGCACTGAGGGATGAAGGGAAAATGCCTCCTCTTTTCTTCTCTCTCTGGGCGTGTTTTTTTCTTTGCTTCAAACCCTGTGAGACTCAGTTTCCCTCATTCTACATCCTGTACCATCTCCTAGGGTTGCCCATCTTTCAGGACATCTGTGCCATAAGGATGGGTTACAAACATACACCACATTTGTCCAAAATCTGGGGTCACTCAGCATTTGATATGCTATTTTGACTGTAGTAACACATTTTAAGGAAATATCTGACTTTTAGATCCTTTTCTAAGCTGCAAGTGATTTCTTGGAATTCATCTTTCTACAAGGGACATTTGAATTATTTTGCATAAATGTGTAATTTTACACCTGCCCACATCAAAGCTTATCTGTGAATTTCCTGCCCACTCACACATCCTCTTGAGATGTCCCTATCAGACTGCATTTTATTACCCAGGAAAGATTACTTAGGGTCATATGCATTCTTAGAGATATCACTGTGTCCTGTCCTTTCTTAGTCATTAAAATGCTTTGTATTTTTAAATAGATATAGATTGGCTCTCAGGAGACCATCACTGTTTATATTTTTACAGATGCATTCCCTTTGCTGCATGTTGATAACAAACTCCCTATCCACAAGAAACAGAATCACGCGATCCTGTAGGAGAGGAAAAATTATTTTCCTCTTCCTTTCTGAGTTCTTAGCTGAGACCCCTGTAAAAAAAGAGACTAACAAGAGAACAATTAACAAGTCTATTAACATGTATATCTCATGTATACATGGGAGCTACCCAGGGAAAAATGAGTACCTCCCAGAGGTGGATCAGAATCCAGACTTCAATACCATCTTAATAAGGGAAAGGGGAGAAGGGAGAGACTAAATGGTTTTTAGGAAAGATGAATGGGTCCTAAGAAGAAGCTGTGGAGGTGTGACAATGTGACAAAGTTTGGCTGAGTGTAGTGTCAACCTCTGGTCTCCTCTCCTGTGACGAGTCAGTCCTCTCTGGTTGGTGAAATTCCAGGGGAGGGGACTTATGACAATTGAGTTCCTTTTGGAAAATCTGTCTTTAAACAAATAACGGTAGTTCAGAGAAAACTGCTCTCTGCATTTGCTGCTTCTGCAGTGCCTACAGCTCAAAATAGTCAGTAAAGGCAGGCGGCATATTTTGGGGCGGCATATTCTGCTACCCTTCCGTCTTACTCCAATTTGGGGACAGAGTAGACTGTTGCCTCTAACACCACCTGGTTTCCTGGTCCTGATTCTACTTACATAGCTGACCCCAGTGAATCGTCATAAGGTGACAATTCTGTCACTCTGGATCTTACAGTACGCTCGCTTTAGGTGTGCTTCACGGCAGGGGGCAATTTGGATTCTCGCACTGTTAGAAACGATGGCTCCTTAAGCAGCAGTGAGAGAGGACTTCACTTGATTTCTGCGACAGGCCCTGCTCGCTCCCACCCGTGCGCCTTCTCTAAAGCTGCCTTCCACTCTTACAAAGCTCAGCCCCTCCTTGCCAGGCCAGCTCCTGGTCACCCTTCCGCTGTCAACTTGCCCATGATCGCCTCACGACCTCAGAGAGCTCCTCCCTGGCGCCCAGGTCAAGCCACCCTGGAACACCTGTTCCTCTCCTTCAGGACACTGTGCACAGTGTAATTATTTAATTATTTGTAATAATATGATGAATGACGCACTCATCTGTGAGTTCTCTAAGGGCAGTGTCTATTTTTGGGGTCACTGTAAGTCCATGCTGTCAACCATAGGGCCTGGTGCCTGAAGGACCTCCATATTTAATGACTAGTGGTTCCCTGCATCATGTCTGCTATCTGGAATAACATTAAAAAAAAAAAGAACCCTGCTTCTAAACTTTCCCATTTGACTGCCCATGATCATATGACGCCCCTTCATTTTTACCCTCTTTGTTTTCATTCTCTAAGCTCTGCTGACAGAGCTGAATTCTTTAGCTTTTCTTTATAGGATGTGGTCTCCAGACCTCCTACCATTCTGGCTGCCCACTTTTGGATGTTCTGGGTATCAGCACAAAACACACGGAAGTGTTCTTTTCCTCTGTTCAAGCATGGTCCTTCTCTGATACGCATCAGGACTGCTTTAATGATTTTAGCCCCTGAATCACACTGCTGACAAATGCAAAAAATCTGGCCACTGCAGTGCTTCAGCTATTTGCGTGATACATTTAAATAATAAAGCAATATATGACCATTATAACAAACTAGAAAGTTCAGATGAAAAAGAATAATTTAAAATCACCAAATAATGCTGTCACCTAGAAACATCCAGTGTTAAAATTTTATAATCTTAGAGACTTTTCCCATGAGCTGTTTATATTGACATAAGTATATACATGTGTATGTGTGTGTGTGTGTGTATATATATATATATATATATATACACACACATGTTTGTGTATCATGAGCTCATATGTTCATTTTATATATATTTTATGGCTCTGTACACTGTCATATATTATGATGTCTCTTCATGTCAGTAAATATAGTTCTGTTCTGCCTTGGGAAGTAATGTGTATAGTAGTTAAAAATCCAGGATTTGAATCCAGGTGGAACTGGGCTCTGCATGCCATTACCACTTACTTAGCTATATGACCTTGGGTAGGTTACTTACCCTTTCCAAATTTCAGTTATATAGTTATATAACATATACTATTTAAAATAGTTACATAGTTAATATAGCTATATAGCATTCTATTTTATGGATATGCCAATTGATAGCATCTTTAGATTAGGTCCCCCCAATCCTACAATTTAATTTTTGAATCCTAAAGTTGGATTTTATATTTTTGTACTTGTTAAACTTTATCTTGTTGACTTCAACCCAATATTTCAGGCTTTGGAATAATTTTAAAATACTTCTCAATCTTTATCTCTTGGATCTGTACATCATATATAAATTTGATAATCGGACAACATTTAATCCAATTTATAGATGGAAGTGTTCAGCACAGTAAATGTAGTAGAGAACTGCACGTCCCATTGTTGTTATCATTACAGTAGTACCCCCTCTGCCATCGCCCTAGGGCTGTGAATCCACTGATCAAGAGACTTTGGCTAACACTACTGAGTGTTGAATCAATCCAACAGATTGGTATATTCCTGATCAATTTCCCTCTCTGGTCCCAAGGAAAGGAGAAAGAAATGCTGTCAGAAGCTCTGATTGAATAAGAATATATTATCTTTTCAGCATTCTCATAATCTACCTTTTCAGTAAGAGTTTCATAAAAGTAAATAAGGTTAGATTAGTCTGATGAAGTTTTAGTGAACTTATACTCACTCCTTGAAATTTTAACATTTTTATTAATAATATAGGAGCTATGGACATATGATTTAAATGTAACTACCTCTGGAAAAGGGAAATCTATAGCAACACATCTACACCAACATAAAAATATAAGATAGATCCATTCCAGCTTTTTACTTTAAAAAGAGATGGGGGGAAGGGAAGGTATGCTTTAGAGGGAGAAAGGAAAGAAAGGAGAAAGAAGATAAATTGGAGGATGGAGAGAATCTTTATTTGCTTCATTATTTTTTTCTTGGCAGAGCACTCTATGTTAAGAAAAGGAAAGGACATGCCGAAGTAGTGCCATGCTTAAAAGAAGCCATCATAGCAAAATGCGTATAGATAAATGCCGCCTACGCATATTACGAAACGTACATGTTTACCATTTCTTGTTCACCTGGGGTGGTTCACTCTATGCATAATAATGATTATTATTAAAATAACATAATAGTTTTAAATAATATTGTGGTTATGCTCTCAAAAGCACTCTTTTTTCTTTAACATCTTTATTGGAGTATAATTGCTTTACAATGTTGGGTTAGTTTCTGCTGTATAACAAAGTGAATCAGCTATACATATACATATATCCCCATATCTCCTCCCTCTTGCGTCTCCCTCCCACCCTCCCTATCCCACCTCTCTATCAAAAGCAGCCTTTCAGTATCTTTTTTTAGTTCTTCAGTGCACCTCAGTAGGTTGGTAGGGGATCTCTCAAAAAGGAGAAGAGACAGAAAGGCTAAGTGATTTTCTCCAGAAGATCACAGCAAGTTATTACTGGAATTAAAACCATAAACCGGAGGTTCTATTAGCAGGATCCTCATCTAAGAATTCAGTAAAATTTCCTTTTGTTCTATTCTAGGAGAGTGAGTCAGACTCAAGTAGTACGTTCTAGAGGAACATCCAGGATCCAGTCCTCACCTGCTTTGACAGGCTCCTCTCCCAAAGCTCCTCACTGCATATCTCATGTTCCAGGAACACCAAGCGGCTAGTAGTTTTCCCTACCCTGCACCAGGGCTGCTTCATGCCTTTGCATCTTAGGCAATATAAGTCCATCTAAATAAAGTGCCCTTCACACCTTTCTATACCTGGAAGATTCTTATGTCTGTATCAAACTAGCTCCTCTTCTCCAAGTAGCCTTCACTGAACCTCCAGCAAGGGCTCATGTGTGGCCATCCTAGCACTTGACATTGTAAGGTTCTTACTGTTACATTTACCTCTCTATGTGCCTCTTCTTTACTACAAATTCTTAGCACACTCAGAACCTAACATGTAGTGACTGCTCAAATATTGTTCAAGTGGACTAAACTAACAGGTTGTCTGTACCAAATAGGATGTGAGAGTAAATCTAAATCAATGAATAAATAAATGTCCTTAGACCATATTCTATTTAGAAAGAAATTTAGTGTGATTTTTGAAAATACAATTTTCATATGGCTACTCTATTGATAGCCATTGTTTATATTGTTACACATCTAATTAGTGTTTTGCCCAAGTGGGCAAAACATGAGTATTTTTTATCCAGAAGCAACCTGTGTTATATTTCAATGGCTAATGGATTTAGGAAGGTTCTTTAAGGAAGCAGTTCTATTTTCATTCAGGTTCCCTAAGAGGTTGGAGGAATCTTTATCAGAAATTGTAGCATTTTGACAATATCTATCTTTTTAAAACATTCTGACATCCAAGTGATTTGATTAAATTTAGTTTTTAATAGGTATGAGGGAATTTTAAAATATTATACCCACAGGATAATTTATTCATGGGGGATCATTTTGTACGTGATGAATCTCTTTCCTTTTCTGGTAGAAATAGAAAAAAGTGGATTGCAGCTGCTAACTTAATAATTTTACTGATAACTAAGAATGGAACAGATCTTGCTGTGAGTTATATAATCAGCTTAAAAAGCACTCCATATTCATTCTGTGACAGAGTATAAAAAACACAAGGCAGAGAATATGGTTATTAGAATTTCTTCCCTGCAAAAGCTTAATGATGTTATATTCAATACTACAGTCAGATAAAGATTGGGTTCGAGTGAGCAAACAGCCGCCCAAGGAATGTATCTTAATGTCAGCCTTAAGTGGCTTTTCTTTTTCCAGCTAAGGAAATCTAACAGGATATTAAAAAACATATTAACCTTCAAAATAGGTTTAGATTCTGCTATGCTTCTGAAGAGGCAATATGAGACTTCTGAGAGCTATGTTTAGTAGAAGGTTTGACCCATAGAATTTGTAGAAAGGGGTCACTTAAATTTAGTTTGAAAGCCAACACTCGCGTGTGACTCTGTCTAATATCACACCCTCCAATCCATTCTTCACGCAGCTGGTACAGTTATCTTTCTAAAGGCACATCTGATTATGTGGTTCATCTGTTGCAAGCCCTTTAGTTGTGGAATCTAAACACATTAGGTTGGCAGACTAGGTCCTCTGAAAGCAGGTCTTGAAAATAACTGCCCTTGAAATCCATGCTTGAGCCCTAAGGAGCAACTCCTAGTGTGCAGAGCACCTCAGCCATTGACTATTTCTTATTTTAATGCAACCATCCCTGTCAGCCTGGAATGGATGGTCTCGGTCCATTCTCCCAGGGGAATTGATCACCCCCTCTCTTGCACCCATAATTTACCACTACACCACTGTTCTTTCAAGCCACTCTTAACGTTTTGTGTATGCAATTACTCTTCTCTCTTTGACTCTAAGCTTTTATTATGTCTGTGTGGCACTTGGTTGACTAGATTTATGAATGGATTCACCCATACCTGAGAGACGTATTGAACGTGATTGCTCTCTCTTGAAAACAATATCGTTCGTGGGAGTTTTGCCAACAATTTCAAAATAAATGGTCTCCAGCTTGGGATGTTTTCCTGAGCTGTTATTATTATACTTACCGATTTTGTTTTCATGTTGTAGTTTAAAACATTAGAGACGAGTAGCTTTGGTTTATAATTTCAGCTCTTACTCAAATACTTAGATTCCTACAGAAGAAAATACTTTTGGCTAAGAAAACCAGCATAGTCAGCAAAAATGCTCAATTTTGACCTTTTTTCCCCATAGAAATTTGTCTTCCAAAAATGTGCCCGTTGATCCATTTTGCCCTCCACTGGTGTTTTTGGATGGGTTTAGGATTTTCTGGGGAGCAAACATGAACAAGGCATCACCATTTTTAGCTAGATTCCTAACCATTTAGAGTGATTCTGTGTTATTTTGTTCCTTGAGCTGTCACTAATCTTGGCTGCTGGATTATTGTTACGTCTGAGTTATCTTAGTTATATAAAGTCAGAGATTATCATGTTAGGTATTATATGTAGTTATAGAATTAGTCATTGCTGTTCTCTGTAGGCATAAAAGTAAGTTCTGAAGTAGACACCATCACTGGGGCATAGAGCGTTGAGTTAATTTTGTCTATCTTCCTTTTATTTTTGAAGTGGAGAAAGCTGAAGTCTAGAATCTTAAGTGATTATCTAGGATTTCATGGCAAATTCAGAGAAGCACTGAGCCCCACGCAAAGTATTTCCAAAATGCCTCCCCTGCCTTTTGGATCTGAAAACCATTTCAGACTACTCAGGAGGTAGCAGGCGTGGAGTTACAGTGTAGCTTGCTTTCCATTGGTGTTTTCATTGTCCCTTTGTAGAAGACTGCCACATGAATAATTAATCCTCAATGAACTAAGAGACTGAAGCACAAAGCTGCCTTATAAGTACTGGCTTTATCAAAGTGACTATATACTTTCAGGTGATGCCCTAAAAGTATCCAAAAAGCTGATTTTTTTAAAAAAAGCTGATTTTCTACTTGAATTAGCAGAAACTTTGACTAGTGAGTGAAGATCTCAAATTATAATTACTCCTGTTAACAAGTGTGCCTGTTACTTGCCTATGGTTTGCAAGACTCCACGTTGAGCTGGGTCAGCACGGATGGCCTCGTGGAGCTACGGATAAGCTAATAAGAGAGGCAAGGGAGGGAAAACAGCCTCAGGGAAACATGCGGGTAGTCCTGGAGTCCTTTATAAATATATCTCCACACCACTCCCTGCCTGGCACCTGACCGGGTTCTTCCTTAATAGGTCAACCATTGTTGCTAGGCGGCTTTAATCATTTTGCAATTTCGAGTTAAGAAAAAGTAATACCATAGCTTTGTGTCAGCTTTCTGCCTTTTATTCATAGTAAGAGGACATAAAAAGTTCTTGAAAAATGCCCTGTCTTGGAAACCTTGCAAGAAGGTAGCCCTTTCAATCAGAAAACATTTCAAATAGCAGCACTGTCAGCCTTCTTGCTTTGAGCTGATAATAGGGACAGTACGTGGGTTGGAGGAGGGGGAAAGAACAGCCTTTAATTCTGCCTACATCAGGAGCACTTTAAGGGAGGAACTCGACCTTTTTTGTGTCCTTTAAAGCCTACAGTTGTGCTAAACATGCAGTCTGCACTTTGGGGTGGTTGCTGAACGAGTGAATGGGTGTGTTGGATGGATGATGGAAGGATAAATGGACATAGATATTTTACATTGACTTTGTGTCATTTTGAATGACACAGGATCTCTAAAATAAATTTGTCTCCTCATAATGGAATACTTTTTCTTCCTTTTTTATTTGCATGAATAAAATAATTATCCTCTTATTCTTCTCTAGTCTCACATGAAAAAAAAGAGCCTTCTTTGTAAAGCTACCCACCTTTCTTCTGGATTACCTCCCATCCTCCTTCTTTGGGACCTGACCCCTTAATTGTCTCTCTCTTCCCTAACGTCTGCCCCTTCAGAAGGCGTTGACTCTCTGGCACACCATTTCCCCTTGTTCAACACTCAGCTCTTTAAAGGAGTGGTAGGTACCTAGTGCTTTCCCTCCCAGTTACTTCTTAATTCTCTGCAGCTCAGCTCAAACTCTTTGAGGATAAATATTCCCACACTTAAGATGGAAACCGTAGTACCCCCTGGCAAGGTGGTTTTTAATATTTGCTTACTGTCTGCCTACTTATAATTGATAAGTGGTTTCTCTAATTATGATGATTTGGGTCGACAATTCTCACAAAGAAAAGTCTTTTTTTCCCCAGGCTTGGAGAGCCTTTCTTTTCCCCCTTATTTTCCTTAATTTTCCCTCCAGCAGCATGTCCTCTGTGAAGCTCCTCATTGGTTATTCAGCTTTGCTCCTGTTTCTACTTGATGCTTATTTGCTTATTTAGTTTTCTTATGGTAATTACATGAGACTACGTAATAGCACATATTTTACTTAAACAATTCTCAGCATCTAATTCAGTGCTGAGCACATAGTAGGTAATTAATAAATACTTCTCAATTGACTAAACTATTACAGATGTATGGGGGAGTCACTCTTTTGAGTAAACCTGATTGCCAGTTTATTAAGGACTCTGAATGCCCACAAAAGTACATTCATCGTGGTAATTTAACTGATTACCTTTTCTTCTTGCAGGAACTTCAGCTATTACAATAAGTAAGAAGCCCTTTGCGTCTTTATTACTGTCTTCTTGATCCATATATTGATTTTAAGGTTGGTTTGTTGGACACTTTACTGTATTCCTTTTCATCATAGTTGTGAGTTATTATTTCAGAATCAGGAAACATGATTCATAGACAAAGGGACTGACTAGGTAATAGAGTATCTCTGATTGTAAACTAAAGATATTTTGGGATGCATAACAAGAATTCACAGTAAAAGGCTTACATATTTTGCAGACCTTCTAGGACTGATTAACAGTCTTCTTTGGAGTGTGCATGTGTGTGTGTGTGTGTGTGTGTGTGTGTGTGTGTGTGTGTGTTTTGCACTGGGTTAAGGATGAGAGGGCAAAGGATTGCTAGCAATCCTAGATGGTAACTAGAAAGAGAATCAAGGCTTTAACTATATGTTACTATCATGCTTTCCTCTTAAAGAAAAATACTTTCTGATGTGAAATACAACTGCTTCCAGTTCCAAACTACATGATTCCCCTCTAAGGGATTTGCCAAAATGGCACAAAATGGTGGGGGTAGGAGCAATTTTAATGTAAAAACAATACAACTGAAAAGAAATTCAGAGCCATGCTTCACTGGACAGAATTGCAGTTCAACTGAATTTGGTTGATTTTTTGTAAGTCTGCCAAGAATCTGAAGATATTAAGTATTCTGTTATTTTATTATTATTTTTTAAAGTAAACTGAACTTATCAAAGTGCCTTTGAAAATCTATTAACCTTTTATCCTAATCCAAGTAGACAACTTCCTTATTCCGTGTGTCATTAACCTCCACTATCACCTCCAGTTGACTTCTAGCAAAGTAGTAAAAATGAAAAGTGACTTGTGATAGATGCTCAGCACACTCATATGGTGTGTTCCTTTTTGTTCTTGAGTACTATGAGTTATGTAGTCCATGCTATCATTTTGGAAATGTCCTTAATTTCTTTATATGTGGGACCCTGTATCTCACAGATCTCATATCACTCCTAACTATGGTGATTCCTTGAGAAAGGAGAAATGTGTGACATTGCGTGTCTAAAAATGTCTTTATTTTATGTTCATGCTGTGCTGATAATTTTGCCAGTTACAGACTTTTAGATGAAAATTATTTTTCATGAGAATTTTGAAGGCATCACTCTCTTGTCTTCTAGATTCCAATGTTAATATTGAGACTCCGATACCCCTTTTTCCTAATTCTTTGTATGCAACCTTCTCTCTCACTCCACTGCCTAGGATTTTTAAGTATATGGTGTGGATCTTTATTGATTTTCTAGACATTTTCAAGGACTTTTCAATTTGGACACTCATATCAGTCAGTTTTGAGGAATGTTCTTTTATTTCTTTGATAATTCTAGATAGACTGGTCTTTCCTGCTGAAACTGCTATTAGTTAGATTTTGGACCATATGGATTTTCTAAACTAGTATTTTTGGTGTTGTTTGTTTCTAAGCCCTTTCTTTGTCGTTTTTTTCCTCCTTGGGACATATTTTCTTGCTTGCATCTTCTAATTCTATTATTGGACTTAAACATTTTCTACTTACATACTTTTAATTTCAAAGAACTCTTTTTTTGTGTTTTTATCATCCTTTGTATGACATTTTGTTCTTAATTCATGCATGCGTGCAATGTCTTTGATCTGTGATGCTATCATTGTCAATTATCTGAAATTTCCATTTTTGTTTCTTTTGTTTTTTCTCCGATTTCATTCTCTATCTTTCAGTTGGAGACTTTTCTCAAGTGTTTGGTAATTCTTGCTTTTCTACTCATGTTCATGCTTAAACACCAATAAGAAGCTTTGTGAGAAAGTTGGGTGTGTTCATTCATCAGCTTTTCTGTGATCAGCCAGATCATTCTTGGCTGGGGACCCCCAAATTCAGTCTGAGTACATTTTCCCCCAGTTTCTCTAGAGCAGGATTCTCCAGTCTCCTTTGAAGGCAGCATGAGCCTGGCTGTTGACATCCTAGAGCTGGCGGGAAGGAGGGATGGGTGTCTCGGTGTTTTCTCACCCCTCCCCCACCACTGTCCCTGGTGTCCTTGAGTCTTGATAGTCTCAGGCTTAATTTCTCTGTAGAATATTTCCTCACACTCCTGTGGCAATGAGGGATGAGTAATCACATAATAAGTACGTTGGATGTGGGGATGCAGAAAAATTAATGCTCTTTATAGAGACTTTCAAAATATTCTCTTATTTTCAAACTTCTTAGTCCAATATACTCTTCCCTTACACTCTTCCTGTACTTCCAACTCCTAGGCGTTTTCTAGGTTCTGAAGGGTAAATTGAAGTGAATCTCCCTGGTGTCCTCCTCAGTAGGCACCTTCCTTATTCCTACTAACGTTTTTGGCTGTATCTCATGGGAATTGGGTTTGGTGTCTGTCTGCTAAAGTGACTAAATCTTAAAAAAAGACTGGCCTACTATGGAGAACAATATGGAGATTCCTTAAAAAACTAAAAATAGAACTACCATATGACCCAGCAATCCCACTACTGGACATATACCCCAAGAAAACCCTAATTCAAAAAGAGTCATGTACCACAATGTTCACTGCAGCTCTATTTACAATAGCCAGGACATGGAAACAACCTAAGTGTCCATCGACAGATGAATGGATAAAGAAGATGTGGCACATATATACAATGGAATATTACTCAGCCATAAAAAGAAATGAAATTGAGTTATTTGTAGTGAGGTGGATGGACCTAGAGTCTGTCATACAGAGTGAAGTAAGTCAGAAAGAGAAAAACAAATACTGTATGCTAACACATATATATTGAATCTAAAAAAAAAAATGGTCATGAAGAACCTAGGGGTGGGACGAGAATAAAGATGCAGACCTACTAAAGAATGGACTTGAGGACATAGGGAGGGGGAAGGGTAAGCTGGGACAAAGTGAGAGAGAGGCATGGACACATATACACTACCAAATGTAAAATAGACAGCTAGTGGGAAGCAGCTGCATAGCACAGGGAGATCAGCTTAGTGCTTTGTGACCACCTAGAGGGGTGGGAAAGGGAGGGTGGGAGGGAGACGCAAGAAGGAGGAGATATGGGGATATATGTATATGTATGGCTGATTCACTTTGTTATAAAGCAGAAACTAACACACACCATTGTAAAGCAATTATACTCCATTAAAGATGTTAAAAAAAAAAAGGCTGGCCTTATTGAGGAGACTTACATTATGTATGGAATAGACTGGTATATAGCTATAGGTATATAGATAACTCAACTAAAAGTAATTTAGAAAGTCCACAAGGTCCAAAATCTAACCAGTACTGTGCAAATTTCATCAGGAAGAACAAAACAATGTAATCTATATGGAAATTATCAAAGAATAATGAAATGAAGGCTAACATTATGGTACTTTAGTGTATCTGTGATGATGTTGTTCTCTCTCTCTCCGGCTACTTCCAAGATTGGGCTATGTAAAACCGGGAGCCTAATTGGAAATGCTGATTTATAAACCGAGAGACCTAAAATATTAACATGTGATCATGAATTACTTTTCCTGTATTGAGATATGGGAAGGCCTCTGAAGGAATGGGCTGTGGACGTGTATTGATGGGAAAGTAGGTTTAAGTGGAAGCGGTCATAGAGAGGAAAAAAAGGAGATGGTTTTAACACTGTGGCTTCTAGTCGGCCAAGGTGCTGCCTGGTAGCCTTGGTGTTAGTGTGGGTTGAAAACAGGTGCTTTCCTGGGAATGGGGGCGTCACTGACACAACTGCCAGAATGGCCCTAGATCCCAGAAGTTCCCTTCTTATCATAGTGGGTTCTTTTGAAAAATCTAGGACATCCTTCACGTGATCATCTCAAAGATAACTAAAAAGCAGAGCACATTTTAGAGTACAAAAGGCAAAATTCTAAATATCGTAGAAAGCTAGATTATTTCCAGTAGAGTTTATAACGTGTGAAACATGAAGTTAGAATTCCAATCACAGAAACCTTGTACTAATGCACTCTTTTATCCCAACCTCGTCTGTAATGATTGGCAGTTCTGCATAATAGATCTTGAATCTTGGTGCAACAGGGCAACGTTGAAGCAAGAGAGGACGTCTCGTTTGCTTTTATTTCACTGAGTAGAGCTACATGACACTGCTGTTTCTGAAGCGTGGCTATCATTTGTATGCTTTGCTGCAAACAGCCTTCCTGGCTGCAGTAATTTAGGGGCATCTGAGAGCTAAGTCTGAAGGTGCAGTACTGCGCCATCAGGCAAGCACTGAGTAGGATGTCCTCTGAGGTGGGTTTCATTTTGTAGGTTGTGTGCAACACGCATTTCTGTTGATCCACCGGATCTACCTACCAACACGTCTGGAAGATAGGACGAAGCCAGGGATGTTCAAATCAACTTAACATTTGTTTAGGCAAATCAACTTAAAAATAATTGTGTCAGCCCAAATCCAGCAGAGTGCGTGGGCTGCTCAGGCTGGGTCTTCTGGTTTACCTCAGGTGCTTTGCTAGGAGGGCTGGAGCACACCCCTTTTGACATCATCTCTCTGTGTGTGATTGGAGAGGCTGGGACCTGAACAGATGGCCTTGATCTGGGCTCCCATGACTACCAGGCATTCCAGGCAGGCAGATGAGTGATCTGGCTTGTTCCTTCTCTTTTAAATTGCTGTCAGCCAGAGAAAAATGGTGAAAATAAATCAATGGCTCCCTCCTCCAGACCCAGCATGTACCTTTCAGTCATCAAAATAAGAAACATCCTGTGGTGGCTGTTGGGTGATTTCTCTGATAGAAGGAGCCCTTCACACACTGGAGATGAACATAACTGGAGATGAGGCCGACTCATGCCTCAGAAGGGACGTTTTTTTGTCAGGGCCAAAAGTTGGCACTGAATGGACAGAAGCAGGTTTGGAGGGAGCATTGTTTATTCACTCCCAGATGCTTTGCATCCTTTGGGACTGGGCTCCGTAGTTTTGGTAACTGGTTGGTAACTGTTTACATCTCCCATCCTCAGAACACAGGAAGTCACAAACAGGAACCCTGCTCAGTATCTCTGGCAGTGCCCTTGTGTTCCTGCTGTACCGAAGGCTGAGGGGCCTCTTCTTGTGTCACATCCATATTCTTGCCACTTCACTGAGTCCAGAGGAAACTGTAATCGAGAGACTCAGTTTAAGTAAGACCAATACTGTAGCTTTAACTCTTGTTTCATCTTCAATATTAACAAGTTGACCCTGAGCTTGGCAACTTTTTGGAGTCACATGTCAAAAAAATTGTTTCTGGATCAGGAGAGTGTGGGATCTTTTATTTTTTAAGATTTGAAATATCATTGCGTGATTAATTAATTATTAGTATATTAACAGGATGACCTTGAACTAGACTGTTTCATGACCCAGTTTCCCTTTATTTGGAATAAATACCGCCCCCAACCTTGCTCACAAATCTATGAGTCATATTCTCACACATGCAGACTGATTTTCTAGTTGTCATGGACGTTGATGTGTTTTCAAACAGTAAACATTTCACGTATGTACATATGTGAGAGCTATGTTGGGGTTAAGGTAGAAGGGAAGTTCTACTTTTTGGAATGAATCTGAGATATATATATATATATATATATATATATATATATATATATATATGAGGCTTTTCAATTTTGAAAGCTTCATCTGGCCTGTGGGTGGCATGTTGGATATCCCAAGACTTACTTAGTGCAGTATGTTAATCTAGTTCCCAAATTTTACATAGCTTGACACATAGAACTGGTAATGTTTCTAGAAATACCATAAATAGAAATATCTTTGTAAGACCTTTACTTTGTGATCTGCTTCAAGTTGTCTCACTAGTTAGCTAGAAGCATTATGGGACAGTCAGGTCAGAGCATTGAAAGTGGGACTTCTGGTCTTATTTCTGATTTGGTTTATAACTGAGCTTTATAACTATTTCTTGAGAAATATTGCTTATCATGTCTCTTCACTGATGCTTAAAATATATGTATGCAAAATAAAGCTGTCTAACTTGCAAGGCTTTTGGGAGGGGTTCTTTATAAATGTGAAGGCACTCAGATGTAAAAATTATTAATGACTGAAATACTTAAAACTGTCAGGAAGGATGGCAACATTTCAGCCAGCCCTCGAGAGGTGACAAGTCTGCTGTGAGTTAGTCATCCTCTGTGGATGATGTATTTGAGGACGTGATGCAAAGCAGTTGAATTTATAAAAAAGATGTCGGTAAAGCTCTTTTTGGAGAAGTCATGGATTGCAGCCTTAAATTCTGGGAAAATGGAATTTTCCCTCAGCTTTACAAATGTGGCAGCAGGGATCCTCACTATTTTGCATTTTTGGATTCTTATTAATGTTTCACACACACATAGAGTCAATAAAATCTGTGATAATTAAAAATGCTATCTTAAAGGTATATTTAAAAATATTAACATATAATGGCATCTCGTAAGAATGACTGTTTTACTTCAGTTGCTTCATTTATGCATTTTCTTTGGAGAAATGGGCAGTCAGCTATTTGTTCGTTCTTATCCTTGTGTTCAAACGTATGAAACAGAGTTAGGCCTTTATGTCCCAGGGAAGCACCACGACTCTTAGCACAAGAAAACTTTGAAAATTATCTCTTCTTTTTCCTACCCTTACAACTTACAGTCAGCCACCTAACATGCCCTTAAGTTGGTGGAAAATATTGACTGAGAAGGAAGTACAAAGAAGAGAAAAATGAGACCAAAGAGGTGAAGTAACTTATTTTACTCGTAATTCAGTTCTTGCACAAATATGTCTTGCGCTGGGTGCTCTGCTGGTTGCTATTTCTGTGCCCTTCCTATTCCATTATGGTGCCTGCCCATCTTTGCGGTGCGGGATTTGCTCCATGGAAGTTTACTTTTGTTTCCATGGGAAGAATTTTCTTGGTGCCTGTTCTCTTCACATAGACTCAGTGGACCTCCTCAGTTTCCTCATTTATTAAATGAGCATGCTGTACTACCAACTGCAGACTTTCTTGATTCTATCATCCATTAATTACACATGAAAAATGCTGTTGAACCCTGAAAATCCTTCATTGTGCATTTTATTCATCATGCTGTGTTTTATGTTTACTTCACCTTGTCTTAAAGATGGCATGAGAAATAGTACTGTAATGCCCCTTGGTGATACAGTGCTCAAATGAAGGGTTCAGTTATTTTAAACAGTTGGTTACATTTTGCTTTGGGTCTTATGTTGTGAACAAGCTGGGCTTTGTAGCACTGTCATGATTCTCCCTGCCTTTTCCAGTGGTAAGTGCAGACCCACATTACAGCACTGTGAACTGTGGAGCCCAGGGCCTAGCAAACTGTGAATGTATAATAACGAGGCCAAAATTTAGCTAATAGATGCAGGCTGAGGATACACATATGTGATGGAGCAGAACATCACTTCCATTTGGGGCCCAAGGTGTTGGGATTGTACCGGAATCTATAGTAAATTGCATAAACTGGAACTGTGTCTTTTGGGGCCTTGGAATATTAAAAATATTAGAGAATAGAACAGTTCAGAATATAATCATTAAACTGCTTTGTAACTTTTGACCTGGGATAATGTACAAGTGGCCATTCCTTTGTTGGCTGTTTGCCGTGTTTTAAGGATTTTGCTGACTGCTTTACGTATAGCATTTTGTTTAATGAGTATAATAATTCTGTGGCATAGTTTATTGTCCACACTTTACAGAAACAGACACTGAGTTGCAGAAAGGTTAAGCGACATGCTTAAGCACTCAAAGCTGCTATTCAAGTCGAGGACTGTCCGATTCCAAAGCCATACTCCTAATCACTATGCTGTGATTCTCCCCACATCACCCAGTCATTGACCACATTTTTATTGGCATATTACTCTTTTTGATGCCAGGGAAACAGAGAATAAAATAGATAAATAATCCTGATCTCACGGAACTATCATTCTTATAGGCAAGATGGTCAATGAAGAAATGGGTAAAATGTATAGGATGTCATATAGTAACGGCAGCTTTGGAGAACAATAAAGCAGTGAAGGGAGTAGGGAGTGATGAGCAAGGGGGTGGGTCTTGCAGTTTTGAGTAAGGTGGTCAGGGAGGCCTTGCTGAGAAGATCACACTGGAACAAGGGCATGAGTGAAGGCATAATTGAAGCGGTAGTGGGGTGGAGTTGAAACATACTGGAAAGGGCTCAAGAGAAAGGAAGAGAGAGGAGTTGGAGAGAGAAAGAGTGAAGACAACTCTTTGAAGTCATGTGTCAGAAACTGGTCCTGGATCAGGAGAGTATGGGATTTTTTTTTTTTTTTTTAAAGATTTAAGATTTCATTGCATGGTTAACTGCTAAGTGCTAATGGTCTAGCGGAGAAGGAAAATTGATTGATAATGCACAGGAGAGACGTGAGAATTTTACCAAAATGTCTCAGAGGAGGTGAGATGGATGGGACCTAGTGCAGAAGTGGAGGGCTCGATCTTCCGAGCACGGAAAATGGTTCACCAAGATCGGAGGGAAGGCAGAGGGTAGGCGCACAGCGCAGGTCGGTGAAGAGCTGCACCTGTGGGAGTTGAGGGCATTCTCTTCAGATTGCTCCTATTTTCTCATTGAAAAAGCAAAATCAGATCTTGGGCTGAGGGTGCAGATGGGCGAGGCTGTGTTGGAAATCCGAAGAGGGAACGGTGCAGAATTTTCACTGGAAGAGTGATAGAGTGGCTGGAACATATCTCCGCAGTTTCATTGTCTGCCAGCATTAAGGGTCCACTTGGGGTTAGTGGCCATGTGTTCAGAGTGAAACAGTTGGTGTGACTGTGGGTTCTTTTTCCGAGGAGTGAGCGTGCTTCCCAAACCAGGTCAGGATGCGCAGAGGAGGTGGAAGGGGTTTTGCCGGAAGAGTGTAGTAAGGAAGATAATAATCATGAAATTTAAGCTGGGCAGGTGGGAAGTGAGGACATGGGGGGTGGTGAGGAACATGGACATGTGATGAGATCAATGGGTTGTGAGCCCTGGGAGGGTCCAAGAGCCAGGGACTGAGGCGGAAAACAGGGATGGTGGTCTGAGAGTGGGATGCTTGATGATGAGGTGACAAGTCTTGGCTGTAACCATAAGTCTGAGCAGCTGAGGGGGCCAGAGGATGAGATCATTGGAGGACCTGAAAGGTCACCATTAGTTGGAAAGGGAAACCACCAAGAACTGGGGTTCTTGTGTTGGGCTTCTTCTAGAGATTGACGATGAGCTAAGATTGAAGAACTCCTACAAGGGAGTGGTTGTGGCCAGAGGTCAGCAGTGCTCGTGGGAAGGAGCAAGTTGTTGGCGGGTTTTAAGGAAGAACAGTCTGCTCGCAGTGAGCGTTGCCCACCAGTGGGACTGAGGACCTGTGGGTCTTTGGGGAGCAGGGAGGGAAGGGAGAACCCCCTGCTGAGGAGGAGGGGGCCGAGGAGGACACCAAGCCCGCGTCATCCTGGTGGTGTGGAGAAGAAGGCAGCCTTCACTCACGGGGCCAAGAAGAAGCCGAGTCCTCGGAGGAGAGCCAGGTCTCGGCTCGCAGCAAGAAGCTGAAGTGGGGAGACAGAGGGCGCTGGGCAAGGAGGAGTTGTACTAATGAGCATGGGCTTTGGCGGACGCAGTGTAAGAACTTTAAGAGCTGGGGCGCGGTGGACGGGGCCAGAGAGGAGCATGTAAAGAGCTGCACGGGATGGTAGACTGAGAGAGTAGAATGGACCGGAACTCCTGGGCCACTTCAAAGCGGAAAATCAAGTGAGCACCCATGCTTGCTGGGCAGACAGCGGTGCGGAGGGTGGGTGTGATGCGCGGTGAGGAGGAAAGGAGGTTGGTCAAGAGCGTGTGGGGCTTGGGGATTCTCCTCCTCCTGAAAGTGATGGTGCAGAGGCTTGCAGAGAGCAAGTTGCACCTTGAGCACCAGCATATCTGGAATGCTCTTCTGAGTCCGAGAACGTGAGCAGTGCTAGGGCACACGCTTGTTTCATACTAGACACTTCTGCTAAGGAACTCATTTTCTTCATTTGCGAGAGTACTCAGCTGTGGAGCTGCAGATTTTCCCCCTTGTTTTAAAAAAAATTTTCATTAATGTTACTGAAAGCAGAGAAATAGGTAGTTGAAATAGTTCATGCAATTTTGGAGGACTGGAGAGCCATTCCTAGGTGGCAGGTGATTACCTGACATTCTTCAGCTTTATTTTGATGAAGATACCTGGAGATGTGAGCCCAGTTGCTGGAAGCTAATTATCCATTTAACTTTTGTTTTCAATTTGAATTTTTGGAGTTTTGCTGGGTTTATCCTATACTAGACTGAACTATTACTCTTGTTTAACACATGAGCCGAGCAGAACCTTCTCTGTAAGTCTGCCTTCTGTGGAGGAATAATTGGGATTATTTTCTTGACTTTTTGTTCCGTTCTTATTCTATAGTTTATCTATTTTGGTCTTTTATGGCCTTTCTTTTTCAGGCACAATCTCCAGGACACTGGAACATTCATTTCCTCTCATGCATTTTTTCTGGATCTTTTTTTCTTTTGCCCTTTTAAATTTATTTTAAAATGTAGGATTTAAGTAGCATATCAGATTTTAAAATGCTTTATAATCATTTTGAACTGTGTTCTTGTGCCGCTGTTCCTCCTGTCATCCCAACCCTGTTTCCTAACCAACGTGGTAATAGATGAGGACTTTGTTCTCCAGTGAGTGATGAGGAAATGGTGCTAAATATGCTATTTATTGTCTATTTGCTAATCATTAATTTGTCCCAAGGAAATAATTCACAAGGCTAAGGAAATCATAAGAAGGGGGTCAACATTCTTCTTTTGGTTTTGATTTATTTAAATTGAACTTAGATTATGGGATAATTCTCTACTAAGTTTGGCCTGATTATATTAACAGTTTTATTTGGCATTGTGCAGTTTGTGGCTTTTAGCATGTTAAATGACATTTTTGAAAAAAATTTTGGCTGCCATATTTTCAGCGGAGAAATTTATTTTCTCTAGTCCTTTGCATTTGAAGTTTGATTATTGTTCTTGGGCTTTGGGGCTTATTCTTTACATTTGGTTTGTTATTTGAGACTGTGATTTAAAACTTGAATTAAACAATATCAGAATGATTATGATTCATCTCACATCTCAATCCCATAAATAACAGTGACTATAAGTTTTCCTTTTCTCTCAGGAATGCTCAACCAGATGCACAAGGAGTGATTTGCTGATTTATTTTGCTTTGTTAAGCATCACCTGTGTCCATTGGAGCAAGTGTGAAAAAAAAAATTGGCATTTAAAATTTATTGAACAAACACTTTTTCTTTGTTTATACCAGGCACTGTTTATGTACACTCAGGGTGCATCAATGAACAGATGGATAAAAACAAAAAAATCTGTGCCTTCATTGAGCTTATATTCAATTTAGGATAGGCAGGGGGCTTGGGGGATGGGAATAGACAAAGAGCAAACATGGTTGATACATGTAGTATATAGTGTGATAGACGATGGTAGCGTTGTGAAAAAACGTAAAGCAGGGAAGGTAGGATTAGGAGTGCTGGGGTGGGAGTGAGGTTGCAAACTTGAATTTTAAATAGTAAGGTCAGGGCAGGTCCCTTCAAGGAGGTGAGGGCATTAACCATGACGCTATCTGGAAAATAGAGTTCCAGGCAGAGGGAACAGCCAGAGAGTGTCTATTGCACATCGAAATAATACCAGGGTGGTCAGAATGGCCGAGTGATGGGAATAAGAGGGAATGTGAGGGAGACAGGATCAGGAGGAAATGGTCACCGAAGGGAATGATCCGTCTGTAAATGGCCCACAGGGCTATTGTGAGGACTGCAGATATTCTTTCTATTCAACAAGAGAGAAAAATAATTTCATAGTGATATTTTTCTCAAAGTTTTTTTTTCTTTTGTTGATAACCTTGATCTGATTGGATACTCTCTGCCTCTTTTTAAAATTCTTTGGAAAAAATAATTCCAGGTATGATTAGAAACCAGTATAATCTTTTCATCTTTCCTTGGCATCCTTCATTCTTTGTTTCTGTCTGGTGATATTTGAGAGCTATTTGTGGAAATTTGGCCCCATCTCTTTAGGTTCCTTCCTTTTCCTTTGAGCGTTTTCTCTTTGGTGTACTATGATTTTAAAAATACCCTCTTTTATTTAAAAAAAACTCTTATGACTGCTCTGTGTGTGGTGTGTTTATGATATTGAACTGAGAATGACAGTAAAGTTTAAAAAAATTCACCTTTAACATTTCTAAAAGTATCAACAGAAATAACAACAAATACCAATTAATGGTTAACAGACAATGTGGTAAAAAACTGTGAATTTTAATGAACTATTTAAATGTGTTAATATTTGTAATGTGCTTAGAACAGAGTTTCTCATATGAAAGTGTAATGTCTTTCTTTAATAAAGGAAGAAAAGAACTGTGAATGGGCAAGAGACTTCACCTCAGTTAGCCTCAGCTTCCTCACAAGTAAAACAGGGTTCATAACCATTTTACCCATTTGAAGATTAGAGATCATGTTCATAAGTGCCTCACATGATGTCTGGCGCCCAGTAATAATAAAAACCCTGTTACCCAACACTCACTGAGGGCTGCTCTGTTCTAGTCTGTGTGTAAAGCCTTTGCACCCAGGGCCTGATCGCACTTCCACAAGAGAAGAAATCTCATCTCTATGGTTTGCTGTTTGTATAAATGATGGAGCCAGACTTTGAACCTGGGCAGAGCCCAAGCTCTTAATCATGACACCAGCAGGCTTTTGTAAGTGTGTGTTGGGCAACAGAGAGAGCGGTCTCTCCCTCCATTCTTTTAAGTCCATGGCCCCTCCTTTCCACTTTGATTTTAGAATGAGATCACGTATTAGGCACACTGAATTTCATTGCTACAATTATTGTCCTTGGGTACAAAAGTATTGTCATGTCTGTCTGTTATGCCTTCTCCTTTTTCCCCTTAACATCAGCCAAGATGAACATGGTAATGCCTCCAAACATGTGCGTGTGCTCACAGACAACACGGGCTCAGAACATACACACATGGGCTGCACACTGGGATCTTTTGAGGAGTGCTATGCTACATAACTCTCTTAATCCCTTGAGCAGTAGTTTACTCTCAGTGAAACAATCACTGATCTGGACTCAATTTGTTTCCTTTAGTTGTATGTAACAAATTGGAGAGCAGCAAATGAAACTCAGAATCTGGATTTAAATCACACCCCCCCCCCCCGGTAATATATTTTATTGCTACTAGGAGGTTCTTTTTTTCCCTGATGCTTGGTTATTGGTTATTGGATATTGGTTATTGTAGGTCATATATCTTTTTAAGTTCTCAAAGGTTAAAAAAAATCGAGGCCAGCATGGTAAGACCTTACAATTTATATTCTCAAAGGAACCAGTAAAGGGTTTTGTTTTGTTTTTTAATTGGAGTATAGTTGCTTTACAATGTTGTGTTAGTTTCTGCTCTACAGCAAAGTGTATCAGCTATATGTATACATATATCCCCTCTTCCTTGGATTTCTTTCCCATTTAGGTCACCACAGAGCAGTGAGTAGAGTTCCCTGTGGTATACAGTCTGTTCTCGTTAGTTATGTGTTTTATAAATGGCAGTGTGTATATGTTAATCCTGATCTCCCAATCCATCCCACCCCACCTTCCCCCCTTGATATCCATACATTTGTTCTCTACATCTGTGTCTCAGTTTATGCTTTGCAAATAAGTTCATCTCTACCATTTTTCTAGATTCCACATATATGCATTAAAATATGATATTTGTTTTTCTCTTTCTGACTTATTTCACTCTGTATGACAGTCTCTAGGTCCATCCATGTCTCTGCAAATGACCCAGTTTCATTCCTTGTTATGGCTCAGTAATACTCCATTGTATATATGTCCCACATCTTCTTTATCCATTCCTCTGTTGATAGACATTTAGGTTGCTTCCATGTCCTGGCTATTGTAAATAGTGCTGCAGTGAACATTGGGGTGCACGTGTCTTTTTGAATTATGGTTAAAATATTTTTGCTAAATTTAATCTGGACTAATATACGAACAATACAATTTCAATTTGACTCTGAGGTAGGGTTTTGTCCTTACCGATGTCATATTAATACCTTTTGAATATCAGCTTTTTATGTATCTTTGTTAGATAACTCCTAAGAAAATTATGAATCAGACTCTTTAATGGTACTCAGTTAGCTTACATCATCAATGATAAAGACAGGAAACAAAATAAAAGGGAGCAGGTTAATGAACTATAGAAAACATGATATTATAAATCCATAGCTACATGTGATCCTGCCTTCATCTGAACACTCAGAATTCCAGGTATTCTTAGAGAAATCTGTGACTAATGCAGATGAAAAGGTCTCAGACGAACGTGTAGCAGTTTTTCTTATATACCGGAATGTGTCAAATGCTGACACATTATTATAATAATATTATAATAATAGTATAATATTATAATGATATATTATAATAATAATATAATAATTTATAATTATAAATTATTAACAATAATTTATAAATTGACATTGCAGCAGCTTTTTTAACCTTACACTTGGGCAGAAAAAGGAAAAAATCATTGGAGACAGTACTAACTAAATTTTTTTTTTTTTTTGCGGTACGCGGGCCTCTCACTGTTGTGGCCTCTCCTGTTGCAGAGCACAGGCTCTGGACGCGCAGGCTCAGCGGCCATGGCTTACGGGCCCAGCCGCTCCACGGCATGTGGGATCTTCCCGGACCAGGGCACGAACCCGTGTCCCCTGCATCGGCAGGCGGACTCTCAACCACTGTGCCACCAGGGAAGCCCTAACCAAATTTATGTTACAGGCAGAAACCAAAGGCCTTCTATCCCACCTTTTTGCCAGTTTTAGAAATGCTGGCATAAGGATCAATTTGTGAGAAAAGCAAGGACTGGAGAGATCAAAATAGAACATTTCTCTAGCTTTTATTTTGTTGTTTTTAGTATCACACAGTGAATTTTCTTTCTTTCTTTCTTTTTTATTTTTATTTTTTTTTTAGTTTGAAGATAAACTGGGAAGAGGTAGAGATTAGGCATAAAGGGAACAAATGTATATTTATCTCTTAAAAGTATGTGGGATTAGAACACATGTTACATAGTCTGTTTTAGAATTGATTTATATACATTTTAATAGGAAACAATAACCATAGTGATCTTATGAAATTTTTAAAATTCTATGTGGGCTTTTGTTTTACCTTATTTTGCAAAATTAATAATGATGATTCTGGGAATTCCCTGGTGGTCCAGTGGTTAGGACTCCACACTCGCACTGCCATGGGCCGGGTTGAGTCCCTGCTTGGGGAACTAAGATCCCACAAGCCACGTGGCTTGGCCAAAAAAAAGATAATTTTACCTGAAGGAAATCATGTAGGGGGCAGGGAAGGAAATATTGAACCAAACCTTTATTTAGAAATATGAGAAGACAACATATTAGGCAAAGTTTTGGATAATTTTTTTAAGAGTATGGACATCTCGAGAGTCCAATCTATAGTTACTGATGTTCTCCATCTTCATAAATGCCCGTGAGTCACCACCATTCATCATGGCAGTTATGGGATCCCCGAAGCTGCAGGGATACATTAGGTATTGGCATGGTGATGGACAGGCCTAATACGTCTTTCCCATTTGTAGTAACTGTGTTCCTGTTCTCCATGCCAGGGTGTATTTTATTGATTTCCTCCATTACCATGGTGAGGCCTCAGTCCTGGTGGTAAAGCTCGTTTCAGGAAATTACAGTTTACAGTTGCTAAACTGCAAGTATTAAGCCACTGAGTTAACTGCTCAAGGAGTTCATGGCAGTACTCTGCTCATCTCAGGGTGACATTTAGAAAGCAATATGTAGGTGTGTTTAGAAAAGTAGTGCTTCAGCTCTTCCTAGAAGGCATATCTCCAGCCCATTTGCTTTTCATTCCAGTGAATGCTGGAGGGGAAGGTGCTCAGAGAGCCACCCTGTGTTCCAGTGGTTGGTGCTTCCCTGGGATCCTGACGTTACTGGGCTCAGACCCACTCTGGCCTGGGTCTTCCTGAGGAAATTTGGTCTGTTCCTGGTGTACTTTGGGTTGAGAAGATTTTTAGAAATTAAAGGTCACATTGAACCTTTGGGTTTGAAGACAATTAAAATGTAAGGTGAGAGGGGGTGCAAATTAATCTGACTCAGTTAATAAGGATGAACCGTGATTTTTTTATTCGTTATAGAATCAAAAATGACCGGAATGCTACTGGCTACGAACCAGATGTGGAATCTTAATTTTGTTGTGTTGAGTGTGCCCTGCCCCAATTTAGAAAACACATTGAGGCCCGATCAAAATTAGTGAAATATATGCACATTTTGGCAATAGTCCAAATGTTCAGTTACCTTCACCTATAGTAATCTCACACACACACATACTTTTAAAAATAAAGTATAGAAAAGTCTAACAACAAGAATTTATCAAAAATTAGCAGTTCAGCATTCACTAGTAAATGAAAACGTGTGATTATAATGACCCTGGGAGGTATTACACTTCAAATTCATTTAAAAATTATACTCTGTATAGTTGCATTGTTAAATACATTTTTTCTACACTGTGATTCCTTGAAAATTGAGAATTGTTATGTGGTGACTCCAGGTTAACCAAAGTATCATATCATGCATACCATCTCATCTGTACTATGGAAATTAAAACAGTTCATATAAGTTGAAGTTCTAGCTATATATATATATATATATATATATATATATATATATATATATATTCAGTCATTTTATTGATAAGAAAATGCAATCGATAGGAATGAAGGGGTTTTTCCAGGGCGATCCAGCTGTTTGGTAGCCCCGGAGGGGTTGCACTCTGGCCTGGTACCTTGCAGACTGGTGCCCCTTCCTCTACAGAATGTCAAGCAGAAATCAGAAAATTGAACGCTTTTGAACAGCCTGAAGTTTTTCTCTGTTTGAACTGCTACCAACCACCCAGGATATGAATTGAGCCCGTGTTAGATACAGCCGTTCAGAGAACAGCCATACTGGTTCCAGAGGGAGTCTCTTTCATGTAGAAGTGGCTAAGAGTTTAGTGGAAGGAGCAAAGGGAATAGGGAATGAGGTCGCACTCCCTAAAGGGTTCACAGTAAATGCACACCATGGCCCCATCAGATCTCGTGTGGCTGTCTCCTGGATTTCAGACCCGCGCGAGGGCACGTGGTTAAGTAGGCGTGGGGCCCGTGGTGAGGAGGCAGATGCCGGTCCGTGTAGCTCCCCGTGTGCCTGGGTTTGTCCTCGCAGGTCCCCTTTCAAAGAGCACCTGCTCCAAGTAGGGGCACCTCCTTGACCTCAGCCTCTTATTGTGAACGAGCAATCCTGATCCCTTCCCTCTCAGACTGCATGAGGGAATTAGTCTCCGAAAAAGAGGGAATGGCCGCAAAAAGGCTGAGCATAAACATTGAAGAGAAACCTGGTGTAGTCACTGTTGTCCCTGAGATACCTCCAGTCCCACAGCAAAGGCTCAGGGTGAGATTATATGGCTGCTCTAATGCAGCACCAACTGAATCCATGCTGGGGACGTGTCCAGAAGCCAGGAAGGGTCAGGCACGTCTCCATCTGGATCGCAAGGTTGCCTGAACCTTTCCCCACGTGCTTCTTACCTTCCCTGACCTGTGAGACTCATGAGTGTTGTTTTATTTTTTGTAGTTTATAGGGTGCTTTCACATAATCTCTTTTATTTCATGCTCACAGATTAGGTAGTAGAAAACATTATTTCCATTTTCACCAGTGGCAGGACTGGAACTCAAACTTCAGATTCCTGAATAACTCCCAAACTGATATTCTTTGCAGTACCTACAGCTCCTTTGGGAGGGCACACACACACACACACACAGACACGCACACACAGGCACATGCATACATTTTGAATATGGAAACCATACAGGTGTGTATCATACAGGTATGTACAGGACACACCTGTATGATACACTTTTGTAGGTAGTCTCAGAAAAATCACCTATAATATGCTTCATAAACTTTGAAGCTATTTGGGGATGTCAGCAAAGTGGCTTTCATCAGTCTCCCTCTGTACACACACACACACACACACACACACACACACACACACACAGTGCTTAGCACATGTATATTTATATCTATAGGTCAATCACTATCCTTAGCTAATGTCTCCCATTTCCGCGCAGGGTGGCCATCAACATCAGCCTGTAGAGCTGACTCTTTCAGAGGTGATGGGAGGACACAGGCGACCTTTCACTTGGCTTGAGTGCATGGAAAGCTCCTGTGGATCCAGAAGGACTTTCCTGACATTGCTTGCATTTAAGTAGCACGTGCACACAATCACGGCTATTTCGCTTGTAGCAGTGACACCTCCTTGTTCTCTCCCCTCACTTCCTGAGAGCTGCAGTCTCGGGGCGGCCTTCACCACAGAACCCCACACTGTGTAGTCTTTGCGCTGCTCTGGGGAGAGCACATCCCAGGGGCCAAGTGACATCAACGAGGCTCCTGGGGCGGGAGCCTGGGCTCTTCCAGGACCACGTTCCCAGGTTTCCTCTTCAGCATCCAGAGCCTGAGTGGTCCTGAGAGAGGCGACTGATGGGTCTGAGCCCCTGAGCGGAGCGGGAGGCACGCTCCTCGGTCCACGCATGTGATCTCCTACCTTTGCCAGCTGTGATTAGACGTGTAATTGTGCATCTAAATTTAGTCCACCGTTTGCATATGTAATTAATTATAGTATAGTTAGTTCTCCCTGGTCTCCTTTTCCTATAAATCGAATTACTCAGAGACTCTTATCTGACACTAAAATCTTTTTTATATGTACATACGACATTTGGAAGGATGAGATTAACTGCTATTTATAGCACTCTAACTTCAAATTCAGAGCCTTCTGCTGTGATCAGACAGCTAAGAGCGCCTCACTTTTTCAGGAAACAGTCTCAGAAACTTTTTCACAGCACCAGCTTTTCTCTTCAATAGTGTACAGTGTTCAATATGATCATGAAAACCACATCAGCCCAAACCAGATACGTACATCTTCATCACCCCAGACCAGGTGAATGATCCTTGCTGACTGAATCCTTGCACTCAGCGCGGACTGTACGTTCACGTATTCATTTATTTAGCACGTGAATTGAATACCGACCTACTGCGGGCCAGGCGCTGTCTCAGGTAACCCACAGATAGTGGTCAATACCATCCCTGGTGTTATGGGTAGAATTGTATCCCCCCCAAAGTTCATATGTTGCCATTTAACCCCCCAGTTTCATGTGGCTGTGAAATTATGTGGAAACAGGGTCGCTGCAGATTTAATTAGCTAAGATGAGGTTATACTGCAGTAGGGTGGACCCTTAATCCAACATGACTGGTGTCCTTATACAAAGGGGACATTTGGACACAGAAGTTCACACAGGCAGAACGCCATGTGAAGGTGAAGGCAGAGATTGGGGTGATGCTTCCGCAAGCCAAGGAAGGCAAAAGATTGCCAGCAAACGACCAGAAGTGAGGGGAGAGGCATGGGACAGATTTGGACTTCCGGCCTCCAGAACTGTGAGACAATACATTTCTGTTGGTTAAGCCCCCCAGTTTATGGTACTTCGTTATGGCAGCCCCAGTAGACTAATACAATTGCGTACCCAGTTTGGGTTGGGTAGGGCATTCTAAGGCGCAAGAGTTACATTCAGCTCACACAGTGTCCAGGTATCGAGTCCTCCTGGGGATAGAGTCCACACTGAATTCTGGCTTCTTCCAGTGGTTTAAATCTTCCCCACCTCTGTGCCTTGAATGGCCTATAGGAGTGCTGACCTGTTCACCCTCTCAGCCCTCAAGGTGACTGGAAGGGACCTCCTCCAGTTACTGAGAATGCCAAGTGCTATCATCAATATTCATATGTGGCATGGGGGTAAAATAATGGATAAATGCTAGTCTAAGCAACCAAAAATAAAAGATAAAGTATGATTGGGGTCAATTTTGATTTCCAAGGATCCAGAGTGAAGGCCAGTGCCCGTCATAGCATCAGACTCTCACCTTGCAGGGGTTTATGATCTTGCAGTTTTTGCAGGAGGCTAGATTGGGGCAGGGGAGGGTTTATCTGAGTTGAGCAGAGATACTGTAAATAGGACGATTTATTGGAAGGACCCATCAGGAACTAAGCAAGGGTTTCCACTTGGTCAAACTGGCATTTGGAGCCTACCTGCCTCCAGGTGGAATGTGAGGGTGTGAGAATGGACCTAGAAATCAGGGCCTGGGAAGAGGGCCAGTCAGGCAAGTGGTGGCACTCTGCAGGTGAGATGGGGCAGGATGCTCTCTCCCCAACAGCGATAGAGGGGCAGGTCCTGCCCCAGAGGGAAGTCATGTGTGCCTCTCAAACTTCCAGCCTCCCGAGCGCATCGAGAATGTGGTCCTACATTTGGGGAAGTGTGTAAAAGAAACAAAGGAGGTTTCAAAACCAGCATATCTCCAAGCTATAGAGAAATAAAGAATTTCATTCATATTTAGGAAAAATGCATCCTCACCAGAGGCAGGCATACTGACATCAGCCTTATAAAAAAGCAGTTAAAAATTTTAAAATTCTGATTCTCAAAGAGGTCTGCTTGAGATATCAGAACAACAACTATATATATATATATATATATATATATATATATATATATATATATATATATGTAATATTATGGCCGAAAAACAGGGTGTCAGCTTTTGTAACATTTTATACACAAACACAGACACAGGTAGTCCAAGAGAGCTACTTCATGCAATCTGTAAATATATTTTGCTTAAATTTTCCTTAGCCTTCCTCCATGTTTTATGTGCTGAATTTGATGGTGAACTTGCACAGTGCATGGCATTCTCTTTGAATGTTCAGTCCTTGACGTGCTTGTGCATGTCTGTTCTCCTCTCTCACACTCAAGAAAACCTACTGGGTATGCAGGTGACAGAAATGATGTTGGAGAGTTAATTTGAATATGCCTTAATTTATTAAAAATTCATTGTTTTAAAATATTAATATTTTAACTGTTATTGGTAGCATTGCTTTTGACAGAGCCACATTGCTGCGACAGAGCCACAGATTGTAACATAATAGGGTGTCATCACAACTCGGTGACTACTGTGGCTAAAAAGTCAGGAATTTAGGATTTAAGAACGTTAAAAGTTTCTCCAGGCACGAAGCTCAATTCCTGGTGTGTTGCACCCCCCTGGGTTTAATATGAGACTCCATAGGGTCTTGTGGTTTAGACCCTTGTGTCCTGGCAGGGCATACGTCCCCTTAATTAGACTGAACTGGCCAAATGCTTTATTCTTCCCTGAACAATGTAGCTATGGGATTGCATAGCACTTAACTGTGCATCAAAGTAGTTATGTCCTAGTTTCTGCTCTTTCATAGTGCTGGTATATTCATGAAAGAGTGTAATGTAATACACAACAGTTTTTTAAATATCCTGGGATATTGTAAAAGGGAGTAATTGGCTAGAAAGGTAAGAAGAGGGAATTAAGGCTTTAATAAATCTGTGTTAGGCTCACTGCCTTGCTGTGTTTGAGGTCTTACCTAGTTTATTTCAGGCCTGGGGTTCTCCCTAAGGTACACAGGACACAAGCTAATATATTTTAGAGGCATGATATTTGGGACAGAAATTTCCAAGTCTGGTTTCGTGATATGATACGGGAACCTCAACGATTTTAGGGGGATTACAAAATATCTCAAAAGAAAATGCATTTAAAATTTACTTTAATAAACTAATATATGTTTTTGAGTCCCCTTTCCTGAAGCTGTGGGGTCTGACCTGGGCTGTGCTGAGTACCTGGCATTTAAGGAAGAAAGGGTCACAGTGCCAGCCCTCAGGGAGCTAAGTCAAGTAGAACAGACCTGCAGAGGATGTGGTGAGGTGTTACAGGTACTGCTTACAGGAGAGGGCTCGTGGAGCTCCTTGAACTAGACTTCAGAGGATGGTCCTCAGTCTCCTCTGCTCAGTCAGGATGCAGGCTGAGAGGCAGCTTGGAAGTGGGCTCCTGTGTCCATGGAGTGTGACTAACCTTTAGAGCAATGTGTGTTTCTTTTTGAGAACATAATGAAATTTCGTAAAAGGGGAGAATAGCAGGTTTTATAATACTTTCTCTTTACCACTGATTTCTTTGACCTAGCTATTAGGGAAGGCACATGTGTGTGTATGTATATATATGTTTGTATGTATATGCATATATGTATATTATTTGGATATTATATTAATATATACATTATATATGTGAATAATTTTGGAGCTAAAGCTGATATAAATGAGATAAATAAAACATTATGCTTGCTCCCTTGTCCTCAAACACCAAACCCTCCTGGCAGGTGTGGCCAAAAGCTTGGTTTGGAGCCTAATGGGAAATCCCTGACAGTCAATACATGAGAGGTGATTGTTTTTCTGAATAACAACAGCAACTCTGTTGTCCTAAACATTTTTGAAACAGTGGTTGGCATTTATTCACTTTCATGTCCATCCACCTGTTTCTTCATCCAGTATTTCTTGAGTGCTTGCTATGAATAACTGCTTTGTGAGTTACTGCGATGATGAAATGGGGCTGCCAACTCGCCCAGGGAGGGATGGTTTCTCATTAGTTGTTGGATCCTTGTACCTAGTACACTATCTGGAAAGGGTACTGTGTATGGAAAACAGTCAAGATATGGTTGGTTGGTTGGTTGAAATGACCTGCACTATGAAGACATATGGACACGGCTCCTTCACTTCAGGAATTGGATGTGGCACATTGAGGACATACTCATCAGGAACTAATAAGTGCTCAGTAAGGGATAAATGCTGCCTGGTTTTGCATATCATAGATGTTTTGGGAAATCGGTGGAAAGAAGAACCGTTCCATTTGACTAAAATGCGATGGTACACCAATGGAGATGTCGGTAACTTTATTGATAACTTCATTTTGTAGGATCACGGTGTCAGGGAAACCATGATGCTGTTAATTCATTTTGGCTCAAGATAGATTTTCTGTTGTACAAGTAGCAGAAAGGAACTTCACCCTCTTCATTTCCAGTTGACCTCTCAGATTAGGAACCATTTCTCTTCAGTATGTAATGCTTCATGACCATGACTTGCAAGGCACAAGGAGCGTTTTCTTAAACGCAGTAAACATCTTGGTAGTTTTGTGTTGGCTGTGCCTTTCTGCCTCAATCTGGCAGAGCTCTTACCTGATGGCTGCATTTCCTCTGAGTGATGATGGAAACCAGGTTTGGTGATTTCAAAGTAGATAATTGCTATTCAGTTAGTCCTTGTTTAATTATTGACCTTTAAAGCTTACTTTATTTCTCTTTCTTGAACAACTATGTGTTATTTTGTGGAGGGATTTGGGAAGTGTTTGGGCTATGTTGTTATTCTTTCATTTGGACTGTTGAAATCAAAGGGATTGATGACTAGGGATGATTTCCCATATAATTTATTTAATCCGAAAGGGTTTGGTGAATATCTCCTTTAGTTAAAAGAAAAAATATGTTTCTCTTTGGGTTGAAGATGGAAATAGGCCTTTTCAATGTCATCGTGTTATTAATCTAAAAATAAAGACAAGAAATCAAGGTGTTTTGGCCCCTCCTCCACCTTGCGTTTCTGAGAGAACTCCCAAAGAATCTCTTGTTTGGACCACTCACTACAGTTCCCACACTACTCACCGTTTCCTGTAAAATCTGGGCTCCTCCCTTAAACGCCTTTCTCCATGAGTGGAATGGGCTTCCCTCAGCTCTGATGAGAAACTCCTATCCATCTTTCAAGATTAAGCTCACATGTTACCTTCCAGGTCTCAATTTCTGAGTTCTCCGATTCTGCTGTAACTTACAAAGAGACCAAGCACATACTTGTGATTTGACTATTCATACAACAGCCTTCACTGCCTGTGAGCTCTTTCAGGTTCAAGACTGTGTTTTACACTGAGTTGTACCTTCAAGGCACAGTGCTCTGTTCACAGTTTGAGGTTTAATACTTGTTAAACTTCCTGTCGGCTGGATCAGTGGGAACCTTGCTATGGAGCCTTGCTTGGAACTTCCTTTACCCCTACAGAACTGTAAGGCTATCAGTGTTCTGAGGGGGCGCTCCAGTGTCCTTGAACTAAATTTAAATTTGCTCCAGTGGCTGTGGCCCAGGAAGGGACAGGCTGGTCTGCATGCCATCATACAGAGCACACGTGCCCACGTCATATTTGCATGTGTTCCCTGGAGGAAGAGAGGGACTCCCTTGTCTTTCTCAGGTTTCATCTTCTCTCCCCATCTACCTTCTTTCCCTCATCCCAGGGGAGCTGTGGACGGAAGGCTGGTTTCTTTATTCTCTCTCTGTTTCTGAGGACATTGTTGGGACCAAAATAATCTGCAGTAGCTTCCTGCTGTAGGCAGCTTTCAAACCTGTGCCCTGAAAAGGAAAATAAACCTCCTTCAAGTATAAATAACCACTGTTATAGTGTTCCTAGGGCTGGCGCTGAGCGTCTTTATCAGTTTAAGGTATCCAGGAGGGGCTGGAATACCGAAACAGTACTGGGATTAATAGCAAAATGACATAATGCTGGCAGTTTAATTGTCTGTGGGAAATAGGATTGCTGGTGGATTTGAGTTGTGATGGGATCTGCAGATATTTCAAACCTTTGGCCCAAGTTTCAGTCCTGTTTATTTTTTAAGAAAGATTTTTTCGTTGACCTTGGATAATCATCGAATTTCCCCATTGGTAAAACAGTGGTGAATATTAGCCTCCAAAGTTTGTTGTGACACTCGAATGAGACTATGTCCATGAAACCTCTTTGGAAACAAAATATTAGTATTGTCCAGACGTGGGTGCTATTATCAGCTCTCTCCCACTTAAGATCTTTTTTCTTTGCTTTCATCAAAATGAGCAAGTCAGATTTACCTTTCTTCTAGACCTTGTACGTTGTTCATCATGCCACACATGGAAACATGAGTACTAAAGGGGACGATAGTAATTCTGTAAATCGTAGGCAGCCTCAAAGAGAACGGAGTCCTTTATTTAGCAGGTGGGGACCTGAAACGCAGAGTTTGTCACTTACAAAAAGCCAAACAGCCCTTAGCAGCATAGCTAAACTGAAACTCAGGTCCCTTGGTTTCTAAATTCAAATTTTACTAACCCATAAATATGAAATAGTAAAATGTAGTTAGTACTTTGGAAAATAGGAGTGAAGAATCTCCCTCACCCCGTTTTTTTTTGCTGAAAGCTCCCGGGTGGGAGCTATCTTAAACAAGTGTGGGAAAATATGAGTCCCTAATAATATTCAAATACTCATTTCTGTTTGGTTTGGACATGAAAGAAACTTTTTAGTGCATCAGTAAGTTTTCTACTTATGTTCTTATGTTTTATTCGGTAGATGCTGTGATGCGTCTTCTGTATTTCGAAGAAGTAGGAAGGGGGGTAACTTGTTCTGTTCTTAAATGGGATCGCAGATATTTGAGAACAGTGTTTGTAGTTGTGCTTTACAATAGCTCAGTCCTTTGTGTTTTAAACGTCCTGTGTTCTGCGCCTTTCTTGTAACACTTTGCCTTGCCTGGCGCTCATTCTCTTCTGTTTACCTCCCCCCCCCACCCCCCGCCATCTACAGCTTTATTTTTAGTTACTGGTAGTATGACAGTACTTTGAATTGTGATGGTAGTGTTTTTCCACACCTCCAACCTGTCCCAAATTCATGAGGTGACTTTTAAATCGGCCCGATTCAGTTATGGGAAAGTGTGGATGCTTGCCAGCAGGGGCATTGGAGCTCAAATTAAAGACACCCTTCTTTTCTGGGGAGAATCATTGACTTTAAAACTTGGCTTTAAAAACCTCACACAGAAAAGATGTTTCCTTCGGCACCAATCAGATAATTGTACCTAGGAGATCATAAAGTTCAACCCTCCAGGGCCCAGAAACCAGGGCAAGAGAAACTCCTAATGCATTGTGATCTGTTCATGACCTTCTTAGAAAAGAACAGCTCAGTTTTCCCTGAGGAATGCACTTTCAAATGCATCTCTCTTCACACCCTTAAGAAATAACCTCTTCCCGTGGACCACACTGGACATAATGAATGGCAGAACACTAAATGAAGAGGCAGTCAGAGCAGCAAGCCCCTTTAAATGGCTGACCAAACCTTTCCGAACTGTGTGTGTGTGTGTGTGTGCGTGCGCGCGTGTGTGTAAATGAACGGACGTGGGCCATATGGGACACAGCTGGTAATATCAACAGAGGTAATGCTGGCACAGTAGAGGGACACAGGCTTGAATTAGGTCATGCCCTGGATGCAGTTCTCAGCTCCTGAAGATGAGACCCTGGCAATCATTTCCTGCCCCCAAGGGGGAACAATCTGGTCTGGCATCTGGCCCCAAATGATTGGTTAACTCCTGAGAGAAGGAACCTCAGGCCCGGTGGAGGCCAGACTTCCTTCACCTGGAGCTTAGGGCTTGTTACTTCACAGATAGAGGAAGAGGGCATTGTATGGCAGCTGAAAAACAAAACAAAACAAAAAAAACCCAGAGAAAAAAGGAGGTTTTATTCCTTCCTTTCCTCTATCTCCTGGCCTAGGAAGACACTTTTCTGTCCCCTATGGGCACGAATTCTGAGGACAGAAGCAACAGAGATACATATGGAAGCACAGCTTCTCCTCAAAGAGAAAAGACTCCATTCTGTTTAAAAAGTAAATTCCCTTCTCTTTTAATATTTATCAGCCCTATTCTTTCCTTGTGCTTCTCAAGGTCACTTTTATTTTTCAAATTCTAGGATTCTGTCTGTCAGGATTCCTCACTTTAAGTAGTTAATAATCTAAATAAAGAATAGAAAAAAACCCAAAAGACTCTCAAGTGATAAAAGGGGGTAGGGGAAGGGTGTGTGAGTGTGTGTGTGTGTGTGTGTGTGTGTGTGTGTGTGTTACCTTAATAAGATTAAACTGGGCAGGAATAAAACTATTCTCCTATTTCCCCTTCTTTTCGTCATCTGGACTTGTTAGAGTTAAAGCCCTTCCAAGGTTTTCCCAGTAAAAGCTGATGCCAGAATCATGGAGCTAGAAGGAAGCCAAGTTCTCATTTTATAGGGTAAGAAAGTGAGTCCTGAATTGACTCATTTTCTAATTGGCAGTGACGAATAGGGTCACACAGAGGTGTGGGCAGTGAGCACCTTGTCTGTCTTGTGAGAGGGATCCACACGTGTGTGAAAAATTAAGGTCGTGGAGACCTTATCAGTGGTTTCCACTAAATACTAAACTGAAATTTAACTGGTTCAAGAGTAACTGAGATTCAAAGACTAAACAAAATGCATGATGAAGATTCGGAGAGGACCTTGACATCATATATGGAACAGAGTGGGGAACGAGAAGATTGTTACTATTTAATGCTGTAGAATTTTCGTTAGCATCACCCCTTTAATGGATGAACATGCATTTGGAACATCTCTTGCAGTTTTGCAATAGACAACACTCGTTTTGGTCTTCCGTTGACTAAACACTTCAGTGCTCTCCCTATTTTTGCTGTTTACTCTTGAATTCACTTTTCTAGGTTTTGTGCCCAAACTGCATGATCCTTTTGTGCAAGAAAAAGCACTCATAGGCACTAAAATGCAACTTTCTTCATCCTTTGATTTGTTCCTGGCAGGATGCAGGCAGAATCCCCTTTCCTCTCCAGTACTGCCGAGTGGGCTGTGAAGCTGCCTTTCCCGGGGCTGCCGAGTTCAGGCCGATGGTCATTTCCACTGGTTTAAATGAATGCCTTTACCTGGCAGATAAAAGCATCAGGGTCTGGAAGAGTTCCAGGGCCTCCCCTGTGGTTGGAGGAAACCGTGGTGGTGTGTGCAGGCGCGCTGTGTATTCCGTGGGTTTGGTGCAGTGCAGCAAGCTTGTGTTGATGCTTGCATCGGCTCTGTGCTCCACTGAGCGAGTGGGAAGTGCTCACTCACTTCTGTGCAAGGGGTGTGTGTGTATTATATGCATGTATGCATTTGTGTGGGTGCATGTTTACTTTTCTTTAAATCCCATTAACCAAGTGTCAAGTACATCTGCGATTACTTACTTAGCAAGGTTACTATTTCTGGTGTCCCATTTTTATCCAGGTCTTGGAAAATTCACTACATTTTTGCTGATACTTTGGAGTGCTCCTTTTCCAAGGTCTCTCTCTCTCTCTCTCTCTCTCTCTCTCTCTCTCTCTCTCTCTCTATATATATATATATATATATATATAAATATATAAATATATATATAAATATATATAAATATATATAAATATATATATATATATATATATATATATATATATGAATGAAACCCTCCTAATTCATATATGAATGGCTCTGGGGTTTGGATATTTACCATCTTCTGCCCCTGGTACCACTCCAGGTACAAGGCCCCACTCCAGTCCCACTGTCCAGCACGTTTTCCGAATCTAGACAAGGACAGAAATCAGAACCAGGAAGATATTTGATATTTAACAGACCAATCTTTTTATTTCACAAATGAGGACATGGACATGGACAAATGAAATGACTTGTTCTAGGTCCCTCAGGTATAACCTGGGACTACTGACCTTTAGTCCAATTTATTTTTTCTGACATCATTGCACTGAATTTTTCTAGAAGATTATGAGAAGGTTGAATTTCCCCCAATATGTCCTCTAAGTTTCTTTAGTGCCATGGCTGTTACCCAACAGATCACTGGAGCTCTTTTAACTTCTTTTGAAGTTGTAAGTTTGAAATCAGTACACTCAATTAAGTTATATCTAATCAGATGTTCCTTAATGCTCATCATAGTGATTTGCACATAGTAGGTGCTCAATAAATATTGAATCAATTTTGTAATCAGATGGAATGAAAAGTGGGAAGTTGACTAAAGCTTTCTGTTATTGTTGTTAAATACAAATATTCCCAGTTGTCCACTTGGCATCTGTGAGGCCCACCCTTTGCCATAGGAGAGGATCTCCAGTGTCCTCTGGGAGAGAGCTGCCATGATTCGAGTGTTTGGAAAGCTTTTAACTAAAACGCTCCTCTGAAGATTGTCCAGGAAAAGACATCCTCAAGTAGCTGTACCTTTATGCCGCTGGCCTAGCCTGACTGGCTTCTGTAGAACAGCTGGATGGGTAGGAGGGTCTGTTCCGGGGTCAGTTCCATCCTGAGCTCTTCGTTTGTTGTGAGACACTAAGCGAGTTACCAAGCCTTTGTAAGGTTCCTCATCTGCAAAACAGGGTGCTATGGGGCCGTCGTGCACAGATGCATGGAAGAACTTGCCCTTGAACCTGAGACACTGCAGGCTCCTAAGATGTGCTTGCTTCTGTTAGAGTACTGCTGTGGGGATTAAGTTGTTATGACCTGTGTGACCTTAGCACATTATTTACGTTCTTTGTGTCTCAATTCCTTCATCTGTAAAAGGGGGATGATACTAGAAGCTGAGTCATAAGGTTGTTATGAAGATTAAATGAATCAATATGTGTAAAGTGCTTAGGACAGTGCCTATCACCTGCTAACATACATACACATATACTCAGAAAAATCAGCAATTACTATTGCTATGTAGGGTTAGTGCAGTAACTAGGCCATGATATTTACTCATTAAAGGAGCTCTTCTTATTTACTCTTTCCTCCCTTTTAGAAGAACTGGTCCATAAAAATAAGTGGTTTCACTTTAACAACATTTCTGGATCTTGAACAGTGTTTATTTTTATAAGACCAAGTTACAAGCCTGCGTTTGTAACTCCACCTTTAAGTTAAAAACAGAATTTGTTGGTGTATTAGTTTTCTATTACTGTTGTAACTTATTTTTACCATAAACTTAGTCATATAAAACAACGTAAGTTTAATGTTTTACAATTCGGTAGGTTACAAGTCCTGTATGGGTCTCACCTGGCTAAAATCAAGGTGTCAGCAGGCTGGGTTCCTTTCTGGAGGCTCATCCAGATGTTGACAGAACTCAGTGCCATGTGGTTGGAGGGTCCAGGTTTCCATTTCCTTGTTCACTGTTCATCATGATGCTGGCGAGTTTTGTAGGTGGTATTGTCAAATGGCTCAGCAGACAGGGAAGCTTGTGTGGGTTTTTGTTTTTTGTTTTTTGTTTTGGTGGACTTTGCTCCTTGGGATTCAAAGGCCTCCCTTAGCATTGAGCGGCCTCTCTCCAGCCTTTGCATGTAGCCACATACATCTCAGAACCAGCAACAGGGTACCAAGTCCATCCAATGCTGCCGTTTCTCTGACCACAGCCAGGAAATGTTCCTCACCTTTAAGGACACATGTGATCAGATGGGGCCTGCCTGCATCATTCAGGTTCTCTCGCCACCTCAGGGTCCTTAACCTTACTCACATCTGTAAAGTCCTCTTTGCAATGTATGATGACATATGCCCAGGCTCTGGGGATTGGGATGCAGACATCTTTGCAGGGAGGTATAGCTCTGCATACCACAGTTAGAATACCGAAAAATGACTCTGGCCTGTGAACCTGGTTAATTGTGGATAGTTCAAGCTCCAAATTTCATTGTTCAGAAGGTGAAAAAGCCAGAATACCTCACCGGAAGACACACTGATTTCTCTCTTCATTCTTTTGGTCTTGTGGGCCCTTAGAACACACTTATTTGATTCCTCTTTCAGCGATGTTTCCAGCACAGTCTTAGTTCATAGAAGCTTCCGATTTGTTTGTGGCATACTTCTGTCAGCTCTTGCTTTGTCAAAAGTCAGCTGTTCATCAGGAGACCTTCCACTTAAAGATCAAGCTCAAAGGTCATTGTTTTCGGGCTTCCCTGGTGGCACAGTGGTTGAGAGTCCACCTGCCGATGCGGGGGACACGGGTTCGTGCCCCGGTCCGGGAAGATCCCACATGCCGCGGAGCGGCTGGGCCCGTGAGCCATGGCCGCTGAGCCTGCGCGTCCGGAGCCTGTGCTCCGCCACGGGAGAGGCCACAACAGGGAGAGGCCTGCGTACTGCTAAAAAAAAAAAAAAAAAAAAAAAAAAAAGGTCATCATCACCCCTTTTCTGCAGTGCTCTGTTCAGCCTGTCTATGGTGTACTTCTGTCCAGAATTTAGGATTCTTTTCTCTGTCTTTCCTTCCATCATATGTCTTCCCTCAGCTGTGACATATTTTCCCTGCCCCAGCAGTGCCTGTGTGCAGGTCTGGGTCCCCTGCTGCACTGTGAGGTCCTTCACAGCTAGGATTGTTCCTTAAAATGCTTTGCATCCTTAGTGTCTAATACAGTGCCTGATAGAAGAGAAGCATGTAAAGCGTGTTGGTTGTATCCCAGTGTGCTGATTAGAAAATGAGTATTTGTCTGTCCCTCAGTGGTTATCTGTTGGCCAAACACAGGGTGCAAAACTTGGGACCAGAGGGAGAGCCATAAATAGACACAGTTCTGGTACCCTAGGGGTTTGCAGCCTAATTTCTAGGGAAGCATCAAAGCGATACATCTCTGACAAAGCAAGCTGTGCATTCCTCATGAGGAGATGGATGCAAAGTGCTTTATTTGAGGGCAAGAGAGGTCACTGAAATTACTAACTCTTATCTATTAAATACTTTTCTAGAGCTTCAGAACAGAAGCCAAATATTATTTCAGGTCTTCAGTTTTAGATTTATAGCACCTCTTCCCTATATTAATGCATAATATACCAAGATCAGAGTAAATATTGGCAATATTACATGCCTCTATGAGTTGGGTGCACATCATTTCATCTGTTTACTTGAATTTCTTATATTGTCTGCAATTGGCAATTTGCGTTCACCTGTTCCAGGTCACTTTAACATCAGTCCAAGGCAACAGAGGATTAGTTGAGAATGACTGATGTCACGTGCAGAATAATTTATGTTCAAATTTCTAGTTTGTTACCCAAAGCAAACTTATGTTTTTATAAGAAAGTACAACAAGAATACAGATGCATTTACAATGCTATTCTCGTGTTAATGCCAGATTCAACCTTAAGGTGAATGTTTCTGTCTTGATCTAGTTATTTTCTTCATAGTCATGGCCTGGCATTGTCTTTAATCTCCTGTGTTGCACTTCAGTCTTCTGTTTCTGTCCTAGAAAATGTGCATTCAATTGGTTATTATATTTTAAGTCAGGGTTATTTCATTAACAGCAGAAAATTATGTTTCTTAGCATTTCTCAGAGTTCAGAGTTTAAAGTTCAAAGTCTTTAGAGCTCCATTTTCTATAGTTTAAGCTATTTGTGCTATTACACACACTTATTGAAGCGCTGACATTTAGGGCTTTACTGAAGGTCAGAAAAAGTCAGCTCATAGCCTTCTTTTTTTTAAAAAAAAAACCCATAATCAAAACTTTCAACTTTGTAAAAAGACACTCCTTATTTTATCTGTCTTATATTCCACATGTATTTTGGATGCTGAGTTGTATTTATATACAATTCTTCTTGTTACAGGGCTCATGACTTTTTAGATTTACTGCCTTATGAATGGATTTTGAATGCATATTTTCTTGGCTATCTTTTGCTGCATAACAGATTACCCTAAAACTCAGTGGCTTCAAAGAAGAAACATTTTATCTTTCACACAGTTTCTGGGGGATGGGAATTCAGGGGTATCCTAGCTGGGTAGTTCTAGCTCAGGGTCTTTCATGAGGTTGCATTTAAGATGTTGGCTGAGGACACAGTCATCTGCAGGCTAACTGAGGGGGGAGAATCTTCTTAGTCGGCTCACACACCTGGATGGCAGGTTGGTGCTGGCTGTTGGCTGGAGCCCTCAGTTCCTTCCTACGTGTACTTCTTCCTACGGTTGCTTTAGTGTCCTCATGGTGTGATTGGTGGCTTCCTCCAGAGCTAAGGGTCTAAGAGTGCAAAGAAGACCCCACAAGGTCTTTAGGTCCTAGCCTTAGCCACAAAGGTATGTCCTAGTCAGTGCACAAGGAGGCTATAAAAAAGCATGAATACCAGGAGGCAAGAATCACCGGAGTCCTTGTGAAGGCAGGCTGTCACACCCCTATCCTTCCTTCTTATTCCGTAAGCCTGTCTGACTGTGTAACTGCTGATTTTGCATACTTAGAAAATATGATTTACATTTACTTAGGCTTGAATAGAGAACCTGTGTCAGGTAGGCATGAGGAGCCAGAACATAAGGTAGCAGTACTGGAGATAGTAGGGCTGGATTCAGAATCAGAGTAGCCGCAGGAATCTGGGTCAGGAAGACAAGTCCAGAGAATAGTAGGTATTGAACCAGGCACATTTCAGGGCAGCTGCCTCCTTTGATCAAGAGAGTTTGTGGGGTTACGTAGGAAGACAGGACTGTGGGGAATGGGTCCTAGAGAGCTGGGCAAGAAGCACCCCTAGCTGTTTATCTTCAGAGAGGATATTTAATCTAATGGGTTTTTCTGGTTTGTGCATGTGCTTATGGGGAATTGGGTTTGGTAGCACCCTGGCAAATAGATTTTTAACAACCTGAACTTGAGCATCCACAAAGGCCAAGAAGCTTTTGGTAACTAAATGGAAGATAGGAAAATTCCAGACCTACAGTGGTGGTATCCATTTAGCAAGACAGTGAAGTTATACCAAATCTCTGTTGGGAAATGCAGTGTTTAGAAATCTACATAGCTTTTTATTCTTTTCCATCATGGTTTATGACAGGATACTGAATATAGTTCCCTGTGCTATCCAGTAGGACCTTGTTGCTTATCTGTTTTATAAATAGTAGTTTGTATCTGCTAACCCCTAACTCCTTATTTATCCTTCCCCCACCCCTTTCCTCTTTGGTAACCATAAGTTTGTTTTTACATAGCTTTTTGAACCTGATAAGTTATCATTTAGTATTGTACCTACTGTGTGGAGTTTAATTTTTAATAACACTAGCTGCTGACATTTATTAAGTGCTTAATGCACACTAATGTCACTATTGAGGTTCATCCCAGCAACACAGCTATGAGATGGATGGAGTCAACTTAGAAAAACAATGGACTGTGGAGAGAATCAGGCTGGAGTGTCCATCTCAAGCCCACCACCCATGGCCCCTGGGAGTGTCAGTGAGTTATCTGACCTCTACAAGCCTTAATTTCCTCATCTGTAAAATTGGGGATTAAAAGAATTGACCTCAGAGATTTTTGTGAAGGTTTAGTAAGGCAAACGTGTAGAGCACTCAGTGCGCCTGGTAGTGAACACTCAGTACACGTTAGCTTTTAGTTTTCATATAAATATCCTTTCTCCAATTTCAATTAATTCATTTATTCAACAATTATTTACTGATTTCTTTTTATATGCCAGGCATATTTTTGGCTTTTGGGGAACAGAAGTGAATAAAATGTCCAAGATCACTATCCTCATGGGGTGGTGCTTATAGCCATAAAGTAAGCCCAAAAATATAAAGTGTATAAGATGGTGATAAATTCTATATAGAAAATAAAACAGAGAAGGATGAAAGCAAGTGTTGTATTTGGGAAGAGGATGCTATTGATATTTTGTATAGGATCATCAAGGAAATCCTCAATGACATATGCCCAGAGAACTGGAAGAAGTGAAGGAAAGAGTTATGCAGGTACCTGGGAAGACATTCTAGGCAAAGGGAGCAGCAAGTGCAAAGGTCCTGAGGTGGTGGTGCACTTGGCATGTTGATAAACATCAAGGAGTCCACTTCAGGTGGAACAGAGTGAGTGAGGGAGTGGTAGGGGGGATGATGTCAGAGAGACAGTGGGTGGTCAGCTCATTTAGGGTTCTGAAGGTCCTAGTGGGGAGTTTGCCTTTAACTACTAGAGGGATCAGAAGACATTGGAGATTTTCAAACAAAGGAATAATGATGTGACTTACATTTAACAAGGATCACTCTAGCTACTGTGTTGGAATAGACTTCAGGGGCCAGAGTTAAAAGTAACACTATTGAAATGGTCCAGGAACAAAAGAGTGGTTGCTTGAACCAGGGAGGTTTTGGTGGAGGTGGTAGAAAAGAGGTCCGATTCTGGACATAGATTGAAAGTAGAGTTGACAAGAGTCAAGGAGAACTCCAAGATTTGGGGGCTGAGCAAATGGAAAGGTGGAGTTGCTTATCGGGATGGGGAAGTTTGCGGGAGGACATCGGAGCTGCGATCAAGAGTCTGGTTTCAGACATCCTAAGTTTGAGAAGCTTTTTAGAGACGGTTAAGTGGTGATGGTGAATAGAGAGTTGGATCTCTACGTCTAGAATTCAGGGGATAGGGTGGGGACTGGAGACTTAACTTTGGGAGTGGTAAGTCATTGACTGAATCCATAGCTGAGGAGTCAGTGTAGATGGGGAAGAGGAGTGGTGTGAGGATGAGCCCGTGTTTGTCGAACACATGAACATCTGATAGGAAGGAGGACGAAGAAAGCCTGCTTCCTGAAGGCGCGTGAAAGAGAGAAAAGCAGTTATAGTCAACGCTGCTGACATATTGAGTGAGATGATGACTGAGGATTAACCATTAATAGGTCTGCAACATGGTGCACTCCATTTGACCTTCTGGAAGAAACAATGATAAAAGCTGGATATCATATTTTAAAACCTTTTTGAATTCTCCATGAGCTGGTGAGGAAGCAAAGAATACTCAGGGAGAGAACCTTGTGCCGTGGCAATGCTCTTGAGTAGGCAGTACGAGAAAGGTCTGGCTTGTAGGTGGAGGAGGCTTTATATCGAAGCTTGGACATGTCAATAGAAGTCACCGGAAGGAGGTGGCCTATCTGGGCGCACATGCAGGTGCTTGGAAAATAGTGGTGGGAGCGTGTGAAAGTGGGGGAGAGTGGAGTTTTGAGGAAAAAGGAAGTCTAAAATAATCTCCAGGGAATACTGTAGGCTTGCCTTCCGTCACTGACCACCCGCTAGAGATTAGCAGTCGTGATCTTAAGGGGAGCATGCCGGGGAAGCTGGGTGCTTTTCTCCAGTTATGTTCAGCTGCGTGGGCACAGTGTAGACCGGGTTTTGGCTGGTGGGTCAAAGTGAGAGGGGGTAAGGCAGGGAGGGGTGATTATGATGATGCCCCATGGAATGCACGTGGGTGAGGCCAGATGAGAGGGCGGGAGGAGGGTGAGGGAAGCTCAGAAATCAGAGCCTTCTGTTTTTCCACTTTGCCGGTGATTATAATCTATCTCCTCTAATAATTTGTATTTATCTCTGTGTTCCCCAATTGCTTATAAGCCCATGTCTCATTCTTTGATGTTTCCAACATCCTCTGTAGCAGTTTTTTCCTCCAAAGTAGGAAATCCATAACTGTCATTTGGTTTGCATTTTCATATTTTTCTTAGTCATTATATGTCAGTTGCATTATGTGAAATTTTATTGAAAACTCTTTTAAAAAGTCACCTCCACATAAATATGTATAAGGAACTGTTCTGCTCCAAAACGCTATTTTTGATTATAGATATATCAGCACAGCTGAGGTAAATTAAACTTTTGACGATATGGTCAATTTTGTCAATTAAGTAGTTGGATGAAAAGAAATATTTTAATAAAGTATTTGGCCTGAACTATTTGATTTGAGCTGTGTACATTTAATCAAATTGACCTAATGTATGCCAATTTTCCATTTTACTTTGAGGAAAGCCTAGAAGATGAAAAAAGGCAATCACCTTTTTCTTTTGAAAATAATATTTTTATAACGGTTATCAATTTGAAATTTTATTAAAGCTAGGCGTGTGTGTGTGTGTGTGTGTGTGTGTGTGTGTTTTGGTAAGGGGTTCGTGGGGTCAGGAATAGAACATGGAATGAAAAATGTTAGGTCAGAGGTCACTGATTGGCAAAGGAGGTCCAAAAATATCCTCTTGTGTGTGACTGCCTAACATTAAAGAGTAACACCCAAGAGTGTAGCCTTGAGGTCAAGCAATACATGCCTTTCATCATCAGCTCTGTATTGTACACTTTCTCGTGTGCGGTGCTATGCTAGGTACTAGGGCCATAGTAATTAAAACAGATAAACAGAAAGATAAGATTCTTGCTATCATGGGGTTCAGAATCCAATGGGGCTATAAATTAGAATCCCTGTAGAGAGAGAATGGGCAAATTCGGATAACTGACTAAATGTGGGGTGTTAGGAAGAGAGGGTTGTAGACAATCACACAGAAGCTTGATCCTGAGAAGATGCTGGCTTAACTTATGTCGGGAATCCGAGAGGACTGCAGAGTCTGGGGAAAAATGCTGATTTAGATGATGCGAGATTAGTTGAGAGGTCCGTACAGAGATTTGTATGGAAACGTCCAGTGGGAATTAGGTGAGAAGCCAGGACACGTACATGCGGCTGCTGCAGTTTCTAGGTGGAGGGAAGGAAGGCTGTGAGGAAGCAACAGGAAGGTTGGTGGGAGTGGTGAGTTAGGAGCCGGGCTGTAAAGAGAAGGATGTTATTGTGGCTGCATCCATAAAACAGTCAGTGCTAGTGTACTTTATGTCATTTTAGTTTTCGAATATGAGGTCTCTATTTTCATCACACAGCAGATTTGAAATTATACGGGAATGTACCAGGAAATAGAAATATGTTCTAAAGGTAGAATAGCTAGCTCTGAAAATGTCAGTTAAATCAAATTTCATTTCCAACACTTGAAAGATGAAATGCATATACCAACAGCAGTTTGTTTAGGGACAAGATCAGCGAGCTTTTCAAGTTTAACTGCATTTCTGTGTTTGGTTTATGTATTTGCTTTTCTTCCTGATGTTCCTAAAACATTGCTGGGGGACACTCACATTTTGTTAGCCAAGTTGATGTGCTCTCAAAATCTGGCCTTCCTCGGACCTAGGGAATGTCCGCTGTACTGCCCAGCCCATCTTGTCTGCCTCTTTCCTTTTCATGTGGTACTTTTCGTCTCAAGGTTAATTCTTGTGGGAAGCGCAGGAGGGGAAATAGGAGGAGCCTTTTGCCTTCTTGAGACTTTGCTCGTGGACACCCCCTTCGCTCACTCGCCGCCTTTCCTTCTGTCTTCACCTCCCACCCTGCAGTTGGTCTCCTCCCCAGAGCTGGGAGAGGGGGGTGGTGCCGGGTCGTGAGTAGAAACCCAGGAGCCCCAGCAGTTCTCTTCCTGTTTGATTTCCCTCTCAGTATCTTGCCTACTTGCCAGCTGGTATTTCTGGCAATAGTCTGCTCATAATGGAAACGTAAAAAGTCCAGCCAGACCTATGTGCACGCTGCAAATCCTAACCTTTAAAACTTGCATATTGCTTAATCCTAGGAAGCATCGATTTTGGATCCTCTGTACTGCTTTCTATTCCTAAGGGATAGTTAGTATCCGTTTTGGCTCTCTCGGTTTGTTCCTCAAGTGTATTTTTATAAATGCCCTATTTAAAAAATTATTTCTCCGAAGTGTATCCCAGACAAAACCACACTAATTTTTAAAGAACATTTTTGGGGGGTTGCATAGCTGAATTTGTAAATAACCATTTAATTCCATTTGTGGTATCTTTAGAGCATTTTGCTGTTCATTTTGCTTAGAAAATTGTTACAGCTTGGTACTATTCAACTTTGATTAGAATGAGTTTTCTACCGATGTAGAAAGAAACAGCTTTGTCACCATCATCGAGAAAGTGAGATTCTGTTGGGAAGGGTAAAGTATGTCTTAGTGATCTTGCTTTCAGCACAATGGAAGAAACAGATTCACATCTAGTGTACTCATCTGGTGCAGAATTTATTACCTAGAAGCCAAGAGAGAAGCACCTCACATTCACTCAGTTTTCATCCTCACTCGTATTTAGAGTTCTTTAAAAATAGACTCACTTCATTCTGAGGAAATGATATTGTTTTCCCAGACACTGAATTTAAAACAAACAAACAAACGTTTTCAGGTTCCCTTGTTCTTAGGGATTTTTCCTCCCGCTTTCACGGGATGCTTTACACTGTTCATCTAAGAAGGAACTTGGACGAATTTGCTTCTTATGAGCAGCACAGAATAATTAGGCAATTACCCTTGAGTCTAAGAATCCACTGGGGGGAAAAAGTGACAGAATTGCACAATGGGTTCATTATAAAACAGTGCAAAATAAAAACCTGAGCTTACCAGTTAAGTGGAAAACAGCTCAAAATGGACTGTAAGTGACTGCATGAAAGATGAAAGTAAAAGTCATCTTCAGTAGAATGCCTTGGCTAGTCAATTGGGATCAGTGATAATTGTTTCATTGAAAAGATGAGTTAATGAAAAAGGCAGTAAAACGGGGCAGTTATTAAAAATGATACAAGTGTACCTTAAACATTTTATCTTATATTAAATATATAAATGCTCATTCAACAGTCCTTGGAGATAGCCCCATAGTGTTTTCTTTGATTTTGGTTGAACTGATTTGAATTCCTGCAGAAATCACACCCATGATCTATGATTTCTAATTTTGGTATCTTTAAGTGGAGCAGAACTTGAAGGATGTAAGCAATCTGAGTGCAGAATTCTTCTTGACTTTCTTGACATTTTCTCCTAATCTTCTGTGGTACAAGAACATACATCTTCAAAGGAGTATTTTTAGCCATTTGCCTTTATCAGGTTTTTTTCAAGCCATTCAATCTATTTTTTCATAGAAATAATGACTCTCTCTTTTGCATTTATACTTGTGACTTCAAAAATAATTAAATTACGTAATTAAAATAATTCAAAATATAATAATTATTTTCAAAAATAATTAAATTACATAATTAAAATAATAAATTTTAATTAAAAATAATTAAATTACGTAATTAAAATAACAAGTACAACTGGTATAAACAAGATTGGGGGACTGTGTTAGTAGGAACAGAACCCCATTGCATGGACGGTCTGTGAGGGCATCCCAGCCATGTGGTCAGCATCCAGTAGGCATCTATCACGTTCCTCTGTACAACAGAAGAAATAAAAAATAGTTGGTTAATTCAATTATTTGGATCCATAGATATCAGTAAAATAAAAGGAATGACTTTTTTATTTTTAAGAAAACTTTTATTTCAGAAGTTTTAGATTTACAGAAAAGTTGCAAAGTTGGTAGTACATGGAGTTCCCATATACCCCACATCCAGTTTTCCCTTACTTAGCATCTCACATGAGTGTGGTACATTTGTTACAATTAATGAACTCATACTGATGCATTGTTATTAATCCAAGTCCATATTTTATTAAGCTTTCATTAGTTTCTACTAATGAAAAACTAATGAAATGTTCTTTATCTTTTCAGGGATTTCATCCAGGATACCTCATGACATTTAGTAGTCATGTCTCCTTAGGCTTCTCTAGATTGTGACGGTTTTGCAAACTTTTCTTTCTTTCGATGGCCTTGACAGCTGTGAGGGGCACTGGTCAAATGCTTTGTAGAACGTTCCTCAATTTGGTTTTGTCTGACATTTTCCTCACGTTTAGCCTGGGCTTAGGGGTTTTTGTGGGGAAGATCCCAGAGGTAAAGTACCATTCTCGTCACATCATACGAAGGGCACCTCTCAATATGATCAATATAATTTATCACTGTTGATGTTGACCTTGATCACCTGACTGAGGTAGTGCAGTCAAGTGTCTCCTCTGCTGCAGTTGTGTGATTTTTACACTCGGATGGTTTGCTACAGAGAAATGAGAACATGTGCAGGTAGGTGAATTCTTTCAACCGTGTTATCTTCATGATAGAGTTAGATAGTTTGGCCTCTTTATGAGGATTTTGTGAGTAGCTGAAAGAAATGCACTTAATGTCATCTTAGCACTCCTACTGAATTCCAGTTTCGCTGTCTTGTTTCATGTTTCTTGAGCTTTAGTATCTAACTGAGGGAAACACAGGCTCCAAAGATGTTTTTTTGGCAGTGGTTTGGAAGGAAAATGGAACACTTTGGTTGTACAGTTGTGCTTTTTCAGTTGCACGATTCAGGATTTCAAGCTCGACTAAATGTGCCATTCCTTGGTTCAGTTTTATTTGAATCTCTGGTTAACGTTTTCTTGCAACTTAAAAGTTTCCTCACAACTCTTGGGTGCATTTAGCAGAAATGTATTGCGTACTTGATAATCACCTTGTAGCATATCAGTGGATGACCAAGGCCAATTAAGCATTGATAAGTCCACTGTCCAATTGTAAACCATCCCTATGATGGAAAGTGATTCCAATATGGTGTAGAGAAAAGTTTTGCACTATTGGCCCAAGCTGCAACCACGACCTCTCATTTCTCATGCTTCACAGAAGAAGTTGCACAAAACCTGAGAAACAATCTTTTAATAAAGAATCAGACGCCTACACTATGCTAATCTATTGGAAACATTTTAATATAGAACACAAAGAGATCTCTAAACCTCAGAGACCATCTGTTGCCTTTTGTGGGCCTGGAGATTGTGAGGATGTTACACAAACTTCCTTTTACCCAGAGTTATATGGTGAGAATGTGAAAACTTTTCATTTTAGAATTGAAATTCATCTACCTTTCTTAAATAATAATGGTTTTCTAACTCTCAGAAAAGAACAGAAACACTGGTCCTGGCACTTTAAACTTAATCCTACGTTATCAATGTGAAAGGAAGATAAGGCTGAGGTCAATTCTCTTCAAGGTTTAATCTCCTGTAGCCCCAAAGGACTTTATTTTTCAACTTAATCTTGGCTGAATACAGAATGTATGCACCTGTTTTCCCAATATCTACACCACGTGGACAACCTCAGTGTGGACTTAATAACCTTGAGCAGATGAATGATGTGAACAGCTTACTGACCATTCAGACGTTATCTTACCGTCCTATGTTGTTGTCTTGGTTCTTTGCCATTGCCAGGGTATTTGCTTCCACTGATACCATAGTATGAAATGACACATTTTGGAAAGAAGCAGCATGGCACTGTGAAAACACCTTTGGAAGGGAAATCCTAAGACATCGGTTTTACAGTTCCCTCTGTCACTTCTAATTCTAAGATCTAAAGATCCTAACCTTTGACCTGTAGTTGCCTGGAGGAGATTGAGGGGACAATTATAACTGCTTTGCTTATCTTTAGGAAGGTAGTTTTAGGATCCAGTGGATGCTAATTGTGCAAATGCATTATAAACCACACAGTGCTGGAAAATCAAAGGAAAAGAAAGAATGGGAGTCTGCTAAATGGCAAGGAAAAGTCTACAGGAATCCTTTCTACCTACACCACTATTAGGTATCACAGTGCAGGGTGTGGTGAAGACCTGTGCTGTTAAAAAGAGGTGGACCTGAGGGACAGAGAAGAGAGTGAATTTATCCATAGTGTTGAGAACATCCCCATGCCTGAAGCTTAGATTACAAATGTACTTCAGCAGCATCAGAATTATGAGAATTACAGTTAGTTGTTTAACAAAAACCTGATGACAATAATCATGATGATTAAGAATCCACTATAGGAATTGGAAGTTGGACAACAGGACTTTTAAGGTTCTTCCTGGTTTTGAAATCCTCTGGATGGCCACTTACAATGATCAAACCAATGACTTAAGCTGAAGTAAACCATAGACCAATGGGGGAAAAACAAATAAAAATAAATATTTTAAACTATTTTGAATAATATGCTTTCACATCTAAATAACTTCAGCTTTTAAGATGAGAACATTAATGGAGAGCTGACTGTGTGCCAGACAGTGTTCTCAGTGCCAACCTAATTCAGTAATCCTCACAGCCACCCAATGAGGTAGATGAGGAAACCAAGACACAAAGAGAAGGAATGACTTGACTGAGGTCATGCAGCTGGTTCTGGGGAACCAGGACTTGGACAGAGGCCATTGAACTATACATATTAAACAAAAATGAAATTGGGAAGATGTCACTAGTAGACTCGGGACAAAATAGCTATTTGGGCAATTGGGAAAATAGTGGAAATAAAAAAGGAAGCGGGGCTAACCAATTGACAATTCAGAACCAGTAACTACTTAAATGTTCAAAGACAAATGACAGAATATAAGACAAGAGAATGCCATGGTGTAAAAGGAAACATCCTGGAAGTTAATATTTGGAATGTATTTATTTTTAAAGTTAATATTAGGTAGTGAATGGCAAATATTTAAACATTTTTAAAATAAGGCCATTCCAGTAGTTATCCTAATCATATTCAGGATACGTAGTTTTGTTTTGTTTTGTTTTTTTAATCTGTTTCCGAGGAAAGACGAGTGGAACACAAAGTTTAAGTTGTGGAGAAAAGGGCTTATTATTTTAAGTTTAATTCTTAATAGGAAAAGCATGTGATCATATTGAGTAAATATACTTTCTCACTGGCTTCAGTACTTTAGTTCATAACCAGACCATAACTTTATGTCATAAGATTTTGACTAAAGGAAACCATTTGTGTTATGAGAACATAAAAATTGCTATGTTCCATTTGTTAAGAATTCTGTTTCCTGGTATTGTAGATGTTGTTTATTTATTTCATACTTCAGGTTTCTACTTCTGCATTTCCCTCCCTGAATACTCATGAAAGATTGCTGCACCTGTGACACGTTGCAAGATTATTTCCCTCCTCTGTGTGCTCAATTTGTATATTATTGTATCATGACATTTTGAGTCAAGAGCTGCTAGTTCCAAGCCGCTGTCAGCAGCCGATGCCCAAAATATTCATTATAACACTTCTCAGCATGCGAGAGCACTTCAAACCACAGAGGCGGAATTTCCAGGCATTATTCTTTTCTTTGTTGCATATTATACAGCAGAAAGAATGCAAAACAAAGGGAGATTTATTAGAAAATAATGCCACGGGAAAATGTTGTAAAACATGCGAGTCACCGTTCGTGAAGGTCGTGAAATTCAGTACTGCTTTAGAGATACCGTCTCCGAGGCCTGCTCCCCTTTCTTTCTCTTTTCTCAAACGGTTTTCAAGTGGCATGTTTTTGCAGTCTTTGATTACATTAAAGGGCAGACTATTTACACATCTGGAAGTAAGCAACACCCTCAGCAGAGAACCAGGAAATGAGACGTGGAGCTGACGTTTGCCTCAGACGTGGCCCCTTTATGTTAACACGCTGGTCAAGACAAATGTAGTCCTCGTGGTAGGACCAGGGCAATGGCAGGCAAGGGAGGCTTTCTTCTCTAAAGAAGAACAATTAAAAAACAAATTCAATAAGTGAGGTTTGTCATTTCCTAATATTGAGAGTGCTGAGCCTGCAACCATCAGCAAATTTCTAATACATGAATTCATTTTGCAAAGTGAATGCTGAGACCTGGTAGCCAACTGACAAGATGCCAGAAAATGTCATGGCAGAGAGGAGAGGGCCTTCAGTGGCATTTTTGGATACCTGACCTCCATCTGTCACCATCTTCTGGAGGAAGAAACACAGAGCCTGTTGATTGGGGGGTGAAGGGGAGATGGTTACCAGAGATGGAAAAGTGGGGTTAGTGAGGGGACTGCAATTTGTGGATTCTTTTTCTACTGCCTGAAAAACTGGGGGCTAATAATCTTCCCTCCCTTCTTCGCTGATTCTGGAGAGACTGTGAACAAAGGGCTGTGGAGGAGGGCACGTGTAGTTTGCATCTTAGCCTGTGAATACGTATCAAGTGCTCCCTTATCTCTGGTTTCTGCACGATGTCTAACAAAGAGGGCCAAATGCCACACATGTCACTGGAAATTAACCAGCGCCATTGCTATGGTCTGCTGCACTCAGAAGAGGTGCTATGCCCAGACCACCCCTCGGCTCTCCTTGTTGTCCTTCTGCTTTACCTGCCCTGCCCTTCTTTACCCGGATTGAATCCATATTTTTAAAAATGTATTCATATAGAGATGTCTTATATCCTGCTGCGTGTCAAGCCCATTGTTTTAGGTGAAGTGATTTCTTTTGTCTGGTACATAAGGTTTTGTTAACTTTTGACTTGGAAATCACAAACTCTTACCAAAGCCTTAAAGGAAAAGCTAAGAATTAATGTTTATTGAGTTCTTAGTGTCTGATATCATAGTAAACACTTTATATAGGAAAGCCTAGAACAAACTGATGTGCATGTCTTTTAAAAAAATAATAATCTACTCTTATCTGAGGAAACGGTTTAGGATACTGATCTCACATTTTCCTGTTGTATTTGAAATTCTGGAAGATAATAACATGAAAGACTTACCGTCAAGAAGAATAATACATTTAAATCTCCTGCTTTGAAAATGGTCATAAATTTCCATATTTATTTTGCTCTGGAATGTATATTGTGAAATGTTTGGCAGGTAAGATTTGGCTTCTTTTAAACCCCATGAGTTTTTGCCAATTCATTTAAATTCGTAAAAGCAGTCCTTTTATTAACAACAACAACAAAGCCCCACAAGGCTTAAGCTTTCCTAAGTGGAGTATGATCAAGCCATTTTCAGAAATCCGTCAGCACGTTTCTGGTGTGACAACAGACTTCTGAATGGGAAGGCTAGTTCAGTATTGACCACTGATTCATGGTAAAAAATTAAATGCAAGCCAGAAGGAGGAATCTGCACTGCCTCTGGTCAGCTGGCCATTCTGCAGCTGTTGGGATTGGGGAAAAGGGGATCCAGGATCACCAGCCAGACTGGCTCTAACTCAGGTAACTGGAGAGTCAGCATTAATGTGCTGACTCATTGCAGTGACTCTGAAGCATTTCTCTCTTTTAAGTGCTTCCACATGTGTGCAGAGGGAAGGCTGAGGGGATGTCATATGGGCAAGTAGGAGGGGCAGCCTGGGGTCTTCCAGTCCCATTCGTGGTGGTCAGAACCAGAGGAGGGGAGGTCACCTGCTGAATCCGTCCAGCTGCACCGTAGCTGCTAGTTTCTGAGCTCTGTCTTTCTTGCCAGCTTCATTTTTAGTATCTCATCCATCTTATTCAGATCAAGTCCTTGAAGTTCTTCCTCAGTTTTCCCAGTGTAGCTTGACAGCATGTAGGACTCTTAGCTCCGTGCATAATTACCTGGTTCTAAAAAGCTTTATTTATCAGTCCATCTATTTTAATTTATGTTTGTGAGTTTATTTACTTTGGTGAATAGATAAAAATTTCTTGAGACAGGGAAGAAATAAAGCTCCACTAGGCTTCTGTTAGTACTGCTGTGAAATCTTCCACACATTTCTTCTCCCAAACTTTCTGAACACACTAGCAAGTTCCTCTCTCTGTGTTCCACTGAGATCTTTAAATACACTTTCTCTGCTCTAAAGGTAAGGGTCAAGCCAATTGTATAAAATCCCCAGGGTGATATCTGAAATCTGTAAACTTCAAAAGAAGAAAATGCTTAATATTAACTTTTAAATGATAGCTTACATAGGAAAGAAGATAATTCATAATGTTATTTTGAGTTATCGGATAGTTAAATAATTTCGACAGTTTGTAGCTAAAAAGTTAGAGAATCTATATCAATTTCTCTTTTTAGCAAAAGCATCTTTTTAGTACTTTTAGGGTCATGAACAAGAAAATATGCTGCTTACTGAAAAAAGACTATTGCTCTGTTTCAGTGTACTCTTTGTTTTGATTATTAATGTTTTTGTGTGAAAGTGATACAAAGTGAAAAAGAATAATGTTATTTTTTAAAATGTTATTGGTTAAATAACTTATATTTGAATTCTGCAACATTTTAGGTTCCGCTGAGGGAAAATTATAAACTATCAATCCATAAACTTGCATAGGCACATAGAGCAGGTTTCACCAAGACAGGGTGGCTCTCTGCTGCTGCTGCGTCATCCCTGGGGCACAGTGGCTCCAGCAAGGGCTGGTGATGATGGCATAGGATGAAAACGATGTGATTTAAAGGTAGGATGTGGAGGAACAAGGCAGTAAAACTGCTAGGCGAGAGTGACAGTGGCCTTAGACCTAGCTCAGGGTTGTCCCCTATCACTCACTCTAGACAGAAGTTCAAGGCTACAGCCAAGTCTTGTGTATGCAGAGGAGCATGATGCTACATTGAGGCCGGGCTCAGGCACAGCACTAGAATTTAATGGAAAAGTTGGTAATTGGCACCAGCACAAAGTAGATCAGGTCCAGAGAGCCAAAGATGTGTGGTTCCTCTGAACCTTAGAGGTTGGTGACTGCTGCATCCAGAAGCTGGCCTGGAAAGGGAGCAGCTGTGACAGTTTGGATAATGAGCCGTGCAGCTAATTACCTTTTGACTTATTTAACCGAGCTTCGCTTTGACAACTCAGTCACTTTCGAAATATGCTGAACTTAATGGAGATGACTTAACCCTGTGAGGCTGGCATATTTTGGCCTCACTAGAGTCTTAGGGAAAGAGAGAGGAAAAAAAGGGTGCCAATAAATTTGCTTACCATAAATAAGATAATCACAGTGTTATGAGAACCATAAGTTATTCAGCAGTGAATAATTTAATAAACATGTGTTAGGCACCAACAGTGTCCAGAGAACTGTGCAAGGCCTGAACCTGTGTCGGCAGATGAAAAGGGGATGCAGAATCTGTGCTTGTGGATTTTATGGTCAGAAGCAGAGGTCAGCAAAGTATGACCCATCAACAAGTGCTTTTGTAAGGAGAGCAAGCTAAGACTGAAAAAAAAATCTAAAGAAGACTAATATTTTGTGGTACATGAAAAATTATATGAAATTCAAATTTGGGCATACAGATATAGAAATATAGTTCTATTGGAACATAGTCACACTCATTCAATTACCTGTTGCCTATGGCTGTTTTCACATTATAATGTCCAACCTGAGTAATTAGAGACCTTTTGGTCCATAAAGACTAAAATATTTAGTATCTGACTCTTTCCCCAAAACGTTTGTCAATGGGTTTTCTAGTAGGGTAGAAAGACATGCATCAGATCATCACACCATTAAAATACACACGTGGTAAGTGCTGGGTAGGAAAGGTGTATAAATATATGAACTTGTATAATGGGACCTAGAAATGTAATGATGGTAAAGCAGACCCACGGTGGCTTTAACACATTCATCACTTTTTAAAAAAATTTTATTTAGTTTTGGCCGTGTTGGGTCTTCGTTGAGGTGCGTGGGCTTCTCATCGCGGTGGCTTCTCTTGTCGCGGAGCACAGGCTCTAGGCGCGCGGGCTTCTGTGGTTGCAGCACGCAGGCTCAGTAGTTGTGGCTTGCGGGCTCTAGGACACAGGCTCAGTGGTCGTGGCACATGGACTTAGTTACTCTGCCGCGTGTGGGGTCCTCCCGGACCAGGGCTCGAATCCGTGTCCCCTGCGTTGGCAGGTGGACTCTCAACCACTGCGCCACCAGGGAAGTCCCCATTCATCACTTTCTGTGAAATTCTCTACAGGGCTCACAAGAGACCACACTGAAGGGGTGATAAACAAATTGTAATCGGTAACATAATTCTAGTAATACTAAGTGTTTAGGGGTTTCTGACTGAATACCTTCCAATCTGGTGTTGCAGGTTTGTAAGGCAAAAGGGCCAGAAATATTGAATAAGTTTAATAACAACATCCTGTAATTCTCAGGCCTTCACTGGCTACCCTTGGCACTTACTGGTACTACAACTGAAAAAGAAAACCGACAAATTCACAGTATATTGAGAAAAATGTTGAAGGATAGATACTTTTAAAAAAGAGAAGACAGCACCTGTACATGTGTATGAAATGATAGAAATATATTGTGCTCCATAAATGGGCCAAAGGTGCTTATTTTTGTGTGATGAGGAGACTATTAAAAATGTATGAGAATAATACTTTTCTTCTGAAGAATTCAAAGTGTTTTTGTTCTAATTCTCTGAATGTTATTATGGAATAGTAAACAAACAAAAAAAACCTACGTAAATATCTTAGTCTGCATTTAGAATGAATATGAAGCTGAATCAGTTGAATTCGTCTTTGAACTTTGAATCAGTTTTACCGTTAATTACTGAGAATTTGGAGATATGTGAGAATAAGGCTGTTCCCCCAGTTCTGGTAGATTGTTTTTGTAAGTTCACGATAGGCTTTAGTTTGCAGGCTTTTATGAACACAGATCACCTTATCAGTCTTTCCTGATCGCGACTGAGAGAAAAAAGCTACATAAAGTAAAATCATTGTTCCAGAGTGGTACTGATAGAAAAAAAATGCTAGGGTAACATAGAAGAGCCTTTGAATTGTTAGATTCTTAGACAGATTCAACTTCAAAGGCTACTTTATTCTCTGATGCAAAGGTGTTTTTTTTTCTTATCATCCATCCTCAAAAGATTTTAGTTCATTTGTGTGGCTTCAAGAGATTCTCATTTATTCATTGATCCAGCAATTATTGAGTGCCCACAGTGTGCCAGGCATTGTGCCTGGTACGCACGGAATAACAGGACAATTAAAGTGAGTTCCCAGCATGTTCAAGTGCAAAAAGGTAAAAATGTAAAAAGTGGAACTCCAGTGGCCAAGGAATCATCCTCCCAAAGATAAATTTTTTTAATGGGTTGAGCGGTCTAATAGCAGAAGGGCAGGGAGTGCTATTTTATGCATGCCAGCAATCATTTTACAAGTCTCTTATTTTTAAAAATTCCATTTGATGAATTTTCATATGTTTTCTAGAGCCATTTATGTTAAGAGCCAGAAGATTTAAAAAATTAAACATTCAGTGTTAGACATTTGATCAACTGAGATATTTTCTTATGATAGAGATATAAATTATGTGATCTGCTCTACAGTTCTGTTCTGAAATGTAAATAAAAACAAGTAGAAAACATTTGTGGGGGAGAAGAAAAAGAAGATATGGCATTATATACATCAATAGAGATGTTTTCGCAAAGAATTACCAAAAGATTTGCAGGTCTACCTTTTAAACAGTTTCTATGAAATTGAGATGTTAATAGTTGTTATATCCCAAATAACGTTATAAACCAAGCCTCCTTCACATTTACCTTCACACTCTTAGCCTAACGCCAGGCAGAGCACATGCACCTGTGTTGCTGCCTACATATGCAACATTTTCAGAGAGGTCCAAACAAAACCAAAATATATTTATGATAGGGACTTGGCAGCCTGGAGTTAGAAGCCTTCTTCCTGATTGCTATCACTATCGAAACTCAGATTTCTCTCTTGTCAGCTGTGTTTCAGAAAGAGGGAAAGCTTACCGGGAACAAAAGGTATGCCATACATCCTCGCTTGAAGGGAGGAAGAAAATATTTGCCTTCTCTAGAAATGAATCCCAGGGATTGTGTTCACAGTGTGGCTTTTATGGAATTACAGAAAGCACCTTAGGTACATATTGTTAAATGTTATTTATTTAAAAGAACAAGCACTGATTATATTCATAATCGTTTTTCATACTACTGCAAAAGATTTCTGACTCAACGGTGTAGTAATTAATCAATAAAGATTTATTGAGCACTTTTCATGCTCCAGAAATGAATAGGTTAGTGGAAGAAGTAGGGTAACACATAAATTATGATATTCATTGGTACCTTCATTAAGCAAATGTCCATTAGGCGTTTTGTACAAACAAACCTCACGCATTATGAGTGACAGGGAGAAGTGACGCTACACTACATGGTCTTTGGTCACAGGGGTAAGTTGTCATGCAGAAGACCAAAACATATCAGTGAAATGGCTGACTGAGTGTAACATACAGTTAATAGATACAGTGGCTATTTAAGCCTTTAAAAGGAAAAGGGGGAAGAAGAACTTAATCAGCTCCTGTGTGATGGGGAAGGTTTGAGCAGCAGGAAATTTCTTTCAAGGGAAGGCAGATGAACAGTGGTAGGGAGAATAGAATAAGCAGAGACGATGCAGGGGAGTAAATGCTCACAATGCATTCAGGAGAGAGGATGTAAACACATCTGAATATTCAACAACTGTCTAGGATTCCGGGCCCCTTACGTTAAAACATCTGTGGATGAGATTACTTAACTCCATCTAAGAGGTTGGAGCCTGCCCTATGCAATGAGACCAATTTTGCCCTCAGTCAGAGCATATTCTAAGAACCAAGGGTTCAGGGTGGTTTTCCTTCCTTCTGCAGCTGTGTTACTTTGAACCCTGTTCCAGGAAGAATACTCTCTCCTTGGTCCTTGTTACCAACACCTTGCCTTGTATCACAATTCTGCAACTACAGTTCCGTTTGCCTTGAAGTATCAGCCTTGGCTTCATGTCCTATGTAACTGGCTGTTGTAACGCAGGGCAAATTACTTACCCTCTCTTTTCCTCCATTTTATCATTTGTAAATTGGAATAAAAACAGTTCCTACCTCATTAGAATTTATGTATTAAGAACATTTAGAACAGTGCCTGGAACTTGCTAAGCACTATAAAAGTACAAAAAACTGTCAAAGTATTATGTTGGCTTGTTTACAAAGATTTGGCTTATCTATTCCCTGACTAAATAGAGATCTGAAAGAGTGGAGAATTTGTGAAGGAGATCATCAGAAATATTGGAATGTGGTGTACTCTCATAGTGACAAAATAGAGGAATACTCAGGGCAAAGATTGTGTGGTATTAATTCTTAGTGTAACAGCCCAGGTTATTAGGAACCAGGTTTATTATTGATGTGATAAAAATGCCAACTAGCATTTATCCCACCAATCCTTAGTTCCTCCTGTTTTTAGAAATGCACATATATAAATCATTCCAAGGAAGTTACTTTCCTAGGCTTTTTATTATCTTCAGAAAACAGCTACCGTGAATATATTTCATGTAACACACACACACACCATGTGAAAGTTCTTCTTAATGAAGTAGTGACATGGCGCTTGAAGCAGCATTCATAACCAAAAGCATAGTTTTAATCTGGGTACCAAGAACATTCATCACATCACCAAAGGGATTATTACGGAGTTAGGAATATTATCTTTGCTCTATGAATAATTTCCTCTGCCATCAGGAGGGTATAAGTTTGTAGTAATTTTTAAATGAATAAACGTGTTTAATTTTATGGTCCTCCAAGATTTCTTTTCTTTTTTTCTTTCTTTCATGCCTTTGGTGACTCTCCCTGCCTTTTTTGCAAAATATGTGATATATACAGTTCAAACAAAATGGTCACACACACACACACACACACACACACACACACGCACACACAGGTAAAGGCCTATAAACATTGTTTGCAATAGACAATATTTGTATTAATTATTTAGGGTCTTCCACACTCATCAGTTAGTAGGAAATGTCATTAAAATTTTTAAAATAGGATTGTTTGCATTTAAACAATGAATAAGCATTTGTGTTTGAAATCTCCATTGAAATGCTTTAGTTTTATGTTTCTGTTATTTTATAGCTGATGCACAAACTCACACGGGGACCTGTACTTGTAATCAATGCATAGATATGTATTTAATCTAAACAAATTCACATTAAAATTAACACAGAAACTTAACTTCTTAAAATTTTAAAGGAGAATAATATCTTACAGAGCATCTAGTCTAATTCCATTTTTAAAATGAGGAATTGTAATGAGAGGTAGCTGCACGGTTTATCCTCCTATTGTTCATATTATGAAGGGTTAAGCTTTAGCCGAAGTATAGATTACTGAAGTGTTTCTTTTTTTCCTTAGGACTTTGCCGTATTTATCGTTAGTACGTTCCTCCTTTATCCAGCAACCCTCAGTCATTACCTTACGCTGACAAATTTTATTGAGGATTTACGTTTTATAGACTCCTTCATGGAGGTGATGATTAGATCAAGACAATCTTAGAAAGTTTTGTGATTGTTCTTTGTAAAAGAGTTAAGATTTGGAGACTCCCGGGTGGGCTACCTGAAATATATTTTTGTGTGTACAAGAGCTGTTTCCTAGAGTTTGAGATTCTACCAGGATATCATCTTGTTTCCGAGTACTGCTCTGTCATTGGAAAAGGAAAAGGCAAAATTGACTACAGTGTTTCCTGAAGCTCCAGTGCCAGGACTGTTTCTGTAACACCTCTTTACCCTTCACTGTTTTTTGGTCATAGAAACAGAATGTTAAAGATCATCTAGTTACACCCACTTTAAGCATGTAAAAGTATCAACAACTCTTGACTATCTTCCGATGTTTTATATGCATTATTATTCTATTTAAACCAGTTAAATAATACCACAGTGTGCATGTATTATCTTCAGTTTATAGTGGAAAAATTGAGACTTGAAAAGTTTATTGACCCACCCAAGTTTACACTGTCAGTGAGTGGCATTCTGAAATTAAGGATTAGGAAATAAAATAAATGACTTAATGTCACTTAATGTCTCCCTTATGAATATATGCATTAGAGAAAAGTAATTTTCAGTGTAGAATGGTTGAAGTGGATAATGAGTTCAGAGATATATTTCAATGTAAATCTTTGAAAAAACTTATATTTCCTAAGAACGGTTGGAATCCACACTAAATCTGAAGGATATGGAAAAATAAAACTTATGGCAAAGCGTTGTTTTTCAGTGTAAACTTTTGGATAATGCGAGTAAGCACTTCCTTCTAGTTTGCTTAATATATGTCCCCTATAATTTCATTCACATTCATCAGGCCTCACCATTCACATTCAACATGTCACCACATGGGTTCTGTAGATATTGTAGCAGAGGTTGCTAGTAATTCTCCTCTCTCCATTCTCACCTTCTTTTACAGCAGTAGATATTCTAGCTGAGCGCTGGGCCATGACCTTAAAGACTATATTTCCCAGCCTTCCTTGCAGGTAGCTGTGTCATGTGATCAAGCCATACCCAACAGGATATGAGTGAAAATAGTGTGAATAATTTTCAGGGAATTTGCTTAAAATAGAAGTTGTAGTATGTCCACTTTTCTTTTCTCCATTGGATGGAACATGAGTGTGAGGGTTGGAGCTGGAGCAGTCATCTTAGGATATGAAATATTGCCTGTTGAGGACTGCAGAGCAACATGGTAGAAGGAGCCTGGTCCCTCACATCTTGGAACCACCATGTCCACTTTGGACTGACTGCTTATCTCTCTCGAAGAGATCAACTTCTATCTAGAAGTCACTGCACGTTTTTACATTGACAAGCCATATCCTAACCTTTTCAGATACTAATAAGTATGCCTTGAGAGAAGGAATCCATAGACAAAAATTTACATAAACAAAGCTAGAAAGGTTTTTTTTTTTAATTTTAGGACTTTTCAGAGCTCTTATTGGATGAGTGTTAGGGGTGAATCTCAAAAAGGAATTATGCAGTATTTCTAATTTTTTTATTGTGAAAATAATTTTTTAAATGGGACATCCTATGGTTGTGGACTGCATTTTGAGAACTGCAACTTTAGGAAGTTCTTAGTGGCTAAGCTTAAGGTAAATGTTGAGGGTAGTACTTTGAGGGTAGAGGTAGGCACGAGGAAGTTTTGGTGTAGAGAGCCATTCAATTCAACATATTATTAGGGAACACCAAGAGCTGTGGAGATAGAGATACATTACTTTAGAAGGAAAATGAAATCAGTTATTATTGGAAGCACTATGATAACTATAACTATGATGTTAAGATAGATGAAATAATTTCTAAATAAGAGGTGGCTCGGGTTGCTTATGTGATGACCTATAACGAGATAGGGATACACCTAGACAAGACTGGGATCCCTGATGTCTTCTGAATTTATATATGTGGAGCTTATTGGTCATCATATGGCTGGAAGAAGTTACCGTGTTTGCGTGCAAATGTACGATTTCGTTTCTTTGGTGTAGTTGTGAGAAATACCTGGTGGAGGAAGGGTAAATCCTGGCCAGGTCATCCCTTGTTACCTCCACTGGTTGAGACATACAGACCCTGAGATATTTGGAGGGACATCTCCAAATATTTGGATGGATGTGTGCTGCCTGCTTTTGGGAGTAGAGGTTTGAAGCTCAGAGAGCTGAGAAGTCTTGGAGAAGTAGATTTGGAAGTCATTTTCAGTGACAGTTGAAGCATGGAGTATATGTGGAATAAAAAGAAAAAACACAGGATAGGACTTGGGAAACAAAGCATTTAAGGCACTGGTGGAGGAAGGAGAGCTGTAGAATGACTCAGAAGTTAGGATCAGAGTAATAATGTGATGAATAGGAAAAACAGAGTCAGGGATTCCAACAAGGGAAGATTGTTAGTTTGGATAGCTAGGAGGCTGTTGAAGACCATGGTGGAGTCGATCAGGTTGGAGAAGTAGGGGTGGGGGTTTGATTGCTCTGCTTTGAGGAATGGATGACCGTGAGGAGGGAGATGAGGTGGGGCCAGAACGTGCTAGAATGCAGACAGGACACATTCTACTTTGCTGGGCTGCTGAATAGAGTTTTCATGGGGAGGGTCACTCTGGCTTCCTCTTCACTGGACATTCTAACTCCATAAAAGCTTCAAGGAACAGTGGCAGCACAGGCCACTGGGCGGCACTTACTATCTTCTGAGCCCACTCAGAGCCTGCATCCAGGAAACTCAGTTTTGATGCTACTCTATTTATAACCAATAAAAGGAATGTCTTACTTTTCATCAAAACAATGACTTGATTTCATTTAGAATGCATTTAAAATTATTTTCATTTACCTTTGTGAAAATATCACTCTTGAAAGCTCAAGCGTTTGGAAAAAAATAGAAACCCATAGCAAAAATAGATGAAATCCAAATTCAGCTCCCCAAGCACCTTGGAAAGTGCCTCTTTGTTCTGTTTCTTTTATGCCTGTTGACTGGAGATTACTTCTATTCATTCATGTAACCCTGGTGTTAGGTCCCTTTGGAATTTACATAGAGTTGACTCAAACTCCCAACTCCATTTTCTGTAGGAAGCTCAACATCCTCCCCACAATTTCTGCTATTTCCCAGGGACTCATGTTCTCATTTCCACCCCTAAAGCTGTTTTCATATTTCTGCTGACTCTAAATCTCATTTTTATCTCAGTGCCTGGAGCTATTCTTATTTCTCTGTCCATGTATATTCAAAAGTGAAACCAAGGGACTTTCCTGGTGGTGCAGTGGTTAAGAATCTGCCTGCCAATGCAGGGGACACAGGTTTGAGCCCTGGTCCGGGAAGATTCCCACATGCTGCGGAGCAACTAAGCCCATCCACCACAACTACTGAGCCCGCGTGCCATAACTACTGAAGCCCGTGCGCTCAGAGCCCACGCTCCAGAACAAGAGAAGCCACTGCAATGAGAAGTCCACACACCGCAACGAACAGTAGCCCCCTTTCACCGCAACTAGAGAAAGCCCGCGCCCAGCAACGAAGACCTAACTCAGCCAAAAATAAATAAATTTATTTTTTTTAAAAAAAGTGAAACCAAAAGCACCATTCAAAGAATGCATTGGTGTGTAATGGCTTTACTGAAGGTTTGCAGTGATGAAGGTGGTTTACCTCGAAGAACCAAACTCTGACTTGGTTAATAACTGAATGCCCTGACCTCCCTGCCACTTGGAATTTTTTTACCGACCTCCGTTTCTGCATGATCAAACCTTCTGTTAAGTTGCTGTCTGCTGTCCCATCCACTCTCACTGATGACTTGCCTCCTCTCCTCTCTAGATGCCTCCTCCACCCTCCAGATTTTATTAACATTTCATGGAGCAGTCAAGCTATTACTTGCTTTTGCTGTTTTCCCATAAAGCATTCCCCTTGGGTCACACTTTCCTGCGTAAAGCAGTCTATCCAGGTATTTTTCCTAAACAAAGATAGTTCTCTCCTTTAGGGGAACTCTGGTGCCAGCTGTTAAAATGACATTTTTTCAACATGCTACATAATTTTAAAAAGATAAATATGTTATTTATTCTTCAGTGGCTGACGTTTGTGGATACTGCTGAAATAATTGCGTATTTTCCCTGCAGCCTGTGGTCTAAGTAGGGACTGTTATTTGAACAGAGTGAATAAAAGAAGTAATAATAATTATTTAATATGTACAGACCTGCATCCACAGTATACTCAAAATATGCTTGTAATTGTTATTTACCATATGGAGAGCTTCCTCCCTGATACGTTAAATCAGGCACAGAGTACTGCTTTAGGCCTGGCCCCTGAGCAATGTGTCTCCAGATCACTCTGTCTACAGTAAGATGTAAACTCTGTAAACAATGAGCATAAATTTGGGAACAGACTCTGAAGGCATCCTGTGCCTTTAGTGGGAAAAAGGATGACTGGATATTTTCCAGGGGAGGCCTAGGTACATTTCAAATGGAGTTCCTAAAGGATCTTATTCTGAATGAGATGTTAATAGTTATATCATAAAAGCTTAGATTTTAGACTGTGTTGTTTCCGAGAAGGCTTTTATTTTTATTTATTTGCTTTTTTGAAGTGAGCAAGGCAGAGGAGAGAAAACACTTACTTAATATGCATTAGCCTCTGTGCCAGCTGCTTTATGTTGGCATTCGATTTCATCCTCACAATAACTCTGCGAGAGAGGTTAACATCACTGTTTTCAGATTAGAAATGGGGCACTTAAAGAGGTAAGTATCTCTGCTACGGTTGCATCCAGAGAAGAGTAAAGTTAGGATTCAACTCGGGTCCAACTCACCATGACAGTTCAGAATATGGAAATCACAATTCTCCATTACTCACTTCTGGAACTTAACGACTTTGTATTCCTAGTCTTCTCTCAAAAAATATGAGCACGGCACTGTGTAATCCTACAAGAGGAGGGGTAAGGCAAATGTCATTTGTAGGAAGAATAAAGCTGTCTCAGCGAAGGAGTTGAGTCACTGGGACAGTTTTCCTTTGTATTTTTTTCCCTTAAAATTGTTCGTTATCCAAATACATTAATATTCCTAAAGTGCTCTTTTTAAAAATGGGAAATATATTAAAATAGCATGCTTATTAAACACATGATCTTGTTCTTTAGGCAGATGGTATACTTACACAATTCAGAGCAGGGACCAGGGACTCTGGGTTTCCATGCTTGATCCATCCTGTGTTAGCTGTGTGACCTTAGAAAAATTAGAGGGTTTTCTCCGTGGTTTTCTCTTTCTTAGTTTCCCTTTCTCCTTAAAGATGGTAAAATATAAGAATAATTCTATCTTGTAGTTATTGTGAAGGTTAAAATGTGCAAATATATGGAAAGTGCTTAGAAGAGTGTTTGGTATACAGTAAGGGATCAATAAGTTTGTTATTATTAGTATTATAAGTTGATGAGGAACGATAGACAATAGTAATAAAGACATTCATATAAGACATAACTCACAGTTGGAACATTAAGAAGAAAACTCTGGCAACTGAACTGATTAAATATAACATGTACATTTTGTTAAAATATTGCTAATTGTAGTGTTACTTTAATAACCAAAAGGTGGAAATAACCTGAACCTCCAACAATAGAGAGATTAAGCTTATATATGATGGTAGCTACCAAGATATCATGTTTTCCACATAAATGTATTCCATGCACAAAGGATTAAGATATTGTATTTAATGAATCTACATCTATCTACCCATCCATCCATCCATCCATCCATCCATCCATCTATCTCTGTACATACATATATAAAGGACCAGATGGAAACACAGTCTTATGTTAAAAGCAGTAATCTTTCAATAAGTGATTACAGGTAATTTCCCCACCCCCTCCCACCCATCTTTCTTCCTCAAGTTCCCAATACTTTCATAGTCATAAAACACCATTGAAATAAAATAAAATAAAAATTAACCCAGATGGTATATAAGCCACAAAATACATCCTGTATATTGTCACATCATCCTTCTCTCATAGACACTTTATGCACAGCCCCTGAAGCAGGGCTTCAGACACATCCTATGCTTATGTGGCTTCACAGTGGGTGCATCATTGCACTCTAGAGCACATGGGGCCAGACCTTCTGTATTTGGTCGAACGTGATTCCCTCTTTCACAGTTGTTTTTTCTTTCAATCATTTAGCTTAAACATTAACAAATGAACATTATGATAGCAGCAGGGCAGAATTTTGCAGAGTAATACATTCCTTGGAGTTTAATGAAAATTTTTTTTGTACACAAAGTGTATGTAGAATGAAGCTTACTTTTGGGGTCACGTGTCTAAAATCCTGCATTTTAGAGTATCTTGATCTTATTTTCTGAAGGAATGATGCATTTTGAACCTATGCTCATCCACCCACTGTTTAATCTACCCAGTCTGCTGATTAAATGCATTAGCTTATAAAAGAATAACTTTAGGAATGGCTAGGGGCTGATGTCAACATATACTGCTATTTTGTTCACTCTTATCTTAGAAGCTGCCCTTTTAGAATTTTTAACTTGTCCACTGTTCATTCTCTGATGGGCAAACCCTTGAGCGTCAGGAGACAGCTGTCAATTAGTGCTATCCTTCTTCACAAACCATTTTACCTCCCAAGCCTCTGTTTCTTCATCTGTGAAAAAAGGGACTCTTCAGACCCTTAGCCTGTGACCAGGAAGCTTCTTTTAATGGACTGCAGACGTTAGTAGGATGTCAAAGGGACTTGAGCTGCATTTGTGTTATTTTACTAGAGTTCAGTCATGGAAACTGGTAGCAGAGCCCTTTAAGTTGAATGATGGCTGGGTTCCCACCTTGACTACAGTTCTTGAAGGGGCTCTTCAAAGACTGTCAGCCCAAGAGAAGCATTTACTCTAGGAGTCCCATTTGGTTTGGGGCCAGTCACTTTTCGAAGTGAATTGGACAGATATAACCCCAGCCATGTACCATTTGCATTTAATACAGATAATAATGACCTGGACAGGGATAGTAAGGATGCAAATTTTAAAAGATACATGCCTTACATTAGATCAGTTACATAAGTAGGCTAAGAAGTCACCGAGTGCAGGAGAACCTTTGTGGGTTCACCTTAGCACATGCAAACGTGTGTCAGCGAAGAATTTGAGCAGCTGGAAAATTAGTGGAAAAAGGGTATTCAGCATTTGACTCCCTTCCCTTTTCCCTTGATGAGATCTGGTAAATGACTGAAGATTTGAAAGGTCTTCCTTCTCCTGGGATCCTCCCCTGCGTGGGATGCTTTCCAGCAGGATAATGGAAGGCAACAGAGCAGAGCCTGGGGTTGGCCTCCGCTTGGACCTCTTCCCGGTACCTCTCCCTGGGGAATGGAAGAGTGAGTCTCCAGGCTACAATAGACCGGTGGTGAGTTAAGTTTATGAAGAAGCTTCTAAATAACCCTGGTGGGCGTGACATGGAACCAACATGCTGCGTGTGCACTTGGAGGAGAGTATCGAGGCCCCTGGACGTTGCCCACACGATGCGGGGAGATTGAGAGCGAAAGTTGATAGTGGGACAGTCTCTCCTAGAAGACACCGAGTGTGGCTTTTCTAAGTTTTGAATAACTTTCAGCTTAAATACAACTTTAGAATTAAACAGGAATGTATAAATTTAAGGCAAAGAGACATTGTGGTTATTTAAAATGGGAATATAAAGTCAATAATGATTTCTAAAATAGATTTTCTTGACAGTCATTCTAAAATAGAACTTCATAAACCACAAATTCTGTTGTCTAGCATCTGTTTAAAAATAAGGTTGATAAAATTGGCCATGTTCTGGTAGTGTGGCAGTCGATAAAATTAAAAGCTACAAAAATACCTGAACAGATAAAATAATTAAAATGAAAAAAAGTCAGACGAAGTATTACCCCTTACATCATCTTTCTAGGTTGATACCCGCTAGCAAGCATCCTGGCTTCATAATCTCTGCTTTTGCACAACCACTAATTTTATATGGGTGACCAGCAGTGCAGATACCCATAAACACGCTACCAAATTAGTCAAAGCCACATTCTTCTATTATTAATGGCACCTCTAAGACCTTGGAACCTCTAATTCTTTGCATCATTTACTGTCAACTTTAAAATGTCATGTTTGTAACTAAGCACATCATTCATGTGTTTCCAGTTGCTTATGTAAGGTACTGCCTAAATAGAAAATTCTCTAGAAACATTAAAGGCCAGATACATACATCTCTTTGTAGCGTTTCAGAAAGAAGACTATGTATGCCATGACAGTTACTTGTTTTTTAGGCAACTTGAATAATGCATCGAAGGCTTTACAACTCTTCTAAAAAGGATAAATAATGCTTTGAACTGACAGTGAACAAACAGTCTTTTCAGAGCTGCAGAATTTTTGTTTGATGGCCTGCAGCGAATGTAATAAACTATAAGAAAGGCTCCATAATCTAAATATTTCAGTAGTTTGGAGAAGATTCTAAGAGATCTTTGCTTTTGATATAGCAATGATTAATTATATATAATATTACATATATACATATATTTCTAAGCTAGGCAGACAGAAATTTCCAGAAAACCCTAATTAGTATAACTCAGTAGTTAAAGTAAAAGCATGATAATTGAGACCTCCACCATGCAATGGTTTTAATTTAAATCATCCCATGCAATCTTCCTCAGGGCAACCTGGAGTCTCCATGTTACTAGTGGGAAAAAAAAAAATCTCAGTCCGAGTAATTTGCAGAAAACCATTCCATCGAGTCTGATACCAAAGTTTATAGTCATTTCATATCCCACAGTGCTTCTTAATAATAGTACATGTATTCCACGTTCATATTTGCACAGTAGTAAGATAGTAGGTCAAGAAGTGTGTGTGATGCAAGTTTTGTTTATTTTTTTAATGTTTATTGCTCTTAAATCCAATTTGAGAATATGTTGACATGATATGATGACAGAATATGTCTGTCATCCTTCCTATCCCAGCCAAGGTCATTATTATCTGTGTTAGATTGTCACTGATACACAGCTGGGATTGTATCGGTTCCATTCAATTTGCAAAGTGAATTTAGATCACTTAAAAGTTAATATGCCAAAAATCACTTTAAATAATTTTTCCTTTTTCCTAGTCTTGGGAAGATTTTACAAGGAGTTAAATTCAAGGTAGAAGAGTTTATTGGGCTAAGCAGAGGTGGTCATTGGGAAGGGAAATCTCCTTTGAGGATCCAGAATCTGGATTCACATCGCAGTGCGGGATTTTAGAAGTGTCATTTCTGTTCTAAAATATGGGAGTTTGTCAGTCACAGAAGTCTGAGACCCAAATTCTACATCTGCTGTTCTTTGCAAGGATCCCTGTGAGGCACTGGGATTATCGCTATGTTGTTTCCCAGTGGAGTGCCTTCCTCTCTGAGAGCTTAACTCATTAGTCTCAAATTCATTTTTACCTTCTTTACTTTTTGAATATTCCACAAGTTATTTTTAATCTGAGGATTAGTAGAGGAATCCCTCTAGTTTTAATGCAGAATTTTCAGAGATTGTGAAAAAAGAGAAGGTAAATAACTCCTAGTCCGGACATCATGATTTAAATTCATTAGACAGTATATTTTTAGTTTAATAAAAATACCAAGGATGAACCATTAATAATTTTAGAGTGAAAACAGAGATGTGTCAAGAGGCAGAGGCTTCTGCAAGGTGTTACAGAGAGTGTTATCCACGAGGTCACACCATGGAGAAAATAGTTCACCTTTGTCATTTAATGTGAAGACAGAGGACATACCAGCAAGCACTCAGGAGAAAATGCTTCAAAGGTATGCTGAGATTCTGTCTAGGCAACATAAAATCTTGTTCACATAGATCAACATACATTTAATTATTGTGGATTTCACACGTATTTATGAGTTGAATGCTGTGATTACCATTATGTAAATTTATTAAATAACGATGAGTAAAAACAAAACGTCTGCATTGGGCATAAAGTATACAGGCATGTTTCCTGCACTTGTAGCTGAGAATCAAAGATGTAATACACCAAGTCAGACGTGACCAGGATATGGGTTAAAGCAGTGGTTTTCAATATTTCTTCCACCCAAAGCTCCTTTTAGAGAGAGAGAGAGAGAGAGAGAGAGAGAGTGTGTGTGTGTGTGTGTGTGTGTGTGTGTGTGTGTGTTGAAAGGGGTATTAAAGCTTGGTCTGTACAGAAAGAAAGGAAAGTTGAAGACTTTTAAGATGAGTAAAGTATTTCCTCTGAATATACATCCTGGAAATATAGCTTGACCATAGCATTAATAAGCATTAAAAATCACTACTTTTTGCATATTAAATTTCAGGTGTTTTAAGTTAGTACACACAAAATATCTGTTACTAAAATGAAGAGATGAAGAACTAAGAATGTAACTATTTTTTACTCCATCCTTCTTTGTATCACAAAATTTACCTTTCAGCCAATGCGATGGTTACCTAACTTATCATGTGAGATAAATGAATGCCTTTGGTCATTTTGGTGGTAGGGCATTCTAAATCTTCTGAAAGGCACATTTGAACAGGTGGTACATCTTCAGATTTCCTCTTGGTGAAGGCTGTGCACAGAAAAGGAAATTACCTGTTGTGGATTAATTCAGTCTCATGCTGCTATTTCTTGTTCTCGTGAATTCTATTTCCTATAAACACCATTAGTTGACGGATCAGTGGTTTGCTATTATTAACCAGGTTAGGTGTATTTTTGAGTGTCCTTGTCCAAAAGTTACTCAGCACGGGTTTGAACCACACCATATGTCATGTTGCTACATTTTTGTCAAGATAATGCAATGCAGCAGAGTCCTGTGCATTCCCCTCAGCTAAAAGGAAAGAAAGTCTTTCCCTTTTTCTAAGGGTAGGTAGGCGTTGGATTTAGTTCTCCTGTCACTGGTTTTTGTTTATCTCCTGACAGGTCTTAAGATATGATTTCAATCTGCTTTATTTTTAAAAATGTTCTTTGAACTCATCAGATATGTTTTTAAATTAAATCAAAATAGATTTAAAACTAGGAGAAAAATCTTTCTGATGAATTTGTCACCTTGTTTTAAAATGAGATGCATGTAGTACAATGGCTGAGGGAATGGGGTCTCCTGTCGGTGTGACATAATTGAACTTCTGGCTGTGTCACTCAATATCTGTGTCTTTGAGCTAGTTATTTAACATTCCTTTTCAGTTTTCCCATCTCTAAAATGGGGGATAATCAATGTGTGCATTTTCTACTGCATAGTTTTGTGTGTGCATGTATTTGTGTGTGGAGTAAATGGGTTAACACATATGGAGTATTTAGAACAGTACTTTGTGTGTAGTTGCCGTCCAGTAAATGCTGGCTAGTATTATTACTGCCGATGCTGTTACTGTGTATACTCATTTAGGAATATTTACTATGTACCTAGTTTGCGCCAAGCACTGGGTTTACAATGATGAAAAAAATGTATAGATCTTACATTTTACTGGTGGGAGACAAATAATAAACAAGAATATACAAGCCAAAAAGAAATCAAATAAGCAAACAATAGAAATGCATGAATTAACATGGGGTGATCTAATTGAAAGATGTGGGATACTTTAGTCTATGAGTCTGTGACATAAACTCAAAATTTTTAAATAATAAAAGTGAAGCCAAAAGAAGTTACAGGGGAAAAGCATTGGTGGTGGGTGGTGGGAAGAAGGAATGGCTTGAAGGAGTGGGCAAAGGGGAGAGAGTCAAAAAGGTTGTCCAAAGTTAGCATATGGAGAGCCGTTAGGCCAGGATAAGGAATCTGGATTTTGCTTTATATGCAACTGGAAGCCATTGGAGAGGAGAGACTGATCACATTTATGTTCTAAAACGATTCTTCTCAGTTATGAGTGGACCGTTGGGTTTGGACAAAAGAGGAAGCAGAGACCAGGCAGGAGACCCCCAGCGGGGGCCAGGTGAGAAATGATGGCAGCCTCGTCTAAGGAGGTGGGAGTTGAGATGGAAGAAAAGGAAATATCTGATTAATTTTTAGAATTATTTTTATGCCACGCCCTCTACTTGACAGCCTATCAGACAGGCATCCAAAAGTACTTGATAAAGATGGTCGTCATTCATCACATATTTATTGAACAACGGGATGCTGTGCTAGTTATTAAACTTTTAGTCTGGTGGGGAAAATGGACACATAAGAATTCATATGATACAGTGTGATAACGGTTTCAGTGCTTGTGAATAATTGGCACAGGCGCTCACAGGAACTCACTTGTCTGGGGTTATTCACAAGAATTCACTGAAGAAACGGTATTTAATTGCAGCTTCAAATGATAGTTTGGAGTTTGCCATATTGAGAAATGGGCAGAAATGCCTCTGGGAGGAGAATTATGAACCAGTGTGACTGGAATATAGCAAATGGACAAGAGTGAGAATTATGAAGAGAAGGAGGCATATGATAGAGTTTTATTTTGCAGGAAAGAGAGAGTACTGGAGAACTGGCAAACAAATATGAGATATTTAAAAAAGTTTTGACAAAGATTCAGAATTTAATCTGAGAAAAAAGTAAACCAGATACCAAATGAACCAATACTTTTATATCTTAACTTTAATTCTGATGAGAATTTACCACAAAATCAAGGGCAATTGATCAAATCATTCTTCCATAGAAAAAGATAAAAATGATAATATATCTGCAGGGCATGTAGAGTTAATTAATTAATATGAATACATAAAGTTTTTCCATTATGAATCATGTCAACTACTTGTTGTACAAGAGTATTCCTTCATTTCTTTTAATATATAGCATAAGCATGGAAGGAATACTTCAGTATTTATTTATTAATTATTTATTATTTATTCAATAGTAACAACAATAATACTGGTATTAAATGAAATTTATTCAAGATAAAAAATTTTTGAAAGAACTTTACAAAAAAATATGTACACAAACATTTGCTGTAAAATAACAAAGGACTAATGTATTTGCTCTATCATGAATTCATAACAATAAATAAGAAAAACATTAAGACAAATAAATGATCAAAGAGCTTGAACAGATAATCAGAAAGAAGGAAAAACAAGTAGCTAAGACATATAATGCAATGTAATGTATTTATATATAATATATGCATATGTACTTATATATTTACATGTCTGTATATTTAACTTTCACTTGAAAGTGTGTAAGTTAAAATTCAACTTATATTTTTTATCAGATTAACTTCTTAGGAAGCAATTTGAAAATATTTATAAATATTCTTTAAAATTTACATATATTTGCTAAGTAATTCTGTTTGGTGAGAATCTGTCCTAAGGAAATGAACCTAACTAGAAAAATATTTCTGTGTAATAATTATTTTGCAACCATAAAGAATTGAAAACAGCTTAAATTTCCAGCTACAAGGAAATGTTTTGGGCATCAATGGTAAAATCACTTCATGTAATATGATAGAGATTTTAAAATAAGATATGTGAAAAATATGCAATAACATGGGGAAAGCTTCTGACATAAAATACAGTAAAAAATCAAAGTAATATTATGTTCAAGCTTAAAATATATCAACTGTCTTAGGCAGAGAGAGATTAAAATAAAAGCCATTTAGTATGTGGTTGTTTTTAGGTGAACAGATAATGGGTCATTTTTTTCTTTGAACGTTCCATATTTTCTTGAAGTAGCAAATAATTTTATAACATGTTTTATTTGAAACATGTTATTTGAAACATGTTTGAATTTGAAAATTTACCCTTCTTTTGTCAGATGGTAGATTAATTCTATTTCAAATTTGTACAAATTTTGTCACCAGAGAATTTTTTTTACTTGATCAGGCACAGTGCTAGGTGCCAGTGGCCAATGACGGTGAAAAACCATTCCTTGTCTGGGAGGAGTTCCCAGACTCAGGTGTGGTCAGGTGCACACCCCTGCTCAGGTCTCTAGCTCATTGACGCCATTATAACCTTGGGGTTCTAAATGAGTGCTATCCATCCATTTTTAAAAAAGATTTCCAGGGTGGTCATTTGATTTACCCTAGAAACTCAGCACCTTCCCACTTCTGTCTGAACAAAATTCTCTATCATATAGTTTAAACTCATTTTTCCTAATACTGTCTTCATAAGAGATGTTGAAAAGTTGATCACATTCTTCATATAATAACCCGTCTAATATGAAAAGTAGAATTACATTCTCTATTGTCTTCCCAAAATAAGCTGCCTGTGCTTTCCATGTTGAGAGACATTTTTAGAGGTAATAAAAAGGACTTTGTTTTACACCTGTAGTCTATTGCTGATCCTTGCAGTTTGTGATATATTCATGGACATTGCCTTAACTGTTGAGTTCACATATGTCCAGTTGGACTCTACCTAGCCCTTCAGGGCTTTTGTTTTTCCTGATGAATTGGTTTTCGTTTTAATGCACATTTGTGCCTAACTTTTTACTGTCTGTTTCAGACCACATTTTTTGTATGAACCAAACATGAGCCTTGAATTATGTTTTTCTCAGTTGAATGTTATTTGAACACTTAGAGAGAAGGTTCTGTCTCTCCAGATTGTTAATTATTAGGTGGTAGAGTATAAGAATCTAAAGCTTATCTCTCTAACATAAATGACATCTCTATCTTCTTGGTGACCCACTGAACCATCTTGCTATGGAAGCGATTAAATTGGTTGCTATGGCGAATTTATCATTAGACTTACCATAAGATTAGCCAGATTTTTGATGTAAATAGTTTTCTTAATTTGTCTCTATTTGAATAATATAGTGTGCTTTTCCTTGTATATTTTAGTGACCTAAGGAACAGTGCTAGAAATTTCCAGATGACATTGGTAGTTTTTGTTTTTAATTTAAATGATTTAAATTATAAAATTAACATGTTCATCCTAAAAAGTTGAAACATGGCAGGTCAGGAATGAAGAGTAAAATTCTTCTCCTCCTTCTTCCGTTATTCCCTGTTTCCTTCGTTGGAACCTTTATTGAGATTTTCTTATACAGTTTATATATAATTTAGACATTTTTCTATGTAAACAACATTATATGTGTGTATAACGTAGTATTATATAACTTTTATATAGTATCTACATATCTTGTTTTTAGACAAATGAGATCATTATTCTGCAGTGTTCTTTTCACTTAATTACAAAATCATGCAAAACTTTTCCCATTAGTCATTTTTAGATCTTTCTTATTGTTTTTCACAGCTACACATTATTCCTTTGTATGGATTATTATGAATATTCCACTAACCCTTAAAGAGTTAATTAGATTAACGAAAGAAATATTTCTTAAAATAAATGACTTGAAATTAAACAGTCATGCTTAATTTACAAAGAAATTACTCAGAAGTATAAAGACTGAATATTCTGGTGAAGTTATTGGACCTAGAGGAAAAAGGTGAAATTTCCAGTCAAAATTATTGTGTTAGAATGATGCCCATAAGTCAGGTTGAGTTCCTGCAATGTCCTGACCTAGATTGGCTGCTAGGGATGCAGTAAACAGCACAGACCAGATCTCTTCCTCAGAGTGCATACAGTTTGTGCCCATAAGGATGGACACATATTGCTTTCAGTTTTTCACTATTGCAACGTTTTTCTCTTTTAAGAATTGATTTTCTTTCGTTTACATTTCTTGTTTTCATAAGTTTATTTGGTCCTATTCTAATGTCATAGGATGCTGCATTTCATGATTTATTGCTTCCCTTCTGATCTATTCTTAGTTAAGTTGACTGTATTCTTTTTTGTGCTTTTTAGGGTATAAAAAAAATGCCAGCTGGACTAACTGGTCTCTTTTAGTGGTTTTTAAAATATTCTTAGATAATAAATTTGGATAATCAATTCTTGATTATTAACTTCATACAATTTCTCCCTGCCTTGAAAAATGAGACAGTCGTTAATGTTTACATTTTCCTTTACTTCATAATTTTAGGATTTTAAATTATTATTTTTACATTGTCAAGGATTATAACATTTGCATTCTATTCTGTAATTCCCGTATTTATTCAGATATATTTTTTCATTTATATTGATTCAGCACTAATCTTTCATATAGCACACATTATGATTTATCATTTGGTTGGATATATATGTGTTTATATATGTATAAATACATATAATATTTATATGTATGGTATATAATTTTTTAAAGACTCACCAATAGATTCCTTATGTCTTTGAATGTCTAAAAATTCATTTCTTTTGTCTATATACTTGATTCAAAATCCTGGCAGAGTATAAAATTTGGGAGTCATATATTTTTTCACCTCTCTACTGTGTTGGACATTGAAAATTGACATGGATGTGTCTAAGGTCTATCTGAAATGCTCCTGAATTTGCTTTTCCTACATTACAGTGTGCTAAGCAGAGTGTCAGGTGCTGGAGGTACAAGGATGGAAAATTCTCTTGACTCTCACTGAGAAGCTCCCAGAGTAGGATGTGGTCGAGTTCCAAGTCAGTTGTCTGACTTTCGGGCATCATTCTAACCCAATAGTTTTAACTGGAAATTTCACCTTTTTCCTCGAGGTCCAATAACTTCACCAGAATATTCAGTCTTTATACTTCTGAGTAATTTCTTTGTAAATTAAGCACAACTGTTTACTTTCAAGTCATTTATTTTAAGAAATATTTCTTTCATTAATCTAATTTTTTTCTTTTTCATTTTTTGTTTCCTTCAGGAATATCAACTTTCCACATTTGAAGGTATTTTTCGTCTTCTGTGACAATTATTTTCTCTTCAATGTGTTTATCCTTTTATCCTTTAATTTTGTCTGATTTGCTAGAATGGGAGAGGAAGAGAGAAAAGCCATTTTTAAATTGTGTTTTGGTTATGAATTGGATTTCTTTTAATGTTTTTGAAAGACAAGTAAATATTAGAACTGTCTTTCTGGGACTTCCCTGGTCGTCCAGTGGTTAAGACTTTGCCTTCCAGTGCAGGGGGTGCAGGTTCGATCCCTGGTCGGGGAACTAAGATCCCACATGCCTCACGGCCAAAAAAACCAAAACATAAAAACACAGAAGCAATATTGTAACAAGTTCAATAAAGACTTTAAAAATGGTCCGCATCAAAAAAGTCTTTAAAAAAAGAGCTATTTTTTAAATTAATTTGTGGTGGGGGTCCAAGTTTCTTTGGATTACTGAGAGAAGAACATAGGACTGTGTGGGATGCCTTCCCTTTTCCACTCCAGTCTCCTCTTAGCTCTTCTTCGTCCTGCCTGGAAGGCCAATCTTGACCTTTGACCAATGGGCAGCATTAGCAAGCAACCAGCAGGAAGTGAGGTTGGGGACTTCTTCCTCATACTGTCATCCTGAAGTGTCACTGTGGGCCAGCTGTGTCCCTTGACGAGAGGTCATAGCTTCTGTGAGAGGGGTCGTCTGACTCCAGGTTTGAATAATCACTTGCTGCCTTGCCCCTTTGGCTCAGGTGTGGTAGGAACCCTCTGATCCCCATCTTCAGTTCCAGGGTCCTGTTACTATCCCTTGTGGTTTCTATACGTCCTGCCTGGACTCTTGTAAACAACGCCTCTATAGACCCCCTTCTCAAAGTACCCAGTTGAAGTGTGTTGTTTTCTGCTGGAAGCCTGAATGATGCCGCAAGAGGCCCTTGGGCTTACTTGGTTTATATAAGTATTTTTATAGTGTCTGGAATTCCCCTAGAACAAACACAGATGGCCCGGTGGTCATATAGCTCAATCAGCTGAAATGGGCAGGACATTTATTTTTGGCCACCTTTCATGCTTTAAATGGAAGCCTGCATAATATTACTTCACAAAGTTAGAGAACTGCAAGTATGCCTCAATGTCAATAGTAGGTACTAATTTTAGGGAAAGAGAGGAAAGAAAGGATGCAAACCTTTTCTGAGCATTGACTTTTTTTTTTTTTGAGAAGGAGATAGCCAACCTTATCTTTATTTAATACAGATGTATTCATTAATTAAATCAATTTGCCTCTTATAAAAGCCTGAGCCTATGAGCATGGTGTAAGATACTTCCACATCTTCATCAGAGGACAGTCCAGTGAGCAGACCACTATAATCCCTCCCTTTTTTATTAAAAAAAAATTTTTTTATAATTTTTATTGGGGTATAGTTGATTTACAATGTTGCATTAGTTTCAGGTGTACAGCAAAGTGAATCAGTTACACATATGTACATACTCTACTCTTTTTTAGATTCTTTTCCCATATAGGCCATTACAGAGTATTGAGTAGAGTTCCCTGTACTATACAGTGGGTCCTTATTAGTAATCTGTTTTATATATAGTAGTGCATACATGTCAATCCAGATCTCCCAGTTTATCCCTCCCCCACTACCCCCAGCATCGATTTTGTGTTGGTGTCAGTACTCTACATTTCATTATCCTATGTAATCCAAGTAAGACTCTCCTAAGAAAGGTATTTTTTCCTTCCTTTTATAGTTGAGTGTCATGAAGTTTAGACGGTCTTAAGCTGTCCAACGTCTCAGGAATGGTAAATGGCAGAGCTGATTCAAACTCTTTCTTCATCCATCAAACTTGGTTCCCTAAACTGACTGCACCTCAGAAGTACATAGGGAGCTCTTCTAAAAATCCAGAGGGCCAGGAGTAACCCAGAGTAGTACTGAAAAAAAAAACCCTGCAGGGGTGCAGCCTGTGGGTATCTTTTTATAAGCCCCACTCACCCCCACCCCGGTGATTCTGATCGCAGCCAGATTTGGAAAGACTGGGTTAAAGCTTCTGATGGGGTCTGCGTGTAAATGACAAACATTTCTGGTTCTTGAACTTTTTGCTGTTACCTAAAACAGAGCCATCTATACAAGAGATTAAATCATTATACCGTGTAAGAGTGTTTACTGTGATTTTCCCTCTAGGCTGTTTTTTTTTTGAATTCTGAATTTTAATAATAGTTCATGAATTAAAGGCAATTTTATATCCTGAAGCACTGTACTAGAAATATTTTTATCTTACTAATACTTATTATCTAAAAACAGAGTATTATTTCAGGTTCCATGAAAATCCACAGCATCAAACTATCAATACTAACAAGCTGTTTGGTATATGTTTTAATAAAAGTTGGCATAAAATGAGCATATCGGCATATATTAATCTCATAATCTCTCTAATCTTCATGCACAACAGATATTATCTCCACTGTGAGTGCCTCTCATGTTTTTTGAAGAGTGAAGGAAACGTGATAGTACATAAACCCTTAGCACTTGGGACCGAATTTTTGTTACGTTCTTAAATCCTAGTACCATGTAACTTTCACCGCCTATATTCCTTTTTTTTTTTAATTTTTAAAATTTATTTATTTATTTATAGGCTGTGTCAGGTCTTCGTTGCTGCACGCGGGCTTCCTCTAGTTGCGGCGAGCGGGGGCTACTCTTCCTTGCGGTGCACGGGCTTCTCATTGTGGTGGCTTTGCTTGTTGTGGAGCACGTGCTCTAGGCGCACGGGCTTCAGTAGTTGTGGCTCACGGCCTCAGTAGTTGTGGCACACGGGCTCAGTAGTTGTGGCTCGCAGGCTCTAGAGTGCAGGATCAGTAGTTGTGGCGCAGGGGCTTAGTTGCTCCGCGGCATGTGGGATCTTCCTGGACCAGGGCTCGAACCCGTGTCCCCTGCATTGGCAGGTAGATTCTTAACCACTGTGCCACCAGGGAAGCCCTATATTCCCTTTTCCTATCTTTAAAATGAAAAGTCTTCTTTGCTTAACACCAAAGGAATATTTATCAAATCTCCTTTTAAAAAATAAATCACTGATTCCTAAGATGATATGGAGTGAAAGCATCAATAAAATACATGTAAAAGTGAACTATTTGGAGTCCTCATAAAAAGCCCAAATACCAATGAAAATGTGTTACTTCTGCGTGTCCACTGCCTACCATATGCCTACCTCTTAGTAGGTGCTAAATTTTGGCTATAATTGGCTATATTAGATTATTATTACATGATTTAATAAAAGAAGTCATGAAGTTTTCTTAGAGCTACATTTACATAAAAAATTATCACAAGTGATCATCCCTCCTAGGAATTTTAGAAAGACCATCTAAAATAAACAACTGCCTATTTAGAGACAGTAATGCTGAAAGATTCTCAGCAATAGGGATTGTAGCACCATTTTCCTTTATTATAGCTCCTCACAGGGACAGAATGAACATGGAATGAAAAGTAAAACTTTTTGAGTTTCATCACTTGCAAGGGAGGGCCAAACTATAAAAGGTGGAAAATAACAATCTTGAATTTTTATTTATTAGATGGTAAGTTATTGCTTCTGAAAAGTTTTAGATTGTTTAATCTAAATATTTTATGTTAAGCATTTAAAATGTTTATTTTTGACGTATGAACCTTAAAATGTTTTGAGTATTTAAAATATTAAAAACAGTACAAGTCCTTCTTGAACTATCCATGAAGGGCAGTTTTCCCCAACTTTGTCATACTGAAGATCAGCCTCTGCTTTATAATGTTCAAATCTGTTTGTCCAGTGGAATTTACCCAGGCCTCAGCCCCAGCGGATACGGGGTGAGTGCATGAGCCCACTGCTTCTACGCAGCCTAACCTCAGGGGACTGAGATGAATACCAACCCTCCACGACTCCTGGTACCACTCGCTAATGAAACCGTTCATCTCATCTGTGAGTTATTTAGGATGGTCACACCTACGAGGCCATGGGCAGAAAGAGTCCGCCATATCCCCGACCCAGCAAAACCTGTTGGTTACCCTCTCTTTGCATGGTAATAATCTCCTCTTTATTTGAAATTCAAGAGAAAAAAAATCATTTTGTCTCTAATGAAAAAATCATTTTCAGGGATTTGTTATGAAAATCCCTGAAAATAGACTAAGGGTAATTTGAATTCTAGGAATACACTTGCAGATTTCTTTATGTGTGATATATTTATAGAAAATATTGGACATTGAAAGCTGATAGCCACCCTTGTTAGTAAGGAACCATTTAGTTATTATTTTTGAGGCCTGCTGTCATCTTTCTCTCCCAAGTTAGGGAAAAAAGGGGGTAGTGTAACGGGTTATTTTGGAATATGCAAGACATACGCTTAGCTTATGAGCTATAATTACATAGTGACATCTTGGGAACTGCTATTTGGGTGCTGGTTCCAGCAAATTTATTATTCTTTAAAGATGCTACATTCATATTGGTTTTCATTTACTTTTGTTTTTTTCTCATTTCTTTATAACTGAGAGCACAGTGATTGGTTTAAATATCTCAAAGATTTTTCTCTACAACCTGCAGCCGAGGCTGAATTAAAACTTTTTATACCAGCCAAGAAGCCAAGGGTAAATCTCCTTAAATGTTACGCAGAATCCTCTAATTGCCTCTTACAGAACTTGTGCTTTGCTTTTGGTGCTTAGTTGAGCCCTATTGTAGGACAGCCCTGATGGCTCTTACCAGGCACCCTCTGCCCTTTTCTATTTTCCCCAGATACTGATCTAAACTCAAATTACATGCATTTTATTTGTAAAACAGTCTAAATTATCCATTTTTCAGATATTTTTGAGTGTCTCCTATGAACACAGTTTCTGCCCTTCAGTAGCTGACAGTGTATTGAGCAGAGACAGGGAAGGAGTTACAATGCCGGCACTATGGGAGCCCTGGGAGGGACTGCTCCCATCTCTGCAGGAGTTAGGAAGGGGAGCCATGAGGTGAAAGAGGTGGTATTCAGAGAAGGGGAATGGGGCAGGGGAGAGCACAGGAAGCAGAGGTATCCCACATCTAACCACAGGAGATGAGAAAGAACTGGCTGCCCTGGGGACAGATCAAGTGGCTGGGTAGGATTCAGCCTATTTACAGAATGGCTTAGAATATGGACAGTTATTTTCCTCTCCATCCCGGTGTCCATTCTACTTCTTGGCACTTTTAGTGCAATGGACAGTAGTTATGTGATACGGGGGAAAACATTTTTATCTTTAGTGTGTTGTGGTGAATTGGAGAAGAGAAGCAACTACAGGCTTGCAGAGGGAATGAAAACATAGTGGTACTGTGATACTCCCCTTGGAACTGTCCAGAAAGCGAATGCAGAGTGGCTCAGGACAGCCCAGCAGACTGGCTCGCGGCCACCACCGTGCTTGTGGGGTATCGCTTTGCTCAGTCTTCACTGGATACTGAACCAAACTTCCTGTTTTCCAGAAAGTGTGCTTGGGTTACCATAATCGTTGGTTTATTTTGTACTTGAGATAACTTGAGATTTAGTTTTTACTTGAGGTACAAATAACTGAGGATTTGAGTGTCATTTATGTATATTCAGGTAATCAGGCTTCAACTGGTGTCTTAAAAATTTGCTTAAAATTTTTCTCTCCTCTCCTTTCCCCTCTTCTCCTGTTTCCTCCTTTACCCCCCTCTCTTCTTCCCTGCTTCTCTCCTCCACTTCCTTCTGCTTCCTCTCTCTCTCTCTCTCTCTCTCTCTCTCTCTCTCTCTCTCCAGTAAACATCAAGCACTTCTCTGGTGATGCACTCACTCTTACCAAATCTGCGAATTATAGATCGCTTGAAAAGGTGTCGGGCAGAGTAATCCTTGTGGAGAGGTGAGGGGCAGCTCCCTCCCCTCGGAACTGTTGTGCGGGCAGCAGTTACACTTTATGCTTTGAAAAGAAAAAAGTGTTTGTGATTTTTTTTTTTTCCAGAGCAAAGACATAAAGCCCTGGAGCATGAAAGAAATATCATTGGAATCAGAAGCAGGTTCCTAGTCCTGGCCTCTGTCACAAGCCAGCTAGCTATGTGGTATCCTGGGTGACCTGTTTTAGCTATAAAATATAATATTGGACTATAGGAGATGTTCAGTGGTTTCTCTTTACTAGTCTGTAATTCAAGTTTCATTCATTCATTTGTTCATTCATATAGCAAACATTTGTGGAGAAACTAGAATGTTTTGGGAGGAGTTTTAGGACTGAGGATTGTGAAGGCAGAAGAATTTTACCTTCAAAGAGCTATGTAGGGCTTCCCTGGTGGCGCAGTGGTTGAGAGTCCGCCTGCCGATGCAGGGGACACGGGTTCGTGCCCCAGTTTGGGAAGATCCCACATGCCGCGGAGCGGCTGGGCCCGTGAGCCATGGCCGCTGAGCCTGCACGTCTGGAGCCTGTGCTCCGCAACGAGAGAGGCCACAGCAGTGAGAGGCCCGCGTACCACAAAAAAAAAAAAAAAAAAGAAAAGAGCTATGCAGGGGGAGGGCTTCCCCAGGAGTGATAAGCCCAGAGATAAGCAAATATATATTGATAGTGGGAGAGGGTATGTGCTGTGAGAGAGGTGTACTCAGGTTGCTGTAAGAACAAGGATGGCGTTAGCTGATGGAGACTGGCGTCAGGAAGGTTTTACAAAGGAAGGGCTGCTAGGTGAGCCTTCCACTGTTAGGTGGGGGTGGGACACCTTGCTGATGAAGGGGAGTATGGCCATGGTGCCCTCGGGAACTGTGAGCCCTCAGTCTGTCCGCAGGGTCTGTGTGTGTTGATGAACCTGGACAGGCAGCGGCCGGCTGAGGCCAGATCCGCACGCTGGTTCTGGGTCTGCCATGCTTGCATCTTATCTGGAGAGTGGTGCTGGGCCACAGAGACCTTTCCGATAAGGGGGTGCGATCCTTCTATCTGCCTTTCAGGACAATCTCTGTGTGCCTTGGAAGCAACAGTTATCAAATGAGCAGATGAATGAGGAGAATGGTTTCTAACTTATTCAGATCATGTTCTGTTTTGAGAATATTATCTCCAGAAAAATGCATCTACAGGTGAATCTATATCTGTATAGTTGCAGGGGGCAGAGAGACCCCCTGAAGACCATCCAGGATCACAGTGGATAAACTCCCTGCGCTAACATCGTGTATTTACTTTTATTAGTTTTACGTCAGTGGGATTTGTCCCAAAGCTGCTGAACTGATCCTGAAAATTTCGCGTTATCGTTCTTATCCTCCATTCAATTAATGAAACCAAGCACATCTCTCACAATTTCATGTGTAGTCCCTCTGACATTATCCATGGCATAAAATAGGTGGAATAAATAATTCATTGAGACACAGCTGCCACTCTAGGCGCTCAGGACAAGCTGGAGTCACCACTCCACCGCCGTATGCCACCATGCTCTGCCCATATGCGCCCAGTCTTCAGACGGAAGCTACAAGGAGGCAGGAGCTGGCCACTGAAGCAGGGGTTTGGCAAATGGTAGGCCAGCTCTTAGAGTCCTAGGCAGGCGGGCCAGTGTTTAGGCTCAGAAGGGAGCTAAGGCAGAGTAAGTGAGCTGAGGGCAGCGTGAGGGTGTGAAGAAAGAAAACAGCAGACTGGGCAAGCAGGAGTGGGGAGGCAAACCCACTTCCTGATGCCACCTTGGGGGAGAGTACAGGAGCGAAGGAGTAGCACCCCTGCCCCGTGCAGGGGCTGAGGTCACAGCTGTGCCCCCAGCTGTAGGCATAATTGTCTGGGGAACTGGAGCAGGGCGGGACCCCAGTTAACTGAACTTGAAGAGAAGAAAGGAGACTAAAAGGGGATCTCCCCAGAAACACTGCACACCGGCAGTCTGGTCAGCATCCGTTATTTCTTTACGCAGCTATCCTTTCCTTGTGGCCTAGTGGAAGCAATTGTGAAAACTGGAAGTAGAGGTGGAAAAAATACACATTTGTCACAAGATAAGTAGTTGGGGACTCTATTTAGAAATTCAGATGCACATGAAAAGGAAAAGGAAAAAGGAAAAGACCAAGATGACATCAAAACCATCAGTAGACTATTGAAATCATCCACTTCCAGTAACTCCTGAAAGAATCTACTCCCAGAAAAATGTTATTCTGAACACTTATTCTTGGGTGTAATGAATTTCCATCTGGTGGTGGGTATTTTTATTCTAATGAGTAAATTGTATATATTCACCATCATTTACTCTAATGCCGTTGTCATGAGAAAAATGTCAATTCCAGCCAGCCAATGCTTAATTTTGCTGTAATCTTACTGTTTTTATTATGCCAATTATCATAGAAGCCAACCCTCCCTTTTTCCTTATATACCAGGAAATGAGTTTGAAACAAACCCCTCAATTCGGATAGAAAGATGTTAATCTCATTTAAAATGCGAAGGCAAAGGAATGTTATTTTGCTGGGAAAAATACCATTTATTTTTTCAATAAATTTTCCGTTCATTCTTACTGTTTTATTCCAAACTACCCACATTTAATTTATAAACTTGATATTGCATAGCACATAATTTAAATCAAACTACATTCTACATAAGCTAATTTTATAGTATTATTAACATCGTCTTAATTTTAAATCAAGAAATGCTGCCCACTTACTAAGCTTGCTTACCTTATGCTCTAGCATGGACAATTGCTAGTAAGTTAATATTAATTTAGACAAGATCTTGTGGAGGAAGTAAGTTCTGCTTAAGGTGTGGAAAATTCTGGAAGATTTATTAACTCTTTAGAACATCTAATGCAATGGTTCCCAAGAAAAGTTTGGGAAACATTCCTACAAAATTTGATGAGTTGCTGGGCACCTCTGTTTTTACTTCTTCTATTGTTACTCTTCTTTTTTTTTTTTTTTTTCTCGGTACGCGGGCCTCTCACCGTTGTGGCCTCTCCCGTTGCGGAGCACAGGCTCCGGACGCGCAGGCTCAGCGGCCATGGCTCACGGGCCCAGCCGCTCCGCGGCACGTGGGATCCTCCCGGACCGGGGCACGAACCCGTGTCCCCTGCATCAGCAGGCGGACTCTCAACCACTGCACCACCAGGGAAGCCCTACTGTTACTCTTAAAAGACCTCTTGGAAGGGTGTGATCTGGGTTCTCATTCTTCTTTTCATTTTTTCCCCTCTCTTCCATCAGCTGGTACCATCCCTTCATGTTCTCAATCAAAATACCACTCAGTAATAATTTGGAGTTTGGTTGGGTGCTGCACCCAACCTGAGTTCCCAGATGGCAATTGAGTGGTCTTGGATACTTCTCTAATCAATGATTATATTTTATTATAATTGTCAGATTCCAGTTTTATCTTCTAAAACCTACCTTCTCTACCAGAATCTGTCCCACATCAAGTATGCCTTGTAAAGGTGTCCTGATGTGGGAAAGTTTAGGGGACGTGTGCATTGATGTACTAAGAGTTAAGGTCCCAGGTGAGTTTACTTAGTCACAAGATTAGCCCTTTAGAAACTAGGTGATGGCAGGTATTGTTTTCCTCTCTGAAGACTTGTGTTTTTAACCCAAGTAGACACATACTACGTCAAGCAGTAATAGCCTCTGGTATTCCAGCAGGAGTTTCTGAGACAGAGGAAAGGCTCTGTTTTTTTTTCTTTTTTTTCCCATCTAATTGCCCACCAGAAGCAGAAGTCCTTGATGAGATAATTACTTACTCACAGTTTATCCAGGAAATTACATTACTTTGTAATCTTGCCTCATTTACAAGCAAGGGTCAATCTTCCATCATAGACCTTTCTGATGGTATCTCTGCCTATGGGTTAGTAAGATACCTGACTGTACATGACAGTGTTTTCTTTCCTGTTTTAGAATCCTAATTTACTTCCTTAAATGGATTGTCTCCCTTCCAACACTGCTTTATTTCCTGTTCTTTGGTGTGTGTGTGTGTGTGTGTGTGTGTGTGTGTGTGTGTCTGTGTGTGTTTAATTGACTGAATGTAGCTCAGTAAAATTTTCCTATCACTGTATTTAATACCCAAAGATGGTTGGACATTTGTATTTGCTCTCGGTCCTGGTTTTTCATTCAGTCCCTTTCAAGCTCAAATTTTGCTCAACTTTGATCAGAATAAAGGCCCAAAGGAGTTACAGAATACAGGAGAATCATTTGCTTTCGCAGGAAGGCAGAAATGAAAGAGAAGTTCTGGGGTGGCCTCCACTCTCTTTCAGATTGACAAGGACAAAATGATTCAGTTTTAATTGATGGAAACAGAGCACTGAGAACGATGAACAGAATAAAAGGGGTTAGAATTTGAACTCTTGTTTCAAAGCAAGAACCATTGGGTAAATTTAAATGGAACTATCTCAGATGACCAGTGATTTTAGAGGTGTCACCCAGCTGTTTGCTGAAATGGTCTATTAATCATGAATTGAAAAAGAAAGCAAGTTGGTCAGTAGCATGCAGTCTCTACTATATTTTTTCTGGGACTTCAGCTACGCCAGTGGTTCTCAGCTGAGAGCCATTTTGCTCTCCAGGGAACATTTGCAATGTCTGAGACGTTTTTGGTTGTTGTAACTGGGGTGTAGTGCTACAGGAATCTATCTAGTGCGTAGGCTCCCACCACAGAGAATCATCTGGCCCTGAGTATCAGTAGTGCTGCAGCTGAGAAACCTTGAGCTATGACCAGATGTTAGGTGTCCCTGACTACTAGGCTCAGATAGAGGTCTTCTGGAGAGTTGTGATCATCACTGCTCCTTAGGAATCTTAATAAAGTATGAAACTGCTCCTGGGTTTCGGTTATTTGGAGTGATTTAATATTTGGGGTTCCTGGGCCTTCCTGGCAGCTCCTGTAAACCCGATGCTGAGGAGTTTTAGGATCGTGGTTCAGATCCTGAGATCTGTCTGTAACCGATGTTCAGCTGTCGCCTTAGGACAGATCCAGAGCTCTGGCAGATCACCCCTGTCGACTTTGCTTTCCTCCTGCATTTCAGGCAATTCTAGAACCCTCCCAGCAACCATGGGTTCTGAGTGTGTGTCGTGGGCACTCAGTACCAGCTTAACCAACAGCAATATTAACTAGATTAACTTTATGAACGCAGCTATCCATTATGTATTTTTGGAAGTTTTTGGATTGTTTGGGAGGGGTCATTAATTTAATAAGCACTTTCTCCAAATAATGGAGAAATTCACCACCACCAGCAGGGTCTCCCTTGCCCTCTACTGCTGGGGGTGGAAGTCCTTACTGCTCGGCAGGGGTGTTAACATGCGCAGTGTTTCATAGTCTGCCTTCGTCTGACCTTCATGATGTCAAAACACGAGGTGGGGGAAGGAATCTGCATCTTGTTTTTGTAGGAGGGGAGCAGAGACCTGTCTCAAGACAATGAATGGAAGCTTTTCAGGTTATTTCTAATCACCAGGGTTTCAGATTTAAGAAGTACTTGATACTTACTTTTTATTTATTTATTTATACAGTTTACAAAACTTTCATCTCTATTATTTCAAGTAAGACTCACCCTAGGAAGCAGGTATCATTATTTTCATCCCCATTTTATTGATGAGTTCCGTGGCAGAATCAGAACCTAAGTGCTGTTTTCCCCCCCAGAAACTAGCAGCTCTCCTGTCTGTCCCCTTTACCAGAGAACACTACACTCACAACACTTCTGGTCATCAAGCGTGTGGAGGTTTTTCCCCACAACAAGCAAATCTCTGCGACACCGGCTGGATGTCCTGCCATTTAACCCAATTCGGAGACAGCATCAGATCCCACAGGCTACGGGCTCAGTCCCACAGGACTGGTCCCCTCACCGCCACTTCAGATGCTGGTAGCGCAGGGCATCTGCCCAGCTGGGTCTAGGTCAGAGGTTTCCAGTGACCACCTCCTTGGGTTCAGCTGCTTTGCTGGAGCAGCTCACAGAACTCAGGGAAACACGTTTACCAGTTGATTAAAGAATATGATAAAGGGTCCAGATGAACATCCAGATGGGAGAGATTTGTAGGGCAGGGTGTGTGGGAGGGGCGCTCAGCTTCCAGCCCTCTCTGATCACACCCCTCTCCCAGCATCTCCATGTTCACCAACCTGGAAGCTCTCTGAACCCCCTACTACTGGGATTTTTATGGAGGCTTCCTCACGTAGGCATGATCAATTATTAACTCTGTATCCAACCCCTCTCGCCTCTCTGGAGGGTAGGGGGTTGGGCTGAAAATTCCCAAGCTTCTAATCATGGCTTGGTTGTCCTGGTGAGCAGCCTGCATCCAGGAGGCATCTAGAAGCCCACTCAGAGTCGCTGCATTAGCATACAAGATGCTCCTAGCGCGCTCTTATCACTTGGAATTTACAAGGGTTTAAGAGCTCTGTGCAAGGAATTGGGAGCAGAGACCAATATATATATATATTTCCTCTTATCTCAAACCCGCTCTAGCTCTGCTCAGTGCCACCTACGTTTAGCAGGTGGCTCATTTTTTTCTGTTTGATTGCAAATATGCATAATGCTTTTCCTAGTTCCCTTCTTTCCTAACGTGGTCCAGACAGATAGGATTAACTTCGTAGATATTATATTTAGGTGTCTGGGGTCAGTAATAAGTTGTGACCGGGCTAGTCTAGTATTACGTGGACTTAATTTTATCTATTGTGGGTCATAGCTTGTGTAGGCTGAGATGCAGAAGAACAAGTGAAATGAGTTTTGTGGGTGGGTAAATTTCAGTTCTGATTTATCAGTGATATTTAGATAATGGTGCACTCTTGCCAATAAAAGGAATATTGTTTGGCGATTAAAAGAGGCTTGGTAGAAGGACAGAATTAGCTAAATTACTCGGAGGATGCTGGAAGAGAAGCCTAAAAAACGTGTAAGGGGAGTGACACCTAATATGGACTGAGGCACCAGTGCTACTGGGGTGACCGTCACTACAGCCTATGCCCCCGCCCCCAGGGTGCTCCTGGGTGATTGGGACAAGGTGCCCGCCCTGGTAGGGCAGGCCTGTGAGTGCAGAGCTTAGCCAGTAGAGAAGCCCCACAGGCTCATGACTGGCTGGCCACTCCCCGCACTGGATTTTAGCCCCACTCACCTCAGTCCTCAGTCCTTTTTGTGGTGCACAAGCTGTTTACCGTGTGCAGCAGCCCTGAGGTCTAAGGAAATACTGTTTCATCATGAGATCCCACTTCCTGACATTTTAGAAGATTGAATCTGGAAATGAATAAAACAAAAACCAGCACCAACTGATAAGGTTCTTGGGTGATCAACAGAGCTTTCACAAAGGCCAGGTCCTTAGCGCCCTCGCTCAGAGCTCGCCGACTATGACTGACAGCTGACAGGTTGATTGCAAGCAAGGTAACAAAAGAAAGTATACAGCGGGCGCCCAAGCCATCAAACGTCAGCAGCCTGGAGGGGACCGAGTCCCCTCAGCCCAGTCTCCAAGGGCCTAGAAGGGGACCGAGTCCCCCCACCCTAGCCTCCAAGGGCCTAGATGCTATACCAATAACATTCATGTTTATAATGGGTACCCTGAGTCACAAAATCGCTGAATTATTTTCAGAGGTTTTATTTTTAAAAGCTGACGTTTTGAATGTTAAAATGTATAGGAGTGAGCTCTAGTTATCATGAAAATTCACTTATGTAGGTATTTGTCACATAAGTGAATTTATTATGCTTAATTTCTTGATGAGGTTAGTTAACCAGAGAATTGCAAAGTAAAGTACTATAACAATTATATTGTCATAACATTTTGTAAATAAAGGAATAACACTGTGTAGCTCATTCTTTAGAAAGAACCATTAAATTATCAAATATTCCAAAAATGTTTTGGAGGTCGGGATTTCATAATATACCAAATATCTAGAGTGATGTTTTAAAAAGTCTGTTCAATGAAATATTAGATTACAAGGATGTTAACTGGAGTTCTCGGAAAAAAAAATTCCTTGGATAAGTGAATTTGGGAAATACTAGGATTAATGAAGTAAACACGCTTCTTTATTGCAGGGTTTTTCAGGAGTTTTAACATGTTAAAATGCATTTTGGAACATAATATGTAACCTGTGCCATATGTATATGTAAGCTCATGACTAAAACTCAACTCCGCTTTGTCCCTTTACACGTCGGGTGGCGTGATCTCCTTCTCGCCTGGCTGGAGGATTGGATGAGGCCATGATGTTGGATCACTCTCAGGTGACAGCGTTCCTCTTGCTGTAAAAACAGACAATTCAAAAAGCATGTGCACAACACGTGAATAATTCCAGTTCTAAACAGGCGCCCTAACTCAGTCCTGGACTTCTCCCAGGTCAGGTGTGCTTCAGTTGGACGCCTGTGTCCCAGGAAATGGTGGCTGCTGCCCCCTTGCTCAGCTCCTCCGTTTGGCAGCAGCCACTTACCTCCCTGGCAGGGTTGGGGGTGGAGGTAAGAGGGTAATAAGACAGGTGTGGCCCAGCTCTGCTGCTTTCCCATCGTCTTGGCCCTTGTTCAAGCTCACCCTCCTCCCCGATGGTGCTTGCGCAGGCTTTCCCTCCCAGAGTTGGCTTGACGTGGAACACATGCTTCTTTCTTCGTGGAGGTGGTCTCTTCCCAGACCCTGGGCCACGATGGCTCCCACCTTGTTCTGCAGGGGTCTGCTCCCCCGGGAGGCTTACAGGGACGGGCCAAGGCCCCTTCTCGCTCCTGCCTGGCTCCTGCCTGGTCTAGGGGGAGCGCTTATGCTTCCCTGCCCCAATGAGTCTGGGAGCTCAGGTCACCCTGGGTCTGCCTTCAAAGAGGGCCGTCAGCCCTTCCCCCAGCCCGTCCACAATCATGGGTTCTGGAATCATTTCGGGTTTCTCACGAGGAAGAGGAGGGGATGCTACTGCATTCTCACTCTGAAGAAGTCCTCTTCAGATCTTTACTCTCACCATGGAGTTCAAGCGACATGGAAGAGCTTCTCAGGACCCTTGTCTTCCTCAACCCTGCTTAGGAATTGGGGGATGGGGTGGGGGGGCTCTCGTGCCCACACACACACACACACACACACACACACACACACACACACACGCTGTTCTCAGTACTCTGCTGCAGTACTGTAACTATCTGAGTGGTTGGTGATTTTTCCCACTTAGCCTCCATTCTTCACTGTCTGCTGTACCCTTGATCCTCAGCTATTGCTACCATCATTCTGCAGAGCTGCTCTCTGCAGGATCACCAGTTTCTTTCTGGTTGCGGAATCTGACCGGCTCAGAATTTTCTCATTCCATGGTAACAACGGTATACTATCAAGGTCCTCTTTACTTTTCTAAACATTTCTTCTTCACAGTCTCTTTCTTTCCCTTGCTCCCAAGGAAGGAAATAACAGGAGGGTAAGCTCTCAGCCCTTTGCTAGTTCTTCCTACCCTTCTTGGAAATCTCAGGGGCTGCAAATCTTACATCTTCACCTTCAGGCCTTCAGTTCCCTTCCGGCCTCCGTTTCCACAGCTCCAGCCATCTGTGTCCCATGGACAGTACCTGTGTCTATAGAGATGTGCTGCTGTTCCTTGAACTCTTCTCCAGAGCGAAATGGTTTCTTTTCCTGCCTGGGCCCCCTCAGTGATCCCGGTTGCAGCAGTGGCTCTGTTATCTGCCCCGTCCTCATCATCTAGGCTTGAAAGTCGATGTTTGGCAGCAGCTGCTTTGCTTTCTATGTGGTCAGTCAGCAGGTCTCAAGGCTTCTTTCCTTTAATGCTTCTTTCTCTTTTCTTCCCACTACTCATCTTGTTCAGTCATTTTTTACATCACGGGAGACTAGACTGCACGTTTTTCTTTGCTTCCCGTATGTCTTTCTGCAGGCAATATGTTTTGTATGTTTCACCTGAAATCATCCTAAAACACAGCTTTGATTCTATTAGTTCTTGGTTCAAAATAGAGAGCTCACAATTTCCTGACAAATTAAGTGCAAATCTAACCTGCTGTCCAAAGCTCTGTGTAATCTGTCCCCAGCCTTCCTCTGCCAACCTAGCCTCCACTTATTCCTTTCACAAGCCCTGGGCTAGAGTCACATTGGCCTGCTTGGTTTTATACTGAATTTATTAAGTCAGTTTCCCAGCTCTATCTTCTTGTTTGAGGCTTGAAAATCTTAAGAGGGTATATGTTCCCTAAACTTCTGTAATAAGGCACATCTGCAACGTTTCCTCATTTTATCTGTTCCCTCATTTTACTTTAGTTGGTAAAGAAGTACACGTTAATAATTTCTAAGAGTCTAAAAGACAGGGACAATGTTTTCTACTTCTTTCTATAGCCCATAATGCTGAATACAGTGCCCTGCAAATGGAGTACGTACAATTTAATATTGACTGATTAAAACATATGAGAGTCGGTCATAAGTTGTCTAAGAAAGTTGGAAATGACATTTCCTCACTTTTCCCCAAGGATAACTGGGATCTGTGTTTTTCTGTATACAAATTTGCTTTGCCTTCTCTGCCAGTGCCAACTCTATCTCTTTCAAGTGCCTTTGCAAATGAGTGTTTGCCAACTTGTCTTGATTTTAAAAAGTTGACGCAGTCACATTTGTGGAACATTGTTTGCTTCCCTTTGTTAGTTCAACATTTGAGGACTAATTGATATTTGGAAATCTTAATAACACCATTACCAGGACTGCAAGGTAGTGTAAGTTTTAATGTGGATGGTTCTTTGCTTTTTCAATTCTCACACTTAGTATGATTAGTAACTTCTTTTGAGAGGGTATGTAGCAAAAGTAGTAGCTTAGAGATTAAGGAGAGATGAATCCTGGGAATAACTCGCTCTTTAGCCTGCTGGGTATCTTGGCCAAGTTACTTGACTTTTCTGTGCTTCAATTCTTTTCTAAGACAAAGGAAAATGATAATATCCATCTGTTACATAATCTGTTTTAAAACGAAAGGAATAAAACAAAATATTTACAATGTTTTACACACTATGTTCAATTGCATGTTTTTTAAGAAGTAAGAAAATGGCATACGGTTTTAATTGATTGTAAGCTGCTAAATTAATGTTTTCCTTACTACACTTTTAAATTGGATAAAATGGATCTCTTGTGCACATGGGTTAGTCCCTGAATATTGAGCAAAAGCCAAATTTAGGACACCAAATGACACTTTAAATCCATATCTCAAATCTCATATTTGTTTTCTGAGCATGAAAGGAGCCCCTAACACATGCAGTTGTGTTTATTAAATGATATAATGGTGTCAGGTGTTCATTTAGTCTAATGGATAGTTTGCTTTCAATAAACCTTAGCTATTATTCTCATTTTACACAAATTATTTTTCATGAGGGTCCTGTAGGAGTAAAAGCTAGAAAAAAACTATATCAAAATATTAATGGTAGTTAAGTTAGAGATTATGGGAAATTTTTTCTAATCCTAAGATGTTATTACTTATTTAGTTAATTCATTTCTTCATCTAGTAACCATTCTATCAGATGCCTGCTGTATGCTGGGCACTTTGCCAAGCCCTTGTCATCCAAAATATGGATAAAACTAACATGGTCCCTTACTTGGGGCAACTTAGTCTACGTTTTGTAAACACTCACCAGAAATACTTTAAAGAAAGTTCCAATAATTGTTCTCTATGTGTTCTAAGTAACTGATTCTTTTTAAAATTTTTATTTTGTTATGGTTAGAACACTAACCACAAGATCTCCTCTCAACACATTTTTAAGTGTAAAATACATATTGTTGACTATGAGTACAATGTTGTACAGCAGGTCTCCAGAGCTTAGTCATCTTGATAATTAACAGGCATAAAATTTCAGTTACGCAAGATTACTATGTTTTAATAGGTTCTAACAAAAGTGCTTATATTTACATATTGCTGCAAGGTTGACCGGACATACCTGCATTACTCTTCTGGAGCAATTCATACAGTAACCTTTAAGAGAGGTGGTTCAGGTAGCATCATGTCTATTTTTTAGACATGATTCAAGCTTAGGCAGGCAGAAGAAAGCATTAGGGATCACTTAAAGAAGGGGCCCACACACACAAGGCCGATTTCTCTGCTGGTTGGGATTTGTGAAGGGAAGATGAAGTAAATATCTCTGGTGCCATTCCCTAAGCAGGAGATAACATTTTTTCTTTCTTTCCTTTGACATTGATTAGAGATAGCTCATAGTTTCTACATTTTATATAATAAGGACAAATTGGTGGTTTTTCTGCCACGATTTTGAAGGGCTATCACTGTGAAGGTATTTCATTCCCTGGTTCAGATACGTTAAATCTTTTTCCTCGTGCGCTTGTGTGTTCACGGAAACATGTTTCTTCCTTAGATAGGACTCTTAGGTTATTCACAATAATGGACCAGTACCCTCAGCTTCTGTTGGGACTGGGGAATAGTCCCCCTCACTGCACCAGATCAGGCACATTTCACTGTTATTTTCACTATCCTTTATTTGAGAAGAAAATATATTTAAACCAGTTGTGCCTCACTAATCAACGAGTGATCACATGACACCCTAATTTGTAGGGTGGTTAAAAGATTCAGCTTGTTGCATGCCATAGCATGAAAAATCTGAAGGACTCAAGATAGTGCATATAGATTCATCTGATAATTTTACACTCAGCTGTCTCATCTGTTGTTTTGCATAAGGCTTCAAAACTCTTTAGTTCGATAATGTAATTTTAAAGAATTTTTGTTTCATTTAGAATTCTGTGTTTTAGTTCCTTTTTTCTTTTTTTTTAGCTCACCCAGTGGTGTGTGTGAATTGGTCAAAAAGTAGAATTCTGAGTAAGCAGGGAGGATGTGGGTGCTGCATAGGGAGAACCATTGTCTCCCTCTTCCTGTGCATTGGGGGTGAGGCTTTCACCTCACACCCATACCGCAAGTTACACTTTTCAGTTAAAGAAGAACTCGGGACCAAATACAGAACCCAAAATGCAGAATAATTCTGACCCAGTGCAGATCTACAACACTACACAAATTACAAGGAAATCCTGTCCCAAAGTAATAAGTACCAGCTTAGATTTTACAGAACACGTGAAGGATGCAAACCTCCTTAGCAGCACCCTCATTAAACACTTAGAATTTAAAGGAAACTTTGAAGTAATTGTAGATAAAGAATTAGCATTTTCTAAATATAATGATGTGTGGCTTCTATGGGGAAGAAAACATCTCAGTGCAGACAGTATGGGATGAGATACAGGAGAGGCAGTCAAGAGCATCATCTGAGTCTAGACAATCCAAAAAGAGGAACCAGAATGGGACTTGAAATGAAAGCATTCTCATCAGTGTGGTTGTTAAAGAATTTTATTATTTCAGTGAGAAGGGCTGTTCTTTACAGCTGTTGTATATAAATATGTTTATTAATTAAAGGACTACTGCTAGTAGCTACACTCTTGCTGACAGCCTACTATTTACCATTTCTAGGCTGAACATTTATTATAACATCATGTGCTGGATTGTTTTATCCCTGTATTACATGCATTACATTACATTAAGACGCAGAGAAATTAACTAACATGCCTAGTGTTTGTGAGGTCTTGTATTTAAACCATAGTCTGCCTTCCTTCTTTCCATTTTACCACACTGATACCCCAGCTTATGTTATAGCAATAATTGGAAGTTGGTCCTTTTCCCTCCTTAATTAGTTTTAGTTAAATAATTCAATCAGTTGTTGTTATAAATAAATGTCAGGCCTAGACATTTATTTTTCACCAATGGCTTGGGTTTATAAAACTTAGATAATCTGTTTTGGACTTTAAAACTTTTTTGAGTTGCCAGAAGTTCATATTGAAATGTAGTTACTGCTGGAAAAGGTAGCATTTCTAAAGAGCAGAATTTGGTTGAACAAATTGATTTCTTTTGCATTTATTAAGGTAGTGATTAAACTGCAATGACAAAGAGACCCCATATGACTGTCATTTAAAGAAGATAGAAATTTATTTTTTTTAATGTAATAGTCCAGCCAATTTACTTTGATAGCTTAGCTCTGCTTTGGGAGGTCATTCAGAGACCCAGGTTCTTTCCATATTGTTGCTCTGTCTCCTCTGGGCTTTGTCCTCATCTTCAAGGTTATAGCTGAGTCACTGTTATAACTCTGTCCTAGCTTGTGAGAAATGGGAGAAAGAATGGTAGAGTGCATCACCAAGCTTCAATGGCCAAGGTGTAGAAGTGGCATGTATTTCCACTCACTTCCACTGACAAGAACTTAGTCACAACATGCCTAAGAGCAAAGGAGGCTGGGAAGCATGGTCTCTAGCTGTGCAGCCATGTGCCCAGGGCAAGAGTAGAGAACTGATTTGGAGGGAAAGCTAGCAGTCTGGCACACATTGGAAGGAACAGTACTCTAAAAAGGTAGGATTGGTTGAGCAAATAGTTTTCCAAGCAAAATACTGAACAAAGGACAAAGGTTAAGTATGCATAGTGGATATACCCAGAGGAGATGCTACCATGTCACTTCATGGTGTGGTCAGGGCTTGGCTCTGCCTATTTTCAAAATTACAGATTTACGTGTTGTAAAATATTAAATATATTTAAGATGTAAATAAAAATTTAAATATTGTGCTTACATGTAATATTTTTTCTATTGCCTGAGGAATACTGGAGAAAGAAGAGATGGGGGCAAGACGGGCTAGGAACTCTGTGTGCTCAAAACTTCTTTCTGCAGTTTACAAATGTTTTACATGTATCTTATTTTATTTTAGCCTCCCAAACTAGGTTATTCTGATAATGCTCATTATACAAATGCTTTAGATTTGAAATGCAGGCCAATGAATGGAAGGGGCAGGGGTTTGGTTTCCCATCACCAAATGCCACTGTATCCCACTTTGGGGTCTTAGAGCCTGAAGAGAACGTTTAGTATATTTTCCATTTTGAGGTTGCCAGGAACAAAGATTATTTAAATCTTAAATACAAAGCAAGCAAAACTTACATGGCTTGTAGAAAATTATTTCCTAACTAAAAATAAGACTTCCTGGCAGGAGCTGTTTGCTGGATCAGAGCTTTCGGGATTCTCATTGGCAGAACCTTGTCTCCAGTGGTTTGTCTATCCTCAATGTGCTCTAAACAAACACTTTCCTTCTTCATTAAGTGGATTGTTCTGTAGGTAATGGGAGGACAGTTTGGCTGCTACTCATGGAAAGGATTTTTTTTTAATAATGGAAAAAATAGACTATCTTCATCTTGAAGTTTTTGAGCTCTAATTAGCAAAGCAGGTGGACAAATGATATTTTCTCAGTAGTGTAACTCCAGTGGGATTCTGGAGCTGTCTTTGTTAGTTTTCCCAGTTCCTTTTGATTGCTCCCCAACAAAGAAATCTGCATCTTTTAACTTGATTGTTGTTTCTTCTAAAGAGTCTTTTTTATGGCGGGGGAAGAACAGGGCTTCCATGTTTGGCTGCATGGGTTGTGTGGACAACCCTGGGACAGTGAAGATATCAAGTGACTCCTATGATTTCTGTGGACTGGGGTAAAGGCATATGGAATTTGCAGTTGTACTTCATTTTTGAAGGATGGCTCATACATGTGTGTAGTCTGTCCTCTCTATGTGACAGAAAAAAACAGATGTTGGATTCCCTGAGAGATGGAATCTTCTAGCAGGATGTGGAAGAGCGTCCCTTTCTCTGCAATCTTCCAGCCGTTAGGTTATTATCAATCTGGTGGGAAATATAGACTCTAATTCTTCTAATCTGTATTTTCCCGATTACTGGTGAGATTGAAAATCTCTACCCATGTTCACCAGGCCTTTGCATTTCTTTTTTTCCTGGGAATTATCTTTTCAGAAGCCTTGCCCATTTTTATATGTTGGTCCCCTTTCTCTTAATGATTTGTAGAAGTGCTTTTCCTGTTCTAGACCTTGGCCATTTCACTACTGTATATTTTGATACTATTTCCCCAATAAGAGGGTAAAATTTTTTCTTGCATGTTGCTTCTTCCAGTGTCACTTATTTCCTACTGATGTTTGATTCTTCAATCCTTTTGGAATTTCCATATGTTATTCTGGGGTAGGGGTTTACCTTCCTTCTGCTTCTGTGTCCTCCATAGCAACTCTTAAAGAGTGGTCCCTAGATGGGGAGAACTGGGGCTGCAGCTGCCAGACTTGAAAACTGTGTGCTTTCTACGACGCTGCTCTGTGCAAAAAGGGAAACAAGGAAACAGATGCAGTGGGAGGCACAGAAAATTGGTCTGTTATTTCTACGGAGGCAGATACCCACTCTCAACCTTGCTGAAAAGATTGATTTTGGTTGGGCAGTGTTACAGGACAGGTAGGAAGGGAGAGTGTGCTTTTCAAGTGCAGATGAGTCCTTATTATGTAAAGCTGAGCTGGGGAAAGCGTGGTTTTTGGAGCAGGGAGTAGCTGGGGCACCAGAATGACTGCATTTGGTTGGCCATATGCTTTTTCTTCTGTCTTGGATTAGGATTGCTGTAACCTCTGAGATACTTTATTTGTAACCTCTGAGTGCCAGTTCATAATCTTGCTGAGAGTTAGGTATGTTATCTATAAGAGGGATTTTCTTCCTCATGATGCTGATAAAAAAAATGATAATGCAGGTGCCAGGGGATGGCCAGCATTTCTGGCAATATCCCTGAGATAGGCTGTGCTGTGAGGTAAATGCATTGTGTTAAAGTTCCATTGCGAAACAGCACATCTGGGGAGTGTTTCTTTGAAAAAGTGAGTCTTTTCCTAATTAGAGTAAAATATCTTTTGTATTTTCCTTGTGAAATTATATTGTAGACTTTTCAATCTTAATGGTGTGCTTTTGGAACACTTTCTTGCTTCCATTGACATTTTGTAAAGGTGTATTTTCTTTCTTTCTTCCTCCCCTCACCTCCCCTCTCCACCCCCCCTCCCTTCCTTTCTTTCTTACAGGATAGTGGATTTACAATGTCATGTTAGTTTCAGGTGTACAGCACAGTGATTCAGTTTATCTGTCTATCTATCATCTATCTATCTATCTCTATTCTTTTTCAGATTCTTTTCCCTTATAGGTTATTACAAAATATTGATTATAGTTCCTTGTTCTATACAATAGGTGAAAGGTGTATTTTCTTAAACTTTGTGTTGGAGGAGAAGAGCTTCTTGTCCTCCTTTTGGAAGATATCCTGTTCTGAGTGGGTGAAGAATCAAAAATAATTAAGAAAATGTCAGAGGGACTGCAGTAAGAAAAGTGAATCCTAAATTATAGGACACAATAAAAGTGTGTCCAGATTTTCTTGCTCATTCACTGGCTCCATTTGTTTGGAGTAGTTCCAGAAACCATAGAAACCTCTTTTGGCTAAGAACTTTATTTCATATCTTCATCTGGTTTTTTTTTTCAGCTTGCAGGTGATCACTGTGTTGGATGTGCAGCTAATGCTGTAAATGTAGACACCCAGTTTAGCAATTTAGTCAACCTCATTCAAATCCCAAAGCGGAAAATAGATCAGGGTCTTCCCTGAGCCTTGCTGCTCTGTGTGGTCTCTGGACCAGCGGCAGTAGTGTCACCTGGGAGCTTGCTGGGAATGCCCCACCCCAGACCTAGTGAATCAGAATCTGCATTTTTTTAAAGGATTAATGTTTGAGAAACACTGTTCTGCAGCACTAATAGACCAAGCATCACTTGGATCTTATTATCTTTAGCTCATTTGAAAAATAGTACATCAGATACTCTTTGAACAGAAAAAATAGCCTAGCTTGGCCAGAATATGATGAGAAGGAAAAATCTGCAGTAACCAGGAAATGGAAATGTATTCAGTGCAGTAGCTAGCTCAGGGCTTTGCAGTCTGGCAGACCAGGGCTGGAATCCTGGTTTTGTGATTTACCAGTTTCGTTACCAGGAAATCATTTCACGTCTTCTCTGCCCTCAGCTGAAATGAAGCATTCTGGTTCTCAGTTCTACAGTACTTTGACTGCACTGTCGCTTTCCACTATGTCAGGCTGATAAGCAAAATAGTTCATGGGCTCCATAATTATATGCGGTCAGGCTATTCTTTTCAATAACTTACATTTTATTCTCTATGTACTGCCTTTCTAAGGGCAGAAACATAAACCAGACACACAGACATCTAAATGAGCTGGGGTAAGGGGAAATCTGTGTTTAAGCACTAATAGGTTATTTTAATAGTTTAAATTAACATTACTAAGTTTCCAACTAAATATTCTGCCAATTTTCTGTAAAAATGAATCAGTGACCCTGGCTGTCTCATCCTTGTCTCTTTCTAACTTGACTTCCTGTACTTTCCCCCTCTAACAATATGGAGAAATTTCTGATGAAGGTATGATGCTGTGACTCGCTGACAAATTTAAAATTTTTACATTAGTATGAACTGTATCCATAAATATATCTTATTCAGATTCTCTCTGAAATACCATCTGATTTAGATATGAGATATGTAAATGAATTTTCATTGAAAAAGATACAGTGCCAGGCATGCTGATGAAATGCGTATCTTTTGTAATTGAGAATAGCATCCTAGAAAGGAAATATCTCTGTGACTTAGGTGGAGGTAGAATGACAGGGTATACAAAATAGTACAGAAGATGGAAACATTCATTATATTCTAAACATTTTCGTCTCTAGAAAATTGCCTGCAACCTGTTTTATCTTGAATTATGGCAATTGTTAGTCATCAGATTAATCTTTGTCTCATTCTCTTAAAGCGTCACTTTTTATTTTCTTGTTAAATAATCTCCTCCGTATATCTCAGAATATTTTGACTTGGTGCAGCTTTTACAATATGAATTTCTTATGTCCCAGTTATTTCACTTAGTAAGCACGGCACTTTAGTCAAGAGACAGATTTAATGATGATAAAGAAAATGTTGCCTATTATGTACGAGTCGGGCACATAAATGGTAATTAACTTGATTTAGGGGGAGTATAAAGAGCTGCATAGTTAAAATTTAAGTAGATTTTAAAAACATGATTTTTCAGGTAATATGTGTCCCTAATACCAGTTTAGAGTGGATGCCAGCACACTGATTTCTCTATATATGTGGTTCAAAAATTTGCATATGAATCTATTATTGTAACTCAAATCACTTTGCTATTGAATTCAACATTTTACTTTTAAAAGATTTGTTATTTTAGGTTTGTAATTGTTGTTTGTTAATGTGAAGATTAGAGTTTTGTTAGTTTTGCACTGTGAAAGTTTTACCTTGGAAAATTTTAGTTCTCGCACTCAAACAGTGTTTTAAAGCTTTACTGACTCTTGGAGTCTTTTCTACACGCTGTTTGACTATAACAAATGTGATTCCAAATTCCACTGTACACCACTGGGGAGATATCAAACCTTTAACTTTTATAATTTGTGAATAATATGCATTTAATGTGTCTGACACACATATATGTGTATATGTCAATAAAATATTTACATAACTTGAGAGAATAATTCTGAACTCTTTGAAGATAGAAATGTAATACCTAGCCATTTCAGAAAAAAATGTTGAAAATCACCTACTGATTTTTTAATTTAAATTTTAATGTTTAATTGTGTTAAGCTGCACATAACATAACATGTACCATCTTAACCATTCTTATGTGTACAGTGTCATAGGATTAACTGCAATCATATTGTGTACAACCATCATCACGACCCACTTCCAGAACTCCTCTCATCTTGCAAACCGAAGCTCTGCACCCATTAAACAACTCCCCATTTCCCCTCCTCCTAGCCCCTGGCCACTACTATTCCACCTTCTGTCTCTATTAATTTGATTATTCTAGGTACCTAGTGTAAATAGAATACTATCTACTATTTTGTTGTCACATATGGAACTGCATAGTCTAATGGTTGAAGATGTTTAAAAACATAACAGGAAACCAATCAGAAACACATTAAAAGTCAGCATGATGTAAATGCAAGGTTGCAAGAATCCAGTTTCTCATAGACTTCCTTCTTTCGTGTGTCACCACCATTAAGCATAGTTGCTAGACTTTCTATGAAACCGTGGAGGCAGAATGATATCAGAGAAGATTCTCACATCTGACTGGCCTTTCAGCTAAGAGGAGCTCAGGTATATTTCATCTACAAACTCAGGGGGTTGAACCAGGGATGATCTTCCAGGTTCATTCATGTTTTTCGGGAATTTGAGCTCTTCATTTTGCTAAGCTCTGTTGTAGGTGCTGGGGGTTCAGTGGCAGAAAGAACAGGTAAAGATCCCTGCCCTCATGGAACTTTCACTCTAGTGGGGGAAGTCAGACAAAAAGTAAGCTAAATTTAAAAATGATACCGCATATTCAGTGGTGAGGCATGCTTTGGTAAAAAGTGAAGTGGAAAGGGGAAAGGGGATGGTATGAGGTAAGCCCAGAGAAGGGGTGAAACTCAGAGGGAGGGGTCCAGGGGCTATGTGGGTGTCTTCCACAGATGCAAGAGCACGTGTGGAAACCCGGAGTGGGGGCTGCTTGGTCCTGTCCAGGAACAGCAAGGACAGTACTGTGGCAGAGTTGGGAGCAAGGGGGAGGTGGGAGGTGATGGATGAGGTCGGAGAGATGACGGAAGACCAAAGCGGATGGGACCTTGCAGTCAATTATACAGACTTTGACTGTTACTTGGAATGAGATGGGAGCCTCTGAAAGGTTTTTAGCAGAGCAGTGACTTGATCTGACATGTTTTGGAAGAGTTACTCTCACTGCTGAAGTGGGTGAGAGCAGAAGTAAGAGTGATGGGCAGGAGACTGTTGTGGAAATTCAGTTGATCTATATTCAGTGACTTGGAGCAAGACAGTAGCAATAGAGGTGGTCAACCATGGCTTGAAGGTAGAGACAGCAGGACTTGGCTAAAGATGAGAAAGGCTGAGTTTGCAGTTTTTGGCCTGAGCACCTGGAAGGATGGAGCTGTCAGTCACTAAGGTGGGAAACTTCGAGAGAGCTGGCATGAGAGGGGAGATGCAGAGTTTGTTGAAATGATGAGCCTGTTCAATGTCCAGGTGGAGAGGAGGGGCAGGCAGCTGGTACCGAGAATGAGTATGGTATCTTCAGGAGAGGAATTACTGTCATACTTACTACTTGCAGATGGAGAAACAGAGTTAGTTAGCGCTTAGATCATTTACCCAGGGACTTAGAGCCAGAAAGAGATGGAGATGGGTATCTGAATTCGGTCTCTCCTCTTAACTTCACTGGATGGAGGAGATCTTACTCCTTGCTCATTCTCAGGTTCTCCTGAGTCATGAAATAGCCGTTGGACTGATCCTAGGAGTGAGAAGGGCATTTCTCTGGCTGGATTGTCAGTTAGTGAATACTTAAGAAGCAACAAAACTCTAAAGCAGCGTAATTAGGATAGCTTCTACGTCTCAAACATTATGTCTTAAAGTTCTTTACCTCTGTCTGTGGTGATACCTCCTCCATCAACCCCAACTCTGCCTTCCGCTCTGGCTTTAAATTCTTCCCTCTCATTTCTAAACATTTCTAGCTCATCCTCGTAGCTCACCTCTTGGCACTGCTGTTGTTCATGAAGGAGATTTTTCTAAGTTCACAGTGTGCCGGAAAGGCAGGGAAGATTACTTTTAAAAGAAATAAACGGATGAAAATGCAAAGTAGGGTACTTATGTTATGTGACCTTGATAAGCTATTGATTTGCAGTCTGCCACTTTTTCCCCATCAATTTACAATTCAAGACTTTTAAAGAATGATTCATATATTCTACGACATATTAAACTGGTATCTGAGAGAGGAAGAAGGAAACAAATGCATTTAGTGGCAATTCAGTTCACCAGATTGGCAGACATCAAAATATGATATTACAGAAGAAAAGAAGAAGGAAAATAATTTAGGGGAAAGAATATATTTTGGATCAATATACCCAAGGTCAGATTCTAACCACTAAGTTCCCCTAAGACCTTGAGTAAGTCACTTTAACTCTGAAAGCCTCTTCCTTTACCAGGTGAATAGGGATACCTTTGTACCCTCATTTGGTTTGAATATTACTGAAATATTTATAAAATCTGGCTTTAGCCATCTCTAACTATACATTTATTTAATAAGCTTTAGCTTAGATTGTTGCATATATTTTTAATGCTCTCTACAAGTATTCTGATGGATTGCAAATAAATGCTCTGCTCCCATCTGCTCACGCAGAACTTGAGAAAAGTTAGAGGCTTTCAGGAATAACCAGCACAAGTTCCTGCTGGACTAACTATCACAATAATAGAGATATTAAAGTGCAGGCATACTCCTTCTTGAAAGCCCTTCATCCCTAACACATGCTACTGTCTACAAGGGCCCCTTGAGTCACCTCCTCCATGAAGCCTTCTGAGGTCTACTCCCCAACAGTGGGGTTGGGCTGGCTGGGACCCGGGAGTCTGTGTAAATTAACCACTCTTTCCTTTGTGCTCCCAGTATATCTTTTTTATTATTATTAATTGTTATTGGACTATAGTTGCTTTACAATGTTGTGTTAGTTTCTGCAGTACAGCAGAATGAATCAGCTGTACATGTACATATATCCTCTCTTTTTTGGATTTCCTTCCCATTTACGTCACCACAGAGCACTGAGTAGAGCTCCCTGTGCTATACAGTCTGTTCTCATTAGTTATCTATTTTATACATAGTATCACTAGTGTATATATGTCAATCCCAATCTCCTAATTCATCCCAACGCCCCCCTTGGTATCCATACATTTGTTCTCTACGTCTGTGTCTATTTCTGCTTTACAAATAAGGTCATCGATATGATTTTTCTAGAGTCCACATATATGTGTTAGTATATGATATTTGTTTTTCTCTTTCTGACTTACTTTACTCTGTATGCCAGTCTCTAGGTCCATCCACGTCTCTGCAAATGACCCAATTTTGTTCCTTTTTATGGCTGAGTAATATTCCATGGTATATATGTACCATATCTGCTTTATCTATTCCTCTGTTGGTGGACATTTAGGTCACTTCCATGTCCTGGCTATTGTACATAGAGCTGCAGTGAACATTAGGGTACATGTGTCTTTTTAAATTATGGTTTTCTCCGGGTATATGCCCAGGAGTGGGATTGCTGGGTCATGTGGTAGTTCTATTTTTAGTTTTCTAAGGAACCTCCATACTGTTCCCCACAGTGGCTGTACCAATTTACATTCCCACCAACAGTGCAAGAGGGTTCCCTTTGCTCCACACCCTCTCCGTGTGCTCCCAGTGTGTCTTTTTTAGAGCTCTATTTTAGAAGTCTTTTTTTTTTCTATTTTGATTTGTAATTATGTGTTTCTGTGTTTCTGTTAGATTGTGGATGTTTTAAAGACAAAGGTTATGTTCAATAATTTTGGTTTATCAGAGAGTAGAACAATGCCTAGAATAGATAAATAACATATTATTGCATAACTGAAGGCTATTCAATATTTTTCTCATGTGATAAAGCCATTCACAGCACACTCAAACAATTCACCCCAAGTTTACCTCTGATTTCTCCACTGTCCAAACCCAAAGTTCATCTGGCAAATTGGGAATTAAAACTCCTTTTCTTTATTTAGCCCTTAGCCTCCTATCATGGCTGTTAGCAACCACACATGTAGGTGTGGGAAGGGCAGAGTCTATTTTATTACACCGTGACGACCTCCTGAGAAGCCCTGTGGTTTGATAAAGAAAGAGATTCGAGAAAAGGAGGCTGAGAAGGAACGATTGGAGAGAGACGAGGAAACCAGAGAAGTGGAGTCCCCCAAGCCAAGAGAGCAGGGTGTTTTCAGGAAAAGACAGTTGCCAGTCAGTAAATCATGATTAATCACAACTGTACAATGTTTGTTTTTTTTTTTTGCAGTACGCGGGCCCCTCACTGTTGTGGCCTCTCCCGTTGCGGAGCACAGGCTCCGGACGCGCAGGCTCAGCAGCCATGGCTCACGGGCCCGGCCGCTACGCGTCATGTGGGATCTTCCCGGACCGGGGCACGAACCCGCCTGCATGGGCAGGCGGACTCTCAACCACTGCGCCACCAGGGAAGCCCAACTGTACAATCTTTTACAGCTACCATTACCAGTAGCAAGAGGTAGTGGAAGGAAGGAATACTGGGCAAAGTGCCAGTTCATGGCCTCTTTACATCATCACGGCTCTCACTTCATCTGTGAAATGGGATAGTGGTCATTCCTATGCCATTAGCTTGTCCTGGGGATGAAGGAGTTCCCTGTATGGAGCCCTACGCATTGTCAGTGCTAAATAAATACTAGTTACTAATACTGTTGTTGTTGGTGTGAGCCAAATGAAATTAGTAAAATATAACTAGATATCATTGTGTAAGATTTTTGTTTCTAGCAAGCAAAGAACTTCCTGGGAGCGAGAACGCCCAAGCAGCACCCACTCTGGATCTTCCAGGCTTCAGGAGTAGTCGGACTCTGACAGCTCTCACCCGGGCTGCATAACCATTCAAGGTGCAGCCAAGAGGAGTAAAGGGCAGGAAACGAAGGGATACGAGACGGGCGTCAGTGAAGGAGAGATGTTCAAAGTCAGCAATCTTGAGAACAACGTTTTGAAATCAACCCCAAATGTATTTGAGACTGTTCCTAAAAATACACTTAGTGGCAGAGGGGGAGGTTTTATATTTTAATATTCAGCTTGCAGAGGACAGTTGCACTATGTTTAGAAGACAGCAGAGTGGAGCTGTTAAGAGCACACTTTTGGAGCCAGTAAAACCCAAGACAAGAATCCCAGCACTAGGACATATTTACTGTGTGATCATGGGTGCTTTCTTAACTTGTCTAAGCATTGGTTTTCTTCTCTGTTAAATGGGAGATATAATAGCTAACTCCCTGGACTGCTTTAAGGATGAAATTGTGTAATATTAGGAAAAAACTTAGCAGAGGGCCTCGGGCATAGGAGAGGATCCATCAGAATAGATATTGCAGGATGATAGCATATGATGGATGGATTGATGGATGGATGGATAGATAAATAGACCCTGTTTTCAATCCCAGGAAAATATATATTAAGTACTAATTAGGCATTTCTAGTCTTAACTTTCCTTAATCACAAAAATCATCCAATTAATACTTCTGCATAAGCAAAACCACCATTAGTGTCAGAATAGAAAGGGACACATTGAGACTTGAGTGGCTTAGAATTCTATTTATGTCATCTACACCATTTCTTAAGTGGCACCCCTGCCACATGGTAATGAATCTTAATTTTTTAAGCTCTCTTTGAACAACTAGAAAATACACTTGTGTTGGTAAAGAAGTAAAAGTGTCCAACATTCCTGAGGATCAATGTAGTAGGATAAAGGTAACATCGTATTTGATGAAAAAAATCTTTGAAATAGGAAAATCTGCCATGAGGAAGCAGCAAAGAAAGTATGTTCCCATTTAGTCATTTTATAGTTAATAAACATGAATGAGAATGTTGGTCAACGTAAACTCTCAACAAGGGAGGTGGGCTGTTGCTTAATCAGCAGTGGAGGGTGTCCTATGTGTAGCTTCCCTTTGTGAGTGTATTTCAAATGAAGAAATCTGGGAGTGTCTGTGAGTCAGAGATGTGGTGCAGGCAATATATGATGTAAAACAAAGGCGTGTGGTTTACGTAGCTCAGCAGACAAGTTGCCAGATGGTGGGTATGCTTGCTTGAATGGCACCCAAGACAAGAAAGTACCCACCTGTTACTCTGAGCACACAATGGGCAGAATCCTAGATTTTCGCAACCCTTTCATTGATGACTCTTATTTTTTTTAATACTTAATGTTTCTCTATTACTTGTATCTGTTACTCTAGGTTGCAGTAAGTCCTTTGGATAAGGCAGAGTATAAATAATATAATTTTATAAATAGACAAGGATTAGTAAAACATTTGAGTTAGAAGCAGATCTATGCCTGATATCAGATAGTTTTGTGTGATGTAGACCAGTGTTCATGGTGGCACGAATTTATGATTGTGTTTGTCAGACATTGTGATAGATATTGCGGTGGGGCGCGGGGGAGACAAAAACGTATAGGATATCATGTCTGCCCTCAACGAGATGGCAACGTAGTATAGGAAGACAGTATGAAAAACGTCAGAACTGGCAAACACCCAAAATCTGTGTGTTTAATTTTGGCTGGATGAGAGGTTAACTGAAGACTAGACATTTGAGCAGTGCATTGAGGAATGAATACGTAGATCTCCCCTTGCAGATGGAGAGACCAGGACATGCCAAGCTGAGAAAAAGCAAAAGCAAAATTCCGTGAGGCGAGAGACTGTATGACACCCCAGAAGGAGCAGCCTGGAGGGACCCTAGTGTGGGCTGCATGGTGGACAGAATGGGAGGAAGATAATGACAGACCTTGAATGGTGTTGTATAATGTAGACTTTGAGAAAAATGGGAATCTGTTAAATGTTATTAAACTGGAGATAGAAAATAACCAGAGCTGAACTCTAGGGAGACACAGGCAGTAAGGCTGGAAAACAAGCCCTGGAACTGGAAATGGTAGAACATAGGAGTAAAGGATAATTGCCTCCTAAATGTGTACTGGGAGAGCAAACGTGAATGACAGTATGGAGTTAAATAGGATTCTCTTGTTGCTGGCTTGGGTATCTAGGATGAAAGCCGGTGCCTTTAACCAAGATGGGGAACGCAGAAAGAGGCAAGGTTTGAAAAGGGAGTGGAGGAATGAAGGTAAGATGTGTGGTCAAAATTATAAGTTTAATTTTGTGGCTATTTATGAAGAAATGTTCTCAAAGTGTTAGAAATAAAGATTAGGTTTAAGTGGGCTGGCAGACACAGATTTGAGAATTATCTGAATCACAGCAGTAATTGTAAGCCTGAGAGTAGATGATTTTGCCTTAAAAGATCAGGTGCGTTGAGAAGAAAAAGATCAAGAACAAAAACATAAGGAATAAGTACATTTCAGGAATGAGGATAGAAGTTTTAAAAGAAAGAAAACCAGAAGGAAATATTATTGCTGAAGTATTGAAGCTGCAGTGTTGTAGAACATTTCAAAAACATCACATTCCAAAATATTACATGTCATAAAAAAAAAACAATAGGATAAGAAATGAGAGAATATTGGAATATTGGGCATTATACAGATAATAGCAAGGGTAGTTTTAGCAGATAAACAGGATAATAAATTTATTTGTTTATTTATTTATTTTAACAGGATTAAGAAATTTAAAATGAGCATAACTAGTTACTATTCTTTGAGCCCTTTCTTGGTGTCTGGTGTATTCACTCCAATCCTAATAGCACCTCAGTCATTAGCTCATTTTTCAGATGAGGAAACCGAAGCATGGAAAAATGAAACAACCTTATCAAGATCATATAGCCAGTAAATGACCAAGTTATGATTAAAACCCAGGCCATTTGGCTGCAGAGCTCAACTTTTTAAGCACAAATTGTAGTGACTTAAAGTCAGATGCAGTGTGTGCAGGTGTGCTGCCCGGGGCGGGGGTGAGGGGATCAGCCAGGTGGCTTCCTGATGTGCTATTACTTTGGGGAGATTAAAGCACACATGAGCTCTTGCATAATCGACTCTATGTCGATAGGGCAGAACCTGTAAGAGTTGACAGGAGCTTAAAGCAGACAAACAAAAACACTCTTCCGTGGCTCCTGCTGCCACAAGTTGAAAGGTATAAATATGAGACTGCAACCCAAAGTCATGGACTGTCTCAGTGATAGTTGCCTCAAGTTGCTAGTCACAATTTGTAAATTCTGTAACCAAACAAATGCATGGCAGAATGTTATTTTTCAAGGAAAGATGATTTACTTTATTACTGTGTGGATTTCCTCAATATGCCTCCAAGAAGTGGTCCGGTTTGTAAAACAGCAAGAGAAAACCGAAGGGAAGACCTACTTTGCTGATCTGAAAGTAAAAAAAAAACATTATAAACTTTTTTGATTCAGTCTTTTAGTCTGTAATTTACTCCTATCCTTAGCGTGTACTCAGAGAGACTAACATCATCTGTTAGAGGTGATTGAAAAAGTGCCAAATGAAAGGCAATTCTAAACTAGTTAACAGTAGCATAGGTTTAGTGCGGGAAATAAATCTCTTATTTTGAACTGACAGAGAGGCATGCGGTTTGCATTAATAGAAAATTGTCTCCTTTGGAGATCATAAAATAAAGAGCTTGAAATTATGAACTGGTCCAGGGCACCCACATATCTGGTCCAGCCCTAGATGAGCAAGTAGTAAAAATGGAGGTAACAGTTCTGCGTTTAGAAATGTAGCACTGAAGAGATGTACATTGAAGTGCTGGGGACTTTGAGGGAAGGCGGGGTTGCAGGAAGATTCTTTGGGCTTGAAGGGCTTGTTCAGGGGCTGAGGCGGGCTTTCTGAGTCGAGAGGAAAGGCAGGTGGAGATAGTGGTACGTGTGCTACCACTTACTACTTAAGAGCCAGCTCTTCTGCTGGGAATTGGGGGCCGAATTTGGACTTGGGAGTGGGAAGAGACTTGGAACTTTTCTGTGAAAAAGGAATCAATTAGAGTAAAATGTTTTTCTGTTCAGCATGAATGGCCAAGTTGCAGTTCTAAAGCACTAATTTCGATGAGTATGTGTTGAAACGAGTTTTTACTCTTCTCTGTGGATGCTGGGAGAGTGGAAAGCAATGGAAGCTACAAATGGTCAATTATTAGTCACTGAAGACATAGAACTGCATAAAAAATAGTCACTAGGAGATGGAGAATGTGCCAAAATTGAGCTAAAACATTTCTGCTTTAAAGCATCTTTTAAGATAGCCATAATCATTGATCATCAAGGTATTTGCTCAGAGGGATAAAACTGGAGCTAGTGTTTGAGTTGTTGAGCCATGTCTTATTTTTGATATTAGATATGTTGCGTAGTATAGTTTGGTTAGACTCAGAGGTGTGAGGACGCTTAAAGCAGCTGATCTAATAGTTTAAATTCTATTTGGTATATATATAGCACAAGTTGCCATCTACAAATAGTGTGTTCAGCAATTCTCGGTGCTTTTTAAAATTACTTTTGTCTCAGTTTCAGTTGGGAAGGACCCTGAATCTTGCCTTCTCTTTGTCCTAGGACAACCTGTGGAAATGACAAATGGAATTCATTCATTCACCAAAGCAATGATCAAGTATCATATGATGGTGCAGGAAAGAGTTAATACCCCAATGGCCCTGTACACAGCACAATTCAACTAATTTCTTATTTAGAAAAAGAACTCTCCTATAGAGATACCACCACAGAGGTGATTCTTAAATAATATTTGTTTAATACTAAAAACCTCCAATCTGGAGTTTCCTCTTAAGCTGTCTAGATCCTGTCAATATGACAAAGAGAGTGTCTTTTAATCCAAGGACTGTTTCAATGCGCACTAATGTGTGAGTACATTTTTAGAGATATATTTTCTAACTTCCAAATTTTTTTTCTGTTAATAATGGTGGGGGAAAGTTACAGGATGAAAGTAGTTTTGATAACATTTTGCAACCAGACATTTTTCTTAGTTTCAGTATGTTTATATATGAAAAGAGAAGCCAGATGATAAAATCAAAGTGCCCATGCAGAGATTATGGTACCTCACCTTTCATTGTCCTGACAGCTGTAGCTCAGTGCAAGTTCTCATTACTGCTGTGTTATCCTATCATTTACAACAGAGCGAAAAATCAAAAAATTTTAATATAATGTATCCCAAAGTAGAACATTTTATACATTATGCTGGTGAACAACAGAAGCGAAATGTAGGCTAGATGTAGGTTGATGGAGATTGGAACAAGATACATGTGAATTATGACAATAGCTTTAAAAGATAGGGCAAAACACTGATGATTTAAAAATGTTTAAAAATTAGGTTAAAACTCTTTTGAAAGTGATGGAGCATGATAGATAACTGCCACTGTTGCCACTGTTGCAGAGTAGAAAAACAGAGAAAAGTTATCAAAGATAGAAAAACTACTAATAATACTGGTCCCTTTCTTGATGTCCAGTAGCCATGACAACTGTCACTCTTGAGTCTACAAGCTCCTGTCTCTATGCATTGCCTCTGCCCCCAGCCAAATACCTGTCTCTGTATCTAATCACTGATGTTATTTGCACTGAGTCACCAGTCACATCTTTTAGCAAAGGGTCTTGCCTACACCCTACTCCCACTCATACTGAATTCTGGTAAATGTGTGAATGTGTATGGCTTCACCGTTTTTCAAAGTTGGTCTTTCTCTAGATAATTTGGAACCTATATTTGGAACGTAGGAAATGAGGTTTTAAAGTGAAAACTAGCCTATTCTAGGATAGTTTAACTGACCCAGATAGCATCCCAATAGATGATGAAAGATCTAGTGAAAGCTGAGTGCTACATAGCCCCCTCAAATATGGTTTAAATCTGTTTCCTCCATTTTCTCCTACATAGGGTCTTGGGCTGCCTTAATGGAGAAATTGTGCTTGGATTTTGGGATGTAGTCAGTACCTTTAAGAGGACTGTGTTCCTTTCTGATGCTGTATTTCAAGAAGGGCATAGATTAGAGGAGTATTTGGGGAGAATAGCTAAGATGCTCGTTGATCCAGAGACCACATACCACAAGGATTACTCAGAGAAAACGGGACACATCCTGAGGAAGAAACGTCCCGAATGAGACAAGCTTGCTGACCTCTATTTCAAATGAACAACCTCTAGATGTAGCAGAAGAAGCTATTCAGCTTTTCTCTTAATAAAAGGTTAGAACCAGTAAGCAGGAGGCACAAGGAGAGTGATTTCAGCTCGGAAGAGGATTCTCTAACAACCAGGGCCCCTCCCCTCTCTCAGGAGGCGGAGGTATTCAAGCCTGGGCTGGCAAACCACTGGTCAGAATTTCTTAGCTGGGTACATGGCGGCAACACATGTCTTTTAAAAAAAGCTTTCCACTTTTGAAACTGTATACCCTGCCAAGCCAGTATTTGTGGATCATATGTGTGCCACATACTGTACTGATGCTGGGACATGCAGAGCTGAATATAGCATGGACCCTGCCAAAAAGTCTAGCAGTCTAATCAGAGGGAATGACATGCATAAGACTAAGTATAATGTGGTGTTTAAGTGGTGTAATAACGGAGTAAACAAAGTCCTGAGGGCACCCAGGGAATAGCAGGTAATGAATTTAACAGCTGTTTATTACACACCTACCACGTGAGTGACGCATATTTTACTGTGCTCCATGCTCAGAGGGTAACTCTGAGGGCTGTTGTGACTCTGAAAGCTGTTATTATGGGGTGGGGAGGCTTTGGAAATCTACAGTAAGCTCTAGGGTTGTACCAGTTGTTGAGTACAAAAGAGTGTATTGCCAAAGATAAAGACAAACCATTTCTAGCTCCTAATCGTCTCCAAATCAGTGGTAAAAATTCCTGCTGCCTACACAACTAAGTGATTAGGATAGACAAGCAACCAACAGTTATTAGATGCCCAATATCTTCTAGTTAGTAGTGGGGTATAAAACAAAGGATACACATTCTGCCTTCAAGAAACTTGCAGTCTAGTTGGGAAAGTAAGCAATGATATGAGATCATTAAATAACAATTCTTTATTACGCCATAATTCTATGTTTGCAGTTGAACTTCAACCAACCATGACTAACTTAACATTCCACCCCTTTGGAAGTTATCTGTTAATTCACAGAACGTATGGTTACATCTTCATTTATAAGCCATTTTCTCCATGAGATACCATCCCCACCAACCCAGCACTCAAGTATATATTCCGAATGGCTGAAATGGTCATGCGTTAAGTTTCTGTGATGTACAGTCTTCTTGTGGCTCGTTGATGGATTTCGAGCCCCACCTTTTTAGATTCTCTTGAGAACAGGGATCTAGCCTTTTTTGGGGGATCCCCTCAATGCTCAGAGCGGTGATAGGCAATAGGTTTAGAGTTAGCATCTGAAACTTCCTTGTTCTTTTACTCAGTGGTCTTGAAAGAACTATATTTTTATGAGTTTAACATTCTTCCTTTGTATTTAGTGGGTTTGGGTTCATTAGGTGATTGGGAGTTCTGATTTATTTCATAAAATTTCCATCTGAAAAAAACATTTTATCTCCAAATCTAGTTCTCTTCTGATAATAAGTGCTTCCATACTACAGTTGGATTAGAATCACATGGATGCGTTTGTAAAAATTCTGTTCTTTAATTTTTGCACTGCTGGGGTATCTAGAGTTCATTGGACATTTTCGACATGAAAGACTAAGGACTCATTGGAAAATTTCGTCCCAGAATCCACTGTATGTTTGCTCTCCTAGCATGACAAATGTTAATGCTGTCATAACCCATCTACGGAGAGAACTGTCTTCACTTTTATAGCTGTTATCTCAACACCCACAGTGCATTTCCTTATTTTACAGAGGGGGGAGGAACGTTGGGGAGATTAAGTGATTTGTCTAAGATTGTATGGCTTAAAGAAGGGCTGAGCTGAGACCAGCATGCAAGCTTCAGCTCTGGGCTCTCTCTTCCTCCATGCATAAACCATGGTGTTAGCATGTATATCCTTATGCTGTGGAATGTCCACGTGCTGTGAATTCAGTAGGGAAACACATTAGTCCATGGTCGCTGCAAACACTGTGTGAAGTGCCTCTTAGTGCCAAGTTACAGCAACTTACAAAATATCCTTTTGAAAAATGTATATACTACCTGGAAAAATTCTGCTGTGTTTAAGAACAAGAACATGATCCAATGTTTTACTCTTGTGTGTTAGTCACAGACAACTAAACAGGAGCTATATGGTAATTATATTAACCATCTCTAGTGACCTGAATTGTAGTTTCCAAAAACCATAAGTAAAAACGCATTTAACATCTGGAAACTTCTAGATACTTTGCTCTTTTTCTTAAATTTCTGCATCTGTTTTTAGTAATGACTACAGAAAATAACGAATTTTGGATTTTATATGTAGGTCTAGAGTTTTCCTGCTGATGACTGAAGGTGAGGTATATTTAGAGGTTTTTTTGTTTTTTCTTTCTTTCAGAATCAATCTGGATTCTGAATTGTTTGTATAACACTTTTATTTACCTTCTTAAATGACAAATGTAGCCAAATATTTTTGTTAGGAGAATTACTAAAATTACGTCTCAGGTAGAAACATTTCTCTCTGCAGTGCTGGGTCATTTGATTTTAGAAGTTTAGAATTCAAAAAGACCAAGTAGGAAGAAACTTTAGATTCTCATCCAACTTTTAGATTTTATGCAATTGAAAATAAAAAGCCAAAAAATGTAAGATCATTTGCCAAAAGCCATGCATTTATACTTTTCAAATGATTATTTATATTAACAATGTTGTTAACAAGATTAAATTAAGCTATAGCCAAGCTATAGAGTACAGGCACTGTGTCCTAGGGTTAGGTTTGGTGAATAAATATTTCTTGAGAAGCTCTGAACATGGCTCAAGTTTAATCAAAAGGAAATCTTTTGCTTTGATTGCTATTGATAAATGGAATATTTATAAATGGAATGGAATATTTCCTGCCATATCGATAAACAAAGGATGTCACAGTCATCAACAATTTGCAACCCTCCAGTGTGAGCCGGTGAGCCCTGAGGAAACTCAGGGTGTGAAAATACAGGGTACTGGCCCCTGACAGCTGAGGTACACATCCAAGGAATGATTTCAGTGAGCCCAGACTCTTGCATCTTCCCATATGTAGAAGAGTGCTAAACTCCTTAACTTGAGATATCTGGTTTTCTTTAATTAACAATAATCTTTTTGACATTCCCGACTACCTGTCCTTTTGTTGCAAAATTCCTATATATCCTGGCTCCTCCCGTCGTCTCCTTGGAGCAGTTTCTCAGAGCTATCTGAAACGCTGTCTCCTGGGCTGCAGTCCTCATTTTGCCGCAAATAAAACTTAACTCGCAACTCTCACATTGCTCATTTTTTAAAAAGTCAACACTACATTGACTCTACTGTGATCATTGTGCTGGAGACATTTTATAGAATCCAGAGCTGTGGGTTGTGCGTTAGGGCTTGAGATATATAAACTGAGGGTTTTTAAATTCCAATTTCAGCAGCTGAACCCCGCCCACCAAAATGGTAATCCGGCCTTCCAATTACAGGAGGAAGTTAAAAGTAAACATGATAAATTCTTACCTGAAACACATTACTTCTTCTTTCATGATTGAGAACATCATGTCTCCAAGTTCCAAGCCAATCTCCACGACAAGTTCAGAGGGTTCAACTCTACAACCGATTTTAACAAGACTTGAAATGGAACAATCTCACTTGACAGTAGAAACCCTGGAGGGCACAAATTGGCATCAGGTCCTAAGTTAAGAATTCCTTCTTCAGTCTCTGGGATGCCCATTGCATGGAGGGAGCAGCCCTGTGGTGTTAACTGTGAGGGAAAATGCCTCCATGTAAATTAGCAATGGGAAGATTCTAGAGGTGCTGGGAATGGACAGTCTCTAAAGCAACACTCAACAAAAAGCACAGTAGAGAAAAATGGTCTTTAATCTAACCAGTACAGCTCTTTTGAATCAGGGGAGAAATTGAAAAAGAAGGGCAACGGCGATGTTACGCAGGCATGACAAATAATGAATTAATCATGAATTTGCTCTTAACTGAAAAGATCAGCTTATAATCTCAGGTTTGTAAAGTAAAGAGAAAAATTCTGCATGTTTATATTTCTACATACTCATGTATATATTCATATATGTCAGCATATTATCTTATCAGTAAGTATAAAGGTATGAATGAAAACACAGCAAGATGGTAATTTTGGGTGGGAGGAGAGGAGGTGGTGGGTACCATGGGTGCAGAGGAAAGGAAAAGATGAAGAAGAGTGAGGGCCATTAGCATCCTAGCTTAACTTGATGCCTTTTAACATAAAATAAGCCTAAGCTCTGAATGATTTGATTTTTCCCTTAATATATATTTCCTTTCGTTTTCAATTTTTTGTGCCTTCCCAGAAGATTCTGAGCTCTTTAAAATTCAGCTAGGGATTCTACATATTCCAGTTACAATTTCCAAACCAAAAATTCTACCCTCACCTCTAATTCTAATTTCACACGCCCAGATATTCTCTACCAAGTACTGCAGGTCAGGCGTGGGCCTGGTGTCCCTCTTGTAACCTTGGACAAGGGCCATCCTGATGTGATCAAAAATCTCTGTCTCAGTCCTAGTTGCTGAACAAATAAGATGGAAAGAAACCCTTGCTTTGTGGGCCACGTGTTTTATTCAAGCAGAGCTCTGGCGTGGAGGAGAAAAATGGGGATTTGGTGAAAGTTCTGACTTCAGGCTGGGATTGATTTCCCCCAGGAATCGATACTGCGTTTGCAGAGTTAGGCAAAGCTGGAGCTGTTGAGGGCCCAAAGGCACATTGTGCTACTGAAAAATGGAACACACGAATGGCAGAGAGGGCTCTCTTGAAACAGGATCAGAATTCTGCTTCTGAGGAGAGTTTTCCTAAACCATTTTAAGTGCTAATTTTTGAACATTAGTTTTTACTCTGCAATATTGACTTGCCCTTTGCAGCTGTGGTTGGCTTGAGCCGGTCCTGAACCCTCGCTTTAGTCCTCCTGGCTTCACAGCTTCCTCTAATGAGCATGGTTTTCCGACCCTCCCACCGGCAGGCCTATAACTATGGGCTTCATCTGAGGCCAGCTCAGCTTGTAAGGCTCTACCAGTAGGACCTTGAATTTGCTGGTGCTGGTAGCATGTTGCTTTGTCTGTATAAGAGAAAGCGGGGTGACTTTTGACTTATTTATGAATTACCTTTATTTTTCTGAGTCAGTATTCTCTTTCCCTGAGTTTCATGGTTGCCACTCTTCTAGGAACTTAAACTCTAGTTTCAGGGCTTCCCTGGTGGCGCAGTGGTTGCGAGTCCGCCTGCCGATGCAGGGGACACGGGTTCGTGCCCCGGTCTGGGAGGATCCCACATGCCGCAGAGCGGCTGGGCCCGTGAGCCATGGCCGCTGAGCCTGGGCGTCCGGAGCCTGTGCTCCACAACGGGAGAGGCCACAACAGTGAGACGCCCGCATACCGCAAAAAAAAAAAAAAAAAAAAAAAAAAAAAAAAATTCTAGTTTCAACACACAGAGTAGGCTTTTATTTGAAACCTGTTGAGAGAATGAAATGTTATTTCCTGAGTATAAAATGTCTACTTATCTAATTTTTAGCAAATTATTTCTTAAGATGCAAATAATTTTTTGGCTCGTAATAAATTGAGGAATTCTCTGCACAATGGATGTAACACGGATGTTGGACTTGGAAATTTCTGTAAAAGACTCCTGTTTCCTTTAGAAGAGAAATGTCTTGCTCTGAAGATTTTAGGAATGCCTTGTGTTTCTCCCCTGGTAGGAAATAGCAGGAAAACAGGTTTTTTTTTCTAGTTATATGGTAAATTCAGTGCTTTAAAGTCTTCTAAGTGAACACGATATTTTCTACTTTGAGAATCAGTGGTTAGCCCATGTAGTTTTAAATTGCCATGGATTAAGAATGTTCATAATCCAATTTTGCTTTGGCTATCACTCATATATTTTGTCTCCAGTACTGAGAGTACCGTGTGATGTGATGAGAAGTGCACCACATAACACTGGCCAGTTCGTTACACGTGTCACCTCAACCCTGATATGTAATCACGATTGTCCCCGTTTTAAAGATGAGGAAATGGAGTTTGGGGAGATTTAAGTGACTTCTTTGAGGTCATTTGAGTAGCGGGTGGTTGCAACCATTGAAGTCTGTTCTGTCTGGTTCAGTGGTTATTGTTTTCTTCCACTTCATCCTGCTTTCCCTCCAAGCTGCACTGAGAGCCTAGAATGAGGCACATCGGAGACCTGGGTTCCACACTGAGACAGTGACTACAGCACCAGAGAGCACTGTGTATCTCCAAGCCACATGATCGCCCCAGTTTCTCCTGCTGAGCTTGCGCTGGTTTTTATGGTTTCTCTCCTTCCAGCTACTTAACTTATGCGCCGTTTAGCGTCCCGGCTCCTTTCTGCTCAGCTCGTCTTCTCTCGTGCCTTCAGTTCACAGGTCTGGATCTGTCTGGAACCTAAACCTTCAGCTCTGACTTTTAGTTTTCGCTTTCCGGCTGCTCTAAGAACTTGAACAGTACAATATCAACTCAAACTCAATCATGAATAAGAACAGTGCTTTAAGAGGAGGAGGCATATGGCTAAAATAATGTACATACCATCCCTATTCCCTCTCCACTCAGAAATAAAAATGATCAACTAACATGTGTTGAGTATTGTATATATAACCCGGTGCTTGAAAAAGCACTTTGAGATGATTCAGAAACTCACAGTTTGCTTTTGAAAAGTTCATCATCTCAAGAGGGATACAAAATGTTCTAATTGGAATTATATAAATAACCTGAACATACATGCACATACACAAACGGTATAGCACAGATGATAAATATGTTGCTGGTCATGGGGAAAGGTCTCAGGACAAAGATAAATGTGTGGTCGTTTAATCTGATTGTTGGGAACAAAAATTGTGTAACTAGAAAGGCTTGGGGACTGGGCATGATTTTTATTTGAGAGCACTGGCTGTCTAGGAGAGTTCTTTTTACCTTGTTGGAGCTCTGAGCCAATTTGCCTGAAACATATGTTGCATTTATATTTTCTTTTTAAGAAGTACAAGGAAAAAAATAAAGGAGTAAAAGCAGTGCCAACGTCTTCTTAAAAGACTATTTAAAAAAGCTGGAATCAAACCAGCGAATGTTAAGTATATCTTATATTATCAGTCATTCTAACTCAACAGTCAAGGGATACTGATGCACCCAGCTTCATGGAACGGGCTGACCCTCTCTGATGCCTTTTTCCTGCTCCGTGATTCCTCAGCATCAGTTCTGTGCAGCTGGACCAGAGGCATGGGAGCAATTAACCTGTCAGTGTCTCCCATTTGCAGTGTATTATAATTTGCATGTGAACCAAAAAGAATTAAATTGCGAAACTTTCAACTTAATTTTCCTAGAAGAGTGAATAGTGATCTGCCTCTCCTTCACAGAATGTGGGTGGTGACATTCAGTTCCCACCAAGAAAATATATCTGTTTCCCACTCCTTTATTTATAGGTGAGTCATTCTTTCAGGATTTATGGGAGCTCTTCAGGCTGCTGAGTAAAAGAGTCTTTCCATACCAAGTATGAACAAGGCAGGCAGGAGAGAATATCTAGAACAGGCTTCTTCAACCTCGACACTATTGACATTTTGGGCTGGACGATTCTTTGTTTGGAGCTGTCATGTGCATTGTAAGATGTTGAGTAGCATCCCTGGCCTCTACCCACTAGATCATGGTAGCAGTCCCCAAGTGGTGACAATCAAAATTGTCCCCAGCAGTAGCCAAATATTCCCTGGGGAAAAGGAGACAAAGACACTCCCAGCTGAGAACCCCTGATCTAGAAGTGTATATGATAAACAATGAACTTCATAACAACTTAGTGGGAGGAGAAAATTCCAGATGGTTGCCTGATTTCCATGGGGAGAGCTGAGGGCTCAGAATGATATTCAGAGAGTGTGAAGGATAAATTTAGCACACTGGGTGTTTTAGTCATGTTTACTGTGTGATGCCCAGTGTACTCCCATGATTTCATAGAAGACTGTGGACCCCTCTTGGAGCTACCCAATGACTCATCCCTTGGAAAGAAAACCTACCTTTTTTTTTTTTCTTTTTTTAAATGCTTCTGCACCTTAAATGGTGGGCCCAATACTCAAATTAAGAATAAAAAAGAGACAATGAAATGACTCAATCATGGCTTCAAAATAAATGGAATCTTTTCTGATGACAATATTTCATCACTTGGTTGTAAATACTTTATGGCAAAAGAAGGGAATTAATGAGCAAGTGGAGAAAGTGGAAGGGTCTTCCCGAGGAGACCACAATGGGCAATATTGTGAATCCTGCTGATTGCAACTAAGTCCACATTTAGAGGTTGTGCCGTGCAACTCAAGGCTGTGAAGTCAAAGGTTAGGCCAAGGCTGAACCATTCCACTGTTATGGAGTCGAGGCTTGTTTCCTAGTTTGTCAGTCATTTCAGGAGAGGGGCATCATGTCTACAGGACCTGACTCTCGAGTACCGATCTGAATTCTCACCTGTGGTCTTTCTCAGGTGAAAGGCAGCATCAGTCTTTCCTCCTTTCTGAGGTTGGGGCATTCTAAACAAAGACTACTGGTACCTTAGGCTATAGAGTAATGCCTTCTAATTAAAGGAAATGGGAAGACTATGGGATGTTCTTCATCAGTACCATCTAGACAAGCTTGGTTACCTACACATTTCTTTGGTGCCTGGAGTACAGAGAGACGAGTGTTAGACCCTAAGTTGGCTTGGCCGGCTGGCAGGCGGAAGCAAATGCCGTTGAGGTTGCTTGTTGGGGAAGGGGAATAAAGAATGATTCCATTTAAATTGTGGAGCCTGTTTCTTCTCACTCTTCAATGCCATCCTTCTGATTTATTGTTTTTTTAAATGAACATTGACAACAACAGTAATGATTAAATACGTACAGTAGTTCAGGGTTTCCAAAGAACTTCTTTTGGTTCTTGATTTACTGGGCAGTTACTCCAACAGATTCTTAACTTTAAAGTCACTTGATGAATCTATTCATGGACCCCTAAAAATCACCTTGATATGTATGCTCCACGACGATGTTTCTTTCACCTACCATTTGAATAATATTTTGATCCTATTCCTAGCCCTGCCACTAGCTGGGGAATGCAAAGTGCTTTGAGATCCACACGTGAAAGGAATGTTCTAGGAGGGTGAGGTTATTTTCTAAGCAAAGGTTTCTAAACACTTTCATTTGTATTTTCCCCCCAGTGTGAATTACTGTATTAACATATAGAACCCGTTAAGGGAAGATAAGTAAAGCTCTATTAATGTTTATGCTGTTTGTAAAAAAAGGTAATGGTAGAATTCCCCAGGCAGTTCATTTCATTTAATGTGTACTGATCCTTAAATTGCAAAGCAGGCTGGGTTAACCCTGGCTGCAGGCACGAATCTCCTGCTTAGTGCTTTAGAGCTCTTTTCTAAGAAATCTCCATCTTTGTCACTGTTTTCTTCAAGGTGTTGAATAATTTTAAAAGTGGCAGTTGCAACAATATGTAAAAAAAAAAAAAAGCTGACAGCTGGCAGCGTTCAGCTTACTTTTCTGTCCTTTTCGTCGAAAGCTCAGACTGTTTTGCACCACGGGGGGAAGTGGCCTTGCAGATTTTATTTGGATTTAGTGGAAGCATACTGCCTGGTTAGAATACAGACTCTTACCTGAGCAAAGGTTTTTGCAAGCCTTGCTTGGCAGTCTGGTGCCAACCCATCTTGCTCCCACTATACTGACATATCTGTGCTGTTCGTTTTGAAGGCGAAGATAGTTTGTTTTTTCCCCCTGTAATGGTCAGTGTTGTAATTAGTTCTTGTTAATCTGATAATAATGTCAGAATCATAATGCCCTATTTTTTTCATTCAGTGCATATTCTCAAAGCTGTTCCCAGAGTATGTCACTTGTAGCCATAAAGCTGGCAAGAGAAAGAGAAGGATGACGTGACCTGTGACCTGCAGAAGCTTAAAGGTCTGGCGGTAGAGCAAAGGCATGTGATGAAACAACCCCAGAAAGTATCAGGTGGGGAACGCTGCCGAGTGAAATTGTAGTTCTGGGCACTTAGGCTTGACAGTGCGAGGGATTTGTGGGCTGTTCTGCAGACTCTCCCTCCATGTGCTTCTGGCTTGGGAAGCAGGTTGACCTCCATTAGTGGTTTAAGAAAAAACACACGATTTTAAATAAACAGCAACAACAGAAGTTTTGGAAGAAGCCTGAAACTGCTGAGAAGAAAGTCAGCAGGAGCTGGTGTGGAATAAAATGCACAGAGGCTGATTCTGGGGAGGCACGTTGTGGAACCAGTTAGGGGACTGGAATTGGGGCCATCTGTTCACTTCCTGCTATAGCCTCTAACAAGAGAAACTCTGTAAATGAAGGGGCCCTAAATATTCTCTCAGAAAACATCTGAGGGGCCTTCCCCGGTGGTGCAGTGGTTGAGAGTCCGCCTGCCGATGCAGGGGACACAGGTTCGTGCCCCGGTCCGGGAGGATCCCACATGCCGCGGAGCGGCTGGGCCCGTGAGCCATGGCCGCTGAGCCTGTGCGTCCGGAGCCTGTGCTCCGCCACGGGAGAGGCCACGACAGTGAGAGGCCCGCGTACCGCAAAAAGAAGAAAACATCTGAGCAATGGTGAAGGGGAAATTTAAGCAAAATCAGAGTATTTGATTTAATAGAACAGGAATTAAGGACTGAAATGGAAAAACTAGGGCCAAATTATATGCTCATCAAATTGAACTAAGAAGCATTAATGACAAAAATAAGTCTCAAAATTGAAGTCCTTTTTCTGAAAATCAGTTCAAAATTCACCCTCAGCTGCTGGCCACCTGAAGTGCGTCCTTCAAGAGCCCAAGCTCTGTTTGGGAAATTGATCTGGGGTATGAACAGAGTCCTGTGTAACATTGCCAATCTTGAATTCTTGGTAGTAGAGTTTAAAAGAGCAACCAAATTTCATTGGAAAATTATTAAACAAAATTCAGTTTTAAAGTAGACTTGCAAGCCATGCTTCTTCTGGGCCTAGCAGGTGCCTGGCACACAGGGGTCAAACGTGTTTACTGCATTCAAATGGCAAAAGAGATACTAAGCCTACATTGTGTGTCTGTGTGTTTTTCTATTCCTAACTTCAAAAAATTTCGCAAGTAATTGAACCAAAAGTCTGACTAGTTTCAAGCTAAAACGGCAGACACCAAAATAATCGTGAAAAATAATTCAAGGGAGTCATATTAACATGTAAATTCTGATTAGAATGAAGGGAACAAACAGATTTGAAATAGGGCAAGACATTCTTTAAAATGTTTTATTAGATAAGGCTGGGGTGAATCACACATTATAGGTAATGAATTTTGGGGGGAATAGGTAGTTATAAGGTTCTTGGAGCCTTGGGTGTGTTGTTCATTTACCCTTTCTTCCTGTAAAGCAGTTTTGACCAATCTATCTCTCAGCTTGGCAAAACAATGAATGATTTTTATGTTGGTTATTTTTGCATTGTAATCGTAAGCTTTTCTTTTTTACTGAGATAGGGGTCTTGAGGGAGAAAGAGAGAGAGGAAGGGAGGAGGAGATAGAAGAAGAGGGAGAATAGGAGAAGGAGAAAATAAAGGAGTAAAGACAGTAAGAAAAAATAAACAAAGGTCAGCGCTGAGATGAGGCTGCATTTCCTCCGGGTGACATCACTCAGGGGTTTGCCTCTGTCCCAAGACGTTCTCTACTTCCTAAGGCAAGAGTTACCTATTACAATAAAAAGCACAGAACTGGGTTTCCAGTTTGTTTTGACTCAATACAATGCAGCATTTTGGCCCTCTTGATTTCCACCAGTTGGATTTTGTTCTACCTTGAGAAGCCCTCATTTTCCAGTGATAGTCTCTCCTAGATTGTTTTGGATGTGATCACTTTTTACTCCTTCGCTGTGTTGAATAGGGCTCTTAAAATGCTTCCTTGACATTTAATGAAACATGTTTCTGTTTGTAGTTCTGAGGTGCTACATAGGCAATAGTTTTGGCTCACAGTTTATAATTATGAGTAGCTCAGTGTTGGGAGAGACGTTAAAATACAGGCTCTTTAAACTCTTTTGCCTTCCTACTCTCACCCCCAAAAAGTTTTGAAAATCTTTCTGCCCCTGGCACATTTTACGATGAAGCCTAAATTTTATATCATAGTTGCAAAGTATGTAATTTTTAATGTATTTAAAATATTTTAAAAATCAAAGATAACATCTCTCTTTTCAGAGTCACAATTGCACCTGGAAATTACGGTGATTTGTTAATCACCATTTTTCATTTAAAAAGCACACGAACAAGCTCTTCTCTGATGTTTGGAACATTTCCATCATTTCCTTTCCTCCATGAACTTGTATTTTCATTTAACTTCCCTTGCAGAACTTAAAGTAATCTATTCCTGAAAGCCTTTTGTTGATCACTCTTTCATACCTCTCTGTAATAAAAATATTTATATAACTTAAAAAATATTTTTTCTAAATTGGGTTCTCATTAGAATCATTGTTCAAAACAGCATAATTTGTAGATTTTATGGTTAATAAAAAAAATAAAATTATGTTAAAATGCATGTCAATGAAATGGATGGAGCTTTAAAAAAAACTCAATTAGGTCTTGTATCTGGGGTGAGTTATTACTTATTGCTAGAATGAGAAAAGGATCAGCGTCAATTCTATTTTAATTTTTATAGTTTTAAGTGCTGAGAACACTTGTTCATATAAATAAGTTGATGAAAAGATTTCTCCATCCTTCTTCTCTTCCCTGCATTGCATTAAAAAAAATGCTTATTCTTTCTTGTTTAATAGATGCTTCTTTTTCATTGGCTAGGCACCCTTCAAGAGTATCTGAGATCTTACAAGTTTGAATCAAGATTTCTATGGTTTGAAATCTGGCTTGGTGGTGCTTACTACAATGAAAAACCCTTTTTGTAAGGAATATTGTACTGTTCTTTCTAGATCCTTCCTTCAGATCAGAAGTACCATCCCCAGATGTGCTGGCAACGTGGGCCACTGATGGCTCGCAGCTCATTGGGAATTGCCCTCAGCTGCTGGGGAACTGCCCGCCGAGCTGCAGCCAGTGACTGGCTGGTGCAGAGACGCAAAGCCTGCCTTCAACTGGGGACAGATCTGCAGGGTCATCCCAGCTCCAGAGCTCCCTGTAGAATTGGCCTGAGCTTCAGAGGGCTTAGTTTTTGTTCTGCCCAATGCTGCCTCCCTCACTTCCTTGTAGGTGTATTCTTGGGAGCACCTCTCAAGCTCCATTTGACTCTCTGAATCTGTTCCCAGGAAACTCATTGTGAAACACACATTCATTAACTTGCACTTTAAGAGTGTGATTCTGCAGAAGGCAGTTTAAAAATCACTCAATTTGGGGTGGAAATGATACAGTGGGTTTATTTCACTTGCTGTGGTTATTTTTTTTCTAAATTTATTTATTTATTTTTGGCCGCGTTGGGTCTTCATTGTGGTGCGCGGGCTTCTCACTGCGGTGGCTTCTCTCGTTGCAGAGCATGGGCTCTAGGTGCACAGGCTTCAGTAGTTGTGGCACATGGGCTCAGTAGTTGTGGCTCTCGGGCTCTAGAGCAGAGTCTCAGTCAGTAGTTGTGGCGCATGGACTTAGTTGCTCTGCGGCATGTGGGATCTTCCCGGACCAGGGCTCTAACCCGTGTCCCCTGCATTGGCAGGCAGATTCTCAACCACTGCGCCACCAGGAAGCCTCCTCGTTGTGGTTATTTTTGATGGTATCTTTTTTGTAATGTTTATGGTATGAAATATCTATATTCAACAGGAGGACAGCTGTTGAAAATATGACCTACCTTAATAAATACTCTCCTTGATAATTTCCTAATGAGCCAAAATTACTTGGGTTATGTCTTTTGGATTATCTGTTTTCATTCTGGTTTGAGAGGTAGGATAAACTCGAGTGTGCAGTATACTCAAATTTAAGACTTTGATAATCCCCCAATTTAAAATGCTTCAGTAACAACTATGTTGTTGTTAAAGACTTGCTTTCTGAAAGAGAACATATAGAAACATACACGTAATCCTCAGTAGCATGGAGCCTGGGGAAAAGCTAGCTACGGTTTATGAATAATGCAAAATTTTGCTGTTTATGCCATTTCCATCTGTTGTGTGCATGATATTTATGATATTCACCAGATAAACTGATAGGAGCGTGTGACCTGCTAATATGTGTATTTTTAAAAGCTTTAATTACTGTTTTTTATGGAAGAATGATGCCATGTACTCTGACTCCAGGGATATGAGGATTAGGAAATAAAACAGCAACACAAGCAACACAGACAATTTTGAACATCCAGGCATTTTATTTTTAATGAGTGACACTTGATTTGTGTCTCCTCACATTCCAGGATCTCCAAATACTTCCAGCACTGTTTCTGGTTGCCTGTTAGATGGCTCAGAAGGAGAGATGGGTGTGAATGCAGTGATTCCACCTTTCCACTAGCGCTGCTTCTCCATGGCTGTGTGTTGACTCAGCCGAATGAGGAGCGTTAACTTTTTATAGTTTTCAAAGGCCATCTTAACCTTGGAACTTATCTTGGAAATTAAGGTTTTAATGAAGTGACAGTTCCTAGAGAAAACAACAGAAAGACACATTTTATTCTCCATAAACTGAAGGCACAATCCCACCAAAGAAAATTTTGTTAACGCTATAATCTGTAGATTTTTTGAGTTACCACAGTGGTGATGAGTGGGAAGTAGTCCTGACAGCAGAACCAGCTTCTATCACTGGGTGAGAACAATCACCAGTTCACTGTGTGACTACAGGCAGGTAGTTCAGCCTCTCTGAACTTCACCATTGTTAACTAGAAAAATGCAAGGTTTGGACTAGGTGATTTCAAATATTCTTTCATTACAGACATTTTTAAGAATCTTATATACACTTGATTTTCACCTTCAAAGCCTTCATTATGGGCTCTAGGTCCATGGACACTAATTTTTATAAAAACTGATTCTCCTTTCTTTCTTAAAGGGATATATTGCAAAAAAATGGTTAAAATGCTTTGTTATTTTTTCCTCATCTAAATGTCTTTCAGACGTTTTGACTCCCCCTCCTTTTCTCTCTCTGTTCCTCTCTCTTTTGTTGGAGGGATCGTTAAAATAATTTGCAGCCTGCTTCCTCCCATTTCGGGGCTAATCCTAGTAGTCTGGAAAGAGGTCAATTGCTTATTTTCAAATCTGGCTTTCTTTGATGACTGTCTTATGACAGTTTTCTGAGTTGAGAGACTTACAGGCATAAGAGGGCTTCTTGGAAGCGTTCACATTACCTGAATTGAGAAAATATGAAATCAGAGGTGTTGGGGGGAAGATTTGTATCTGACCATTTCATCAAATACAGCTTGTCGTGAATCTTTGACATTTAGGTAGTCTGTAGTGTGATCTAAGATAAGACAGTGCCCCAAATATTTCTTCCACCCTCCCCCAAATTATAGCAAATACTAATATTCTTTAGACCTAGCAACAGCCTCTTTTTTTTTTTTTTTTTTTTTTTTGCGGTACGCGGGCCTCTCACTGTTGTGGCCTCTCCCGTTGCGGAGCACAGGCTCCGGACGCGCAGGCTCAGCGGCCATGGCTCACGGGCCCAGCCGCTCCGCGGCATGTGGGATCTTCCCGGACCGGGGCACAAACCCGTGTCCCCTGCACCGGCAGGCGGACTCTCAACCACTGCGCCACCAGGGAAGCCCGCAACATCCTCTTTGAGAAATTAAGCACGCTCTATTAATGTGTAGGAGTGTGTGTGTGTGTGTTTGTGTGTGTGTGTGTGTGTGTGTGTGTGTGTTGAAGTTTTACTGGGTTGAATTCAATACTTTACTGTCATTCCAACACCTAAATGAGTTTATACTCTGACCCTTGTAGCCTCCACAGGTGGGTTCTTTAGGTACTTTCTGGGGGAAGCAAAGTCCAACGGAGAGGTCTGTGTATGTCCAGTGGGACAGTTGGGTGGGTGATAATCCTCACTGCCTTGAACATGAGTGTACTAGTCACTGCTTGCCAGGTACCCACTTCCCACTTCCCGTTTTGGGTGTGCTCCTTCAGTCTTTTGAAGACACACTGGATTACAATACACATTTAGTCAATTTGTTCCTGAAGATTTCCTTTGGTCTCTCAACCCTTACTTGGGGGAGAGACAGCAATATGCTGTCGTGTTTCTCTCCCTTTCTGAAGACCCTTTGTACCCTTTCTAGTCTAGTGTCCCCCATACTGGGGGACTCTTTCCTATGAAGTCTAGGTCACCAGTTTCTTCCTGTGATATAGATTCCTCCCCCTCTGACCTTGGAAGGCAAATGGAGATCAGAGATCATATACTATACTTTATATCTCCCACAGCACAATATATGTTACATATATAATGTCTAAAGTCTGTGTGCCAAACTTCTGGTACTTTTCATTAACTATGACAATGGTAATAGTTATTACTGAGGGTTTTTATTTTTTGTGCCTTGTTTTCTGTTAAGCATGTCACATGCATCATCTCATTTAGTCTTTCCATCAACTCTGTAAGGTCGCTATTAGAAACAATCCCCATTTTATAGATGGAAACACCAAGGCTCACAGAGATTAAGTAACTCACTTGAGTTAATGCACATGCATGTGTATATACACACACATACACAAACACCAATGCCACACACAGAGCCCTTCTTCTCTCAGTTTCTGGTACTCCATAAACAGGAGGGAAGGAAGCCCTTCTGTACTGTCTTCACGATGGGGCTGGAGTGTCTGCAGAGAAGGCAAATACTTCCAGTCTGATTTGCATCCATTTTTTTCCTCTGAAGAACAAAACCAGCCTACTCTGTTCCTAGGCTTTCCTGACTAGTGAAGTGAGGTGTAGCACAGAGAGGTGGTAGGAGGTGGGGGTGTTTGCTTCATCCACCCCAAATCTTAACTGAGACATCTGAGAGGTGGAGAGGAGAGTCAGGAGAGGAGGGTGTGTGCCTTCTGGGAAAATGCAACTAAGTGGGTTAAGGAAAAGCCGTCTGGGACAAACTTCAGGTAGTGGGACAAGCTTGGCAGAGCGAGTCAGGCTACCTATCTGCCAAACTTACGTACGTCCTGTGGAACCTGACTTTTATTTATTGTTGCCACGGATTCAATTTGCCCTGTTCTAACTGAGAGCTGTAATTGGAGCCACAGTGGAAGTCCATGTTCTGCAAGACTAGAGACCTTACGCATGGACAGGACCTGGCTATCTAGTCTTTTCCACTGAGCATAGCTAAGCTAGTTGTTCCAACAGAAGCCCCTTATCTAATAACATGAAAAGTGCATAGTAGGTAAGAATTAAGCTTTAATTAGCAGTTGTTTCCAGTTGTGCAAACTTTAATGGGGGGAGGGGCAAATGGGCTCATTGAGCTAAATTGTATTTGTCCTCATGTAAATTGGTGCCAAAACTTGTGTTAATTGGGAGGAAAAAAATAAGGAATCACAACCCAATTCCACAAGAAAAAATTAGACTCCGTGAAATACACTTAAAAGCAAAGCAGGCAAGTGTTTAAAATAAACTGTTTCAATGGATTTAAACAAAAATAATATAAGCATCCTAGTTTTGAGACTTCTAGATTTCAATTATAATAAATATAATTTAATTCCACTAATGTTCTCTCACTGGTCTCATTCTTTATTAAAATCAATAAATTATGTCATATATTTCAAAGAGGTAATAGATGCCTGTTAAATTGTAACAAGCATATGGGAAGAGAGAGCCATCCAGTGTCTCTCTGCAGAGGCAGTGACCTAATTGCTTTATTTTCCTAGAGTTATGCAGAATTGTATTTTTTCTTCTGAAAATTGTACCCCAAATTTGCATAAGTGTCATCCAATTTGAGACTCGTTAATATAATTTTAAAAAGCAGATTCTCTTTCCTCACCACCCAGCCCTTTTGGGGGCTGCCTCACTTCATTAGTTTTCGATCTGTACTTGGGAAATGCAAACTGACTTGTTACGGTATTTGCTTAAGCAAAACATAACTCACTAGGCAGATACACTGTTATCAGAGCAAAGGAAAACCCATGCCTTTCACAGTGTCAGACTGAAGTAGAATTTGCCCCAGGCTCTGGATTAATTTGGGGGCAGGTCTCCATAACCTTGCCGAGAAGGGGGCGCTTTCCCAGTCTTGGACGCACTTAGGGAGATCCTAATCTGGTTGTTAGATATCTATGGTGAAATCAAAGGAATTTCGGGGAGGCCTGTGGTAATGTTTGTGTCAGTACTGCCCCCAAAGCTCGATAAAGAGGCCCATTAGCTCCTTTTCCCATTCTCCAACTCTCAGAGAATTTTGGGAAGAGGGTGAAAAAAATGATCAGCATTGTGATATTCTGACTCTGAGCCCTTCTGTTGCTGGTGGTCCGAGTAATGCCATGAGTTTAGAAATGGAAATTTTGCCAAATTGTCAACTGCTTAAGGATAGCACTTCTCTGCAAATATTTTTGAAGGTCTAGAATTACAAGTGAAAAACAATAACTCCAAAAACACAGAGGTGAGACCTTTTCTAAGGTGAGTTTGCCCTCACCAGGAAGCTTGTAGTGTTAGCAACTAGCAACAACAGTGCTAGGATGATAAAGTTCAACTCTGGGAAAGAGCTAAAAAGGATTTTTTTTTTCCAATGCAGCAGAATACAGTCTGGCATAAAAAAAATGTTTTCCATGTAATATTAACAATAGTAAAGTAGTGGTGGTACAAGAAGGTTCGTGATTTCTCCTTCTGCCCTCTGGCCACCTCCCTCACTCATCATGTTCCCAGACACTTATGTGAAGTATCATAACCTTGCCTCTTGCTAATGAGACTCCTTTCCTTGTAGGTGAGTGAGAACAAATGCTATCAACTTCCACGCTGCCCCTGCTAGTCAATGTCTGCACACTGACAGGCTCTTTGGACCAACTGAGTGTTCCAGGGACCGTGGTAACTTTTCCTGGTGCATTGGCTTAGAGGAGGCACAGCTGGTCATGTTGTCTGTCACCAGTGACAGACATAGGGAAGTGTTACTCTTTAGTTTTCAACGCTACCTCTCTGTATTTGTCCGTCACTCTTCTCTTTAGTTTCGGGATCACAGCTGTGCCAGGTTAATATTTTTGTAAACACTTTTCCCCACCATCTTCTCCACTTTATCTTAACAGTCCTGCACAATCGCTCATCATTCAAGCTCTGTACTATCCAAGATTTAGCATCCCCTAAACTCTTGCTAGAGAATCAGATGCATGTGTTCAAAAGACATTTCAGTATCTGCCCTGGAAAGGATGTTCAGAGATAACAGAAGAGAGAATTAAGATTATGATATTACACCTCGGAGAATTTTTTTTAGCCAAACCCGATGCTTAAGGAATTTGTAAGTCTTTTGGAGGGAAATGAAAAAGATGGTGGCTGCTTGTGTGTGTGTGTGTACAATTAGGCATTGTCTCTTCCTGTGAACTGTGTATGTTCACTAATATAGTTTATTAATCCATTAGGTGTGTTTATTATTCTCTTCCAACCCTCTCCATATTCTCTATGCTTGTCCAGTTGGGCGCTCTCTTAAAGTGGAGATGGATTCAAAGGTACCTGTTATATTTACTATGATGGAGAGATTGTCTGCTAGATCTTAAGTTTCAGCATTTGCATTTCAAACTTTCCTGAGGAGACACTTGATAAAGAAGACATTAGTTTGTTTTTTAACATGTGGCCTTCTCAGTGCTGTTGTTTATCTGCCCACATCTTCAAGTTGTCAGGAATGTTTTGAATTGCAGTGACACCCTCCAAATGTGGTTGATACTCCACCCACTTGGTGCTATCCACAAACAGTGAGTACATTCTTAGTGTCATTAGGAAAAATGAAGTCCGATTCATCAGGGAAAAAGCTGACAGAACAGCTTGATTGAAAAAAGTCTCAAATGAGAATTCGGAGATTTGCATTTGCCCTGGACTAGTTGCCTGGTAGCTGGTGTATTTCTCTAGCCTTTACATTTTTCCAGTGGATAATCTGGGAAGAATGATTTTTTTCCGAGGGGACCTGGAAAAATTCTTATTCAAGTATTTTTGAGGCTTATTTATTGTGTATATCATTATGCTAGAACCTAAGAAGGTTATCAGCAAAAAAGGTTGCTACCCTCTAGGAATCCAGCGTCTAGCTATCTGTATCTGTGTCTCTAACCCTGTATCTGTCTCTCTATCTACAGTTAAGACACGTTAATGATTTTTTTACCTCTTTAGAAAATTTTATAATTTTCCAAGCTATTATATGTGTGTACAAAATAATACGTATATGTATACTCATGTATAAATATTGTATAAGGACTAAATAAAGTATACCTTATGAAATTATATGTATATAGACATGTGCATATATTTATTTATATTTATACATGTACGTGTGTGTATTTATAATTTCATTTAATCCTTATAGCATCCTTAATGACTCCACATCGTAAATGAAAACCCTGAGGCCACATGACATCATGTAAGTAAAACTAGGGTTTCGCGTGGGTCTCTGGATTCTAAGCCCTGTGGTCTTTCTATTGAAGCATAATTTCTTCTCTTAAACTAGTGTGAGGATGAGTCTCCAACGTGTAATATAAGTGGAAGGCTTGCTTGGAGAAGGTGGGGCTTGAGGAAAGCCTTGGACATGCAGAAGAAAAGGGGATCTTGGACAGGGAGAGGAACATGCTCTAGAGTTTGGAATGTGACATGTTGAGGAAGAAGGAGAAAGAAGCTTACTCAGTGTTTTTAAATGGAAATAGTAAGATCTCTTGTTTTAGTACATGGGGTCTGAATGTGGAGGGGGTGTGAGTTTGGATTTTTTCTGAAGAATTGGAGTGACTACACCACGGTGCAGGGTGAATAGCACGTTAGGAAGATTGGGGGGACTCTCCATGGACTAGGTTACAGCCTGGAGTCAGAGAGATGAGTTATAGGACTTTTGCAGCAGTGGGAAAAGGTGTAAAATAAATAAGTCTGGATAATAAGAACCTTTTGAAGGATTTGGTAATCTATCAGCTAGTTTAGTGTTAAGCATTGGCATTCTAGCTCCACTGCGAACTAGCTTTGTGACCCGGACAAGTGATAATAGTTCCTGCTTCATCTGGTTGTTTTGAAGATAAATTAAACAATCCACATAGAGCTAATCCTAACCCAGCACCTAGCATTTAGAAAACACTCCTTAAACATACATGAGATTTGTATTTGTAACTATTATTAGAGGTAAAGTTGCAAGAGGTGAGATTTAAAAGGATGACATATTATACAGAGAGTTTTAATTCCTGGAAGGAATAAAGTTCTATTAAACCCAGACACTAGACCGTTTCCCCTAATAAGCAATCAATACCTGCCTTCTCTTTGGACAAGACTTATCTTAATTTGGATGAACCGTTTCTACCTGATGCAATCTTAGTGACTCATGACAAAGATAATAAAACTGAGAATCACCTACACATCTTACGAATCTTAAGAGGTATGTAGTCGTGGAATAATAATGTTTCATGTTCTTGAGTCAGTTCCTTGTATATTTCAGGACCTTTGTCACTGTTGCGACATTTAGACATAAGAGGATAATTTGGGGCTTCACTGAGGAGACTTTAGATTTAGAGTTTCGCAAAGAGTGAGAGTTTGGCTAAGTGCCTTCCGTTGCTCAGTGAGCTTAAACCCTGAAGCCCTAGGGAGAGGCTAAGGATGTCTGTTAGTTGTGTTGGAGGCTGCATGAGAATGGCGTCCAGGAAGGGTGGGCCAGCTCCTCTCATCCCACAGGGTCGGCATTTTAAGGTTCTTTAAAGCATTTGAATAATCGAATCACTTTGGCAGATTTTCCTCTCAATATTTAAATGACAGTCAATTCCAGGAGTACTATTTAAAAAGTCCAAAAGGATATGGAATCTGTCAGGCAGAGCAGAAATCCTCTCTGGTCTTCAGAAGGAAGAACTAAAATTACTACACCCCCATTTCTCCACTCAGAAGGATGCTGTGTTCAATTTCAGTAAGAATAGCCCCGCTGCGTTTTGCAGTTCTGTCTTCTGTGGCTTCTTGCTAAAGGTGATTTGAGGAATAGGCTGCTGCCAATAGAATATAATGTTGGTGGAAGCAGAAAGGCCCCACCTGCCTGAAATATCCACTCTTTGAATCATTAACAGTGACTGGGTCATCCTTTCTAGAAAAAATTCACGTGTCATATTTTACGCTGATGTGGATTGATTTGTCCTAGAATTATATACTTGGAAGATACCACTGTAGTCTAACTTCCTCTTCCAGTTGGGATAATACACCCTTAGCCTTGGAAGACCGTGTTCTTTGCTTTGATTCTTATCTCTCGCTGAGCCTTGGCTCTTCTTGGTGACTCAAGAAAGCACTGTGGTTTGCTGCTGCCGCTGCCCCCAAGGTCTACCTTGAATGGGTGAGTTTCAGTAAAACCTCACTGGAAGGGAGTGTGATTGAAAAGAAGATGCTGACAGCTGTGAGTCAGGGTGTGTGGGTGGATGAGAAATCTGGGAACGAGAAAAGAGCTGGTGAGAGGACTCTGGAGGGAATAGGAGAAGTAAAAATTGCTGACCTCACCGAGATGTCCGAGGCCATTTCTCCCAGGACAAATGTTTTACAATGTTGGCTCCTATCCATTGAGAAGTTTCCCATTGATAAAGACCCCCCTCCATCAGGAGTGGGCTGCTGTGTGCCCTGAGGCTTTTCTGTCCTCTGATTTTGAGAGACCTAAACTAATTTCGTACTGACCTAAAGCTACTTTGGAATGGGCTGTCGGGAGACTGTTTTGAAAACACACTTACGGTAATATATTTCGCTTATATAGTATAACGTTTATATAGTATATCTGTATGTGCACTATGCTATATATGTATAATTACATATAAATGGATATTATTTATTTTATCATTTATAGACATATTTTATTATCTATAAAGTATATTTATAGATAAACATATATTTATATATTATATATTCATTTATCTTAAGGGAAGTGGGGGATTTATTTCATATGGGATGGGCATCTAAAATCACAGAATTTTAAAGGTACAAGTTTACCTTCCTCCTTTTACAAACAAAGAAACTGAGGGCCAGGAGAGTAGAGTGACTTGGCCAAGGTCTTAGGAAAAGGCAGAACCTTAACTAAAACTCACGTTGCTCCCTGCAAGCCCGGACACCCTCCCACACGATCCTGAGTCTAGAGCAGTGGTTCCTGGTGTCAGTGGAAGTGCGAGGCTGGGGCTCTTGCCAGTGCATCCTAAGGGTGATTCTGAGCTGTTCCCCCTGTAACTCTGACTTGATGTCCATTGTGGAAGGACCAAATAGAGACACGTTAAGAAGTAATTGGCCACCTCACAGAGAGTGGGACAAGTGGGCCTGCCTTGTAAGACAGCTCTGAGCGGTGTCTGGCTTCCAGGTTATGTCATAGGCACATTCACCAGGACCAGAAGCTTTAGCTCAGTGCCTTCCAATAGCATCCAACAGCAGTAGCCGCGTACGTAATTTTGTAGTAGTGATTTTAAAAGTAAAGAGAAACAGGTAAAATTACTGTTCATAAAATATTTTGTTCAACCCCATTCCTCTAAATAAAAAAAAAGAAGGAATTGGCCTAGAGAGTATAATAAAACTTCAGTAGGAGAACTACACAAGGCTAATTTGCTATCAAATGCAAATGAATACACGGTCTTGCAATGGTCTACCCATCACTGTGTTCCTGACCAAGCAACCTAGAGGTTGCTTAGGAAAGGGAAGGAAGGGTCTTTCCCTTCTACTTTCTCTCCCAGTCCCTGAGACCACTAGCCCCTGCCTTGCTTTAAGGTTATTCTGTAAGGGCAGGAGAAACAGAGTCTGTGCTCAGTTATGGACTCTTTCAAAGATAAACCCCTATCTCTCCCTTTACGAGAGGCTGTTTATGGGATGTCTTCCACTACCAGGCAATCTGACAACCCTGCTGTTTGGATAACAGTGCTGTGCAGGAAGGATCTTTTTTCTTCCCTGAGTCTTTTTGCTAGAGTCCAAATTTCTTCACAATTGACTCATTTCTTTCTCCTGCCCCTGCCCACTCCTGTTAGCTGTTCTGGGAAGAACAGCAAATGAGTTTAACATTTGCAGCCAGTGGCTGGAGGCCACAAGACCAGGACACTTAACATGATACGGTTAGCTTTGTTTCAAATTAAAATTGGAACCAGTTATGTCTTAATTCTCTTGTCTAGACCATTGTCACGGCTGTAAATTACCATCCTAATGGCCATTGAATGGTTTATAATGACCTTGCCAAAACATTATTTGCCAATCCTACAAACTTTCTGAACATGCTGTTTAGTTTATCCTAATTAATCTATTAGGAGATGACATATACATCCTGCTTCCTCTCTCCAAAGTGACATTTGTGGATTCAATTCCTTTCTCTTGCTAATGCTACTGTGTAAACTCACTACTGATCTAATTCTGTCTTCTGTGTGTCTGCAACAAATTTAATCAGAAAAATCATTATCCAAATGTGATGTTCTTCTTTCTGTGTTTGAGACAGTGGTTGTTTCCTCTGTAGATTTTTGGTGCAGTTCCTCTTATGTGATTAACAGCTGTTAACATATATTTTGTTCAGGGTAGAGTTCATAGTTCATTGAATAGTCTGCTAATAACTATGCAAAACTGAGTTTAAATGAACTCTTTTCAAAGAACAACTTGAAAGAGTTCAAAATGCTCAGGAGACAGGTCTCTGTACCTAAAGGCTTGTCTCCAAAGTATGTAAGCACAGTCTTTAAACCAATGTGAGAAAGAAACCAATTCGCCTTAGAATGTGTGGGTCAGCTAATTGTATAGTTATAAGCTCAGCTAATATCTAAATTGCCTATACCATGCGTGCCCGAGCACTCGCTCATGCGTGTAGGGGGAGTACAGTAAGTTAGGGAAGTAGGGAGGGAGAGCAGATACCAAAAGGCACCAAGAAAGTGTCTGAGATCCTGGTTGCAGGACTTCAGTTACTCTAGTTATCTGCAAAGAATGTTCTTGTCCTTTCTTCCTGGGGAACGCGGAGCCATTTTACCAAAGCACCTTGCACACAGCTCTTTATGTTACAAAATGTGATCTGAAGAGTAGAGACATTGACACTGCTAGTGCCTAAAAAAATCAGAGGTCCTGGTTTTGAATTCTATTTTTGCTACTTTTCTTCTTAGCTGGGTAACTTTTGGCAGGCTTCCTTGTCTCCCTATGCTTGATTTTCTTCATCTGAAAATTGGGGATAAAAATAGTATCTGCTTCATAAGATTTTTGTAAAGGTTAATCTTAACTGTTATCATCATCATCATCATAACCATCGTCATATTCATGGCCCTATTGCCATTATTTAACACACTATTTTTTCAATTAAGTAAAATTAATGTTTTCTCTTCTCAACCAACCTCACAGTTCCCCCCAATGTTTTTATTTAAACGAACATATTATTTATGTACCATAAAATCCACCCTTTCAGAAGTGTACAATTCAGTGGCATTTACTGTATTCACAAAGCTGTGCAAACATCCTAATTTCAGAAAATTTTTATCATTCCAGGAAAAAAAAAAAGCTTTCCCCATTAGTAGTCACTCTTTATTCCCCCATTCATTCCCCAGCCCCTGGCAACCATGGATCTAATTTATATCTGGATTTGCCTACAGTGGACATTGCGTGTAATGAAATCATGCAATATGTGGTCTTTTTTGTGTGACTTCTTTCACTGAGCATAATGTTTTCAAGGTTCATCCCTGTTGTAGCACGTATGAATATTTCATTCCTTTTTATGGATGAATAGTGGTCTATCAAATGGATATACTACGTTTTATTTATTTAGCCGTTCATCCGTTGATGGACATTTGCATTTCCCCTACATTTTGTCTATTAAGAATAATGCTGCTGTGGACATTTATTTACAAGTTTTTGTGCAGACACATGTTTTTAATTACCTTGGGTATAAACTTGGAGTGGGATTGCTGAGTCATAAACTCTATGTTAAAATTTTAGAGGAGCTGCCAAACTGTTTTCCAAAGTAGCTGCCCCATTTTATTTTCCCACCAGCAGTGTGTGAGGATTTCTGTTTTTCCACGTCCTTGCCAATAATTGCTAGTAACTGTCTTTTTGATTAGAGATATCCTAGTGGTGTAAAGTTTTTTTTTTTTTTTTTGCAATTCCTTAATGCCTAATGATTTTGATCATCTTTTCATGTGCTTATGGATCATTTCTATATCATCCTTGGAGAAATGTCTATTTAAATCATTTGTCTATTTTTTTTTAAACTTAGGTCATTTGTCTTTTTATTGTTGAGCTGTAAGAGTTCTTTCAATATTCTTTTTGCAAGAAATACGAGACCGTAGACATATAATTTGCAAATATTTTCTTCTGTTCCATGGGAGAAATGTCTTTTCACTTTTATTATGGTGTTCTTTGAAGTACAAAGGTTTTTTTTTTTTTTTTTTTTTTTTTTTTTTTTTTTGCGGTACGCGGGCCTCTCACTGTTGTGGCCTCTCCCGTTGCACAGGCTCCGGACGCGCAGGCTCAGCGGCCATGGCTCACGGGCCCAGCCGCTCCGCGGCATGTGGGATCTTCCTGGACCGGGGCACGAACCCGTGTCCCTTGCATCGGCAGGCGGACTCTTAACCACTGCACCACCAGGGAAGCCCCAAAGGTTTTTAACTTTGATGAAGTTCAGTTTATCAATTTTTTTCTCTTGCTGCTAGTGCTTTGGTGTCATATCTAAGAAACTAATGCCCAATCTAAGGTCATGAAGAATTACCTCTGTGTTTTCTTTTAAGAGATTTATAGTTTTAGCTCTGGCATTTAGGTCTTTGATGCATTTTGCATTGTTTTTTGTATGTAGTGTGAGGTAGGGGTCCAACTTCATTATTTTGCATGTGGACGTCAGTTGTCCAAGGAACACATATTGAGAAGACTATTAATTGTTCATTGAATTGTCTTTGCATCCCTGTCCAAATCAATGGATCATAAATGTCAGGGTTTATTTCTGGACTCTCAGTTCTATTCCATTGGTCTTTATGTCTGTCCTTATGCCAATAACACATTGTCATGATTATTTTAGCTTTATAATACATTTTGAAATCTAGAAAGGTGAGTCCTCAACTATTTTCACCTTTTTCAAGATTGTTTTGGCTCTTTTGGGTCCTTTGCATTTCCATATGAATTTTAGGATCAGCTTGTCAAATTATGCAAGGAAACCAGGTTAGATTTTGATAGGAATTGTGTCAAATCTGTAGATCAGTTTGGGGAGTATTTCAATCTTAATAATAATAGGTCTTCTGATTCTTGAAAGTGAATGTCTTTCCATTTATTTAAGTCTTCTTCAGTTTCTTTCAATGATGCTTTGTAGATTTTAGCGAACAAATTTTACACTTTGTTAACTGTATTCCTAAGTATTTTATTCTTTTTGATGCTGTTATAAATGGAATTCTATTGTTAAATTCAGTTTTTGTAGTGTTCCTAGCTAGTGTGTAGAAACACATCTGATTTTTTAATTTGGATCTTGTATCCTGCAACTTCGATGAACTTGTTTATCAGTTTTAATAGATTTTTAGTGGATTCCTTATGATTTTCTGAATACAAGATCATGTCATATCTGAATAGAAATAGTTTTACTTCTTCCTTTCCGATCTGGAGACTTTATTTTCTTGTGTAATTGCACCACCTTGAACCTCCAGTACAGTGTTGAGTAGAAGTGATGAGAGTGGATATCCTTCTCTTCTTCCTTGTCTTATGGGAGAATCTTTCAGTCTTTCACCTTAACTGTGATGTTGTTTGTGGGTTTTTCATGATCTTCATTAGGTTGAGGAAGTTCCTTTCATTTCTAATTCATAAGGTATATGGTCTGCAATTTTTTTGGAGGGGGGAGGTCTTTTTTGTTTTTATATTAGTAACACTTGCCCTATAGGATGATTGGGAAGTGTTCTGTTCTCTTCTTTTTTTTTTTTTTTGAAAGTTTTTGTGAAGGATTCATGTTCTTTAAACATATGGTGGAATTCATTGGGGAAGCCATTTGCGCCTGGGATTGTTTGTGGAAAGTTTTTTTGATTACTAGTGCAATCTCTTTATTTGTTATAGGTCTATTCAGATTTTCTGTTTCTTCTTGAGTCAGTTTTATTAGTTTGTATCTTTTGATAATTTGCCTATTTCACCTGGGTTAGCTAATTTTTTGGCATACAGTGGTTCATAATATTCCCTTATAATCCTTTTTATTCCCTACAACAGTGGTTCATAATATTCCCTTATGATCCCAGTAGTATTGCCCTTTCTTTCACTAATGATTTTAGTAGTTCAGTCTTCTCTCTTCTTGGTCAGTCTAATGGTTTTTCCAAGAACCAACTTTGTTTTTCTTGAGCTTTTCTTTGTTTTCTACTCTCTATTTCATTTATTTCAGACCTGACCTTTCTTATTTCTTTTTTTTTCTTCATGGCTTGGATTTAGTTTGCTCTTCTTTTCCTAGATTCTTAAGGTAGGAAGTTAGGTTTTTGATGTGAGATCTTTCTTCTTTTTAATATAGGCATTTACAGGTATAAATTTCAATCTAAGCATTCATTTAGCTAAATCTCAAAAGTTTTGGTATGTTTTGTTTTCATTTCATTGTCTTAAATTATTTTCTAACGTCCTTGAACTTTCTTTGCTACATTGGTTATTTAGGAATGTGTTTTTAGATTTCTGCATATTTGTGAATTTCCCAAATTCCTTCTGCTATTAATTTCTAACTTCATTTCATTGTGGTCAGGTAACATACTTCACATGATTTCAATCCTTTTAAATTTATCAAGACTATTTTATCCTGGGGAATGTTCCATGTGCACTTGAGAAAAATTTGTATTTTAATGTTCTTAAAAGGACTGTTCTATGTATGACTGTTGGGTCTAGCTGTTTCATAGTATTATTCAAGTCTTTTATTTCCTTGTTGGCTTTTGCCAATTTGGTCTGTTATTGAAGTCTCCAACTATGATTGCTGAATTGTTTATTTCTCCCTTTGATTCTGTAAGTTTTTGCTTCACTCATTTTCAGGATCTGTTGTTAGGTGCATATGTTCCTATAAATGTTGTGTCTTCTTGATGAATTGACACTTTTATCCTTATAAAATGTCCTTCTTTGTCTCTAGTAACAATTTTTGTCTTAAAGTCTATTTTGTCTGAGAGTAGTGTAGCCACTCTAGCTCTCTTTTTGTTACAGTTTGTGTGGCATATCTTTTCTCATCCTTTTATTTTTAAACTATGTGTGACTTTAATCTAAAATGTGTCTCTAGTAGACAGTATATAATTGGTTCATGTTTGTCTTTTCATTCTGCCAATCTCTGCCTTTTGATTGCAGTTTATTTTATTTACATTTTGTGCAATTAATAAGGTAGATTTACCATTTTTCTACTCGTGCTCTATATGTCTTATTTTTTTCTCTATTACTTTATTTTGTGCTAAATAAATCTTTTCTACTTTAGCATTTTAATTTCTTTATTGTTTCTTTTATTATATTTTAAGTTGTTTTCTTAATGAGGATTACAGTTGACATCTTAATCTTAACAATTTAGTTTGGGTCAATACCAACTTAATGTCAGTAGTATACAAAACTTTGCTGCTATATGGCTCCATTCCCTCCCCCATCTTTGTACTCTTATACATTATAAATATAAATATTTATACACTGAAAGCCCATCAACACAGTTCTATAATTGTTGAGTTAAATAAAATATTTTTCAAATAAAATAGGAGAAAAAAGTTATAAACCAAAAGTACAGTTATATTGACTTGTATATTTATATATCTATATTAACTTTACTGCTACTCTTAATATTTCTACATTTGGATTCTATTTATTGTCTAGTGCCCTATTATTTCAGTCTGGAGGACTCCCTTTGGTATTTCTTACAGGGAGCTCTATGAGCAGTATATTATCTCAGTTTATCTGGTAATATCTTGATTTTGCCTTCATTTTTGAAGAATAGTTTTGCTAGCATAGAATGATTGATTGATAGTATTTTTCTTCAGTATTTTGTTTATGTCATTTCCTAGTCTCCATTATTTCTGATGAGAAATCAGCTATTAATCTGGTTTCTGTGTTGGAGAATGCTTTCAATTTCCTTGTAGGCAGTTAAAAATTCTGCCTTAGCCTTCACTTCTTGCTTTCTCAGAGCGTCAAGGTCAGCAAGAGTGGAGAGAGTAGGACTTTCTCAGGTCTTTTGGTCTTTCCACTTTCTGCACATGTGTGTGGACTTCTAGATTCCCAGTAATATGCTGGAACTTTTCAAAGTCCTTGTTATGGCCTGAATGTTTGTGTCTCCCCACTCTAACTTCATATTTATATATTGAAACTCTACTCCCCAGTGTGACGGTGTTTGGAGAAATGGCATTTGGGAAGTAATTATGGTTATATGAGGCCATGGGGGTGTGGCTCTCATGATGAAATTAGTGCCTTTTTTTAGAAGAGACACCAGAGAACTTGTTCCTTTCTTTCTCTGTGTGCATGCATTGAGGAAAGGCCATGTGAGCACATGACAAGAAAACAGCCATCTACAAGCAAGGAAAAAGAGTTCTCTCCAAAATCTAAGCATGCTGGCATCTTATCTTGAACTTGCAGTTTCCAGAATTGTGAGAGATAAATGTCTGTTGTTAAAACACCCAGCCTATTTTAATGGCAGTCTGAGCAGGCTGAGACATGTCCCTTTGGTCAGCTTCTTGTTTGCTGCAACTCTCTGAGGTAGCTCTGATGTTAAACAATTACCCTTGATTGTTTTTGACAAATGCCCTGAGGGAAGGTTGTTTGCAGTGAATGATCTCTGAGACAGGCCAAAGAAAGGCAGTCCTGGTAGTGGAGGTTTCCAGGAAACCAGACAGGTCAGATAATAGCTGGTAGTGGTGCTTCTGGGGAGCTTTGAACCTTTTCTGCCCTCTCCAATGGCTGCTGGTTTTCACATTTATCATGTGTGCAAAGCTCTTGTTTTGCAAGGCTACTGTGGAGCTGGGGAGAGAGGATGGGAACAGGGCAAGTTAAAACACCACTGTTCTTGTTGAGATTCAGCTGATTTTCTTCAATAAACATTCTTTGGATTCCTCTGTTGGCTAATTTCCAGAGTTCTTAAAAAGTTGATTTTAACATTATTGTTAGTTTTCTCATTGCTTTTATGAAGGAGAATATTTTTAAAGGTCTTTACTGCAACATTTCTGCAGGGCTCTCACACCTAATGAATTTTTAATGAGTATATTGTCAACTGAAAAAAATGCACAGCCCTAAAGTTGAGAATTATGTTTTTGTTTGTTTTTTTGGCCACACCTCACGGCTTGCGGGATCTTAGTTCCCTGATCAGGGATTGAACCCAGGCCACGGCAGTGAAGGCACTGAGTCCTAACCACTGGACCGCCAGGGAACTCCTGAGGATTATGTTTTATTCAGTGGACTTGCTGAGGACTTAATCCCTGGAGACAGCTTCTCAGCTCTGAGGGGCTGCTCTAAAGAGGTGAGGGAGGAGCCAGGATACATCGGAGCTTTTGCAGCAAAAACCAGGTAGTGGGAACATCAAAAGGTTACTATTAATTAAAGAAAACCAGACATTTCACGTTAATGAATTTAGCACTTTTCTATGTATGGGAAGATGCAAGTCTGGGCTCCCTGAAACCATTCCTTTGATATGCACCTTAACTGTCTAGGGCCACTATCCTGTTTTTCTCCATCCTGAATCCCCTCAGGATGCACAGTTGGGGGTGGCTACAGTGGCTGACAGCTTGATGACCTCAACATCCTTTGTTTATTGATATGGCAGGTGGTATTTTTCATCCACAATATGAATTAAATGGACTTTGTGGTTTTCTTTCAACATTGTTTTTTTTTTTTTTTGCGGTATGTGGGCCTCTCACTGTTGTGGCCTCTCCCGCTGCGGAGCACAGGCTCCGGACGCGCAGGCTCAGCGGCTATGGCTCATGGGCCCAGCCGCTCCGCGGCATGTGGGATCTTCCCGGACCGGGGCACGAACCCGCATCCCCTGCCTCGGCAGGCGGACTCTCAATCACTGCACCACCAGGGAAGCCCTCCAACATTGATTTTATACTTCTCTGTGAATATGAATTTGGTTTGGAGCTGATCTCACCCTCAGATCCAGAGGTAATCCCTGATTGTTCTAATCCAGCATTTTCAACCTGGATACTATTGAGATTTGGGGTTCAATAATTGAGCTGTGGGGGGCTTTCCTGTGCTTTGTAGGGTATTTAACAGCATCCCTGTACTCCACCCACTGGCTGCCAGTAACACCCTCCCAGGTGTGACAGCCACAGAGTTGTCCAGACATTGCCAAATGTCTCTTGCAGGGAAAAACTGCCCTGGTTGAGAACACCGTTCTAACCATATTAATATAGTCTCATTCTTTTAGACACAAAAGTTGATTCAGATAAACAAGGCTTAAGTTCTAAAACACATGGAAATTCCATGATCACAATTAGTGGTTCAAGAACGGAGGTGTAACCAATTCAAGAACAGGAGATATGAGGGAAGGTTGCTGCAAACTGCTGGAGGAAAAGTTTCCTTCTTTCTCCTTCAAGGTTGGGTTGTGTGAGGACGTAAAATCCACTGGATGTTCAGCCTTAGCATGAAGCTAAAATGGTACATAATGTGTACATAATGGTACAACATTTAGAGTGGAGTGATTTGTCCCTTTCATAAACCTGGGAGATCTAGCTCTGAATGCAGGTGCTCTGGTTTCAAACCTAAGCCTCCTTCCATTGAATAAAATATAAACTAACTTTTGGATAGAAATTGAATTAATAGAAATTTGTTTTTTAAAAAAAGGATCTCCCTGGTGGTCCAGTGGTTAAGACTTTGAACTTCCAATGCAGGGGGTGCAGGTTCAATCCCTGGTCGGGGAACTAAGATCCCACAAGCTGCAAGACACAGCCAAAAACAAAGAAAAATTAAAAAAAAAAAAAAGAAATTGAATTATCTAGGGAAGATATAATATTAACACATGGAAATCTTTGAAGATAAATTTCTTATTCTACATTGGACATGGTTGTTGATTATTATTTTTATTGTTATTGCTACATATATATTTTTACTGAGATATAATTGACATGACATTATATTAGTTTCAGGTATACAGCATGTTTGATATATGTACATATTGTGAAATGATCATCACAATATGTCTAGTTAACGTCATTATTTTTGTTATGGTTACTGTACTGTTATTATTGTTTCATTCAAAAATGTATGTATAGTATTATGGAATGCTACTCAGCCACAAAAAAGAATGAAATAATGCCATCTGCAGTAACATGGATGGGCCTAGAGATTATCATACTAAGTAAGTCAGAGAAGATAAATATCATATAACTTATATGTGGAGTCTAAAAAAAATGGTACAGATGAACTTGTTTACAAAACAGAAATAGACTCACAAAGATGGAAAACAAACTTGTGGTTATCAAAGGGGATAGTGAGGGGTGGGGTAGATAAATTAGAAGATTGCGATTAACATATACGCACTACTGTATATAAAATAGGTAAACAGCAAGGACCTACGGTATAGCACAGGGAACTATATTCAAAATCATACAATAACCTGTAATGGAAAAGAATCTGAAAAAGAATATATATCTATATATATAACTGAATCACCTTGGTGTGTGTGTGTGTGTGTGTGTATATATATATATATATATATATATATATATATATATATGTATATATATATATATATATTTCTGCTGACTACCAAAAAGGATTTAGATAAAACACAGTACTATACAACAGATTCTTTAACTCAGGTTGAAATACAAAAGTCAAGTAATAGAGGACGAAGATAAGGAGAAAATAAAATTTTTAAAAGGTCTCTGCTGAAAAAGTTAAAGGACCACGGCCTAAAATTTTGTTCTTAATTATATTAAGATATAATCAAACATTAATGTACAGGACTACATTGTTTGCTGAAACTAAACTTAATCAAATGCGTTGGAACTCTAAAGACTTTTACAGAGAGAAAACCTTTTCTTTCCCTAACTTCTAAGAAAATTATTTCGGGCGGAATGACTTTAAGAAACATCTCGGAAGAAAGTGTAGCCTGGGTATATCGCAAAGCTTTCGTTCTGTTAGGTAACTATTCAGTTAAAATAAGCCTGAAAAATGAACATGAAAAATGCCACATTATGTGGCATATAGTTTGAAAGAGACGTTTAGAAAGCTTTTTCTCCTAGAAATAGCTCCCTCTTCAATAATTTATGTTGCCACCTCTTCTCTTCCCACTGTCTCATGGCCTTTCTGAAAAAAATTAATAAAATTATTTTTCTACCGAACATTTTCTTATCTTTTCAAGGACATAAGACCTCAGAACTGTGAAAGAAAACGGAGAACTGTTTCCTTTTATCCTTTGTTTTCTTATGATGGTAATTATTACCTTTATGTCCTTTCTGAGCTTAAAGATAATGCATGTGCTCTTAGAAAATTTGGAAAAATATGAAGAATCAGGAAATGTGTGTTCATAATTCCAGCAATAGTAATCTGGTGTATTTTTCTCAAGAAATTTTTAGCTTGTGTGAGAACATATGCTTTCTTTACTTGACATTTTTAATGTTATTAAATTTCCCCATGTTATTGAAAAACCTTCATTTTTAATGGCGACAGAGTATTCCACCATATGGCTATATTCTGGCTTTTTTTTTTTTTTCTTTTCTGTACGCAGGCCTCTCACTGCTGTGGCCTCTCCCGTCGCGGAGCACAGGCTCCGGACGCGCAGGCTCAGCGGCCATGGTTCACGGGCCCAGCCGCTCCGCGGCATGTGGGATCTTCCCGGACTGGGGCACGAACCCGCGTCCCCTGCATCGGCAGGCGGACTCTCAACCACTGCGCCACCAGGGAAGCCCTATTCTGGCTTTTTAAAGCATCCTGTTAATATTGAACACTTGGGGGGTTTCCAATTTCTCCCTGGGTTACTGGACTTCTGTACATCACTTTTTGTGGGCATTTTGGTGTATCTCCTTATAACTAATTACCTTATGATAGTTTCTAAAAAGGATTAATAAGTCAAAAGATAATGCACATTCTAAATTATTTTTATAACTGTCACCAAATTAATTTTCAAACTCTCATCCCAATTTACGCTTCCTTCAGTAATGTCTGAATGTGTCTATTCGCTGTGCCCTCAACTGCATTGATGGTCTCCTTTTAATTCTCTGTTCCTTTGATAGGCAAACACTGCATCACATTGATTTAATCTGTGCTGTTAACAAATGATGGGCCATTTGTTTTGCTCGTATTTACTGGCCATTTATCTTCTTGTTTTGAAAAGTGTCTAAATCATCTTCTTATCTCACTTATCAATTATCACCACTCTACCTCAGAAAAATAGAATCATTTCAATCTTAGAGATTTAGAGCCAGAATGAGCACGGCCAGCTGCTCCCATACACGTGAGTCTAGATAGATTAAGGATCTCGACGACAAGCTTTGGATAATTAGTGACATGTGCCTCTATGCCTCCTGCCTGTCTTTATCCCCCCCAACCCTTCCTTTTACTTTTTCTCTCCTTTTCTTCCATGCATCTTTCCTCACCATTTTGTTCTCCCCTCGATTTAAAATTGTTGACATCCTTGTAGTAAACTGAGATTAGTAAGCTTCCTGTGCATCTCTGGAAATAGGAGTCAGTACTTTGCCTTTGTTCCAGGTTGTCTCATGTGTCACGCTGTCCTTCCCTTACATGTTTCCACCGTCCTAGGACAGTTCCACTATGCGCACCTACAAGGTGCCTGTGCATATAGCACGGGCTCCTTTACTGAGCCGCCTTTGGACAGAAACCTCACTGATGAACAAGAGTCCTACAGAACCGTGCAAAGAAGGCTAAGCATCTGTGTGCTTTCTCAGTTCGCCCTCCCAGCAGCCCCACAAAGGGCAGCTGTGCTCCTTTTGTTGGATCTGAGATCTTGAAAACCGTGGGCCACCTATGTTAGCCTGTTTTCCCACCATCGCATAGCTAGTGAGGAGAGTGGATCTGAACCTGAGTCTGACTGATCCTGACGGCCATGCGCGGCTTCTCTGCTGTGTTTCTTCGTCTCTCTGGCAGTGGGGGAGGACTTCTCCGCTTGTGCCTGCTCTCTGCTCAAGAGGTACACAAACCGCCTCGTGTGGGGTGGGATTGAGTGGGGTGGGCTGCGATGAGCGGAGAGGAAAGAAAATGCCAAAGGCCCCTTCTGTTCTGACCGCAAACGACTGAGTTCACTGAGGACCAGGGTCAAGTCTGCGTCTTCTGTTCCCAGCCCGTGGTAGATACCAAAGAGCTACTAGTGATTACTGAATGAGAGATGCCTTTCTTTAAGCTACCATCTTCTTGCAAATAAAAGCGGGGTTAACTAGTCTGTAGAGCAGGGACAAGCTGGTAATGCTTACCCCCTTCCTTCGTGACTCAGCCTGTCTTCGGCAATCCATCTATGCCTCTTAACCTCCAGTTCTTCAAAATGAGGCTACCAAGTTCCAATTGGTGTGATTAAGATTGAATAAGTTTTGAACTCTTTGAACAGATGATTAATAAGGTAGAACAGTGTTTTATTTAACTTTACTGGTGATCTAATTTGGAATTTCTGAATTCTGAAGAAATCCATAGAGGAATGAATTCTGAACATATTATAGGTAAATGTCGTCTTTCAAATAGGAGCACACTTATTCCCAGTCTTGGACATTCCCATCAAACACGTGACTTTTATTTAATGCTAGCAGTGTCAGTGCTACCAGCCACCTGCTGGTAGGAATAGTGTGTTACCCATCTCTCTGGGATAATGGGCTTGCATATGTTTCTGGAAATTGAAGTCAGAACTTGCCTTTGTTCCAGGTTATCTAATATCTCCTTCTGGTTCTTGACTCATATGTTTGCTGTCCCAACTGCACTATGGTGTCACATCACAAACTTCCCAAATGAATTTTAAAAATGAATAAATATAGTAAGAGTGGGTATGTTTCTTTTAATTCCTTTTGAGAGCCACAATTATACAACTCTTTGCAATAAATCTGCTACTCTAATCTGAGCCTCAATAAACTACTCAACAAGAAATATTGAGAAATGAAAGATCTACACTTTAAGTACAGACCTTTCTTGACTTACAGTGGGATTATGTCCTGATCAGCCCATCCTAAGTCGAAAATATTCTAAGTCAAAAATGCATCTAATACATGTAACCTGATGAACGTTATAGCTGAGCCTTGCTTACCTTAGACACGCTCAGAACACTTACATCAGCCTACAGCTGGACAAATTGTCTAGCTTAAAGCCTATTTTATAATAAATGTGTTGAGCATTCCATGCAATTTATTGATCAGTTTACTGAAAGTGAAAAACAGAACGGCTGTCTGGGTACAGAATGGCTGTAAGTGTATTGGTTGTTGACCCTTGTGATCGCGTGCCTCACTGCCTCTGGCCAGCATCACGACGACCTTACCGTGTATTGCTAGCCCAGGAAAATATCAAAATTCAAAATTCGAAGTAGTTTCTACTGAATGCATATCGCTTTCACAAGTCAAAAAATTGCAAGTCAAACCATCAGGACCATCTGTATTTTCCTTTTGACAAACTTGAAACTTGCTAAATTCAAAACTAGGGGTCAGCAAACTTTGTAAAGTGCCAGATAGAGAACATTTTAGGCTTCATGAGCCAAGATAAAAAAATCAAAGACAAGATAAAAAAATCGAAGACATTATGTAGGTATAAGAGAAAAAACAAATTTACACAAAATTTGGTGAAATTCATATGATAACAATAACAATAATAACCTATAGACATATAGGTTATATGTTAACCTATAGACCTATAAAAAAATTGTACTCAATTATCATTGTTAACATGTGGTTTAATTGGGATTCAAAATCAGTGTTCTCTATCATCAAATTGATTGCAAATCTGGAAACATCCCTCTGAGCTATGAGTCACACCGAAACAGGTAGAGAGTTGGATTTGACCTACAGGCTGCATCTTGCTGACTCTTCCTTTAAACAAAATATTATATAAGTCAAAACCTACTAGAGTGTTACTAAAAATGCCATACAGTGTAATGATAAATATGATTTGAAAAATACATTAGAAATTATAGTCCTAGTCAGGATGGACTACATCTAAGGGAGTGACCTACACGGTATAATGGACCTTTTGGGTAGTTTGAACAAAGTTTCCAGATTTAGGACGCTTAATATTTATCACTGATTTATTTCAAAGGAATTCTAGTATCCTACTGCCTGTGTATATTTCTCTAGGCTAATATATATATATAACCCAGCAAAGAATTTCCTATTTCATGTATTACATGCATTCTTCTTGGGCAGTTACTAGTAAGCAGGATAATATGACCAGGCTTCTAATTTAGGAAAAACACTAACTGGTAAAAGCATATTTCTTTTATGATATGACTCATCTTAAATGATATTGACAAACTTCAATATTTGAGCAGAATTACAGCATGGAAATGCTGTAAAAAAAAATAAACAATCTTAATGATTAACACGCATACTGTCAACAGAAAAACATCATCAATTTCAAATAAGTTATCTTTCAAATAAGGAAATTATACCCGTTGACTTTTAAATGGCTAGCCCATGACCTCCAACATTGACTTGGAGGTCAATGTTAAATAACCTCTCTCTCAATAGATTTCCATAGGAAGTCTGTTACCTTTTATCAGAAACACACTTGGTTTTTCTTTGCATTAGTAATAAAATGAGAAGTTAAGGAGCTAACTGGGATGGGAAATGTTAAGTAGGGAAGAAGAGTGATCATATTTATAAATCTGATCAAGTTTCGCCAGCAAATCTATTTTAGAATCCATATTTTATAAAGAAATGCACCAACCATAGAGGTATTTTGAAAGGGGATATAAGATCGATGGTCTACTTGATCCCATTCATAAGGCTTTCTTGAGGAAGGAATTATATTGTTCACAACTTCAGTTATATTTTTGGACTCTTAAATTTATTACTAAGTTTCACTCTTGAGAGTTATCATAGAAGAGTGGTAAATAACATGGTCTTTGGAGCCAGACTTCATGAGTTTAAATTTCACATGTACTCTGTCCTAGCAGGTCACTTAACCTCTTTAAGTCTTGATTTACTTCGCTGTGAAATGGGTATAAAGACAATCCCTAAGTATAACATGTTCAGGAGAGTGTCTGGCGAGTAATAAACATTATATAAGTGCTATTTGTTTGTTTAGTATTATTATTAATAGCAGTAGTTTAAAAGTAATAGTGTTGATGGTGGTGGTAGTAATAAGATGCCATTTATTAGTGAACATATCTGTTAAGAAATGTGGAAGCCAGGGCTAGTATAAGATTATGGAATCCCCAAACCATTAAGCATACAATTAGGTAGCTTGAGAAACCCTGGCTTATCATGGAAACACTTGAACCAGGACTGAAGGAAGTCTGCTGGTCACACTGTCACCAGGACCAGGAGCATGCTGGGAGGTAGAGGCAGAGATCAGGTATTCTCTGCAGTTCCTGGGATAGCACTGAGTCTAGGGGTAACCCGGGTATTTCTCAATCACACCATCTTTCTTTTCCTTTAATTTTTTTTTTTTTTTTTTTTTTTTTTTTTTTGCGGTACGCGGGCCTCTCACTGTTGTGGCCTCTCCCGTTGCGGAGCAGAGGCTACGGACGCGCAGGCTCAGCGGCCATGGCTCACGGGCCCAGCCGCTCCATGGCACGTGGGATCCTCCCGGACCAGGGCACGAACCCGTGTCCCCTGCATTGGCAGGTGGACTCTCAACCACTGCGCCACGAGGGAAGCCCCTTTTCCTTTAATTTTTAAAATATGTTATTGAACTATAGTTGATTTACAATGCTATGATAATTTCTTCTGTACAGCAAAGTGACTCATTTATACATATATATATTCTTTTTCATATTCTTTTCCATTATGATTTATCACAGGATGTTGACTATAGTTCCCTGTGCTGTACAGTAGGACCTTGCTGTTTATCCATCCTGTATATACTAGTTTGCATCTGCTCATGCCAAACTCCCAATCTCTCCCTCCCTCATCCCTCTCCCTCTTGGCAAGCACAAGTCTTTCGCTATGCCTGTGAGTCTGTTTCTGTTTCGTAGACATGTTCATTTGTGTCACGTTTTAGTTTCCACATGTAAGTGATATCGTATGGTATTTGTCTTTCTCTTTCTGACTTACTTGCTTCGTATGATAATCTCTAGGTCCAAACATGTTGCTGCAAATGGCATTATTTCATTCTTTTTTATGGCTGAGTAATATTCCATTGTATATATGTCTTATACCACATCTTTATCCATTCGTCTCAATGGACATTTAGGTTGTTTCCATGTCTTGGCTATTGTAAATAGTGCTGCTGTGAACACAGGCATGCATTTATCTTTTTGAATTATAGTTTTGTCTGGATATATGCCCAGGAGTGGGATTGCTGGATCATACAGCAACTGTATTTTTAGTTTTTTGAGGAACCACCATACTGTTTTCCATAAGTGGCTGCAGTGGTACCGTATTTCTTTATCACTTGCTGTCGGAAGCCCAAGGGAGCGTGGGGACTTCATGTCACAAACCCACTTCTGTGCTATTTGATCTGTGGTTACTCTATTGCCGTTGGCTGCGTTACCAAATTCCATTCTGCGGGCTGTATTTGGGATTTCTTTTAGCCTTCACTCCTTCTTTTTCTTTTTTTATGTCCTTCCCTAAGATAGCTCCCTCAGTATCTCTTCCTCATCACTGCTTACTGTTCCCACAATATCAAGTCCCCAAGGGATACATAGCTCCCTGATTACAAAGAGGGAATCAGATAACATCTTTGCATTTGGGTTTAAATTATAATGGTAAATGCAATTTTAAAATTGAAGTTAAAATAACTAATGGGTGAGTATTAAGTAGTTTATTGGAAAGCTGGGGGAGCTTGAGTGAAACTGGTGTCTTACATCACCAAAGTCAGTTTTTAGTGGCCATGGGGGCAATGTTTTACACGACGGGAGGATTATGATTCTGTTTACAGAGCTTTGGTCTTCCAACCTTCTGAGCCGTAGTAGTGTTTCCGTAATCCCCATTGGTAGTTGCTTTCCTTGCTGCAGTTTCACTTTACTCTCGTCAGGCTGCTGAAGCAGAGCAGGGCGCTGGGCTTTGGGCATTCTCAAAGTCAAGACTCTGGGCTAGGTTAGGTGGATGGATCAGTCAAGACATCAGGGAAGCCAGGGAAGCTGGTCAAGGAGGCTTTGGCCCTATATTTATGCTGGAGACGAGGGTGTGATGCCGGGGGATTGCTGGTTTAGGCCATCCACATGAGTTGTGATGTCCGCTGTGATCAGGGGAAGCCTGGGGAATGAGCTGAGAGAGACACGTGCTGTGTGTTGGAAGTGATGGACCAGCATCGGGGCTTGTGTTATTTTCATATATGCTTGTTAGGATATGATTAAATCTTGTCTATTTTCTTTAGCAACAGATTTAAAGGAGTACAGTGATATCAACTTTTATGTAGAAATTGTGAAATGATGGGCCCTTCTGAGATGGGGTTTTTTTTCTTTATCATTTCTTCTGTGTCACACCAGCCTTGAATAGCTCTTGGTAATAGACTCCCCCTTCAGTGAATGCAGGATTTCAATGAGCCATAAGGTCCCTAAGAAAAAACTCAAGCAGACTGCAGGGAGTTTGCTTTTTTTTTTTCTGTGAAGAACTCGCTGACAGAACAGTTTAGAATAGATTTGGTGCACAGACATTGGCAGATGCCAAATCAGAAAGAGGCAATACAGAAAAGGAATGGTGTGTCTGAAAAATGGTGGTCACTGTCGCACATATTAATTGAAAAAGCTAGTGATTTCCCTTGAGAAAAAGAAAGGATCACTGCATTATTCTTCCTGTAAAATGAGGAGCCTGCAATCTAGAGACTGACCGCCACACCAGGAACCAGCAGAAAGGACTCTAGGACTGAAACCACTGACATCGTTTGAACTTAGCTTGGTTCCTGTCAGACGTGGCATGGCTTCCTGAGGGATCCACTACCTGGACTCAAGGTCAGGCTGCCTTCTCTACCCTATGAATTTAATGAGAAAAATATCTATTTTCTAGAAAATTTGAATCTTTCAAATTTGTTTATTATTGGACTCTAAACTCCATAAAGGCATATTTCCCACTGGACGAGTCCCTTGGTAAGAATCGGCAGGTATGTTTTGGATTTGAGCTACGTAGATCCCAGGGCTTGTGCACACGTCACCATGTGGGCATTAATCCATCAACTCCATCATTTTTCCATTGCTCTTCTTATGAAACAGTGAATGCTTTGCTCACAGATGACCTTTCTTTTTTTAAGACTGACAAAGCAACAGCACATGGAAAGCACTGAAAATGAGGGGACAATACATCATAGAGTTTGCAACTATTTAAAAATATTCATGTACGCAGTGCTTCAAATAATACATGTTTTTATTCCCAGTTTTTGCTTATGTTTGAGCTACTGGATGCTTTGGATTAAGTAGATCCAAATAGATAAAGTATTATCCAGTGCTGGGATGCAGCTGATGTGCCCCAGTTTGACCATCCTGCTACTTCACAGCCAGCAGATCTGGCTGGTTTCCATGTCTACCTGTTGTTCAACAGTGAGTATCACTCATGCTTGGTAACTGACTAACAAAGGCTAAAAAATTTTCCTGATGATACTTACAGGTTACATGCTAGGTTATCCAAGTGTGCCCTTGGGTTTCAGAGCCTCGCTATTTTGCCCCAGATTAGCAGGATGACCTCCAGTTCCAGGCAAAAAGTCTAAGTGTATTGAAGGAGAAAATGTCCCTCTTGTGTGAACAAAAAGGGCCTTTCAGACTGATGCTCTTCAGTTGTGGGTTGAACACAGGGGAGAGAGCTGTGCAGAGAAGCTGAGCTGGCTGGGCAGCAGCCACAGGGTGCCCTTAAGACAGGAGGTGATTCAAGGAGAGAGTGTCCAAGGACAGAGCAAAGGCATATTAGAAGGTTTCGGAACATATTTCCAGAATGACTGACCAAAGTTCTCCAGCCGATTCAGATCCAGGCAAGGGGAGCATATGTGTACATCACCATGTAACTGGACTAGATTCTAAGCTACTCTCAATCCTCCCTCCTTTCTTCATCAAAACACCCCAATTCTATCTCTTAAACCCTGCCTTTTCTTGTGCCTGCCCCCTTCCGCCCAGCAACCTTCTAAGGGTTCATAATCATGGGTACCCTAAAAAAAAAATATTGAGGGTCAATCATTCCAAGGTAGACTGGGGAGAGACTGGGTTATATGAGTAGAACAGATTTGTTTTAAACCACTGGTAAGAATTGATTGAATATTGAATATTTACATTTTTTTCTTCCTCAAATTAAAAAAAAATTATTATTGGGGTATAGTTACTTTACAGTGTTGTGTTAGTTTCTGCTGTACAGCAAAGTGAATCAGTTACACATATACATATGTCCCGTCTTTTTTGGATTTCCTTCCCATTTAGGTCACCACAAAGTGTTGAGTAGAGTTCCCTGTGCTATACAGTAGGTTCTCATTAGTTATCTATTTTATACATAGTAGTGTACACATGTCAATCCCAATCTCCCAATTCATCTCACCCCCACTTTCCCCCTTGGTATCCATAAGTTTGTTCTCTACATCTGTGTCTCTATTTCTGCTTTGCACATAAGTTCATCTGTACCATTTTTCTAGATTCCACATATAAGTGATATTATACAATATTTGTTTTTCTCTTTCTGACTTACTTCACTCTGTACAACAGTCTCTAGGTCCATCCACATCTCTGCAAATGGCACTATTTCATTCCTTTTTATGGCTGAGTAATATTCCATTGTATATATGTACCACATCTTCTTTATCCGTTCCTCTTTTGATGGAAATTTAGGTCGCTTCCATGTCCTGGCTATTGTAAACTAGTGCTGCAATGAACATTGGGGTGCATGACTCTTTTTGAATTGTGGTTTTCTCCAGGTATATGCCCAGGAGTGGGATTGCTGGGTCATATGGTAGTTCTAGTTTTAGTTGTTTGAGGAACCTCCATGCTGTTCTCCATAGTGGCTGTATCAATTTACATCCCCACCAACAGTGCAAGAGGGTTCCCTTTTCTCCACACCCTCTCCAGCATTTATTGTTTGTAGACTTTTTGATGCTGGCCATTCTGACCGGTGTGAGGTGATACCTCATTGTAGTTTTGATTTGCATTTCTCTAATAATTAGTGAAGTTGAGCATCTTTTCATGTGTTTGCTGCCCATCTGTATGTCTTCTTTGGGGAAATGTCTATTTAGGTCTTCTGCCCACTTTTTCGTTGGGTTGTTCCTTTTTTTGATATTGAGCTGCATGAACTGTTTCCTGAAATTTGATATAGGTATTTTATGATTATGTCTTAGAAACATATAAGTTTAAAAAGTAAATAAACAGTTAACACTTTTTTTGCAAAATTTATTTTGAAATCTCTTTAAAAAGTGCAATGAAAAAACAGAAAACTGAAATATTTTGTGTTTTCATTTACTGAAGAATTGTTGGAGGGTGGGCAATGTCCAGTCATCAACATATGGGTGTATCTTGTAGTGTTTCTTCAGCGAATAGCAAACCTTATCAAAAACTGGCATTAAAAATGTTTTACTGACTGTCAACATAAATCTTTTCCAATATGAATATCTTTTATTCAACAGCACATATAATTATTTTGAGCATAAACAAAGGAACTTTCTTTTGAAAAATTATTGTTGCTTGCAATGATTTTACTCATTTTTGTACAAATAATTAAATATTTTCCAGCAAGATTAAAATGAGAAATGAAAGACATTAAGGCTTGCTGTTTTTATTTTCTTATGTTTATTCATTTGCTAAAAATGAAGGTTAGACTTTTAGTCTCTTCCTGGAAAGATTTTCTAAAGGAAAACTTAATTCGAATGAAGAAACTTCCTTTTATACCTAGATGAAGGGTCTGTTGTTAGAAGCTCCCTTATCATTTGTCATTTCTGATGAATTTAAGTGCTTCAGTGTCTGGATTTCTTGAAGACACTGTCAGCAAGTATCTTTCTGAACGCGTCACTGTACAATCATTCATTCATCAGCTCAGTTGCTGTTCTGTTGCTGTTCTCGGGAGTAGTGAGTGATCACTACTCTCCCAAGTCATAAAATCACTGTTCTCCCAAAGAATCACGGCTGATTCTTCCTCTTTAAAGACGGACATAGGGACAGCACAGGTAGACACCGGTCTGAAAATGAGGGCGTCAGTTAATGCATTACATCTTTCTGCAGGTATTATTTAAAGTGTCCATGTCCACATTGCCTCAAATATGTATTTATATCGTGAGTCTATGCTTATTTTTGAACTATAGGATGCTTTAAATTGCTATCATTCTATGGTTTCATTTTCATTAAAATAACTTTAACAAAACCAATCACATTTAAAATTCTTGTTTGCATTTTTAAAAAACTTCCATGGTTCATGATTTTAAAACAATGCTTCTGTTTTTTTGTTAGTCACTGTGCTTTGTGAGTTATTCACACAAAGACTTCTGCAAGATAAGTGGTTAAAAAATGTAGATGCCAAGAATCCGGAAGTTACAGCAAACATATTATAAGATGCAGGTATGGATTAGCTCTGAGGAGGACAGAAGCAAAACAGTCCACACTTTCTGCTATTGCAGAGGCTTACCTTTGGTTTGTACAGTCTGGAAGAATATAAGCCCCTGGTAGCTAAATTTCACTGAAGAGTTTTTGTTTTGTTTTTAAAAATAATTGCTGAGGAACATCTTGGCCGACCTATAGTATCGTGATAACAAAAGATGCCCTATGTTCTTGGTCACTGTAACTCTTTCACTGAACCTCAATGCTGAACTGATGGTAAGATAAATGCTTTTGTGATGGGAGATGTGTTTAGAAATATCACACTGTGCTGAGCCTGCTGCATTTGTCTGTAAGTGGCTTTCTCTCTCTGCTAAACCAGGACAGCCGTCTGCTTGGGTGCAGGACAGAAGTAGTAGCATTGCTGCAAAAGGATGGGGTGGAGGGGGAGGGGGAGGACAGCAGCAGGGAGAAGAAGGAAGTGAGAAAAAGGGGAGCTGATGTTCCCTACATAGGACTTTTGTGTCGTCATCAACATAATGGGCCTGAAAGCCATCATTTATCAGAAAAGAAAATTACGATCTTAATACCCTTACCTTCTCCTTTATGAGCTGACAGTATCATAGCGTTTTACTGACTGCTCAGTGACGGAGGAGGATATGCCACAGAAGGGATGGAGAGCCCTTGCCGCCTGCTTCCGGCCCCGGCTCTGTTATAGGATGAATGGTGGCAAGGACTCCCCGCTCACCCATAACATGGTGTCAGCCACACACCCACAGGGGCATTTACGTTTTATAGCCTAGAACTAGTTAGTTTTGAGTTAGTTAGTGGCTGTTCAACTTGGCAGCCACTAACTACATGTAGCCATGTACATTTAAATTTAAATTAATTTTAAACATTCAGTTCCTCAGTCTCCCTTGCCGCACTTCAAGGGCCCCATGGCCACTTATGGCCAGTGGTTACCGTGTTGGATGGAGTGGCTCTAGAACGTCTCCATCATCACCGAGAGTTCTACTAGATGGTGACACTCTTCCCATGCGGAAGCGGATTTCCTGAAAGAACTTCCTCCTATTGACTGGGAGAAAGGTTACCCAATTAGATTAGTTTTGATTGGGGCTTTTTAAGCAGCATTAGATCAGTTAATAGGAAACAAAAATACTACTTTTTTTTTTTTTTTTTGCACATCTTTGAGCAGCAGTGTGAATTTGCAGATTTGGTCCTATAACTCTAAAGAGTTGAATTATTTCTTTTCTCAGCAGTGGGGCTTTTGTTGGTACTTTTGCTGTCTGGAATGTCTTATGGGCTGATGCTTAGCGATGACTGCCTCTCCCTTTGTAACTTCCCATCTGGGGCTTATGATTTCCGTTGCACTTGGTACAACACGTAAGAAACACGTAAGGTTTGGTCTGATCATCAGTTCCAGTCCTGTCCTCAGGGGCCTGAGTGAAACTGGCTGCTAACTCAAGGACAGGGAGGCTGGGAGGGGTGACCAGGTGTTGGGTGGGAGGGGTGAGTGGGAGGCTGGAAACAGAGTAGGAAGTGAGAGCTCTGGGACTGAGGGTATTAGGAAAATGTGTGGAAGCAAAACCTAGGGCAAAACAGCTCTCAAGAGAGGGTGTGAAAGAGCCCAGCCTATGAATGAGAGCAGGCTTCCTGGCTTAAAGGCATAGACCCTTCAGCGTAATCAAGTTGTCTAAAGATGATATACCTTTCTTAAGTCCAAAGGTAGGACTTGGGATGAATGACAGAGCAGAGCTCTCAGTCTCTCAGAGAAAAAGAGAGTAAACTGCGAGTATGTATTTTTTCTTCCCTGTCTCTGTGTTGTTCCGGATACAGTGGAGCATCGAACTCTCTTTAATTCTCCATCTGACTTTCCCGACTGTATCCAAGTGCCTTAAGCTCATGGGTCATCAGCAGCTCGCACTGCCCCGGACCTTCCTTGGCACAGAGTGCGTTTGCCAACAAACAGTTCAGGAAGGGAGTAGACACTTGTCCGGGGCTTATTCTGTCCTGGGAGCCTCCTCCGTTTCCTTTCTGAGGCTCTCTGCGGCTCTCTGCAGTGTATTCACTGGGTGTGGCTGGTCTCCTTTGCTCATCTAGAAAGCCCCCCTATGCTGGTCCAGCTGTGACTAGCAAGGGCCAGCCTTCAGCATATATGTGATCATGTTGGTACCCTCAGCCTTGGTCAGGGTAAACTGAGGACCATGGGCCCAAGGGAAAAAGAGCTTAAGAGTTCCATCCCCTCTTCTCTGGATTCTTTTTTAAAAAGTTGCTAGACTGACTCTCCCTCTGGAGAACATTGTAGTCTGAGAAAAACAAACAAAAGGTGATAAGATCCTGCCTAAATCAATTTTAACACAGATTTTCCCAGCAATAAAATACTAATTTATTTTAAAGGGAGAGCATTTGTGCCTGTGGTTTATAAGGAGGTTAGAATAAGAAATCCAGCTCTTCTTGTGCTATGTGCATTGGATTCATACAGGCTTTCTTAAAGTATTCTTCAGTTCCTACAGACAGTTTCACCACCTTAAGCAAGGACAGCTCTGAAACTCACTCTTCCGACTCCATAGCCCGTCCTGATGCAGCCCCAAGAAAAGAATGCACTGCGTCGATGCCATATTTTCCCCACACTGTGGAGGTCTTATCAAACATGTGCTCATTGCTTTAAAAATAATAAAATGAAAGCAGTTTGTGGCTCCCTTTTATGCAGTTTTCCTTTTTCCCCCTCTTCTTTCTTTCATTCTTTCTTTTATTTTGGCACGACAGAGACGGCAGCTGTTTTTTTCCATGCAAGCAAATATGTCTCATTTTCCTTTTTCTTTTTCACTCATCTGGCCTATCCTAGTTCAGCAGTAGGGTGATAGTTTATTATTCTGGCTGGTTTTCAGTTCCGAGTGTTTCTGCAGCCAGATTAGACACTCGGATTTTCAGAACACATTTTGCCCAAGTTCCTCTGGGTGCAGAGTCCTTCTTCTGCAGCCCGGTTCTCCTAGGAGGGAACAACATCGATTATTAGAGCCGAAGACTCTAATTCAACATTTAAAGGAATGGGTTACACAAAAGGAAAAATAGTATGTGGTGGAAAATTGGGTCACATTAAAAAAGGAAAAAAACCTTATCTCTGCTCACAGCGTATCCAAATTGTGTCAGAATTAGTAGTAATGTCAAAGTTAAGGACACATGAATGTCAGTTTCCTGAGAATCATGATTGAGGGAGAAGACGACCAGCATAATATTCATTGTAAGTGCTGATTGCTGAGTTAGAGGTCAGTATTATTTTTATTATAAATTACCAGGTCCTGTGTACTTGAAAATGTGGCTTATATCATTAAAATCAGACCGCTCATAGAATAAAGGACAGATAATTTTCCTTTTAACTATGATATAGAGAAGACCGTTGGCATTTGAGAAACTGAAATTTGCCTACCGTGCATTTTGAGTGTGACCTCAAAATCCCATGGTATATGGTAACTTGGATCTTTGTTGAGACCTAAATTTGAATCTTGAGTCCTCCCAGCCTGGTACAGAGGAACAAGCCTCTTAGCCTTAAATGACTGTCATGCATCATCCTCTCAATTGTGCTTTACTGGTTTGCTACACTAGTTTCCTTGAGCCTCCCGAGTACTTAAAAGCCATATTTTCTTTTCAGGGGAAAAAAAAGCAAGCTTCAAGTAGGCAGCCTACTCTTGGGTACCAGAGATGGAAGCCACACTCAGAAAGCGAGGGCATTTTTGATTGTGGGTGTTCGTCAAAGTTCCCAGGAGACAGCTATTGTAAATATGAATGTCTGCACACTTTCCTAAGACCTGTGCATGTAGCAGTGAGGTGGGGAGAAGGGGCCACACAGGGCAAGTGTTAGGTTCAAGCCCCGCTTTTTAAGTCTGATCGTTAAGAGGCATGTGCTATCCTTGTGTGCCATTTTGTTTCCGCCTGAGTGCCTAAGTGAGAGGCGCAGACCTTCAACTTTAGAAAAGTACAGAGATTCACTGGTTCACTGACTTATTCACTCACTTAACAGCTGATTCCTTGAGCAAGTGCCTGCTGTATGCAGACCCTGTGCTAGGCGCTAAGAATGCAGTGGTGAGCAAATAGCTCTCCAGGAGGGGTGCTTAGAGTTCATTAGGGAGATAATTGTTAATTAAATAGGTGCAGACTGTAGAACTTCACAGTTATGAGAACCTTGAAAGGTGATCCCAGGGAGCTATGAATGACATGGTGACAGACCAGTGGACGCGGTGTTGGGATTGGACACTGATATTGAAGAATGAGTGCAGTTTAATGAGACATTGGGGGTTTGAAATCTTTGCCCTGTGGATCCATTATCTGAAGGTTACAATATATGACCTTTTATTCTCTTACAAATTGATTCCTCCTTAAATATGTTCAGCATCTTCCAAACCATATTTTGAAAACACAAAAACAAAAAAGATCTGGCACTTAAGTTTCTAATATTTTCATGAGGATTCTCGAACAGATTTTTCAAAGTTCAAGGCTTTTTGGAACTGAAGTCTCACATGTATATAGTTGTTAAATCAATGGGTTCAATGTGTCACTTATTTTTCAGGCTTCCTATTTACTCACTCTTCAGGTAGAGAAATAGAAAAAAGATTAATCCAGGTGTATGATTCACACAGACACGTGGAAATTAGAACTTCCAGACCCAGTGGTTCTTTTTGTTTGTTTGTTTGTTTTTGTTTTAGTTTAAAAGGTAAACTATGAAAGGTTCTGCTTGGATTTTCAGTAGCAGTAGATTTAAAGAAAAAAGTCTGAGTATGCATGCCAAAAAAATCCAGTCATGGGTGGCTTCCTTCCAGTGAATGTGAGCAAATCTTATGTTTTAATTAAAGGAAAATGCTGGCCTGGGACTTGGTACCATATTATTTCAATAGGTACAGCCTGAAGTATCCATTAATTTGTTCTGTCTTTGTCAGCCTCTTAGTGCCCAGCTTCTGTCACACGTCCTTTGGAAGGCCACCTCCACACAGTTGACTCTGCATATTCACAGTAGTTATGTTCTGACTAGGTGCTTCCAGCACTGAGTTAGGGAATCCTTCACCCCTGTGTCGAGGGGAGACACAGGGCTAGGGTTCCTGTGAGCCTCTGCTCACCCCATTTTCATCAACTGATCAATACATAACCTTGCTTTCTGTGTGTTTCCGTTTAAAGACACCTTATTTAATATGTGTTCATTAATATTGAACTCACAGCCCCCAGCATTAAACTCATGCCTGAGCAGAGCTTATCTAACACGTTATTTTCTCCATAATCACATCACAGCCTTCCTGGGCTCAGGAACACACCTGACAGCACTTCAGCACCACGCGGGGGGGGGGGGGGCATTTAAACAGTGAAATCACCAACAAAAAGCACAAGAATGCACAAAACGTGGCCCTAAGCAGACTGTGAAAAGGACACTTGTTTACAGCAACAGCTGAAACCCAGCTTAGCCTCAGCTCGGGGTGAGCACAGCCATCAGTGTCTCAAATTTTTCTCCACTCTGCACATGGCTGTGAATGACTGTGAAGCCAATATTCATTCTGGGGGTTCCAATACATTTTTAAATACATGTTAGTGAGTGGGTAAATTTGCAAATACAGACTCTGCAAATGATGAGAGTCCACTGTATTCCTTTTCCCCCCTATTTTTACCATCATCATTCTGATGTAGGTCCTGGTCAGTAAATGCTGGATTGCTGCAAACCCCTCATTACTCTCCCCTGCTTGTCTTTCATTTATTCTTCCCTCTTGCTGCCACCAGATTAACTTTTCAATTTCTTCGTTGCTGTTACCACCTTTCTCAAATTTTAAATTTTTCAAATGAAATAAAATCTTCTCCTGGCGTTCAAGGACTCTCTGGTTTTACATACTTTTTTCATTTTATATCCCACTTCTCCTAGACCAGCGTTGTCCGATATAACTTTCTTCAATGATGAAAGTGTTCTATACCTGCACTGAATCAGCACCTGAGACTGCTGAGCGCTCAAACCATGGCTAGTGTAGCTGAGGAACTGCTGGTTATTATGGCTGGTAACACTCAGGCTCAGCACAGACACCAACTGCTTAAGAGTGGGCTGCTTGCTATATCCCAAAGGTGATTTGCAGATTTCCTTTCTCGCCTTTGCCTGTATAGCTTCTCCCTCTCCCTGTTCCCCAACCTGGTCTTTATTTCCTACCCTCTTCATTTTTCCCTTTTCACATTCCACCTTGAGGGGCACCATCCACGACCACCCTATTCAGGCGGAGGAAGGGATTTCTATGCTTTCTGAATTCCCAAAGATAGTGTTTTGTTTCATGTCATCTCTTCCTAACATAATTGCAAAGTCTCTATGGGTGAAAACTGGTCCTCATAAACATAGTGTCTAATATTCAAGCAGATGTCCAATAAATACCTATTGTTCAATCGTCAGCAGTGCTTTGCAGCACAAGAAAATAGGATAAATAAAATGTATGCTGTTTGGGGATTGTAGAAGTCAGGATAGGCTAGGAACAAAAAGACACCCAGGTCTCTTTAGCCTACAGAGACAGAGATTTATTTCTTGCTCACACCCCGTACTCCTTGTAACCTGACTGTGGCTCTATCCAGGGTCTCTGCTAATTGATCAGCATCTTAAAACTTCTGCCAGTCAGTGACATGTGACATTTTCTTGGCCAAAGCAAGTCGCCTGGCTGCTGCTGGGGTCAATAGGGAGGGAATATATGACCCTTCTGCATGGAGGCCATCAGGACAGTTGGCAAAAAGTCATGTAATCTACAGCAGGAATCAGATGTCTAAATTACGCTCTATTTTCCCTCTGTGTTTGGAATGGCTCCACTAACCCATCTCTCTGCGTCTCTCCCTGCTCCAGACTATCTTTTAGGTAGCATCCAGAATGTTCTCCAGGGGTGAAAGGTCGTTTCATCACCCTGCACAAAAGCCTTTGAAGGCTCCCCTGTTTGTATATGAAAATCCTCAACTCCTAAGCATGGTACTTGTGAATCTTCATAATCCAGCCTCCTCTTGGTCATGTTCGTACTATCCACGCTATGCTTTTGTGCCCCTGAATTGCTTGTGTTTGGCCCCAGCCAGATCACCTACTAGAATGCTTGTACCTGATAACCATCCTGCAGAGACCCAGCCCAAAATGACTTCTGAGGATTATTGCCAGCAACCCTGCCAAGAGATTTGTACCCTCACTGGTGCTTCTGTGAGACAGAAATGCTGTCTCTGGTTAGATAGCATTGCTTAAACTGAACGTTTTCATGGGTTTACTAGCTGTCCTCCCACTTGCTCTAAAAGTCCCTTAATCGCAGACTCCTGGAACTGCTTTACTCATGTGTATAAGCTTGGTGCCTAGTACGGTGTCTGTCACAGCAGGTGCTTAATTTTAAATATCCTTCCTCTATGGGAGACGAATAGCAAAATTCCTTATCGGGTAAAACATGGCATATGACGCAGGATTTTGTACCTGGTATGTGATATCTCCTTGCTAGACGGTAATTTATAAAATTCAAATAGAATGAGTTTAATACCCATAAACTATCCAGGTGCTCTTATTTGCCATCACAGATATTTATCTGTGAAAGGTCATTTTGTGGAATTGGGCAAAGAAACATTTAAAAGTATTTACACTTATTGAAGTTGTGGCTGTGGGTTTGGTACTTGATGAACTTTTTATAAAAAGAAAATCAAATGTTTCGTATATTGGTGGAAGTTTTATGAATCCATTCATATGAAATATGTGGATGTATGTTAACAGCATAGATATTTATTTAGAGGCATTTTCAAAGCAGATAGGTTCCTCTAAGATTAGAAATATTGTTTATTTTATCCTTATTGTCTTTACCATTAACCTGCATACAAATGGGAGAGACACTGCTAAGCACAGCTACTGGCCAGAGGAAAATTACCCAGGTTTATAACATCCCCCCAGAAAAGTCTTTAATGAACATACAATAGAGAGAAGCTGGGCAGCCCCTCACACACAAAGCTGGGGCACAAACATACTTCATATAGGGGCATGTTTTTGACTGTTTTCTACCCACAAGAGAAACCCAGGGAACCATAACTATGGCTTCCCAGGTAATTTAACATCTCTATTATTTCCATTTTTCTTTTCTTTTTTAAAAAAATTTTATTTATTAATTTTTTTATACAGCAGGTTCTTAATAGTTATTTATTTTATACATATTAGTGTATATAATTTCCATTTTTCAATCCAAGTTCACTCTCAGTTAACAAAGTCTCATGTTACATTGGGAGATGCCAGAAACTTTATGGGTTATATTCAGAGATCAGGTCTTCTGTCCAGGAAGACATGCAGTGTTACTAAGACTATAAACTTGATCAGCTTTTTTGGTTCAAGCCTTTGGGATACTTTTAATGATGCAAAGTGCTCATTTGTAAGACTAGATTTTAGTCTCTATCTCCTGGCATTAAAAGAATTGATTTTAATGTAATGTTCGTTTATAATAATTGCCTTGGAAATTTGCTCTCTGGGCTTCATAATGCCAAAGACCAGAATAGCTCATGGCTGCTTTTGCCAAAAATCTGTTTTTCTAAAAGCTTTCTCTTCAATTGCTTTCCAGTAAATGTATTCCTGTGATCCATTCTTATAATTTATCACAAAATGCCTGAAATAGCAGGCTTTGTTCAGCCCCTGATCAAGAGATTCTGCGTTTGCTGAAACTTCAGTTGCCATTTAAAACAGCACTTGTTTGAAAAGCTGAAATGTGCCAGTAACTAGCTTTCACAGAGCTCTGAGTTAGGACACGTGCAACTGACTCTAGTCCCTTGGGTTAGTATCTCTTAAAAAACAAGAGATAAGATACCTAAAAATGCTTGTAATTAAGATGTCTTACATGTGACAGATATTCATTGTTTCATTTAGCTTTTGCATTTAGATTCTAAGTTCTAGCCTCGTATTAATAAATCAGAAATTACTCATAGAGATATTCTTAAACCACTATACTTTGGGATGAAGGGAAAAGGCAAATACTATTTTACGTGATGAGCAGATGAAAATCACTGTCCACAGTGAGCAGTAACATTCACTCATTCATTCGTTCTCAAAATATATTTTTTTATTATCTTCTAGGGGCACCGTGCTGGGAATACAGTGATTAATTAAAGCCCTCACAGAACTTAGAGTCTGACTGAGGAGGTTTTTTTTTTACATTGATCGATTGCTGCAAATGACTTTTATAATGGCTTTAAAGAGACATAATTCACATACCATATAGTTCACTCATTTAAAGTATACAATTCAAAGAGTTTTAGCATATTCATGCAGTTGCACAACCATTACCGTAATCAATTTTCAGAACATTTTCATCACCCCCAAAAGAAACTCTGTATCCATTGGCAGTCATTCCCAATTTCCCTTCAACCTTGACTGAGGAATTCTTAAGTTTCTATTATCTGTATTCTTTTTCTTGGGATAATATGATTAATGGAAAGTTGGTTGCATCAAATATTGATATTTACAATGAAAACATTATTAAATAAAAAGAATTCCTGAGAAGCTCCCCTCAATTATTTTCCTTCATTTGTGAAGACAAGAATACATCAACTGTTTAACTGTTGTCTGTCCTGAGTAAGATTTGCTCCCTGGAAGGGCGTGTTTGCTGCTTTCCCATCTCTTTAGCCAGACGGAGAGCGGGCATACAGTGGTGACAAGAAAGGCACAGTTACCTGAGTGGCAATGGAACAGCAGGCTTAATCTTCACTTGAGAATGGTAGGAATTCTTTGCTTAGAGTGAGGAAAACCTCCCACAAAACATAGATGTGGAGTTCTGATAGCTGCCCTTCCTTTACTCCTTTCTTCCCTCTTAATTTATTTTTATATTTTCTTTTACTCATTAATTCATTCCTTCAAAACTTTTAATGCCTAATAAGTTGTGGAAGACACCTTTGCCTTAGTTATCCATTTGGGTTTTATGAGGAATAGTTTTTACTACACTCTCCTTCCTTCGTCCTCTTCTTCCTCTTAGGAATACCCTCTGTTGATTTTCCTCTCTTGTTTTTCTGTATGTCGATCTTAACTGTCAGTATCACTTTTAATACCTTCCAAGCAGAAATGCATGCATGGTTTGATGTGGATTTGAAGACTGTCCAACTGAAGCACTGAAGTTTAGTTTTAAGTGCCTTTGTTGAGTCATAATTCAACTCCCTTCAAGCTAGAGCTGGGTGTAAAGGTTGGAAGAGGATCTTTACCAGTTGTTCTACCACCTTGCAACCACTTTTTTTGCCACCCCAAGTAGATATGCATTATAATGTTCACACATCCCGAATCACATCCTTGCAGTGCCCAACAGTGAGCATCCTAGGTGTCTTTCCTGCCTTTCAGCATCCGGGCTTCTTCTCCAAGCCCTGCCATCCCTCAAATTCTCCCTTCTCCTATTCTAGTGGCTTTGGGGTTGTTGATCTTGAGGGGATTGCAGTGTTTCTAATGAAAGGGAATTCTCTCCCTGCCTGTGGGGTATGTTTTCATCTTCCCAAAGCCAGGTGGGAGGAGTTCCAGGAGAAGCCCTCATCACGTATAGGACGTCTTCCAAATAGGAGAGATGATATCTCATTCCCTAGTTGGGGATCAGTGAAAGTGGAGACTAGCTCATGCATCTCTAGATCTTCCTCAGGTGGGGAGTTGGGGGAGAGAGCTGGATGTAGGGGAGGGACAGGCTTAAGTCAGGTGCAGCAGCAGGGAAGCCAGCCCTCTCCTGCTATGTGTCTTGGCAAAGATGCTGATTTTCCTGGAGGTGAACTGGATGGTGTTGGGGGGTAGCCAGGCTTGAGCTGTTTTGCTATGACAATATGTAGGGGGCTGTCCCTGGGAGAAGAGACCATAGCACCAAGAAACAGTGGGTGGATCATACGTGGCAGGACCTGAGGAGAGTGGGAGATGCGGAGGGGTACCAGGTGTCCCACCTCAGGGAGCTGTGCGTGGGGAATCTCTCAGAAGAGCTTGCATATGTGTTGCCTTCAGTTGCCTGCAAGGACTGACAAGGAAAGGACCAAAAATGCACTCATCCCTCCGTCCCTCCTTGGAGCCCTCCTATTGGAGCCTAAAAGAGTGAGGAGGAAAAGGGTGTGCCCAGAGCAGGGCATCCTGTGCAGGGGGAGGGAAAGCTTTAACTGGAGGTGAGACTGAAGTTTTAAATTGGTCTGGACTAAGTTTTAATGACCAAATATTCTACCCAGCAGGAAAGGAGGATTTGACATAGCATATTTAGTAATATTGATTAGGAAAATACAAAACTGTTTAAAGGGTATATATCATTGAGATGAGATACTTCAGTAAACTGGTTATAAGTAAATGGGTTCTACTTTTCTTAGTGCCTGACAGAGAAAACTTTTAATTGTAAAATTTAAAAGAGGAAATAAAGCCTTAATAGAAATTCCGTCAGTATTGACTGTATTTTGCATTTGGTACTTAATCAAATGTGTGTTAAATTCTGTTGTGGGTCAGGTCCCAGGCAGGGTGTTTGGTGTACAGACTAAAAAAGGTAGGATCTCATAAAGCAATAAGCACATAATTATGCTACAATTTGATGGGTGCTGTAACAGAGAAACGAACAATCAGCCACATCTCTGATTTTATTGCTGAAGTGTCTTCTGAGGCTCTACAATGCCATCGTTGGCATGGTTTTCTGCAAACCCATTTACGAATAATGGAGAAGAGTTATAATTTGGGGGGGAACTAAATTTAAGCTACAATTAATAAGGAATTATACCATCCATTCCTCAATTCTTTACTCTGTACTGATGTTATGTTCTTCCTGCTACCCCTTCTCTCCATTTGGAGAAAACCTATTTCTCCTCTGAGGCCCAGTTAAAATGCCAAAACCACGAAGACTTCCCTGATGGTGTCAGATTCATTTAATGCCTTTTTTTGCCTTTGTAGTATTTGTTCACATCACTAATTATTACATTTGCCATAATCTATTATGGCTAGTCTTGCATATGTACATAAGAAAACATATTTGCAAACTCCTTAAATTTTATTAATGGGAACTATTACAATTTTGATTGATACTTAATGTTTCCCCAGTCCCGTCACTCTGACTCACAGTACACAAGTTCTGAATCAACTTGTAAATCCTCAAGTCCAACTTGGAATCCTTAAAGTGGAGTCGCTGTTTAATCTCCGAGATTTAACTGTATTTACGTTCTTGTTAATTCACGGACACCAACTAGCACAGGAGCAAAAGCAGGGATGATGAGGTTGTACAGATCCTGCCTTGGCTGTTACCTCTTTAGAGATTGGTTCCATTTCCTCAGAACTAGAATAGAATAGGGAGAAGAACAATGCCCACCTCAGAAGACTGTTGGGAGGATTAGGTAAGGTCGTGCTCATAAATTCTTAACATAGTGCCTGGACATTAAGTAGCAGTTTTTTTATAATTCCTCTTTAGAGTATTTGTGACTCCTCTTTCTCTCTCATTCTCTGAGATTAGTTGGATTTCCAACTAAAGAAAGGAGAACTAGGTTCACGGGTGTGCTCCGTGTGCAAACTTGTGTTCATGCCCTTTTCCCCACCCTCCGGGTGCCCTCAATGGAGAAGGAATATGGAAGCCACTGCAAGATTGCAAACCCTAATCTACAGAGTGGTAACTGTGTTCCTTAAAAGAGTACCAAACGCTCCCGGCATTCTATTTTGAAAACATCAGCTTCATTCACGTTTTAGCCTACAGTTGGGCTTGGGCTAATGCTTGCAATCTAGCAGTATATGTTTAACTCCTCAAGACAGAATTTGTCTTCAAGAAAATGAGTAGAAAGCTTTAGAAAGTGAATTTGCTTTTTCCATGGTGCTTTCCCCAGTCCAATCACTCTGACTCACAGTATAAACGTTTCAACTTGTAAATCCTCAAGTCCAGCTTGGAATCCTTAAAGTGGAGTCGCTGTTTAACATCTTGCTTCTCAAGCTGGTGATAGTTTACATGACCATTTCACCTACTGTGCCTCATCTGATCCAGATGAACCCTGTAAAAGAGGCAGGGCTGAGGTGATTAACCACCTGTTGTACACGAAAAGTCCACCTCCAAGAGGTTGGCAGTTTGTCCAAGAGCATGCAAGAAACAAATGACAGATTTGGGGATATAATCCAGACCTTATGACCCAAGAATAGAGTTCCTTATATTTTTATAATGTGCTATCATTGTAGAGATCAGTTGCTGTCATCTTTTCTCAGGGAAAAATACACATGTGTATCTGGTGGGGGAGCTACATATGAAATTCGAGTTCTTTTTCATTCTCCATCAGTTCCCTTCTCTTTGATGCCCTTTCTCCCTCTTCCAGCCTCTCTTAGATTTTGAGAAAATGTCAAGTATGTTTGGAAAGGCTTTGTCTTTCTTGAGATCATTCTGAATACAGTTAATCACTTCTTATTTAGGAGAACCTCAGGTTAATGTACCTGGAAACAAGGCGAGCAGGGACATCTCTGCTCACAGCAGCTGCCGCTGGAGCCGTGCAATGCCTGATGTGAGCAGGGATCTGGGACCGCTGTGGTAGAGGTGAAGGAGGAGGGTGAGGTCACCTAGAAAGTCAAAAAGTGGTTTCCCAAGCAGCACCAAATAGGCCTCTTGAACAACCCCCTCACATCTTTTAAAATTAAATGTTCAGCAGAACTTGAAACATTAGTAGATTAACATGTCAATACATTTTCCACATCACTGCACAAAGCTAAGCTCTAAGAATAAAATGCACTGTTTAGGTATATTTTAACAGACTAAAAAAAATTATAGGTGAAGGCAGAACATCATAACTTGAAAAAGATCTTTCTATTTTGGAATTGCGTTTTAGCTATTCATGGAACCCAGATCTGAGCTCTAAAAAGTTTCCTGACATCAGTGTTATGGTCTGAATTGTGTTATGCCCAAATTAATACGTTGAGTTCCTAAATCCCAGTGCCTCAGAAATGCAGTTGGGTTTGGAGAAAATTTCCTTAGAGAGGAAATTAAGTTAAAGTGAGGCTGTTAGGGTGGGCCCGAATGCAGTTATGACTGTTGTCCTTATTAAGGGGAGGAGATGAAGACACCGGTGCACAGAGGGGAGATGGCGTGCAGACACAGGGAAAAGATGGCCACGTAAAAGCCAACAGAGGGGCCTCAGAAGAAACCAGCCCCGCTGACACCTTGATCTCAGACTTCTAGCCTCTTGACTTTAAGAAAATAAATTTCTGTCCTTTAAGCCTTTAAGTGGTTCTTCGTTAACGTCAGTCCTAGCAGACTGAGACAGTAGTGAGCGGACTTAGGAGTTTTGCCAGGTCTTCAATTTCCAATGAAATGACAAAGAAAGGTTATCAGCAGTAGCGCCAACCTCGCTGTGGTGAAGAAAACCGCCATTTTTATTCTCAGGGGTAGAAACCCAGCATTTGCGTCCCTGAGTGTGGAGTTTAACACTGTACGTAAATGTCCGTACTTTCATGCTGTGTGTTGGGCAGTGTGAAAAAGTAGCCGCTGGGGAATCGGAATTCGCTTAAAGACCCTGTGAGCTGTGTGGACTTCCTGGATGTTTTCTCATTAGTAAAACGGGCTGATTAATGTGTTGTAAGATTGTTGTGAGAAATAAGTGAGCTAATGGCTATGAAACTCCGCACCATGTAAACGACAGAGTTATATAAATGTCACTGTTATATAATAATGTGAGTCATTATTTCACGTGGACCCTTTAGTTGAAGGAAAAAGTAGAGCTGGAGGCATTTGAAGCTCAACTCATCTTCAGCGTGTGATTTAACATTAGTATGGAAGTTAAATTCCCTCATCTTTTCTTTGACTTTTTAACTGAGGCTTACGAAGGTGGTGGAAGGGTCCCAGGAAAGGTGAGAGAAAATGGGGTCCACAGCCTTGCTCTGGATGAGCCAGCACCCCAGAATCACATAATCCACGTGGCCCACAGCTGCCACTTCCATTTGGGTTTAGAGATTGATCCATGAGTTATAGCTCATTCCAGTGGAGAAGAATCACAGAGCTTGGCAGTTCCCCACATGGTGACCTGTCTCTTTGTGCTCTATCATAATGAAACCTCAGATTCATGGAGTTTTCCAATCCTGTTTCTTTCTCTGCCCCACCACGTAGTAGGGAAAATTTTTTTTAACTGATATAAGTTCATAAAAAAAATCTTTTAAAATGCAAAAGCGCTCCATTAATAAAAAAGTATAACTCCTGCCCCCCAATTCTGTTACCCACTGCTAATGTACCCTTTCCCCTTACATTCTCCACAGCCTTTCCTTGGCTAAACTGAAAACTTCAACGAGGCAGTTTCTCAGTCTCGACACTCCTGACATTTGGGGCTATATAATTATTTGTTGTGGGGACTGCCCTGTGCTTTGCGGGGTGTTTAGCAGCATCCACGGTCTCTACCTACAAGGTTCCACAGGAGCAAATCCTCTCCCCCATTTGTGATAGCCAACAATGTCTTCAGACCTTGCTGAACATCCTCTGGGGGGAAACATTGCCCGTAACTGAAGCCCACTGGTCTAGATCAAGGGAATGATGCTTGGAGGAGTCTCAGAGAAGAATGTGAGAATGAGATGAGCAGGCTGCTGAGATGAGAACAAACTCTATCTGCCCCTCAGCCCTCCTCCCTGCCCAGTGCTGTCACTGTCGTTTACTGCCTGACTCCTTGACCTGTCACATCTAAGGGAGACAAGAAGAATGGGGAACGAGGAGACAAAGATGACTACGGAGCATGGAGGGAGAGTGGTGACTTGGAAGAATATATGTGAGAATGGCAGGCACATGGAGAAGCCAGTGCCTTAGAGAAGTAAGGGAACGGTTTCCATTATGTCATTAGTCTTTACATTAAATCCTTGTAGCACTTCTTCCAGGTAGGTATAACTTTCCCTACCTCCTATCACAATATTTACTGCTGCTGTTGGAAAAACGATCAAACAAAATATGCTCTAGAGAGCATAGACTGTTAGGACACCCAAAGACTGTAGACCATCCAGCCACACCTCTGCCTTCACTGGTGAGCCCTGGGAAGGTCATTGATGCTAAGGGACTTGCTTGCAGGCACCCACATGGTTGAACCAGGACCACAGAAAATTTCTACTTTCCCTGGTCAGTGCTCTTTCCAACATCTGCTGCTGCTTAAACCAGGGAAGCATTTTCCCTTCAATTCAGAATGTTGTGAGATACTCCAGTTCATACATCTTAACGAGGCTGGTTCTTTTACGTGTATACATATGATGATTTTTGTATCTGAGTTGATTTATAAACTTCTCAAGGAAGTTTACACATTTTAGTCCTACACTGTTTATCATGACTGAGTAGAGGTTGTAGAACGGGGGCCTGTGATTTTCTATTATCCTCAGTGAAGGAAAGAAGAGCAGACATATCAGAGTAGAGCTCTCTTCATTACCCCATTCCATAACTTGATTTACAAGGCCTTCCCAGACCTGACCGGGGCTGCTTTTGCTGTGTTATCTCCATCTATCTTGTCCTGCCTGCCATGGTGCCTTTGTCCTTGTCATCCCACCCAACCCCCCATATTCCCCTCTCCCTCCAGCTGTCAAATGAAAGTCTCCTTTCAAACAGATTTCAAATCTAATCTCCCCCTGGCCTGCGTCCTGCCCACTTGACACCAACGTGATGGTGCGTTTTGAGTTTCTGTATTAGTGTTTCCCAGAGTGTTCTCTGCAGAACACCAGGTCGGAGAGATGCTCTCTGATGTAGTGTGTGCCTTGGTGTGAGCATGCATGTCCGTCTTCAATCTCGCTCTCTCACAGAGTTCCATGTGTAGTTGTGTAATAAAGTCTTCAAGAAGTGTTATGGTACAGAGATGTCTTTGACTTGCTTTATCTTATCCTCTCTAGAACTCATTTGCCATCTGTATTAGGGTTCTTCTAAGGAAGAATCATTAGGACAAAAATAGATATACAAGAGGAGACTTTATGGGGATTGGCTTAGGTGAATATGGAGGCTGAGAAATCCCACCATGTGCTGTCTGCACACAGGAGAACCAGGAAGCCTGGTGGTATAATTCAGTGTGAGTCCAAAGATTTGAGAACCAGGGGAGCCGATGGGATGGGGTGGGTAGGGTGGAAGGGGTGTCTCCTAGTGTAAGTCCTGGAGTCTGAAGGTCTGAGAACCAGGAACTGTGATGTCTAGGAGCAGAAGGGTGTCCCAGCTCAAGAAGAGAGAGGATTCTCCCTTGCTCTACCCTTTTGTTCTCTTCAAGGCCTCCAGTGGACTGGATTATGCCCACACTGATGAGGGCAGAAGACTTAGTCTCCCAACTCAAATGCCAATCTCTCCAGAAATACTCTCACAGACACACTCAGAAATAATGTTTTACCTGCTACCTAGGCATCTCCTAGCCCAGTCAAGTTGACACAGAAAATTAACCATCACAACATTTTTTTAAAAAGCAATACCTATTAGTAGTTAAAGAAACTCGTGTTTCTTAGAATTCACCATAGGAGACATCACTTTATATCAATAAATGTTTCAAACACTTATCTGGGAATCAGTTGTTTTAATTAATGACATGCTGCCTTAGACATTTCTATTTTGACTAAATTACATTATTTTAAGTAGTAAGATAATCCAAGTAAAGCACTTAGCACGTAGCCTGACACATAGTAGGTGCTCAATAATTATGAGCTGCAATTTTCTGTATCTCCATAATCCATTTTCCACATCCTAAAATACATAAAAATGTGCGTGGGGAGGGGACTACACTGCAGGACACTTAAGTATGAGACTTTAGAAAGCAACTGAACAGAAGAAAAGCAAATACTTTACATACGGTACAACTTTCATTTTCCATGCAAGGACTGTTGACACATTATGCATTAGAGCCTTGGAGGCACTATGCTTGGAAAACATTTTAATTCAGGTATATTAAATAAAGGTTTTGCTAAAAATTGCATACCTCCCAGGTATGGGAGAGTTGCTGCATTTTGGGCATTTGCCAAGTTTTGAAGAGTACTTATTAGTCATACTGTGTGTGCGCACAGCAGTTATCGGAAAACATAGCCTAGCATACAGGATGGACTAAAACCTGCACACTTCTTTTCCTTAAAATTAACAAGAAAATCATTTTTGTCTGGTGAAAGCTTCTCAGTAGAGCAAGTGACAGATTAGTGACAGAAATGGAAATTAAGTGAAGTTTGACTTCTTCACTCCTTTCAGCCTCTTTTTAACCCCTCCCCTTTCCGAGAATCAGGCAGATCCGCCACCCTGGGCCCCAAGGGCTCTGGGCTCCTATGCTGAAATATTTGCATTTTCAAAAGTCTAGGTAGGTAGACCAATGATTAGTACAAAAGAAGGACATTTTTGATGATGATATTTTTGATATGTATAGGAGAGGTGGTTTTTATTTTTATTTATTTATTTATTTGGCTGCATTGGGTCTTAGCTGCGGCACACGGGATTCTTCAGTTGTGGCATGTGGGCTCTAGTTCCCTGACCAGGGATCGAACCTGGGCCCCCTGCATTGGGAGTGCAGAGTCTTAGCCACTGCACCACCAGGGAAGTCCGAGGAGGGGTGGTTTTTAAAAGCTTTCCTTTTGGTAATCTTTCAAAGCACTCCACTGCAGTGGTATTGACCACATGATAATGACATGTCTGGGTATGGGTCTGTCTCGCTTTGTGCCACATAAGCTCCCTGAAAGTAGACCTTGTCTATTCATCTTTATGTCACAACCCCTAACCAGTGTGTGGCACATAGAAATGCTGAATACCTGATTTGCACTGTAAACATATATACCTGCATATTCGTAAGGCCTGGCCCGACTTCCCGACAAGTGTGTGAATCTTACCTGGTCAAACACAGGGCAGAAGAAAATGTGACCTAGAGTTCAGAAGACCCACATTTGAATCCTGTCAGTTACTTCTTGGCTCATTTTGGGTCAGTTGCTTTTTCTCATCTGCTAATAAAGGGTCTTGCCTAGATATGAATGAGATACTTTTCAATACATATTTTTCTAAGTGTTTTCAGTAAATATTTGTCTAAGTGTGATCTAAAATAATTCAACAAAATATCTTATAGCCACTAAATCGTACTGTAATCCGTTCTAGGGGTTTGCTCGTGGGTGCTATTTATATCAACTCAGATTTGGTCAGTTTGCATCACGGGTAACTCTTCTGGTGTCAGAGTTTATTTTTTTAAAAAATTTTTATTGAAGTACAGTTGATTTACAATGTTGTGTTAGTTTCTGGCGTACAGCACAGTGATTCAGGTGTATATATATTCTTTTTCATATTCTTTTTCATTATGGCTTATTATAGGATATTGAATATAGTTCCCTGTGGTATACAGTAGGACCTTGTTGTTGGTCTATTTTATATATAGTATTTTGTATCTGCTAATCCCAAGCTCCTAATTTATCCCTCCCACACAGTGTCAGAATTTAAACCAAAACCCAATCACAGAAGCTAAAATAGAACCAAGTGTTGGTCATTAAGTTTCCATCAGTGCTTTGGACTTTGTTCTTTTCCCTCCTGGCCACTGTTATTTTTATGTGATAGTCTCTTCTGCCTTTTGCACAAGTCATTTTCGTTAATACTCTTCTCGAGTGAGTCAGGTCATTAGGACTGGTTTGAAAAAATATTTTATTCTTTTTATTTGAAGCTCGTGCTTTTGCTTTGTGGAGTTGAACGTAGGCAGTCATTTGGAGGATTCTTATTATTATCCAAGCAGCATGTTGTGGTTGACAGAGCAGTGGCCTGGGAGGTAAGGGATTTAGAATTGGGTTCTGATGCTGTCACTAAATAGCTCTACTGATGTAAATTACATCATCTCATTGGGCCTCCATTTTCTCGCTTATAAAGAGCTTGGAAAAGAGTATTTTCTAGCTGCAATACTTATTCCTCTATAATCCTGTCATGGAGGCAGTGTCTAGAGTATTTGTTGAAGGAATTAGGGAATTAATGAGATATTGCTGAGTTTGGGTTCTCTAGCAGACATCAAACCTAGAAAAGGGGCCATCTTTCTTAATGTGTTAACAGGCAAATACCGTTATCGTGCCATATTTACGATTATGTTAGAACGAGTATGACTTTGGTGCTCATCCTATAAAATGCCTTAGGAACCACAAAAATCAACAGTCACCTTCGTTAGCTAGCTACTTCTGCAAGGCCCTACCCAGAGCTACTAGGTCAATCTAAACTACCATGTACTGCATGCATATAAATTGTACATCACACTGTAAATGGTAAAATAAAGCAGAACAAAACCTTTTTCCCCATTGGCATTGATAGGCAACATGAAGTGACTTTGGACAAGCAACCAGGAAGAGTTTTGTGACTCATAGGAACAAGACTTGTAGAATAAAAAAGTTCATGAGTCATTGAATTCAGTAATGTGCTTTGCTTATCAGAGTGCTAGGTTGGACTTGCTCTTTTATGCCATACTCACTACTTTTTCCTTTGGCGTCTAAGTAGAACATTATTGAAAAATAAATAGGGATGATTTTGCAAGGGTGTTTTCTGATTTGTTTCTTTCACTATAAATGGATGTCATTTCTCTTGTACTCAAATAAAATAATGTTAATATATTTCTCTAAACACTCTCCATTTTGGCAGGGTTTCCTGTTCCAAAAATGCATCAGGGTAACCAAATAATTTTATTAATGCACCAATAATTCCTGAGGTGGTTTGGGGGCCTTATGTAGCTCTGGGGAGAAGGTATGTTACTTCAGCTGTTTATGAGTACCATGAAAACTCATGACTTTGGAGCATAAAGACATTAACAGTTATAACTGATCCATTGAGGGAAATTTCACTCTTAGAAATTTGGGTCATAGGATTTAACGTATTTTCAAAATGAAAAATTAGAATACCCAACTAAAATTGGCTTAAATAAATGTAATTAAGAAGGCAGAAGGCAGGGAAGTTCTAGAGTTGGTTAATCCAGCAGTTTCCTGACATTCATCTAGATCTAGTTTTTCATCTTTCATCCCTGCCACCTGGGGTGGATTGGCCTCTACCCTCGTGATTGCAATATGGTTGGAGCATATTCAGGTGTCACCTAACAATGTCCAAAGCGTACCCATCCCTAGTAGAACTTCTCACATAGCGCATTGGCCAGAATTGGGTCTCATGCCCATTCCTGAATGAGTCATTTGCAAGGAAAAGTAATGATCGTGATTGTCTTGATGTAATCAGCATTCACATAGTAGCACTAGGGAGGGCTTAATCTCCTCCAGCTGTACGATTCATACTCCTACTCACAATATCTTGAACAAAATCGAGGTTCTTTTAGAATTGAAAAGAAGAGATAATGGCTGTTGGCAACAAGATCATCTGTCACACTTGTCAAATAACCTAACAAAATCCAGGACTGTTTATTTCGGGATTTTGTTGTCATATATTACTGGGGAATTACTCGGTAGTCATATATTTATTTGACTTAAAAATAAATAGTAGATGAGAGAGTTCATTGTTAACATGATTTAATGTTTCTGATTTAGATCATATTTTTAGAATTCTTTTTCCTTTTATGTTCGTGTGCTGTTTATTCAGATGAAAACAGTTGGAAGTACATGCACTTTTGATGTTGTTTACTTAAGCTTTGAGCTGCATGATATCAAGAGTAGAGAACAAAATGTGATGGGTTGAGTATCGCACTGACTTGATGAATGCTGAACTTATGAATACACGTGCCTTAGCTAGGGTGCTTAGGTAGGTAGAGAATAGTGGGTATGGAAATTGATATCATTCCATGTTGACCATCCAATGACCATAATGGGCAATATTTATAATCTCACTTAGAGGTTTTCAATTTGTGCTTCATGAAATAATACAATTGTGAGGAGATGCTTCAGAGATTCTGCTAACACTGTTTTTGAACATATTTCAAAGCATGTCTTTAAAATGTATTGAAAACTATAATAAATATCACAGTAATGCGTAATATATACAATTTTAATGTGTTGGAGATCATCAGCTTGTGCTGCCAGTTAAATTATTTGGGGGGGCAAGCCTCTTAATAAATGACCCCGGACATAACCATATATAATTGATTTTCTTATAAGCTGTGATTAATTACAAAAGTTGTGACTTTACACTAGTTCATTCTTCTTAGACTTGCACATGTCATGTGTATAAAAATGGTACAATTGCTGCTACAGTATATGTATGCCTTGCTTAACTGAATGCCGGCCAAGGCTTAGGCAATTTGTGTCATAGGCTATGTAATACCATTAACTTATTGCAATGTAGATGGTTATGTGCATATTAAAGGTTTCGAGTATTTGTCTTTTGTGTTTATGACGATGTATTAGTTTACTAGGGCTTCTATACCAAAGTAACATAGATTGAGTGGCATAAACAGCAATTTATTTCTTACGGTTCTGGAGGCTGGAAGTCTGAGGTCAGGGAACCAACATGGTTGGGTTCTGGTGAAGGCCCTCTTCCTGGCTTGCAGATCCCGACTTCTTACTGTGTGCTCTCCTGGTGGGTTGAGAGAGAGAAAAAGAGAGTGGTCTCTGGTGTTTCTTCTTATGAGGGCTCTCATGCCATCATGTGAGTCCCATCCTCATAACTTCATCTAAACGAAATACCATAACACTGGGGGTTAGGGCTTCCACATATGAATTTTGGAGTGACACAAACATTTAATCCACAGCAGATGACAAAGAATTATACCAGATGATGGATATTGTAATGAATCAATTTTTAGAGAAAAATTTTCCTGTCAGTCTTCTCAGAGGCTCCTGGACACTATCATTGAAGAATATTCTGTTTACAAGGCAAACTGTTAAAAAACTATTACAGTTTACAAGTACTAACTTGAATGATTCAGGATTTTTCCAGTTCTCCACAACTAAGATCCAATACAGAAATAAACTGGAGGAATAGACAGAAGGAAGGTTGTAGTTTATTTCAAATTTTCTTATAAATATGGACCCTATTTTCATTTAACTTGAAAAATACCTGTCATAAGCATGTGTATATACACAATAAATTTATATTAATAAAATCCTTGAACCATTTTATATGCTAGACTTCTACTGATGATTTCTTTTCAATGAAACTTTCAGTGTAGAACAATATATATCCTGATGTAATCAAGTGTTTTAGAAAGAAAATCATGGATAATAGTGAAGAAAAATAGAGCCCACCAGAGACTAAGTTGTAACTTAAGATCGGTGTGGATTGTTTTGTTCCTTAATCGTAAGATGCATGATACATACTGCTGTGGTTTTAAGACTTGAGGGCATTTCTCATGATGATCTGAACCACTTCTACTCTGTAAGAAGCTATTTAGAAATAAACACTGCTGTCTTACAGGACCTAGGTAATCCTATGGAGTCCATAAACTCAGGTGCTCCAGGTGTGACAGCAAGGACAGAGGAGGTACAAAGACCCTCCAGGCTAGACACTCAAGGCTCTGGAGGGAACCATGCTGCCCCCTGTTGGCTGCACTCTCCATGGGCATCTCTGTTATCTCCCTAGGGTCCTCCTGTCTCCTTCTCTCTGCTTTGGGATTTGTTAGGGAAATTAGATCCCAAGTCCTCCGTCCTCCCGTTTTTCTAGAACCATGCTAAACTCCACCAACGCATGCATTGTTGGCCTCTGCCGCCACATGAGATCCATTCTGCGCAAAAGAGAGGCAGTTTTTGTCTTGCTTTTTGGGAGCAGAGATCTTAAACACGGTGATCTTTGGGATTCAAAAATAATTTTGAGGTCATTTGAGGTCAATATGACTATATCAAGTTAAGTAGAAGCATGGGTTAACGCTTGACTGTTTAAAGATGACTCTCAAATCCAGACACTACTGGGCATGTAGAAACTTCTTTTGGTCTCTTCAATGGGTCGCTTTCTTATAATATTAATGTGTAGAATGAGAAACAAGAGGGTTTTTTTCTTTTTTTTTTTTTCCTGAGGAAGGATGAAATTGGTAATATTTTAGTAGATGGTCATGATTAGTTTGCAAATGTTTGCTGTACCCCTCAGTGTTTCTCTGGAAGGCTTGTTGACATTATATATATATATCAATACATATACACACTTATATATAACTTACTAACATATATTAACACATGTTTGTCTATATAACATTATTAGCATTATGTATACATATACCCTCTGGTATATGTGTCATATATTTACACACACACACACACACACACACAAGTGAAAAAGTCTGTGTAGGAGGAGTAATAGTTCTTCTTCTGTCATGTGGAAGTAGTTTGTGCCTCCCTCCCCATACCTCTGAAAACCATTATACGAAAGAAATCCTATAGGACAAAGCATTTGGTGGAGGAAACTCTACCCTGGGGCTCAGATCTGGAGACAAGCTCTTGCTAAGAAAGGATACTTACTTAGTACTCCGTGGATGCCCGTCAGTGGGAGGATAAATGGGTATTTGTGTCATAATCGCCATTTCCTGTGGATCTGTCCAGATTATGGGGATGAACCATGGTGGAATCTTAAGGTGGCATCAGGAGGAAAGTAACAAAACCTGAAGCAAGAAAGGAAACAAGATTGGAGTATGAGAAAACATTTTCAGAAGGTATCAGATTTGTTGCTTGTGGGATAGAACATTAAACAAAGAATAAAAATATGCTTTTTCAAAGAGCAGCATTGGAAGGGACTAAGCTGAGCGATTCTATGAAAATCTGTAACTCCTTGTTTATAACTTTTAAAATTTGTGTTGTAGAGACATTTCAGTAAAATGAAGGCAACCTATATTTTGATGCATTTTTGATGCTACCTGTGAATTAATGACCTGAAACGTATCAGGAGGAAAAATTAAGATGTAAAAGGCGTAGAAACTACCAACCTATCACAAAAGTGGCGCTTTCACGCTCATCACTAAGTCAAATCATTATACCGTCACTTCACTACCCTTTCTGTACCTTCAAAGCATAACAGCAGACTTTGTTCTCAGTTTGTCATATTTTTTTTTCTTGTTTTTATTTCCGGTAGAATCACTGGTTCTAGAAAAGCCCTCTTCCTTATAAAATAACCGAAAACAAATCAAGGGAGACATCACACCTATTGTGCTTGATGATTTTAGGAGTAACTCTAAGCATCCTAAGTGTGGTTTAGGCAACTATGAATAGTTTTGCCAATTTGTGACATTTTTACCATGTTGCTGTAGCAGTATTTTTATGTTACCATATTTTTCGATAGTCATTTAACTTCAATAATTTTGTATATGTCTAAATTTTTATGAGCCATTGATATTTTTTATACTCCTCGTATATGAATACTTTTGGGGGGAGAAGGAGGGAGGGGGAGAGAACATAACAAAATGGTCCATGGTTACATGTGAGTATGTTTTGATTTTTCTTCTCAGATTTAAGGAAAACATGCGATATCTACATATCTTAGTTCAGTCACTCTTCCAAGTGCGGAATTACGTCATTTTCAAGACCTTTCTTTTCCCACAGAAAGTCTTACTTGTGCCCTCTAGTGGTAGATGCATAAATTTTTGCAGTAAGTTAGAGAAACCTGACTTATTTTTCTTTGAGTGTATAATGATTCAGCATCTAAATAACTAAGTAATAATGCTAACACATAGAGAAAAATCTCATGTAACTGAGCTTGATATATTTTCAAAATGCATCAGAATTATGTATTGGAAAAATAAATCCACCATTTATCTAGCTAGAGAAAGTTCTTAGATCACAAAAATGTATTTCCCCATGATGTTTATGGTCCATTTGTCCAGCAAATGCTGTGATGCTTTGAGGAAAAGTAAGCACATTTTCCACCAATGCATTTTCTCTTTTTAGAATCCACCTTATAAAGACTGTTCTAAATTGTGGCATTAATCCATAACCTGTTTCTTATTTTTGTGTTGATGAGTATCCTTAAAGAGCTGCATGAAAAAGGAAACTGTCTTGTTTAACGTGGCAAGAATTGACTCTGACAGAAAATACCCACATAGAACTGGATCCTGGCCTCGTGGCTCTACTAGACTTCTGCTGGGTTGATGCTTATTCTTCCTCTTCTTCCTGAAACTCCCACTACCTCCACTTGGAACATCCATTTTCTTACATGACCAAAGTTGATGGGTCCAGGAACGAACTCATTTTCCAAACCAAGCCAGCTAGGATCCTCTCCTGGGGTTTTTGACACTAGAACTGAGAAAGGGAGTAAGTCTCTTTCTAGTACAGGAGGCCCTCCAACATAGAGAAAATGTCGACGGCCATGTTTACCGCTAGATTTTAGAAAGAGATGGGGAGTCAAAGATGGGGAAAAAAGTCTGGGTGACATTTCTACTCCTGGTTTCTACTTTTACTGAGATCCAGCTGTCTGCCCTTCCCATAATCCTGCATGTTGTTTTATTTTTCTGCTTTTTGGGGTTTTTTTCTGTTGTTTAATCCATCCTTGGATTTTGTAATGCAATAAATTGTTAGTTTCCCTTAGGTAAGTTTGATTTTCAGTTTAGCTTTGATCACTTTTCACCAGACTAGTATGATAATACTGGGTACACTGTCAGTTTTTCTGCTCAAATTTTCTCATAACCCAATTTATGGAGGGAGCATTGAGTGGGAAATTGAGTTTCTGTGAAAGTGGCAGAAAATTGTGACCTCTTCTTTAGTATGGGGGTTTATCAAGTCTAATTTCTACTCCTTTACCCCTAATTAGAAGCACCCTATCTCTTTTTTAAATATATAGTGTATTCCTACTTTTTCACTCTCGCTTACCAAGACTACATAATACTAAGTTACAGGCACACTAGAGTCCATTCACAGCAATGTGTTACCTCTCCCTGGTAATTTTTCAGCCTTTTATCTCTAAAATTCAGGAATGATAAACTTTGTCTTCTTTTGAAGTAATTTTTGAACGTAGATTGTGTGAAGTATAGAAACCTTTGGGTGAGTTGAGGGCATAACTACTTTTGCTTTTGAAATGATCCAACATCCCACTTTGCGTCTAGTACAGAGAATAACATTGATAAGTTTGGGTGAAATATAGAGCAATATTTATTGAGTGTTATACGCTAGATGCTGCATAATCATTTTATTTGTATTAAGTTTTAATTTTTACAATATCTTTTCAAGGCCTCCATTATTTTCCCCATTATAGATAAGCAAATGTGGAGAATTTGCCCAGCCCTGTTTCCAAATATTTCTACCCAGTCATAGTTTTCCTCCAAAGCACCACATGTGGATGATTGATCAGTTTAGAGGGGTCTTGAAGAGTTTGCCCTAAAGCTGTCACCATAAAGTTGATGTTGCTTTAAGATGTGGATATAATAAAATCTCTGTGAAAATGTCACTCCACTAAGGTTAATACAAGGCAGTTACAATAGAATGAAACTATTATGCAGATTAGATTCTCTTGAAAGAAAAGCCATGCTTACCTGTGACTTGGTTTATAGCAGTCTATCAGGCTGAGACTGAAAGGATGAATTAGTTCCCATAGCTGGCCAGCCCTGAGAGCCAGCCCGCTGTTAAATGCTTTGTGAGGCAGAGACTTCCCAGTCTTTGCTTATTTCCTCCCATAGCTAACTACACTTCAGTGGTTTCACTCCTCTGCCCCAGTACCCTCTCACTCTGGTCATTTAGAGCCTGTTCTGAGTTCCTTTCTTCCCATCTTTACCTCGAATCCTTCTGCCCCAACCCCTTAACCATAATCAAGCCATCACTCATGGGGTATATCTCCTGGAACATACCCGGTGATGACAGCGGACAGCTTCTCTGGATTAACAATAATCATCTTATCATTTATTAATCACTTTACTAAGCATTTAACATATTTTGTCTCTAATTTTCACACCAGCTCTACAAGGGAGGTGCTTTTTCCATTTCATAGATGAGGGAACTGAGACTCAAATGAGCTATGAGCTTTCAAACTCCTCCAGTTTCCAACGTGGAAGAACCAAGATTCACACTCAGGGCCGTTCATCACAGGGACTGTTCTGTCTTGATAATGGTAACCACCTCTGCTTTTTTTTTTTTTTTTTTAATTTATTTTATTTTATTTATTTATTTTTGGCTGCGTTGGGTCTTTGCTGCTGCACGTGGGCTTTCTCTAGTTGCAGTGAGCGGGGGCTGCTCTTCGTTGCAGTGTGTGGGCTTCTCATTGTGGTGGCTTCTCTTGTTGCGGAGCACAGGCTCTAGGCATGTGGGCTTCAGTAGTTGTGGCGCACGGGCTCAGTAGTTGTGGCTCGCGGGCTCTAGAGCGGAGGCTCAGTAGTTGTGGCGCACGGGCTTAGTTGCTTGCGGCATGTGGGATCTTCTCAGACCAGGAATTGCACCCGTGTCCCCTGCATTGGCAGGCGGATTCTTAAGCACTGCGCCACCAGGGAAGTCCCGCCTCTGCTTTCAAAAAAGGTCACAGGTGACATCTGAACGCACTGCATAGATGGAGCTCACAGTCAGGCTGTCAAAGGGAATTCTACATATTGGGGAATAAGAACCATGTGACCTTTGTCTTACAAGATGAACAGTGATAAATGATTCAGAAGCACATGGACCTTGGGAAGATTTGAGTTTGATCATAGATCTTGGAAAAATTATAAAGTAAGGATTGAAAAACTAAAAAGTGGTTTAGCATATTAAAAACAATATCAGTTACAGCATTTATGTAAGCTGCTTACCTTTTATGCGTAATTCCCGTGTTTCACGGTAACCATGCTTCATTTAATGGCACAAGCCATCCTTGGGTTTACTGCTAGCAATCAGCTGCCTTTGAAGTGGGCCCTTGTACTCTATTCAGAAACGAGTGTCTGGTGTCTTTCTGCTCTGGAGGGCAGGCACCCAGTTCTCCAATGTTTTTTCCCTGTAAACATGTAGGCTCTTTTCCTTAATTCCCACATTGTAGCAAACAATGAGACGTTATGGAAGTGTTTCAGGGTAATGGGGACAGAAGGACGGCAGAAGGAATATCTCACACTTTCTGTCCTTCATGCTACCTTGCTCATCTTGGGACCTGCTCCATGTGGCGGCGGCAGTCCCCTTTCCACCATAAGGAGTCCTCAGCATCGCAGTGTCTGGGTCAACGTGAAATCCCAGTCCCAGACCAAGTATTTTTGTCCCTCGTTACCCCAGCCTAAGGCCCCCCCTCCCACGTCACCATATCTTATCCCAGGACTGACAAATTTCACTGATTAGCGCTGACACCATTATTCCTTTCGGACAAAAGCCTCACCCTGCCTGAGGGTTGTGACCTGACCTACGGCCCTAATAAGACAATAACACAATGGTACAACATCTGTACAATTTTCAAGATTTGTGTTATTAGATTTGAAGGGTACTGATGTGTGGTGACTGTACAATCCATTCCCCAAATCAAGACATTCTGAGAGTGGAATCAAGGCTATTATTAACTATGCCAGGACAGTAAACAAAAAATGGGGTGTATGCTTCACCCTACGGATTTGGGGTGTTAATAGTCCACAACAGGTGGGATTGCACCAAACTTGAGTCCTTTCCTTCCCAAGAACTCCTCATTTAGTGTTTAAAAAGAATGGAGTCCAGTCTTATCCAGACACATCAAGCATCTGAACAGATAACTTGGTTGCATATTATTTTATTATGATGGAGCAATCCACGATCTAGACAACTATATGATGCCTCCAGGTCTCCCTGCTCAAATAGTTTTTTTGTTTATCCAGAGAAAGCACTATTTGGTCATAACTTTTAGTTTTTAGCCTTTGTCAGTTATCTTGATTTAGTTGCCAAGAGAGATAGATGCCTGAGGTGAGGTTGCTTCAACATAAATACATTGTGACCACTGGAAAAACAATTGAAAAATCAAGCTTATAAAGAATGCCAGATAGAAGAGAAATGGCTGTATACCTGTATGATCGCACAGTGAACCGACGGCAGCACATTAGCATCCAAAAACTTAGCAGAGTTTAGAACTGACCTCATTGCTGTTTCTAAAATATAATGGGCAGAGTGGCCTAATTTCTGATTCTTCATCATTGTGACAAATTTTGTAAATGTCGTTTGCCTGAGGAATCTAATGTCCCAGGGCTTATCCTCACTGTGATCAAGTCTCCAGACCTGGTCCATTAGCCAAGTATGGGAGGCAGGAAGGGAATGACTCTGAAGCATTAATTTGTTTTTATGTGGAATAAGCCCAATGTAAGTGAGCTCGTTCAAATAGCAATCATGGAGAAGGATATGTTACTTTTTTGTTTTTTGTGGTTTGGTTTTTACTTTTTGGCTAACTGGACACAGTAAGTTTTCTTATTAACACCAGTCATCGTTACTTTGGATTATTTCATGTGTTCGAGCCTGTGGACTCACCTTGTCAACCTGAGCTGTTTTTTCTTCGAATTTATTTATTTAAATCTCTGGGCTGGTTTATAGCTGGGCTTGCTGCCGACGTTGATCCTCGGCAAACTAATTCTTCCTGAGGGACCGTTCTGGTCGCTATAGTGCTTTTTGCAGTTAAAGCTTTTTGAGTAAGAGGGCCCATTTTCAAGCAAAGCTGTGGCTGTACCGGAGCTGATTATTTTCTGTGGGTTTTTTTCCTACCGCTAACACGGAAAACAGGTTAGTATAACAGCCACGAGCGCAGACTTGTAATGAGACTGCCTGAGTTCAGCCTTCAGCTCTCAGTGTGACCTTGGGCCTGCTACTTGAACTTTCTGTGCCTCAGTTTTCTCATCTATGAAACAGGAGTAATAACAATAGTAATAGTGTCTATTGTATAGGGTCGCTGTATTGCATGACCTAAAACACTTACAGTGGTTAATACAGTATTTGGAGTCTGATAAGTACTACCTGTCAGCGTTTGCATTCCAGATATGAGTAAAATTTTTATTGTTAAGATGCAAAATGCTACAAATGGAGGGTTGAATTTTAAAAACTATCATTGGATAAAGAGTTCTGGGTCATACTATGATATATTTCACTTTTGGAGATCTTAGTTCTTTCGGAGGACACAGCTCTGCAAAGCAAATGCATTGACACGTGTAAAATAAAAGAATTACAGCCAAAGTCTTATTTAAAATTCCCCTGGAAATGAGCTTCAAATCCCACATGTAGAAAAGTACTGTTTACAGGCAGTTTTCCAAATATCATAGACTCCGTTATAGAGCTGCCATCCAAAGTCCTAGTACCTTATTCATTGTTAACTCTCGTCATGCTACTTGTAATGAGAACAGCCATTTAAAGGAATGCGAATGAAAATTCAGCTTTAGCTCAGATAAAGTTTTCATGTAATTACTTTCCCGCGTGTGCAGTATTTGTCCACATGACATGTAGAAACTAAATGCTGTGGAGCTTTTTCATGGTGCAAGTGGGCTTCATTTTATTTTATTATTATTATTTTTTTGCGGTACGCGGGCCTCTCACTGTTGCGGCCTCTCCCATTGCGGAGCACAGGCTCCAGATGCGCAGGCTCAGCGGCCATGGCTCACGGGCCCAGCCGCTCCGCGGCATGTGGGATCTTCCCGGACCGGGGCACGAACCCGTGTCCCCTGCATCGGCAGGCTGACTCTCAACCACTGCGCCACCAGGGAAGCCCGGGCTTCATTTTAGATATGACTTGGCACCAGGTCTCAGTTCGGTCAGATGGAAGCAAAGATCCTAAGAAGAGACAACTGTCACGTTTTTCTGGTTTGTGTGGAAACAGTTTCTAGGACTTTTCTTCTCTGATTTGCTCATTCAGAGACACTTTGCCTGAGGATACATTGAAGAGGTTTGAGTTGAAGAATTTAGTAGGTCCAGGAAAAATTTGTGCCAACAGAGATTTTTCTTTTATTTAATGTTAAAATTCTTAATTTAAGCAACTTTGTAAAAAGGTAATCACAAACCATTAATTTTGAGTTCCTCCATTTCAGATGCCATTTCAGTCATTATTAAGGAACATTCATGACTTCCTATTGCTGAGTTTCAGCATGGTGCCCCCAACAGCCACTATCAATTAGCCCAGCTTGTCACTTGAGAGGAAACCTCTTTGCCACGTTATGCTGTAAGTTTGTTCCCGCAATTTCTACACCAAGGTGATTAAGATTATTAACTCTGTCACGTGCAAAGGCATAAGTCCTAAGGCAGGCTAAATAATATTTGATGCCTATAATTACTTTAAATACTGAGTTCCATGGGAGTATATATCTGTACCTGTGGGAAGATGCCAATCATAGGCACTGCTTTTCCGTCCATTAGACTTGATTACCTGGAGGTGGCAGATATATGCTTGTGTCATTCTCTGAGCACATTCAGTAGAGCTCACAGCGTGGCCCCCTTCATAATGCAGTGCACCTGCATTTTTCTCATGAGATTTTCATCTTCATGCAGGCAGCGCTATGTCTTATTTGTCTGTATTTGAAACTCAAGGTTTAGCCCGGTGCCTTGTTCAAGGCCTACAGACAACATATGTGTCTAGATGTAATAAACACTACATCGAGAGAAGAAAGATGACAAAATAAACAGAATTTTTTGCTCATGGTTTTGTTTTTGATGCTTCAGACATATGCTTACTACCCGCATCTTTCAGAAAGAGATCAAGGAAAGCTGTTTTCCCGTAACAGATAGTAAGGAAACATGTAAACAGTCCATTCCCTGTGTACACGGGCTAGGCTGTCCTGTGCTCGTGACATGGGTATTAACCTCCACCTGCTGAAACCAGGGAATTCTAAACAAGGCAGCCCCTGGCTGATGCTGCTGTATGACAGAAGCTAAAAACACGCTTCTCAGGAGCCTGAATGAAACTGTTGACTAATTAATCCTGCTTCAAGTCAATTGTCAGCTAACGATTAATGGATTAAAGATGTTGGGACTGTTTTAACTAGATTATCAATCTAGGGAATCACGATTGATACATTAGAATTAATGCTCTTTTCTTTCTTTGGGAAATCCTGCCTTCTCAATTTCCATTTCTATATAAATCTCTTAGTTTATATGTTATTCTCTATACGAGTCTTTTATCATATATTCAATCTTCTACAGTATATGTGGGTAATATATATATATATATATATATTTCCATAATATATACATTTCTATAATACCTATGCACACATGGACACATATATACAAATATTATAGAAAACTGATTGGCATGGTCTAAATTATAATCCATGTAATAAGACTTGCGTAAGTGTGATTCTCTTTTATTTCTTAAAGTGTAAACAACCATATATGTATATATCTATTTCTTTACAGATTTGTTTAATTAGGAGAAGTAATCTCAACCTGTTCATATTATTCTAAATTTTATATAATAACTATGAGCAAAGAACTATTTGGAATAGTTTGTCAGATTAAAAGCACTACAGACATAGAATCACAAATAAAAATAATTATTTTAAAATAACCCTTCCATTAAAATATTATAGTGCTGCACCGGTGGGAAATTGTTGATGAAAAATAAATGTGTTGAGGGTAGAAAATATTGGTCAGTGATTCATTTCAATGTAATTGTAGGGGATAGAATAGAAAGACCTTCTGTTTTGATGGTTTTGATAGCAGATGTTTCAAAGCTCCCTGCTGGCTATGTTTTCAGGGATAAATGTAACTGCTCAAATGGAAATGTATTTAGGTCAACAAAACACCTGAAAGTCTTTTTAACAGTTCTACCAAATGTTTCATTGGTCAGTTTTAGGTTTAAATAAAGGCTAAGTAATATGATCTGTAGCCCAAATAAACCCTCTTAGGAGACAGAAAAACTGCTTATAACTTTTAAATAAAGAATTCCTAGAGTCTGTGTATATACATCTATCTGTCTGTCATCTGTTTCTTTAATTTGGACCTCAGATTGAAATGATCATGGCTTGACTTTACTAAGTCTATGTGAAAAACTGTCTTTGTAAGGTCCTTTATCTATCTATCTATCTATCTATGTATCTAGTCTATCATTATCTGTCATCTGTATCTATCATCTATCCAATTTATCCAATCTATCACCTGTCTACTTACTCCTTGTTATTTTCTCCTAATATGCACATTAAATGTCCTTAAATACGCCAATATGTAGTGTTTTATGTATATATGTTTTAAATTTATAAAACTAGTATTGTGCTATAGATTTTTGTCTTTGTTTTCTTTCATTGTTGTCTGTTTTATGTCTCGCCATGTTGCTTCTCTCTTCTGAGTACTATTCTAAAATGGGCTACCAGTATATTCTACCATTCGGCTCCCTACTATTGTAATGGTTTTGAGAACAGGACCGTGGGGCTAACTCCAATTCCCCACTGTCACATAAAAGGCCATAGCAAACATTTCATCCATGTCCCTGATGAAATTTGTGAGAATATCTCTGGGATATATATCCAGGAGTGCGCCTGCTGCATCTTAAGGCAAACAAATTCTTAATTTCATAAATCCTGCCAGTTTGGTTTCCAGAATGGCTACACAATGTTATATCCACACATACACAAGAGTTCTTGACTCCTGATATCTTTACTGACAGTTAGTAATGTCAGCTTTTTAAAAATTCTACTATTTTGATGGATCTAATGTGTTGTTTCATTATTTATCCTTGTTGTAATTTGTGTTTCTGTGATTACTAGTGAGCTTGAGCATGTAGTTCTGTCCTAAGTACTGGGAGAAATACAAAACAAGATGTGGGATGTAGTCTAACTGAGAACATGTTTGAAGATCAGAAAAATAATGTAAAAACAAATTAGCAATCTATGGCCTTAACTACTATAGGATTTTGGAGTAGGAGATTATTCTGTGTTGTATTGTTTGACTGAGGCTTCATATAGAAAATGGGATCTTGATATTGTGACAATTGTGAGAAAAGGAACTCATTACAGGCCAGATAATATGAGTGAGATCAAGAAGGTGAGCATGAGGTGAGCATATGTCTGGGAAGGTGAGTAGACCAGACTGGGGAGAGCAGTGATGACACATCTTTTGCATTCCACTGAAATGCCTCCTTCTGATTAATTAGGGATTGTGATCCTGGTTAATAATGAAAGTTGTATTGGATAGAAATGTCATAATTTTAATTTATTTATGAAACACTTTGTGGGTGAAAGGACCCAGTGGAACAAAATCTCAATCCATTTTCAAGGAGCCTCAATCTTGGGAGGAGATGATCGGAAAAAAAGTAGTGGGGATAGAGTCGGGGGCTGCAGGAGCACAGATCCCCAAACAATAGCGGTCATATCAGCCTTCCCAGAGGAAGTGATACCTAAATACAGACCTTGAGGATGATACAGAATTAGCAAAGCAAAGCAGGACATGGAGAAAGAAGATGTGAGGAAAGAGAAGATGCTCAAGGCAGGAGTAACAGCACGAACAAGAGCCTGCACTTCAGGGACTGACGTGGTACAGCCGGAGCATAAGTACAAGGTTAGAGGGTAGAAAAAACAAAGAGGGGGAAATGCCTGGAGATCAGGTGGTAAAAGGTCTGCTATACCTTGCTAAGGAGTTTGGAATTTATCTTGAACAGAGCAACGAATGAAGAGCCAGGGTCTAGCATTAAGCCACAGTGACATGACCAGAGTGGGTCCAGATTGTAAAATCAGTTTCTGGATACTTTGTAGTGAAAGAATGGAATGAGGCAAACCAGCAGCACTGAGGACTCTTGGGTGAGCGATAGTCGTGGCTCAAACACAGAGCCCAAGCATTGCAGGAGAGAAGAGTGGATATGATCTAAATATATGAAGCGGGCAGATGAGACAGATGTGTCGGGATGAAAGGAAAGGGAGTATCAAGACCTCTCTGGCCTGAGAAAACAAGGGAATGATGATACTAGCCACAGAGACAGGGAATTGAGAGTGAAGAGCAGGTTTGGGTGAGAAGCAAATAACCTAATCCTCGTGCAAGCTTTCCCCAGAGATCTGAGAACAATCGTAAAATTGCATAGCTTCAGAGTTCTTGTTAAAAGTTAAACGTTGTTTTTTGTTGTTGTTCTCCTTTCTTTTATTTTTATTTAAAAGTTTTTTCTATTTATTTTTTATTGAAATATAGATGATTTATAATAATATTAGTTTCAGCTGCACAGCATAGTGATTCAATTTCTTTATAGATTATATGCCATTAAAAATTATTACAAAATAATGGCTATAATTCCTTGTGCTGTACAACATATCCTTGTTGCTTATCTATTTTATATATAGGAGGCTGTATCTCTTAATCCTACATGCCTATCTTGCCCCTCCCCCCTTCCTTCCCCTCACTGGTAGCCACTAGTTTGTATTCTGTATCTGTGAGTCTCTGTTTTGCTGTATACATTTGTTTGTTTTATTTCTTAGATTCTAAAACTAAGTGATATCATACAGTATTTTTCTTTCTCTGTATGACATATTTCACCAAGTATAGTATTCTTTAGGTCCATCCATGTTGCTGTAAATGGCAGAATTTCATTCTCTTTTATGGCTGAGTAATATTGAACATATATGACATCTTCTTATCCATTCATTTGTTAGTAGACACTTGGGTTGCTTGCATATTGTGGCTATTGTAAATAGTGTTGCTGTGAACACTGAGTGCATGTATCTTTTTGAATTAGTGTTTACATGTGTGGCTGCACCAATTTACATTCCCTCCAATAGTGTACAAAGATTACGTTTTTTCCACATCCTCACCACATATGCTATTTGTAGATTTTTTGATGATAGCCATTCTGACAGGTAGGAGGTGATATCTCTTTCTTTTAATTTACATTTCTCTAATAATTAGTGATGTTGAGCGTCTTTTTATGTGCCTGTTAACCATTGGTATGTCTTTGGAAAAACGTCTATCCAGGTTTCCTGCTGATTTTCTGTTTATTTATTTTTTTTTGATTTTGAGTAGTATGAGCTGTTTATATATTTTGGATATTAACCTCTTGTTGGTCAAATCATTTGCAAATATTTTCTCCCATTCAGTAGGTGGTCTTTTCATTTTGTTGATTGTTTCCATTGCCGTGCAAACCCTTTTAAGTTTAATTAAATCCTATTTGCTTAATTTTGCTCTTATTTATTTTGCCTTAGGACAGATCCAAAAAAATATTGATGCGATTTATGTCATTTAAGTTCAAACACGTTCTAAAAGATTTACATTTTCAATGTCATATATCACATTTATCTGTTAACTGTTTATTACAGTTACAGTTGCTTTCACATTAAAAAAAATTCTTTGTACTAGCTCATTTAAGTAGTTGATCCTCAGCCTTTACTACATATTTGCCTTTCCTGGTGGGATTTTCCCTTTCCTATAGATTCTTACTTATTTTCCACTTAGAGAAGACCCTTTAACAGTTATTTCGGAGTAGGTTTAATATTGATAAACTCTTTAAGTTTTTGCTTGTCTGAGAAGTTCTTTATCTTTCCTTCTGTTCTAAATGATAATCCTACTGGGTAGAATATCCTAGATTGCAGGTTTTTCCCTTTCAGCACTTTGAATATATCATGCCACTCCCTCCTGGCCTGCAAAATTTCTGCAGAGAAATCACCTGATAGCCTTATAGGAATTCCCTTGTATATGACTCCTGGTTTTTCTCTTGCTGCCTTCAGAAACCTCTCATTATCTTTAACTTTTGCCATTTTAATTATGATGTTTCTTGGTATCGGTCTGTTTGAGTTCATCTTGAGACCCTCTGTGCTTCCTTCCTGTACTTGGATATTTGTTTCCTTCTTCAGGTTTGGGAAGTTTTCAGCCATAATTTTATCAAATACATTTTTGATCCCCTTTTGTCTCTCTTCTTCTGGGGCCCCTATAATGTGAATGTCGGTATGCTTAATGCTGTCCAAGAGATCTCTTAAACTGTTCTCATTTTTAAAATTTGTTTTTCTTTTTGCTGTTCTGATTGGGTGATTCCCATTTTTCTATCTTCCAGATCACTTATGCATTCTTCTCTGTCACTTAGTTTGCTATTCATTGCTTCTAATGTGTTTTACTTCAGTTACTGAATTCTTCATTCTGATTGGATCTTTACCATTTTCTAGTTCCTTGTTAAAATTATCACTGTGTTCATCTATCCTTTTCCCCAATTCAGTTAACATTCTTATTACTAATGCTTTGAATTCTTTGGTAAATTTTTTTTTTGTTTTATTATTTATTTTTTTAGGGGTTTTCTCTTGCTCTTCAACTGAGAGCAGTTCCTCTGCCATTTCATTTTGCTTAACTTTATCTGACTTTATGAAGTTAGGTGAGACAGTTACCTATTGCAGTCTTGAAGGTGTGTCCTTATGTGGAAGCATTCCTATATAGAGTGCGTGTGCCTAGTGCCTTTGCGGGAGGGCTGGATTTGATGTGGACACCAGTCACATCTTTCCTAGGGATATGCTGGCCACTATCACCTTGGTAGGAGGTAGGGCTGCAGATGGCGGGGCTAGAACTGGAGCCAGGTGTGAGGTGGGGCTTCCCCCCTGCTCAGTGGCCATCACTGCCCTATCGGGGCGGGGTCTGATCCCAAGTTGCAGGAGCATAAGCCCTGAGGGTCGGCCTGAGCTGGCTCTGTTCCCTTTAAGTGTGTGCTTTCCCTTGTCCCAGCCCTGGCACTCTTTCCCCAGAGCGGGGGAGTGCTGAAGCAACGGGGGCTCTTGCTTGTGTCAGCTGCAGACAGAGGTTTGAGCTGTCTCCTATGTGCTGCCTGTGCAGGGGCCAGCAACTGTTTCCCTTGTTCTGCGCAGACACAGCCGCAGGTCCAAGTCCCCTCTGTCCCTCGCAGCTGATCACACCCCCAGCCTCAGCTGCCTCAGCCCTGTTGGGGAGCGGCGCCACAGGGCAGCTGGGGCCCACGTGGACTCGTGGTGTGTGTGAGCTCTGGTGGACTGAGCGCCGTTAGAGCTCTGGGCTGCTTCTGATGCACTGCTTGAGTAAGCGTCAATAACGGCACTGCCGCTCGCTCCCCCCGCCCCCAGATGCCGCCCAGGACCCAGGCGCCTCTGCTTCCCACGGCTGAGCTTTCTCCCTGGTCATGGCAGCCCCAGATCCGTGAATAAGTGAAGCTGGAGAGTCTGCTTGGCCTGGGTTGGGCTGGGCTTGGAGGCAGTCACAGGATGCCGGCAACCACTGGGGCAGTCCTCAGTCCAAACTCTCCGCCCTGCCCCAGGGGCCAATCAGCGTACGCGCTTCTCACAAGTAGAGGCCAAGCTTCCCCCAGGCCTCCTGTTTAGTCGCAGCAGTCCTCTAGACAGCCAAGGGGGCTCGTCTTCCGTGTAGGATCCCAGGACTGGGACACCCAATCTGTGGCTTGAACTGCACACTCCCCTGGACGGGTCTCTGCCCATGTAATCTCCCTTTTCTTCTGATTCCTCTCCCAGGGGCACAGGTCCCGACCAGATCACTTTTCTTGCCTTCCTACCTGATTACCTGTGTATCTTTCTTATAGCCTTGGTTGTACCGGAGTCTTTCTGCCAGTTTCCAGTAAGTTTTCCATGAGAAATGTCCCACGTGTAGATGTTTTTTTTTTTTTTCTTTTTGCGGTACACGGGCCTCTCACTGTTGTGGCCTCTCCCGTTGCGGAGCACAGGCTCCGGACGCGCAGGCTCAGCGGCCATGGCTCACGGGCCCAGCCGCTCCGCGGCATGTGGGATCTTCCCGGACCAGGGCACGAACCCGTGTCCCCCGCATCGGCAAGCGGACTCCCAACCACTGCGCCACCAGCGAAGCCCTAGATGTATTTTTGATGTGTTCATGGAGGGAAGTGAATTCTGAGTTCTCCTACCCTGCCATCTTGATCGATTTCCTAGAGGTTTCATATTAACCTGTTTCACCTTCCACACCACACCATCAGTTGCCGAAAGGAAAATTAGACAATAAAGATTTGTTAAAATACTGTTATGCGTATTATACTATACTACGCGAAATCTATTATACAAAGAAACAGTTCAAATCCATTTTATAATTCTATAATAGGAAGTAGGGCTCATCGAGCAAATAGTTTTCAAGTACTTATTTCCTTTATTGGGTACAAAGGCCGCCTTTCCTGTCCTGCCATCCAGCAGTCTTCTGGAGGGAAGATCTCCAGAGCCAGAATGGCTAGTGTCCAATGGCTGGTGGATACACACATACATCAACAGGTATAATGAACCAACGTTTTCTTTCTAACTGTACTAATTTGAGGACTAGTTTTCACACATCAGTAAGTGAAGTGTTTTGTTTATTACTCTTTGAGAAGTAGTGCTATGATTCTAAATGATAATGCATAGCAGAATGTTAACAACGGCTATCTGTAGGCTGAGGAATTATGAATGACTTTCTTATACTTTTCTAAGTTTTCTAACATTTTTACTATGAGTATAAATTATTTTTATAATATGACTCCACCCATAATAAGAAAAGTCAATAAAGCTTTCCAGTGTGGCCAAAAAAACCCCAAAACTAATTGGCTAATGAATTGGAGAACTAGCTTGACAACCTTAGCAAAAGAAGTTATTATTCAGAATACAATGGGGGTAGTTTGATCAAGTTTACATATATTAAACAATAATATCTGAGGGTTTAGTTTACCAAAAGAAGAAGGAATCAATAGTTTAAAAATTTTAAAAAGAGATGAACTAAAAACAATAGCAACATCTCATGGAAATATATGGTTATTATATTCTATTTTGAATTATGGGAATTTCATGTCGTTTGCTGAACTTTATAAACTTAACCTGGAGAAACTGAGGCATGTTCTGAATACTAAAGTAGTAAGATAGTATTTCTAGAGCAAAGGGTGAAGGAATTATTGTTTTTAAATACAGAGAAAAAGAAGCTAAAAATAACATTTACTATCATAAACTTTCTTTTTTTTTATAAGTTTATTTTTAAATTTTTGGTTGTGTTGGGTCTTTATTGCTGTGCACGGGCTTTCTCTACTTGCGGCGAGCAGGGGCTACTTTTCATTGCGGTGCGTGGGCTTCTCGTTGCGGTGGCTTCTCTTATTGCGGAGCACGAGCTCTAGGCACACGGGCTTCAGTAGTTGTGGCACGTGGGTGTAGAGCGCAGGCGCAGTAGTTGTGGTGCACAGGGCCTAGTTGTTGCGCAGCACGTGGGATCTTCCTGCAGCAGGGCTCAAACCTGTGTCCGCTGCATTGGCAGGCAGATTCTTAAGTGCCACCAGGGAAGTCTCTACCATCATAAACTTTCTATTCCTAAAATGGATGCCAAAGAATTTTTTTTCTTTGAACACATTATAAACACAGAAAATGGAGCAAAAACAAATGGGCTCAAGAGAAAGCTAGAGATGGTAAAAAAAAGGTAAAAGGAAAATATGGGAAACCTCAAACTGGTAAAAGCAAGGAATATGCTAGCTCTCCAGCTCTTGGAAGAGAAGAGAAAAAAATCTGTCCAGCATATCAGAGAACTGAACAGATGACCACTACAAAATGTTTCTAGATCTGATGCTATGCTGGTGTATTCTAAGAGTAAAAGGAATTCTGCTTTCCCTTTTGTTTTAAATCTCTTTAATTTCAGCAAATGCCCAAAAAATCTATTAGTATAGAAAATTGGCCTTTTCCTCCCTAATTTCATAGCTGGGTGTTCCATAATCTTCTACTTTTTCTGTAACAGAACCTCAGTATGGCTACACCTCAACATTTCTCTCTTCTTGAGAGTATAATTATCTCCATTTTATTTTTGTTTATATAGTCATGTAAAATGTTTTTTGGCTGTGCCGAATGGCACACGGGATCTTAGTTCCCCGACCAGGGATCGATCCCCACACCCCTTGCATTGGAAGTGCAGAGTCTTCACCACTGCACTGCCAGGGAAGTCCAATTATCTCCATTTTAGTGGTCAAAATTAATGTTCTTTTAAAAAATTCCACCTAATTTTCCATTCTATAAATTGCATTTTCGTATACTATCTTTTGTCCCAGATCCACACTTCAACAGTCCACAGTAATTTTTCCAGGTTTCTTTTAGTAACCTAGTTAGTATTTTCAAATGGGACAGCTTTTTAATTCTTAGTGATTGTTAATTAATATTACTTTCTATGCTTCGCTCTTTTTATAACACATACCTTGTTCCCAGAACTTACCTGAGGATGAACAGTTCTATTTCTTGCCATTTTCATGTCGCCATTCTTTCTTATTCCTGCCCCAGTGCTCTTCCCTGGATTTTGGAGAATAAGGCTGGAGAGTACCTTTTATCAACATGTAAATCTACATCTAATTCTATAGGTACTTTGCATTCTGGAGAAGTCTTGAGTTGTCTTAAGCGTGGCAGTATTTTCATTAACTAAGGGCACTGTGTGTATGTTTCTAGGTCTGAAGCACTTCCACTTTAAAATATTTAATTCACACAAAGGATCGTTGTTCTTGTTTCATGCTTATTACGTGTATAGGCTTGCAGGAGTTTCTAAAAAATAAATCAAACACCGTGAGTCTCAGCGTACAAAGAATTTAAAATCTGGTTTGGGTTGGGGTGGTGGATTTATCAAAAATCAGTTACCTCAAAAACTGGTGATGACATCAGCTACATAAGATGTAAAAACTCTTTTAAAAATGTAGAGCAATATGAAAGTAGAAAAATAATGGGGATCATGGATCCTATATAGGGACTTTGAAAGCTTCATATTATTTGAATTTGGAAAATCAAGCAAAGCTTTGATTATCTGGCTATTAAAAATTTTGTTTATTACCATTTCTGTTTTGTCCACCACTTGATGTTCTGAATGATTGTGTCTCTTGAGAAAAATCAATTTTTATTTAATCTTTCTCTCTGGACTAGATTTCTGTATCAGCAGCATTATATGCATTTAAATTAATTGCTCTCATTCTTTAATATCTTATTCTTAAGCAAAAGTTCATGTTCTAACTTCATTCAATTATTAACCTTGCATTCTCCCTCCTACCATCTTTGTCATTTTACTTAGCAAAGTGCTTAAGAGAAAATGTAGCTTCTTCTCAATCTAGTAGCAGACATGGTCGGCTGCATATGACCTAGAAAATTCTGTTGCAGAACCTGATTTTATGACCTTCAACAAGTTCTTTAATCTTTCTGTGCTTTGGTTTCAGTATTCTTACCGATAAGCTACTTGAAATAGAGGTGTCATCTTAATTAGTTCATTCTTACCAGGCTCTTATCTATCTACAGCTCTCCAGCTATCTATCTATGTACCTGTCTGTCATCTTTTCCTCTCCCTCCTCATTCTTCCTCTTCATCATCTCTCTATATAATTTTTTTGTAAGGGCTACATTCCTTAGAACCAAATCACAGTTAATTTGGTTACTTGGGGCCTGAGGCATTCTGGTTAAATGAATTTAACGGGTGACTCAGCATCATTTGGTAGGTGGGAGGATGGGCTTTAGAGTCAGACAGGCTAAGTTCAAACACATGCCACCTCTATGGGCTCCAGCAATTTAACTAAACTTTCTCCTTAGCTTCTGTAAAGTGGAAATAACTCTCAGAGTTATTTGGGGGGTCAAATGCATTAATAAATATGAAACATTTAAAAGAGAACTTGGAACATTTAAGTCTTCAACCAATATTTGCCATTGTCATTATTGAAAATATTTATTTCAAAAGTAATTTTAATAATCTTTCTAAAACCAAAATGTTCACTTTCCTGCCAGATTATATGCAATCTAGGGGATATAACTAAATCTTTTTCTTACCATCAAAATGCTTATAAAAAGTTGTGTTTTGATTTTCAGCAACGTAAAATGCTACCAAATAATCAAGGTTCATAACAACTGAAAAATATCCATTGAATTTAGCAGTAAGGTAAAAACTAGAAATCTTGCAGGGAGATCACCTTAAGAGGTAAAAAGTGCTTTCCCCGGTGAACATATGGAAAGACTCACCATGTACAGTGAGAGACTCCTGCTATCATCATATCTGTAAAAGAGGAAAAAATGGATATAGGCAAATGAGATTTAGGGGCTCATTGTCAGGAAACTGTGAGATGAAGGGTTAAGGTACCAGCTGTATGTCTGATGGTGGGGACGGGATGTGCTGACAGTTTCCAGAGAATGAAGGAAATTTGAAAAGCTATAATGGGTAAGAGAGTGTGCCAACTGAAACCAGAAGTCCTGCTACCAGTATGTGGACTGAATATAAAAATAACAGCCTGGTATATTACTGGGAAACTAGAAAATTCCAAAATATATAGAAGTCATCAGTGTGTTAGCTGACATTTTGCTTGGGTGAGCTTGTGAATAAATTAAACTGCTTTTTAATCTGTTGTTTGAAATGCAGAAACATCCTAGGAGAACAGAACTCATGACGCTAATATAGCCTGTGGGTTTGTTGCAATTGCAAACACTATTTCAGTCATTAATGGCTTCTCATTTTGTCTTGGTCGATTTACATTTGATCGCATTCAATTGAAATATAACTTTTAAATGCCAAAAATGGTTCCCTTGGCAAAAAAACAGTTTTCTTAGACCCCCTAAGACAAGCTATACTGACAACTTTATTTATGTTAGACATTGAGAATTTGATGTTTAGTTGCCTTTAAGCCCAAAGAGATTAGGAGCTTGATGATATTCACAGTCCGTTAGGTGTGTTCTGAACCCACCGGATAAAGCAAAAGTGGTTCCATTACATTCTTGGTCTGAATTCAAAGACATCCTCTCCAGTCTTATAGGAGTATTTGGTATGTACAATTTATACATTTAAGAAAATTTTCAGGGAAAATGGAGGATGTATTAATTAAGATAAGCAAACATTTCTACCTGAATACTCAACAATCTATAGCATATAGTTTTCAGCAACAAAATATGATCACAAATGAAAATTAAATTTAAAAATTTTTCTTGGGAAATAAGATTCCAAGGATTCAATTTTTCTCCTGTGCTAATTTATCATTATAATTATTAGTAGTAAACAATGAACCAAAATAGGATCCTTTAAAAAATTTTTGTGATTACTGATAAATAGATTTTTTCTTTGGTAAATAGAAAAACTAAGTTTGTTAGGTGTTCATATCTTCCTAAGATGAATGGGGTGAGAGTGGTGAAGGTATGGTCCCTTGGGCAAAAGGAGATTTTGCCAACACCAGTGTTTTGGATTGTCTCTTGACCAGATTTTCTGTTGCTAGGCAATGTACCACAGTAATGTTCCTGGTCAGTGAAAGGTATGCTTTTCCTTTGTGAAGTGGGGAAGCCCGTTTGTGGGAGGGGAGGTGGGCAAGCAGATTAGAGTGGGCATGAGACCTCCCAGACAGGTGCTGTCTGAGGCAGGAGAATTTTAGAAGGAGTTCCCATGGAGGCTGAGGATTTGGACTCCGATTCCCTTAAACCATCAATTCCTGGGTACCTTGGAAAGTGCTTGCGTATGCCCTGGGATACGCATTCCCTAATTTATTTTTATTTTTTATTTTTAAAAAAATTTATTGTAGTATAGTTGATTTACAATGTTGCATTAGTTTCAGGTGTACAACAAAGTGAATCAGTTGTACATATACATATATCCACTCTTTTTTAGATTCTTTTCCCCATATAGGCCATTACAGAGTATTGAGTAGAGTTCCCTGTGCTATACAGTAGGTCCTTATGAGTTATCTATTTTATATATAGTAGTGTGTATAGATCACTTCTCTATGGTACATAAGCCACAAGGCAACGCCATGCTGTACTGTCAAATCTTTTACAGCTATTATTACTACTAACCAACTGTTCTAAAAGCCCATTTCAACCAGGGCTCTGGAAGGAGTCTTTGTCGGAAGTGGGTGAGGCAGAAGATTATCTGAGAACTCACACCTGTGCTGCTTGCAAAATTCTTTTATCTTCTGGTGAAAGTTACTGTCCAATAGGACCAAGTATATCTACGTTTTCTCCGTGTTCCCCTGGATCCCAGCTTCTGAATCCCTCAAACAGACAGAATTCTCTCTGATAGATCTGTCTGTTGTAAAACTATACACTTACATGTTTAAATTATAATTTTCATAATCATGACCTCACAGCGTAGCCATACACTTGGGACTCTCAGTATACTAGATTTTTAGTTTCTTGGTGGTTTTCTTAAGTTTTGTTTTTTGTTTTTTGTTTTGCGGTGCGCGGGCCTCTCACTGCCATGGCCTCTCCCGTTGCGGAGCACAGGCTCCAGACGTGCAGGCTCAGCGGCCATGGCTCACGGGCCCAGCCGCTCCGCGGCATGTGGGATCTGCCCGGACCGGGGCACGAACCCGTGTCCCCGGCATCGGCAGGCGGACTCTCAACCACTGCGCCACCAGGGAAGCTCTCACCTCTCTTCTTGATGAATCATCTCCTGGTGGGATTTTGTTTGTCTATCCAAAGGTCTGCTTTATGGCGAGTTGAAGAAGTGGCTTCCTCAGGAAGGCAGCCTGAAGATTTGACCCAAGCAAGGCACCAGGAGGTCTGAGGAGCTGTCTTTCGGACTTGGAGATGCCAAGTCAAGTGAGGTTGGGCGGCAGGAAGGTGGGGTACGGAGGGAGAGGGCAAGGCACAGCGCTGGCTGTACAGTATCACATGGAAGCTTCTTAAAAATACTAATGCTCAAGCCTCATCCCAACTAATTTGAATCTTTGTGAGTGGAACCTCATGTCTGTATTTCTTCTGGCTTTTTATGATGAAAAATTCCAAACATACAGAAGAGTTTAAAAACTGGAAAATAAACATCTTTATTCACTATTCAGTTTTGATAATCGTTAACATTTTCTTCTATTTGGGATATGTACATGCATGCATGGGAACTCATGTATGTGTGCACACACATTTAATATATAACATTTATATACGTATAAATTTACATTTATAAATCTATAAATATATCAAGAGATAAACTTGTCAATATATCTATAAATATATAAATAAATTGTATATAAATGTATATATGATATATATCTTCATCTAATGTGATCATATGTCATTAGTCTTCCTAATAAACTCCATGTCATCTAGTATTCATTCTGTCTATATTCGGATTTCTGTCTTGTTTTTCCTAGCTATTTTCAATCCAGGATCCAATCAGATTTCATACATTGCATCTGGTTATTGTGTCTCATTAGTCTCTCCCAATCTAGAACTGTCTCCCTAACTCCTCCCCACCCCATGGTATTGTCTGTTTAAAAGAACTCTCCAGTTGTCTTGATCAGTACCCACATTCGAGATTGATCTGAGTGCTTTCTCAAAGTATTTGCTAATTTGTTCCTCTACCCTTGTATTCCCTATAAGAAGGACGTTAAGTCTGATGCTTGATTAGATTCAGATGAATTAGATTCAGTTTTTTGTCAAGGATGCCTCATAGGTGATGCTGTGGACTTCATACTGCCACACATCAGAGGCCCATGAGGTCACTATTATTGATGGTTAAGGTGATGATTGTCAGATCTTCCTTTAATATAGATCTCACCATCCAATAATGATCCTTGCCTGAATCAACTCTTTCATTGATTTCATTAAGGGTTGTAGAATTTGAGTTCTAATTCTATGATTCTTCTACCTTCATTAACTCCAACTAAGGTGAACTACACTCACTCCAAAAAAGGTAGGGTAAAGGTTTAATTATCTTCCTTTTATTACCAATGTCCAGAGAAAGGGTGTGTAACACTTATATCTCGTGGTTGTAAATGAATTGATTTTTAGTTTCCTTTTTTGGTATAACTGTGAGTTCATATATTTTATTTAGTTTACATGTTATAATCAAATATAGCATTACTTTAAAATTTTGTTTCGTTTTTTCAAACTTGCTCAGTGGGAGTCCCTTTAAGTCCACCCACGAGTCCTTCTGAAAAGCCCCCACTAGTGTTGAGCAATTATTTGTTTTATGGCATCTTTAACTTTTCCCAAAATAGATAGATCTGCTGTTTATCCAAGAATCTCAGGATCCTTTGAGTGTGGAACATAGATAATAACCAATATCTGGGTGATGGAGGTTCTCGTTTTACTGGAGTATTAATTGTCAGGATTAGAAAAAATTATTTTTAATCAAGTCAATGCTTTAATATTACAGGGTTTTTCTTAACTTCTTTGTTTCTCTCTCTAACATTTACAATCTTGGTTCCTAATAACAGTATATTTACTTGCTCTATTATAAAAATATAATAATTTGAAAATTCCAATTGCAATGTATACTACCAACACTAAAACTATGGTTAATATTTTCACATCAGGTTTTCTTTTATCTTGAGTGTATACTCAGAGTCTTGTGTTAAAAAGTTGCTTGAAATAATTTTCTTTTGCGATTAGTTACTGATTTGGCATACAGTTGTGTTCAATTATTATATTTTATATTTTGAATATACCCACTTGGCTAAAAATCAAAATTATATATAAAGGTCCACACAGAGAATTACTTCTTCCCCAGTCCTCTCTACTTCATTCCTGCTTCCCCATTAATAACCATTTTGATTAGTTTGTGAATAGCGTCTGCTATTTTGTACTTGTGGCGCTATGTCCTCAAGGTAGATTTCTACCCTTAGTATCAGTATTGTTAAAAGCTCTCCAAGTGATGCTACTGGGAAGCTGGGTTGAGCATTCCTGGAATAAAAGTTAGGATTGGAAATGGGCTGACTTAAAAGTTAGGTGTGTAGAACCACAGAGACATTTGCAGTCCAGGTATCAAAGGCAAAAAGCATGGTGTGAGCCGGGAAGAGGGGAGCATGACAGGGCATCATGAAGTATAAGGATGAAGGCAGGTAAAGAGTAGAATCAAGTAAACAGACAAGAAACTCAGAAAGATCTAATGTGGAGAGCAGAGCAGCCCCTGCAAAGACAAAGCCAGTCATGGCCAGAAAGAAACTATAGAAACCAAAAAGGCAGGCTAGGTAAGTAGAAAAACACACAAGAAGCTCCAAACTGAAAGAAGCTGAAAAAGACCTTGGGAACTAAGGCAAACAGTTGGCACAGCTAGAAACTCTTTCTTTTAAGAGAGTAACCAGCCCCTCAGTTTCGCTAACGTGAGTTCCTCAAGAATAGAAAAGTGGGAGAAAAGTAGGAGAACCTGCCTATAGGTGGGGAGGTGGGAGGTGATGATGCTGAGTGGAAAGGCCCAAGTGACTGTTTGGAGGTAAGGCAGGGCTTTGTGGACCCATGAAGAGATGAACTGGATTGTTAAAGAGATTTTTTTGTAATTCAGTGGCATTAATTACATTGACAAATGTACAACCATTCCAACTATCTATTTCTAAAACTTTTTTATCACCCCAAACAGAATCTCTGTACCCATTAAACAATAACTCTGCATTCCTTCTGCCCTCTGGCCCTGGTGACCTCTAATTTACTTTAGGTCTCTTTAATTTGCATATTATAGAACCTCATATAAGTGGAATCATGCAGTATGGCTGGCTTATTTCAGTTAACATAATGTCTTCAGGGTTCATCTACGCTGTGTCCTGTATCGCAACTTTATTCCTTTCTAATGGCTGAATAATAGTCTATGGTATACACACACACATATCCATTTCCACCTTTTGGTTATTGTGAATAATTCTTCTATGAGCATTGGCCTCCAAGGATCTGTTTGAGTTCCTGCTTTCAATTCCTTTAGGTATATACCTAGAAGTAGGATTACTGACCATATAGGAGTTCTATGTTTAATTTATTTGAGGAACTTCCAAACTGATTTCCATAGCAGCTGTACCATTTTCAATTCCCACCAGCAATTCACAACAGATCCAGTTTCTGTACATCATTGCCAATGCTTACTGGTTTCCATTTTTTTGATAATAGTCATCCTATTGGGTATGAGATGGTAAACTCTGCTTTTTGAACAATGGTATTATTCCTGATTATTTGTTTCTAACACTGCAGTGGTGTGGATATGATAAGACCGTGGTAGACCACGTGGTAGACCGTGTCCACAGACAGAGGAGGAGGAAGAGCTACTGGGGCAGGAAGGAAGAACCATAGGTACAGCATCACCTATGTAACAAAATCTGCTCCCCAGGACAGCCTCTAAGAGGAAGCCTCCTCATCCAGTGTGCCATTTGTGCTTAAGTAGCTGTGCTGTCATCACCCTGGGAATAAAGAAAGGCACAGCCTTCTGAATTCACATGCCTGGTGGGCAGTGTATTCTCCACATTCATTTTTCCAATAGTATCCTTTCCTGCTATTTTTGTCTGCCCAATTCAGACTAGACAATGAAATGTTCTAATGCACACAGACAATATTCAATAAGGTCTCCTGTAGTGTCTGGTGCAATGAATGGTAGCTAAATAAATACGTGCATGAATGAATAAGTGAGAGGGAAGCTCAACTTATGAGATGAAATTGTTGGTACATGACCTCTTGTTTTTTAAGCAGCCTAATCAGCTGAAACACTAGTTTCCTCCCGTGCTGTAACAGACACTGTCAGGCTCTTTCATCTCCCTTTGGTTTTACCACTTCAGGGCTAATTTCCAATGACCAGTATCTGCATTTCTTTGCCTGAGGAAGGTCCCTTCGGTGGTCCTCTCTAAGCAACAGGGAATTAGTATCATTGCCTCTTCTCCAGTGGCCCTTATGGACCAATGAAGGACCAGAATCGGTGTACAGAAACCCCAGTTCCCTTACTCCTTGGGTGGGATGCATGTATATGCTCGACACCAGTGTTACAGAAAGTGAGGTCCTTGGACCGGCAGCACCAGCATCACCTGGGGGATTGTCAGGCATGCTCATGTCGAGCCCCACCTCACACCTGCTAACTCAGGATGCCTGGGGATGGGGCCCAGGAGTTTGTGTTTTAACAGGCTCTCCCAGAGATCCTTGTGCAAGACAGTTGAGGCTTGCTGCTGGCCACCGCTTCCCAGAGCTTCCTTTGGAATTGAGCTCCAGCCTTTCAAGCTGGTAGCTGTCCTGAGAACACTGTCCCCATCAGATGCCTTCCTGTCCCTACGTCACTTCTCCTTTCTGCACTTGCTACTTCCTTCATCTCTCAAATAAACTACTTGTACCTGAACCCTTGTCTCCAGCTTTGCTCCTGGTGGAACCCATACAAGTCACCCCTTCCAGTCATGTCTTCTTTCTTTGACTGGGTTACATGTATCGTTTTTATTCCCTTCTAGATCAATCAAACTTCCAGTCTCAATTCGTCATTTTCTTTTTTGGCCCCTTGATGGTTGAAGGGTCAGGGTTCTGTTTGGCCTGGACCAGGTTTCTTCTCAGTTCGAGGTAAAACCAGCTGTCCTCACAGTCAGATGAACCCCAACATGCTGGCTGCGGTGCCAGTGATATTCCCTGCCTTTTCTTGAATGTCTGTTTCTTGCAGTGTGGCAGCCTAGGTAGTAACTTTCCTGTAATTGTATTCCCTTTACTGTTGATACTGGTGAAATCTGAAGACATAGGGCCTAAATATAGTAGTTTTCTTCTGTGTAAATCCATCTTAACTTTACCGTCAGCATCTTCTTATTCCTGGCTCTGGGGTGATGGGGTGCATGGGTCAAGATACTCATCTCCTGGTCTTGTATTTACTTCTGTCAGTGCTTCTCAAACGTGGCTGCAAATTGGTATTAGCCATTGGGTTTTAACAAACAGCAAGGCGATTCTGAATCAGTAGGTCTGGGGATGGATGTGGATGTGTGTATTTTGAAAAAATTCCACAGGTAATTCTGACCCAACACTTTAGGTAGACTTAGTGTAGACTAGTGATACATCCACAATTGAAGGCTAATTATGATAATCTGGCAACTGCTGTGTTGGACAGTAAATGATCCCCAGGGATCTTTGTGGTTTGAGGACGGGTTCATATTCTGCTATGCCCCTTCCAGGACAGAGCTGCAGGATTTGCCAGTGTCCTACCCCTGAAGGATGTGCACATGCCACAGAGGGGCAGGTTAGGGGGTGGAGATAGGGTTGAAGAGAAGCCCTTGTCTAGAATCCTAATGAGCACAGTACCCAGACCAAACAGAAAGATCCTCTCTCAGGCCAGTTCTGATCTTTTCCATTGTTATACCAGCAAATCCAATTTTTACAATATATCATTCATCCCTCAGTGGAGAGACATAGCTTGTTAATGTAACTTAGATTCTTGCAATTAGTAAACGAAAATTATTTGTCATTAGATCTGTTCATGCTGCTAATTGAATTTTCCGGTGAAAGTCAATCAAAACAATTTTCTGCCATAGAATGTCACATCCTAAACTAAACAGATGTCAGTGATGGTGTAGCTAAAGGTCTGATCTTTCTGTAGAATTGTGAGCTACTTTTGTAAGACTGCAAGAACTATATCTTATAGGGCATTGTGTCCCAAGTCTCTGGAATTCTGGACTCGAAGTTGGAAGACCTCAGTGAGAGGACCACGACCAAATTGCTCAAGTTTGATAAATCTGTTTTCTCATCTGAAAATGAGGAATATGTTATACTTACCTTGTAGGTTATTATGAGTATCAGAAATGAAAGTATGAAGTACGGAAACTATAAAGTGCTGCACAAGTTTTAAAATAAAATAATTTAGCACATCAATTTATATTATAATTATAAGAATAATTATTATTAAGGATGTTTTAAAAATAACCCAGAACGATTCCTGTTTAATAACATCACCCCCAAGATAATTTGAGCAACTTCCACGTGCCTAGAGCAGAGTAGGCATTCAGCAAATGTGGATTGAATGAATAAATGAATGTTTATGTCGAGACCTGGATTTTGAAGTAGAGTAAATATACTTTTCAAATGATCTAATAATCTTCTGAGAAAGGAATCAGTACAGAACTCGCAGGTGTGGGGCTTCCCTGGAGGCGCAGTGGTTGAGAGTCTGCCTGCCGATGCAGGGGACACGGGTTCGTGCCCCGGTCTGGGCAGATCCCACATGCCGCGGAGCGGCTGGGCCCGTGAGCCATGGCCGCTGAGCCTGCGCGTCCGGAGCCTGTGCTCCACAACGGGGAGAGGCCACAACAGTGAGAGGCCCACATACCGCAAAACAAACAAACAAAACAAAAAAACTTGCAGGTGATGTGTAGGAATTCCACATATGAGGTGTGACTCCAAGCTGGTTTTTAGGTTTTTTGGGACTAGTGGGTGGTGGGAGTGAAAGAGGAGACCCACAGATCCTCACCATGGCCCCAAGGTGTAGATTCATGTCTGCTAGTTTGAACTCAGGAGCCTGACCACATGGCTTGAAACCTGGCCTCTACACCTACTCTCTGGGTCAGTCACTGTAAGTCACCCTTCTGTGCCTCAGTTTCCTCACCTCTAAAAAGGAGATAATAATAGTAATACCTCCCCCAGGGCTGAGGGGGATTAAATGAGATAATAAGTATAAAGTACTAGAACAGTACCAATTCACAATAAGTGCTCAATAAAGGGTAGTGATTATTTTTACAAATTGGATTTGCCTTATCTTGGATTTTATTTGTGCAATGGACTAAATGTATAGCCTAAACTACAGAACTGAGGATAACATGAGAATTAAATAGAGAAAATACAAACTTAATTTTTTTAAGTGTAGGGACTATTTCTAAAGAAATTTTTAGTTCTTGCCTGACATATGAGATAATAAGATGCAAAGTTATTAATAGTCAAGTCAGGCTGTGATTATCTGTCTAATGATAGATATCCTGTGCCAGGTGTATTACATACAGGTGTCATTTAATACCCAGAGTGACCTATAAAGTAGGAAGTTATCATCCCCAAATTAGGTAGGTACATACAAGGGAAGGTTCAGAGAGGTTGAATACCCTTTCCAAGAGCAGGGCTAGTAAATGACAATATTCAAAACTTTCAAGATTGTACTACTTTTGCTATACCAAGTTCATTCTAGTTAAAAAAAATGCATGATCTAAAATCATTTGGATTTTATTTGAAAGCTTTTTTTCATAAATACGAATATAAATCCTTAAAATGTGCTGTGTCTTCTTTCTGAACTGGCTATATGTTCAGTTAGGGGAGATCAATATTTGGAGAAAATGCTCAGCCCTTCGGGGAAAGCAAAGAGAGAATATTTACCATCAGTATCTTGAAAAAGTATTAACACACAGAAAAAGGCTAAGGTCCTTACAGTTGAATAAAACAGTTTCTTTCAAAATGATTTCATATTTTATATATGTATGGGGTTTTGAATATACTGTATTTACGGCAATAATTATATGGGTGAACTACACCTAGAATTCTTTATGCTCCCTGGGCATAAATTGTGGGAAAAACCATACCTCTGCTTTGGTTCAGTTTATTACAACAATCTGGAAGAAAGATGTTACTCATTTGTTTGATACTAAACTGGATGGAACTGATTACCCATATAAAAGATAAAAGCAGAAACGAAAATGCTATTAGTAGAACAAGGCAGAAAAAGTTACTGCTGTACAAAGAATTTCTGCTAGGAAATTTGGAGTTATGGTAAGGTATTCAGTGGTTAAAAGCCATAAAGGCATGAGAGCAAAAATATGAGGAGGAAGGACTTTTGTTGGAAAAATAACCAAATATGTAATGAAGATTTTCAAAGAAATCTGCTATCATGTTTTAAAACTCTTTGCCAGACATAAGACGATGCCTCTAAAACGAGGTTATTGAAATTCCTGACTTGGTTGTATAGCTTGAAATCAAGCAGAAGTTCTACTGTGGAGGATTTACCTCCACCCTTCCCCCTTGACATTTGTTTGAGTTTGAAACACCAAACGAAGATTCTTTATTTGCATAAAAATTATGTGGGGCATTCTCACAAATTTCAGCCTCTCTCCATCCAAGCAATTTTAGAGCACACCAAAGTATAATAGATTTGTGTTTTAATGTGTTTAATGCAGACATGTTTAGAATTAGTTTTGAATTATATTTTAAAAATCCTCATTATACCATAACAAGTATCTAAAAAATGACCAAGAATGAAGAATTTATATGTGTCATATATATAATGTTATAATATGTCCCACCAGAGAGTTTATAAATTATCCCAAAAATAAGAACTATAGAAGCATCCCTAAGATTGGATCCAAGTTTAGACCACAGTTAAGTACTTTATCTGTTCAATACTTTGGCATTTCTACATCTTGGTATATGTAGAGTTGAGGTTTTGGGAAGGGCATCCTGACTAATACAATTAGCAACTGAACAACCCCTTCTAGTTTTGGAATTTATTTGAATCTCCCCGCCTCCATTTTCCACTAAGGATGCTTTCTTCTACTTCATTTCTCCCAAATCCACGATCATCACCCATTTCACTTTCTCCACCAAAATCTTTGCTAACTAAATTCATCTTACTTTGATCTCTCATTCTTTCTACTCAACACATAAAGCCCTAAGCATTTTGGGTTTGGTGATATATTTGTCCAACTGGTTTCATTTTAACTTGTGGTTTTTTTTGTGTTCTAAATAGACTGACTGTAAGCTCCTGGAGAATTTTTGTTTGTTTGTTTCTCTTTTGTTTTAATTATTTTTTGTTGAGCCTATGAAATCCTTAAGACATGACACAGTCTTGGTATATAGTAAGCATTCAATAATTGCTATTATTATTGCTATTATTCACCACGAGTAAGAGTATATTTTACATTTAACTCTGCCCAAAGCACTGTGCTAAGTTTTGAGGATATCAAAGGGCATGAGGCACAGTTGTGGCTATGATGGATTTGAATCAGTAGAAGAGAGAGAATCAGAACCCCAAACCTAGATCCACCAGTGGATGCGTGTGCCCAGTTCCATGTACATGCCAAGACGTGGTAGTAGCTAGGGAATATGGAGAAGACAGTGATTGCTGGAGAGTAAGAAGGTCATGAGAGAGAGTGGCATGGACATATATACGCTACCAAACGTAAAATAGATAGCTAGTGGGAAGCAGCCGCATAGCACAGGGAGATCAGCTTGGTGCTTTGGGACCACCTAGAAGGGTGGGATAGGGAGGGTGGGAGGGAGACGCAAGAGGGAAGAGATATGGGAACATATGTATATGTATAACTGATTCACTTTGTTATAAAGCAGAAACTAACACACCACTGTAAAGCAATTATACTCCAATAAAGATGTTAAAAAAAAGGATTATGGATTCTGATATGTAAATCTTTATCTTTCTGTAATGCTAATTGATAGTAGAGTACCTTACATTTCCAAAAGATTATTTTGTCAAGTATTCTTAAAGTTCTCGCTTAAAGAAATTACCAAAAAATCTTATGATTTAAACTTTAATTATAATTGACTTTGAATGAAAGTTATTTGGGGTTACACAGTGGCTAATTTTCTGGAGACTCTGATTTTTTTGAGAATATGAAGAAAGACCTTTTCCCTGGAAAAAAATGTGTACACATGCATGAAGACACATAACTTTACATATATACGTATTCATATGTATGTACATACAATTTCGGGGGATTCGTGACCATAATGGAGTCTAGCTGAAAAGCCTCTGTTTTAACTTTCTTTCCCCTGTCAGTGATTTAAAAGATGAGTCGTATTGAAAGGTCTTTGACATTATACATAATGTGAAACAATATTGTGTTAAATTGAAAACCTTATTGTGTTATTAAGTCAACAAGGGTCTTTTCTTTAAAACCTTCTGGTCCCGTTTGTTTCTTGACAAACCAGGCAGATCATAGGAAAAATGAAATCGTCCCTCTAAGAATGGAAGACCCCACATATGTGAACAAGGGTTATACAATTAAATGTGCAATTTACATGTATACACCTACAGATAAACTTACACACACACACACAAACGCTATTCATCTATACATTTTCACCTATACATACATACTGGTTTAAATATATACCTGACCATGGGGGAGATTAAAACACAGAACCTGTTTTCAGGGCTAATAATCTTTACAAAGAGCTGATAAAATATCTGCATGGTTCAGAGGTATCTAATTTGATACCAGATTTCATTTTTTGATCACAAATCTCTTTTTAGCAAATATTTCCAATCCAGCAAATATTTCTAATCCTTTGCCGCTGTCTACTGCTACACAGTTCTGTGTCTTCCAGATCTAGTGTTAGGAATACAAGTATGTGTAAGATGCAGTTTACTTAGGCAAACTAATGAGAAGTAAACAGATGACAGCTAAAACAGGGGACTAACCACATCACCTGTTGTAATAAGTAGGAAAATTTGGGTGGTTCGTAAATAAGAAAGTTACATGTGTTACACAAATTTATGATGTGGAAAGAAAATAAGGAAAACTGTACTGATTTTCCCCCAAATTGATACAATAGATGAAAATTTAAAATCTATCTAGAGCACAAAATAAGTTTGATCATTTTCAAAGATGAAAAACATGGCATACACTATGTAATTCATATTTAACGAATTCATATTTAATGAATAATGAATTACTATTTAATGTAATTCAATTTAACATCACTGTTTAGTCTAAATAATTTAAAAATGTCCTGAATAAATGCTATAAAAATATATTTATATAGTCCATTAAAGTCATTAAGAATATTTTATATGTACTGAATTCCCAAATGAGATTAGATGTCTTTTTGATAAACTACACAAGGGAACTCTGTCGTTAGTTCTAAGGAAGGCAAACATTCCCCCTTTGCTTCAGCATACCTGCGATGCAGTCAAACTATAAGTCTGTTTTCTGAGCATGTCTTATAATTTCTGCTGCACATGTGCCTTTCCTGATGAAGTTCAATCTTCCTGGAATGCCATCTTTTTCTTCTTCTACTTCTAAAGTTAAGCTCCATCTTTAAAGTAAGTCTAAATGCCAGCTCTATTTCATTAAGATACTGTTGCTTCTCTCAACTATACACAAACACACATTAACACTTGTATCTCCTTTTATGCATTAAATCATAACAAGTGTTTGGAAGTGTCTAGGGCATAGTAAGTGCTCAATAAATATAACCCTTTCCTTTATTCTCTTCCTCCGTGGCTAGTTGCCTTGTTTCCTCATCTTTGAAAACCCCGTAGTGCTCAAAACGTGTATTGAATTGAGTTGAATTTTACTCACTATAAAAAGTGTCAAGATGGAATCGGGCAAATCAAAACAAACAAAAACAACTTTACAGGTGTCTTTCCTTAGAGTTCAAACCTGCCACTTCGATATTTTTTTTTATTGGAGTATAATTGCTTTACAGTGTTGTGTTAGTTTCTGCCATACAATGAAGTAAATCAGCTGTATGTATACATCTCTCCCCTCCCTCTTGGACCTCCCTCCCACCCCATCACACCCATCTAGGTCATCACAGAGCACTGAGCTGAGCTCCCTGCGCTATATAGCAGGTTCCCACTAGCTATCTATTTTACACATGGTAGTGTATTTCTGTCAAACCTAATCTCCCAGTTCATCCCACCCACTCTTTCCCCCACTGTGACCACACATCCGTTCTCTACATCTGCATCTCTATTCCTGCCCTGCAAATAGGTTCTGACCTGAGCTTTAACTGTTGTGCTACTCACTTAATTCCATAGCAACTTGCCAACAGTACTGTGGAACCAGATTTCAAAGCGGTCAGCATCTAGGACAGTTTGCCAAAGTTCTGTACCTATCTCTGTTTCAGATTCATTTTTATGAAAGTTGTCCCTAAACTGTGTCTCTTACATAAAATACAATGAGTGCTCATCAAATTGAAGTTCAGAAGTGGATAAAATCTGCTAAATTTCCCAAATGATGTATTACAAGGTGTGCTAGAGCCTATCAAGAGAGAAAATCAGCAGGACATGAATGTGTGTTGCTTCCATTTTGAAACAGTCCACGCTATAGATGAATTTCTTAAAATGGTTCTGTGAGCTTTTCAGATTATCCTCAGTACAGGCGTAGGCCACCTGGTTCATTTTCCTCACTCACAACTAGTACTTACTTTAATGGAACGTGATTTTTGGCATAAATAAAGATGAAATGAATATACAGTTAACTACTTGTTAACTAAAAGTCATATTTCCCCTATGTTCTCAAGAAAGCATGTAAGCATATTTTCTCTTATACCAGCCCCGCTGGAAATATTGGAAGCTACCATAAACACAAATGGAAATGTTTGCATACGACTGTTTACCTTGTGATCATGTTCTTTGGGGTAAAGCTTTATCAGTTGTTAAGATTGATTTAACTTTAGATCCTTTATATTCTTAGTGGTCATGCAAATGGGTTTGTGTATCTTGGCATAAATCACTCTGCATTACATTGGCTTACTGAACATAAAAATATTCAAGTTAAATATTTTTTAGTAAAGGAAGTTCTGTTTCTCTAGAAAAAAATTTTTGAACCTCATCTCTTTTGAGATGCTTCTCTTTAGTAATCCCGTGATCCAGTGTCAAATCTGTTGATCTGTTTGAATGTAAAATGCTAAGGTAGAGACCCTGTAATCAATGTATTTACTACAGTCTGGAATCTCACCATCTTCAAAGAATGTTTACTGAAGATGCAAACTATTGATTGTAATATGTGGCAATATGTGCTGGCACTTACGATTATTAATAGGTGATGACATTGACCATTTAAAGTTAAATACGTTCTGTATTGAATCCAGTATTGTGATATTCTGACTGCCTAACTCATCTGGCTGAGTGCACTGAAATGCTGTGAAAATTGGGTTTACAAAATGACAGGCAGTTCCCGCTTAATTTCCTCCACTTAAAAAACTACTGGTTCTGGATGACTGAATGTATTGCGAGAACCAGCATGTCAGCCAAGCCCTGTTGGAAAAACAAAATAAATGAAATAGGCTTCATGTCCCAGTTAGCTATATTTAACACTGTAATATTTCACACTTTTAGAAATCTACTCTCCAATATTGCAGAAAAGCTCTCCATCAAAGCTACTGATTATCAGTGGTAAAAATACCTGGAGATGTTTTAGAATTTCTAGCAATCAGGGATTCAAAAACACTTACAATCAAACTAGATTTTTTTCACCGTCTTGTCAAATATTGGGAGGCATGAAAATGGAATAAAATAGGTCAGTGGTTCTTCATGAAAAAAATTTAATTGCCTCCAATAGAGGTCAACCATGGTCAGTTAAATGATCAGGGGAAAATACCTAATTATTCCTCTAGACCTACTTAATACTGGCAGCAATTTTCTTCATTTCTCTTAGAAAAAAAGACCCAAAGACTTTGCCTGAAATAATGGAAAAATACTTCACTTTCGATCAAAATGTGAGGTTCTAACCTCCAGCAGCAGATCATAATACAGTGCCTTCAGGACACAACCATTAGTTTACTGACATTTTGAAATGAGCCAACTAGCCACATTTTTCTAAGTTCTTTAGCAAATGTCCTTTCAATAAAAATAGCATGGCAACAGTTCGGTGGAGCAGAACCTCCTTACATTAAAAAAATTGATACTTTCTTTGCATGAGTTATATCTTGCTACACACTCTGCTCTTAGGTTTGGGATAAGATCCTTGCAGTAACCTAATTTGAATGCTGAAAATGTGTTTTACTCTTGATTTAATCCCTAAATATCCCTTTGAGTTTGTAAATAGGACACTGGTGCAGGGCTTGTGACTTTAGGGGCAAAAGAGGGCTCTCATGCTGGTGGCTGCTGAAATTTCACCCTTTCTCTTAAGGTTTTTAATGTTGCTAGAATGCAAATACCTTTGGGAAACAGAGCTCTTAAATTACCAGTCTCCTCAAGCCAGGGATAAATGAATAAAGGCCACTAGTGTGTGACCTACAGCAAGTTACTGCAGTTTTCTACCGAAAGTTTTCCTACCTGTAAAATGTAATAAGGACAGAATTCACTATGACTGTGAGTTACTATTAATGGAAACATTGTGAGGATTAAATGCGTACTTGCTTAGGTCACTGCTTGCAAGTACTGCGTGTTCGGTAGAAGTTGGTTGTTACCATTTTCATTCTTATTGAAACTTCTTTGCAATATCAGTGTAAGTCCAGAGCTCAGCTCATGGTATAATCGTGTTTTTGGTGAATGTAACTATGATAGTGGTGCTAATGACTGGCTTAGGGAAAGAATGGAACCAGAAGGTTCCTTAGTATATACTTGGGTATGTTAAAGATAAACACATTGTTTTACAGTTTGGACTGGTCATTCCTGCTTGATGACCTATTGTTTTTTTGGTAGGAGACAGTGGGAGAGGAGGGGGCATTACAGGGATGACAAACAATAAAAACAAAGTAGTAAATGGGAAGATCTCCGAAGTAGGGAGTTGGAGAAAAGAGAATGAACCTTAGCCTCTGTCACCACCTTGCTGGATGGCCAGAGTAGATGTCCCTGGATCCCAGCGATGCAGAAGGACCTTTACGGAGCTAATAATCTGGATTCCAAGATGGTTGGTGACTTTCGCATTATCCTATGGCTGAGAATGGCAGAAAGAGTATACAACAGGCAGGTGAGGACCTAAAATTCTGCCTACTCAGGTCAAGGACCTCTAAAACAGTGCTTTCCAACTTAAAGTGCATGTAGACCACGTGGAGACCTTGTTAAAACGCAGACTCTCCTTCAGCAGGTCTGAGCTGGGGTCGCTAATTCGCATTTCTAGCACGTTTCCAGGTGATGCTAATGCTGCCTATGTGAGGACCACACTTTGAGTGGCTCTGCCTCAAAACACTGATTTTGTTGTTGTTGTTGTTAAAAGGAGCAGATCAAGTCTGGAAGGAACTGAAAACATGTTTTTACTCATAACCTGAGGCTCTTTGAACCTTTAGACAAAGAGCATGGATTCAGTTGATAACAAACAAATCCTGAGTAATGACCTCAGAGCGTATCCAAGTACCAGCATCTTGGTCTCTGGAAATGAGTCAAAATGCTTGAGTCCATCTTAAGGTAAACCTTTTCCTTCTGCTCTGAAAGGCTTGTGATCTAAAACTGCGCGGTGATTTTACCCTGTGAGAAAGTTAATGTTTCTCTGCTTCTAGAGCTTTCATTTTCTCCCAGAGCAGAGGTATTTTTTGCAGTTCTTGAGCTGTGAGCCCATGATTTACCACTGGGATTCATCCTCTTGCTTGGTTGTTTTACAGAGAGTTTAATCAAGGATCTTTACCTATTCTTCCTGTCAATCTCTTCTTATTTTGCCCCCTCCTACTCAGCAAATTGCATCGGATTTTCAAGGATGGCAAATAGACCTTCAGTGGTATCTCTGAAAAACTGACTTTTTTGGAGAAATAATATTTTGCCGGGCAGATTTCACAGCGATTCCCTTGTGATTTAGATATTTTTCTGTAGTTCTTCTACTCTGCCTTGGCAGTGCACTAGGACGAGGACCTGCAGGCTTGGGAGCTGGCCTGTGTCCCCAACCCCTGAGGACACCGCAGGGAGAAAGGTTGCTCTCTAAGATTGCAGAGACAGTTTCCTGGGAAGGTCACTAGATGCGGATGGGGAAGTGGGAGGAGACCTATATATGACTTACTTCTCTGCTACTATGTGACTGTCTAAATATCAGTTCCCCCATCTGTGATATGGGGTAATAATACCTGTTTTACTTACACAGACGGTTAGAAGGATAATATGAAAAATGCATATAAAAGTTTGTCATTAATGTGTATACAAATTAATTATTATTAGTATTTGTGCTGCATCGGAGATTCCATCACTCACTGGCTTGTCTGAATTATTTTAATATTCAGTGGCTGAGCAGAGTTCCATGTGATCTTTTTTTTTCTTTCACATTTTCTAATTTTTTTTTTTTTTTTTTTTTTTTCTGTACGCGGGCCTCTCACTGTTGTGGCCTCTCCCGTTGCGCAGCACAGGCTCTGGACGCACAGACTCAGCAGCCATGGCTCACGGGCCCAGCCGCTCCGCGGCATGGGGGATCTTCCCAGACCAGGGCACGAACCCGTGTCCCCAGCATCGGCAGGTGGACTCTCAACCACTGCACCACCAGGGAAGCCCAACATTTTCTAATTCTTTTAATTGATCATCAAGGATGATGAAGTCACTGGCAAAACAGTGCTCTTCTGCCCCTCAAGGTTTTCTCTCAGGAGGAGGCTGGGCAAAAGCTCTAACCCCCAACTTTGCTGCTTACAAGAAATTAGCACAAAGTTTTCCCACTTTTAGTATCAAGGTAACAATAGTTCTCAACAAAGAGCATGCCCATTAGCATTGCTTGTTAGAATACCACAAGTATTTTGTCATAATGGTAAGGAACCTACTTCTAACCCCGTTAAATATCTTGGTGGCTTTTGGCAAGGAAACACCTTTCACTGCTATTTCTTCTTACCTTTTGTTCTTGCGACTTCTGGTTTAGAGTTCCTTTAAAATGGTTTAACTGGGAGCATTGAGGAAATAGCTACTTATGTTATTTGTGCAAAATAAATCACTCATGCCAGTTTATTAGATCAGTTTTTAGTAGGGTTTGTCTTTTGTCCCTTGAAAGGGTGCTCTGCACGATAAGGGTTTGGCGACTTTCTTCTGTTGGGGGTTGTCTGTCACAAAGGAAACGTTGGTAGAATGTTGACAGTTACTACTTCTAAGGGACTATGTTGTACGCCTGATTTTCATTCATCTACAAATTTTTATATGCTCTGAAAATTCACTTTGCTTTAGAAAAAACACAAGTATGTTTGAGATTAAGAGCAGGTGTGGTCTATTGCCTTTTAAAGACTGTCCATAATCCTTATGTTTGGCAGACAACTAAAAAAGACTTAAATTGTGAATTTAGGCCACATTCCTTTTTGTCAGGTGTGTCTATGATGTGTCTGTTTGCTTATTTTACCTTTGGATTTCTCTGCATTCAGAAGAAATTGTTTACCCTATCATATTATATAATTATAGGGAAAGGACCAACTATAGTCACATTTACTGGTTTATTTATTTTATCATGTTCCCAAATAACCTTTTTCTGGATAAAAAGGTCATTGCTAGAAGGCCAGAGGCTAAGTAGAAGGGACATGAAAGGTTACCTGTTACAGAAATAAGAAGAGTGAGCTGTGTGACTTTGGGCCAGTGGCTTTACCTTTCTAAGCTGAGGGTTACTCATCTTTAAGATATAGATTGTAGGGCTTCCCTGGTGGCGCAGTGGTTGAGAGTCCGCCTGCCGATGCAGGGGACGCGGGTTTGTGCCCCAGTCCGGGAAGATCCCACATGCTGCAGAGCGGCTGGGCCTGTGAGCCATGGCCAATGAGCCTGCGCGTCCGGAGCCTGTGCTCCGCAACGGGAGAGGCCACAACAGTGAGAGGCCCGCGTACCGAAAAAAAGAAAAAAAAAAGATATAGATTGTATATCTTATAGGGCTGAGGTGGCACATCCGGAGACGTCAGTATTCAGCTCACACCTGGTGTCTGACCTCCTCTTGTCTTAGTCATTTTTAATAGCAGCAACATTTTTAACATCTCTCGCTTTCTGAGCAAATTCTTGCTTGTTTCACGGTTCAGTATCTAAATTTCATCAAGCTAATTATCATGCACAGTGTATTTGTAGAAATATTTCAATAGAATGTAGCAAGAATAAATCCTGAATTGCTGTAAATGCAATGTATTTCTGAACTCACATACTGCCTGAACATCAAAACATGGAAGTTATCTGTAAATTGCTGGAAAAAAATCCACACACATGATTCTGCAGCATTTGCTCAGGAAAAACCAATAGATGCTCTGTAAGAAACAAATCTTAGAAGATGATCTCAGTGTTACATCTGGGTATATCAGCCATATTATCATTCTAAGTGTGAGTATCCAGGGACATGCCTTTCTGGAAATGGGTTATTAAACAAAAAAAGCAAATTGGCGACAGACTGTCTGCTTGTTTTCTGCGTAGAGACTCAGGGTGCGTGAGGCGGAAAGGAAGCTCTTGTTTGTTGCCGATGATGGTACACAGAGCTAGGGTCGGTGGGGCGTTAAGGCAGTTGCATCGAATGTGCAGAATTAGAGCAGGTTCATTTGCAAAAGCACAGGTAATGCTGGAGATGGGAGTCAGGCCTCACCCCAGTGAGGGGGAGGGCAACACATGACTCTACAGATGCAATCTGGGCTACACTGGGAGTTCTAGTGCATCCCAGTAAGTGGCTGCTGTCCCAGGCTCAAGCTCCTGTTCAGCAGTTTCCTTTCGGCTGACTGCTCGTTGTGATGAGTGGACGTGGGGCTCTGGGCTCACAGCTTGGACCCAGACTTCAGTTGGCTGTGAGCTTGACACACAAGGCAGTTGTTATTCTCCCATTGCCTCTGTTCTGTTCACACTGCATGGCTTCAAAACGCTCCTGGGAGTGTTATTTGACAGATGTGCTCTAGGACAAAAACATTCTCCTGTGAAGGAGGCGAGGTGGGTAATTTGGCAATGGGAAGATGGAAAACCATTTCAGTCATTTTCCATCCCACAGAGAGTTTCTGATGTCAACAGTTTGGCCCTCAGCTCCAAAGTTGCTTTAGTAACTGAGCGCTGTCGGGTTGGTCTAAGACATCAGGCTCTTAACAACTTGGATCATAAAGAATGTGGCACAGTGTCAGCCCAGTCTGTTTTGCTGCTTACTGAAAGGGGATATGATAAATGTATCTGAGTTGGCACTACGATCAAGTAGACAAAAGAATTCATTAAGCTCACCATAAATGTGTCTAGGAGCATATTGGAAAACTAGTCATCCTGGATGGATTCACCAAGTGACAGTAGATTTCTAACACTGGCTCTGACCATCTGGGGAAACTTGGAAAATGCTCAATTCTGAATCTTTCTGTTCTGAAGACCTTAGCCATTTTAGAACAGGCAGCACGTGACTATATTTTGAAAAGAACATGCCGACCATCTACAGATTTAAGGTAGTCAGAATTGCAAAGCAACAAATGTTTGTCTTAGGCATTTTGAGGCAACCATCCAGGATTTTGGAGTTCCACGTGGGAGGTATTTTTTTCAAGAACACAGCTTTTTTGGTCTTATGACCCAATTCCATAGTCAGTGAAAAGATTATGCTCTCCGATTGTTTGCCTGAGGCAGACAGAAGCCATTTTACTACAAGTACAGGGTTTATATGAGAGCAGACTCTACGTACTCATATGCTATTGTCTATAAAAACAGGCAGGCATAGACGCTGGCAGTGGACATAGATTAGCCTAGCTTCACATGTATCTTGTGGGTGATTTCTTAATTTTTAAAATTTCTCATTATTCAAACAAGGTCCTGGCTTACGCTTGGTCCAGTTTCTTCCCTTCCTGGCACCGAGGAAGCCTGCATTTCCTGGTTAGTTGTCTTCTGTGCCCACCCTCCGCTCAGAAAGAATAGTTCAGGGATGGTGAGTGGCAACTTGAAGTCCAATAGCTGTGGGTTGGAAACCTGCCACTGACAGCTGGAAACTGCATGTCCTTGGAAAAGTCAGGTACCTTCTCTGAGTCTCTCAGAGTCCTGAGAGGTAAAACAGGGGAAATCACCTCCTTGCTTGGTGATTCCGACGTGTAAATAAAATCACAGATGGAAACTTAGGAGTACACTCCCTGGCTCATATTAGGTTTTCAATGACTGTTGCGTGTTCTTAATCAAACTTTTCAAACGAGGGTGACCATCGTCCAAGTCAGGGTTTTTTGGGTTTTGTTTGTTTGTTTGCTTTAGAATGAAAATTAGTAAACATCAGGATGACAAGCATAAATCAGGACTGTCCTTTACATGCCAGGCCATCGATCACCATTCTTCAAGGAGGTCTGATCTCCACTTCGAATGTCTGCATGAAGTGAGAGCTTCACCGTTAGTTTATCTTTGCCAGTCATCTGGACAGAAGTTTCACCTGACCATCTGCATTTATAATTTTGTTTCTTTTCACTTGACTAGCCTTCTTCTATAAATTGTCATTCGTTTCTGGTTTTACAGATATTTCTTGAGCTAACCGTTGCTAAAATACATTGTTATTTCTACTTTACCCTAATAACTCTGATTTAATATATTTGATATACTCATATACAAAGTGACGTATCCCAACTCTAACAATTTTGAATAAGATACAAAAAGGATAATAACGAATTTATACCAAAGAAGTAAAGATATGTGTGTAATTTGTACTCAATGTGTCTATATCTGTGTCCACACTAGTAGATTTCCAGAGTGAAAATACACATGTATACTGACCATATGTATAGATACACGTGTGAGTTCTCACTCAGCTCCACCTGCACTTTTAGGGCTCCCTGACCTAGCCTTATGCTTTCATGCTGCCTATCATTCATAACACTTTTGCCATATAACGTCTTTGTTAAGATTTTGAACTACTATATCTTTCTTTTCCTTTCTCAAACTATACATTGCCTTTCTGGTGTCCTGTGTTAGGGCCCTCCAGGACGACTAGACTGCTAATCCTATTCACTCTCAGGATCCAATGTAGTTGTACCAAGGCGTTTGCATACTATAATATTTTATGCGTTAATATTATTACTGTTACCTAATATATTAATATTATGTATTAGTTTTACTTCCTATTGAAATTGACATATATTAATTTAAAAGTATATCTATAGGTAGTCAATAATTTATTTTAGTGTGTTACCCCTCCAAGAAAAACTCTTCATTTCAACTCAGACTTTCAGACTTCTATCAAGTGCAAAGAAATATGAGGGGAGGTTCTGTCCATGTGGAAGTCCAATTGGGTGAGTTGCCCCTCGACTCACTTCATAAAGGAAATTGCCTCGCTTGCCTCTTACAAGCAGACCTCAGAGATATTGTGGGTTTGGTTCCAGACCAGCCCAGTAAAGCAAATATCACAATAAAGCAAGTCACATGAATTTAATGTTTCCCAGTGTGTATAAAATTTATGTCTACACTATACTGTAGTCTCTAGCGTGCAATAGCATTATGTCTTAAAAAACAATGTACATACCTTCTGTAAAAAATAATGCTGTTGGGGACTTCCCTGGCGGTCCAGTGGTTAAGACTCCACGCCCCCAATTCAGGGGGCACAGATTCGATCCCTGGTTGGGGAACTAAGATCCCGCATGCTGCCTGGTGCAGCCAATAAATAAATGAATAATGCTGTTGGAAAAATGGTGCTGATAGACTTGCTCAGTGCAGGGTTGCCACAAACCTTCATTTTGTAAAAAAAACACCAATACTCAATATCTGCAAAGCACGATGAAGTGAAGTGCGATCAAACGAGGTATGCCTGTGTTGCCTTTCTTGGTTCTCAACAGATGTGGCTTTAGAGGGTGTAGTTCCGGTTGCCCGCGGCTGAGAGAAGGGCACCGGCACTGAGTGTCCAGGGTGGGAGGCTTTAGATGTACAGCAAAGCCTGACTGTCCTGCACGAGTTTTCAATGTCTCCCGTGACTGTATTTTATGTAGAAACACAAAGTGTTTTTTAACCATTTTAAGAAATGGGCTGAATTTCCCAGGAATGAAACTGTAAATTAGGGGAGATGATAGTTTGTTTTGCTGAGCACATTGTATCGAGTTGTTCACCATCTTTGAAAGTGGCATCATCAAAGGCAATGCTGCTCATGGCTTTTTGATCACTGATGTGTCGTCCTCTCATCAGTCAGTATCTGTAGCGATTGTATTTATGGTCATTTTATGTGTATATATAAACACGCTGTTAGTCCTTATTTTAAATGTTTGAATAAAAAAGAAATCATTTTAACAATCTTCAGTAGTTGTAGCAGTCAGAGTCTGGTCAGGAGAGAGAAATGACAACAGATATTTGAACAGAGAAACTTTAAAGCATTCTTACTAAAAAGCTGTCAGCTGGTAACTTAAAAGGTTAAAAAGAAATGCTAAGGTACCCTGGAAATAGCAACTTAAGGAAGCAGCTACCACCACTAGGGAACAAATGGAAAAACGTAGAAACTTCGAGGCAAGACCCTGTGAAGCCCAAAGTCAGACCTCTAGGGAGAAGGGTGGCGGGACTGGTGCTGGTGTTTCTGAGCTCAGAGGAGGGGTCATGAAACTGGGATCCAGACCTCTGATGAAGGAACGATGGCTGGCTGGTGTCTGAGGGAAGTGGGCCCGTGAAGCTGCTTCTCTAAGTGTGGACAAATCCACAAACTGTGTTCAGGTGCCACCAAGGAAGGCTCTGCAGCTGATGACGTACGGCAGGGTGAGGCTCACAGGAGACCTAGGCAGCCAAGAGGCTCCCCAGTGGGAGATGGGAGGAGCATCTTCCTTCTGCGACTTTCCTCTTCCTTCTCCAGCTCTGAGGTCTCCAGTGCCCCTAGAGGCAGATCCCAACGGGGAGAAACTTGGCCAAGCAGAGATGGGGTTTGGGGACCCAGCAACACAAAGCAGAACTTGGGATCGAATAAGTTTGGAACTGAGAGACAATGAGTTAGTAAGTGGTACACTTGGCGATTGTCTTACATCTCCTGAATCCAAACTTGCTCATTATAATCATGTCTTTTAGTATAGTTATACCCAGGCATTTGTGTATTATAATACATTAAATGTATTTAAATACACATATACATATTATAATACATGTAATATACATAAATATAAATACATATAGTGTATGTTTTGGGTTGGCCAAAAAATGCGTTTGGGTTTTTCCATACGATGTTATGGAAAACCCTAACGAACTTTTTGGCCAACCCAATATTTGTTTCCTGTTCTTTTATATTACATAATCCTATTACATTGATTTAAATTATGTTTAGAGAGAAATAGTAATTTCATTTCAGGAGAGCAAAGGAGACATTATAAAATATTTGTTACAAAAAGTGGGTATTGAGTCTCCTAGTGTTAAGACCCCCTGTCTTGGTTTGATGCTATAATATCCGTTTGGACTCTAGACTGTCAGCTTCTCGCGAGCTCAGCATGGCAGGCCATCTACTCTCAGCTACAAGGCTTGTGTAGGAAAAGGACCTCATGTGCTTTTACGTTCTGACCACACTGCGGACACCTTCTCATAGTTGGCATCCGTGGATCTTTTTTTTTGGAACGGGCATGCTGTAATGGAGTTGTGAATCCCAGCCATCATTCTGGTTGTCCCCAGGTTTTTAGGGCTACTTCTAAGGGTCGTGAAGGCACACGTGGGAAGTGACATTCTCTATCACTGCCACCTCGGCCAGTGGCAGAATTTTGAGGGCCCATCGCAGTCAGGGCCTGGGCTTTTTATGAAAATTATATTCAAAAACAATGGTTACCAGTTGTTGAGCTTCTGCAGCAGTTGGCAGCTCTGTTAGGGGTTATAAGCACAATGTTATCTACCCACAACAATTTCTAAGTAGTAAATATTATCCCCATTTTATAGATGTGGTCATTGATGCAGAGACCTTGGGACATTCCTAAGACAACCCAGCTCCATTCCGTTTTCTACAACTTATAACTTCCTTTCACTCTGCTTCCCTGTAGCAACGCATGACACAAACTCATTATTTGTGAGAGGTTATTTTTGCAAACAGTACAATTACTTGACAGATTAATTGACACTAATTAACTGAAAGAGTCAATAAATCCATAATATAAATGCCTGATACATAGTAGAGTCTCAGTAAATATCTGTTGTATATATATGAGTATATTGTTAAAACATGTTTGTTGTAATGATAATATTCAAATTGATCCATTTTGACCTTGAGCGCATCATCTATCCAGTTTTTCTAAAAGGCCAGATGTGCATAATGAAGCTAATTACCCAACAGTAGAAAATGATTTTTTTTTAAGAGGGCCTCTTGTCATTTGAGCTTCAGGCAAATGGAATTTCAAAACACAAGAGAAAAAGAGACGACGCCCTGCCCATGACAGTTATTCCCAGAGAGTTTCCAAGTATAAAATCTTGGCCACAAAATAGAGAGTACTTTCACATCCATATAGTGCAGAAAAGAGTTGCTTTGAAGACAAAGCCAGTCATTAAAATGAACAGAAGCAATTATGTGATTGATAAATCTCTTGTCTCAGCCACTCAGGAAATCAGACTTATCAAAACGACCATCGTTTTCTGTTTCTTTTTTAAGCTTCAGTGAAGCAGAATCATTTTTGAAGACTTGATGTCATGATGAACATTTTGTTCATAGCCACCTTACATAATACTGAACATAGTTGTAGATAGAGAGGACTTTTGTAATCGAATACCAAATATAGACTTCCTTGAAAGTAAAGCTTGGGGAAAATGTGGAACGCTTAGGCAGTAACACTTACCAGAATCGCACTCTTCTGGCTGGCTGGTAAAATCAGCTAACCGCTAAGAATACTAGCATCAGTTTTCAAAACATTTTATCCAGATGTATTAATGTTCCTTCCGATTGCATTGCAGGGCGTGAAAGGAAGCACATCTTGCTGAAATAGGCACTTATTTTATTTGAGCTTGGCTTTCCTCTGACCAAAATATCAGATATTAGGTTGAATGTCTGCCACTGCCCTCTTCTGGATAAAATATAATACATTTACAGAGATGATCTACCTTTTTCACCTCTGGGCTAAACAATTTCTCCTTCAACTTTGAGAAGGGAAACAAATGATAATAGAATACAGTTTGGTTTTGTTGTGAACGTAAAGGATGCACTATACTCACTGCATTCCAGCGAACGTGAATAAATATTTAAAATATATTACCTTGGTACTCAATTAGTTTTCCCTACAGTCTTGAAAACGTCACTCTAAAATTAAGATTGTATTCTGAATTCTGTATCTATTTAGGCAGATATATTTATCTTTTACAAATATTTTCAATAGTTAGAGTTGAAAGAGGTTTGACCATTCATGTTTTATGGAGGCAAAATCTTGACATCATTGTGACTTGGGTCCAAATTCTTGTTAGAGCTTCAGTTTCCTAAGCTGGAACTATAAATCAAAAAATATATTCTTTATTTGATAATTGTGAAAATTAAATGAGCTTATGCATGAAGCACTTATCTTTGTACCTGACCTATGGTATTTTCTAAATACAGTATCTGCTATGGTAAGAGTTTTATGACATTCTCTTAGTTTTTGCTTTTCTGTAAATCTTTTGATTTCTCCATTGAATCTGAATGAGACCCTAGCTGGGTAGAGTAATCTTGGTTGTAGGTTTTTCCCTTTCAACACTTTAAATATATCCTGCCACTCCCTTCTGTCCTGCAGAGTTTCTGCTGAAAAATCAGCTGACGACCTTATAGGGATTCCCTTGTATGTTATTTTTTGCTTTTCCCTTGCTGCTTTTAATATTTTTTCTTTGAATTTAATTTTTGCTAGTTTGATTAATATGTGTCTTGGCATGTTTCTCCTTGGGTTTATACTGTATGGGACTCTCTGCACTTCCTGGACTTGGGTGGCTATTTCCTTTCCCATGTTAGGGAAGTTTTCGACTACAATCTCTTCAAATATTTTCTCAGACCCTTTCTTTTTCTCTTCTTCTTCTGGGACCCCTGTAATTCAAATGTTGGTGCATTTAGTGTTGTCCCAGAGGTCTCTGAGACTGTCTTCAGTTCTTTTCATTCTTTTTTCTTTATTTTGTTCCTTGATAGTTATTTCCACTATTCTGTCTTCCAGCTCACTTATTCGTTCTTCTGCCTCTTTTATACTGCTATTGATTCCTTCTAGTGTATTTTTCATTTCAGTTATTGTGTTGTTTATCACTGTTTGTTCGTTCTTTAGTTCTTCCAGGCCCTTGTTAAACATTTCTTGTATTTTCTCGACCTGTGCCTCCATTCTGTTTCCAAGATTTTGGATCATCTTTACTATCATTACACTGAGTTCTTTTTCAGGTAATTTGCCTATTTCCTCTTCATTTATTTGGTCTTGTAGGTTTTTACCTTGCTTCTTTGTCTGTAACATATTTTTTTGTTGTCTCATTTTTTTTGATGGTTGAGGCTGTGTTCCTATCTTGCTGGTTGTTTGGCCTGAGGTGTCCAGCACTGGAGTTTGCAGGCATTTGGGTAGAGCCGGGTAATGATGCTGAGATGAGGACCTCTGGGAGAGCCTTTATTAAAACACAGCGTTTCTAACACTTGATAAAATATCAGGAGAAACTTAGTCTCTGGCTCATTTCAGGTTGACAGTTGAGTCAAGCTGTTATTATATATACAAATTATGTGTTAGCTGCATGCTCTGGAGAAATGAACCCAAACAAGAATGGAAAACAAACCCACTTACTAAAGTGTGACTTTGGGCATGTGGCCCATTCCTTCTGTGCCTTAGTACCTCTTTATGTAAAATGGGAATACTAGTTTCAAATTCATATGTTAGATGTGAATATTAGTGAGAGATCTAATACAGAGTAAGTGTTCAGTGTATGTTAATTCTCCATATTATTTTTACACACATGTGGAGAAGTAGCAAAGCCATGGGCTTTGAAATCAAACATCTGTATAAATATCATCTTCTATACTTGTTTCTGAAATTGACATTTCCATCCATAAGATGGTTGTCGTGAGTATTAAAAGAGTTGTGTGCAAAATGCTTAGTGTGTGTAGTGTCTGATGCAGAGAAGGTGTACAGCATATAAAAAAACAACTTCTAATACCATTTTTGCCTGCCACCTGCTTTGTGCCAGACCCTGTGTTCGGAGCTAAAATCTCTAATTCTCACTAGGTCCAGGCAAGGTAGTCACGAGGAAACCTTGCTCAGGTCTCACTGCTAGGAAGCCCTTAAATTGCATTAATTCTTCTCTTCTTTTCCTTCTTTGATGTTTCACCTACACTGGGCTGCATACTATTTCTGGTTGCACAGATTTTCACACTTTAGGGCCCACCAGTGTATATCATTTCCAAAAATGCACAATGATGTTTTCCAACTCCAGTCCCATCAACTTGAACCACTCCTGTGGCCTAGTTCATGAGCCACCTAATCTGATGAACTGAATTATGGCAGGGTTGTTTTTGGGTCTGTGTGCTCCTCCCCCAGAAATGACACATTTGCCTCCTAAAGACTGGCTCCTTTGGCCTCAGATCCTACAAGTCAGGCTCATAGAGGAACTTTCAGATAGCACAGAAGGTCAGCCATGGAAGTCTTTGGGGAGTGTTGTGACTCCAAATTTACCCCACATCATCAGACCAACCCCTGTCTAAGCTGCCTTGACTCACCCTGTGTAACTCTGCAGAGTTTCAAAAGCTTAACACACAGCTTCATGTATGTTAACCCATCTTCAAAGGTAGTTACAATTGCACGTGTTGAATTTCAATCAAAGTAGGTAGATTATCTGGGCCTGGAATCAGAATGGGAGGAAAGTAAAAGAACGACTTTATTATCTGATATACAGCAGTCTTCGCATATGTGAATTCTGAGATTAAAAAAAAAAAGATATATATATATATCCTTGTTTTTTGTTGTTGTTGCTGTTGATTTTTAATTTTCTTGAGAAAGTCACTTACATTCTCATGTGTAAAATGACGAGATTTGATGAAATAAGGTGTGCAGTACCACTCAATTCTAAAAGTCTATATTTAATTTGAATTGACATTAACTAGCAAATTGCATTTAAAGTTGAGATCAACCACTGCTCATGAAAATTGGGTTTAAGAAAAGCATTGTCTTTAGTTTTTAGTCAAGACTTGTCATTCAGCACAGCTCCACATTCAGAGCCCTTCTAACTATTGATTAATCTCTATATAGGTTTGCAAAATAATAACCTGTCCTTTTGCCTGCTTTAGGGACCTTAGATAATAAACACATACTAAACAACAATTTATGTTTAGCCACAATTTAATGGGTCTGGGAAAATATCAGAAGCTTGATTGTCAAGATAGCTACTAAAACAAAATTCCAGGAGTAGAAATTAAAGATACTTTCTTATCTCTTCTTTATCTTGTCTTCAGATTTTCCTTTATACATGAGGTAGAGTGATTTTCCTTTCAATATTTTCAGCTTACATCTGCATTAAGATTCAGTTGAGGAAATTCTGTTTTAGCACCTCTGACCTTCCAATACCAAAGAACAAGTAGGGTGATTGGTTTTACTGCACAGGTCTCTGGGTACCCAAGCTTTTCATCCTACCAGAGGACATTTATTCTCACCTTAATCAAAATAAATTACTAACTCCCTAGGATTATATATTGTCAGAGTGAACTCAGTTTTATTGTTCTGGATATCAAATCAGGAAATTACCCATGTTTTACATTCCTAAATAGTGTCACAGTCACTGTTTATTCCATCAGAGTTCTTCTCTTAATAATTAATCAGAAAATGGAGTGTCATCACCTTCATTTTTTCTAACAGAAACAGTAGTGTTGTTTAGAAAAATAACATAAAATTGTAAGTTGCAAAACTTAGATCAAATAATTTCTCCAGCCCTTTTCAGTTGAAGGATTATGGACAAATGAACTTTTATTTAAGGATTATTTTCGGATTAAATAAATTTGGGTTAAGTATGGTGCTTGGTACATACCGAGAGGTTGATAAATTGTTCTACCTCACCAGACCATACACCGCACACACACACACACACACATACACACACACACACACCCCGTACATATACACACACAGGGAGTGGGGGGAAAGAAAAAGAGAAAGAAAGAGAAACTTAGCCTTAATTAAAATAGAATTGAATTGGTAAAAAAATGTATACAAAGTGCATGGCAGAGTGTGCAGAGGAGAGATGGTGAGGGTTAAGGCCAATTATACTACTTTTTAACTTCTTTTGTTTAACTTTTCTTTGTTTCATATTTGGTCAATGGTATTTCCTGCGAAAATTTCAAGTACGGTAAAAGGATAAATGTTGGGAATTTGGGGGGAACTTTCCACTTAAAGAATAAAGACCAGAAACTGTGATAGTAGGAGACATTGGGAATCAATATTAATGAATGTTTTGGGGGGAGCCATTTCTGCCAGTGTAGCTCTTTGTGGTTGGGACTGTCATAATCACTCCACTTAAAAGGCAATCCATCCAGCATGTTAATGAGAAAATGCACACCTGCACGGGGTGGCTCTCCTGCAAAATGCATTTCTCTTGTGCTGATTTTGATTGTAAGTTGTCTGGGGAATACATCTTCAAAGCCCTTCCTGTTGCCTTTTTTTTTTTTTAATTTTTTTAAATTTTTTTTAGTGTGATTGCTTCAAAAACTTCCTGCTTCCTTTGACTATATATAATTCATACCATTATTATAATGATATTTACCTCTAAGTATCTGAGCCAGCCTTAATTTTATGCCTTATCTTGAAATGGTCAGCAAGTAATACAAGTCATTTTAATTACTAGTCTATAATTTTTTTCTCCCTGGATGTCTATTAGAAAATGAAAAGAAAGTATGTTATTAAAAATGCCTTGTTAGTAGGAAAGTTAAATGGAAGAAAGAAAAAAAAAGTTCATTCGTTGATTTTTTTTCAACAAACACTTACTGACAACTCACTCTTTTTTTATTGAAGTATATTTGATTTACAATGTTTCAGGTGTACAGCAAAGTGATTCAGCTATACATTTATATACATATATATATATTCTTTTTCAGATTCTTTTCCATTAAAAGTTATTACAAGATATTAAATATAGTTTCCTGAGCTATACAGTAGGTCCTTGTTGTTTATCTATTTTACATATAGTAGTGTGTATCTGTTAAACACAAATTCCCAATTTATTTCTCCCCCCGTCCCCTTTGGTAACCATAAGTTTGTTTTCTGTGTCTGTGATACTGACAACTAATCCTTGATGCTGGGATATGCCTGTGAATCAAAACAGACCAGAACACCCTATCAACATAGAGTTTATTATATTCTAGTGGAAGAAGAACGATCACAATAAATAAGAAAAATATAGAGTATATGTTAAAAGACGAGTGCAGAGGAAAGAAATGTAGCAGAGCAAGGAGTCAGGGACATAATGAGTGGGGATGTTGCAATTTGCAGTAGGGTGAGCCTCATTGGGAGAATGATATTGAGCAAACGTTTGGAGGCCATGCGAGAGTTCATCTTTTGGGCAGGAGGAAAGAGCATTCCAGGATGAGAGAACGCCCTGAGCAAAGGTTTCAAGTTGGAGCATAAGTTATACAAAAAATGAGGCCAGTTACTACAGTAGAGAGGGATGGAGAGCTAGATGAGCTCTGAGATGTAAGAGAGACTAATCTCAAGGCCGTTAGAGGAATTGGCTTTTACCTGGACTGAAATGGAAAACTAATTTTTCTATTTCACGGTTTTGAACAGAGGAATGACAATCTCCCTAACTGTTAAAAGACTTCAGGGTTGAGAATAACAGAGAACGGAGTATAGCGGAGTATAACGGAGAATAACGGAGAACAAATTGGAAATAAGAGGCATTTTCAGTAATCCAGATGAAAGATGATGGAAGCTGGGACCAGAGTGATTGCAATGGGGGTGATGTCAAGTAGCCCTGGTATATTTGAAGGTAGAGCGGACAAAGTTTGCTGATGAATTGGTGTTGCACTGAGAGTAGAAAAGCATCAAGGACGAATCTAAGTTTCTTCAACAGATGGAAGGTTAATGAAACTGGATAAAGGAACCAAGTCAAGTGATTTTATGGGAAAATGCGTTCAGTTAAATTATGACATAAGTTGCTGAAGTCTATTCTAAGAGATTAACCAGGAGTTTGAGTTTAGAGTATGTTACTTTTCATTCAAGGCACAAGAATTTATGCATCAGTATTCATGTTTAATACTGACCTCACTTAAATGTTTTCCCATCTCTCTGAGTTTGGGATTGAACAGGGTTCAAAGTCCATCATTTAAGTGGCCATTTATCCATTTTTATTGCTGTTGTTGGTTTTCTGGTTGTGACTCCTGTTCCTGAAACTAATGAGTACCAGCATTTGGGAAGGTGGATTAGAGGCGTTTGGCAAATGCCAGTTCTATTTTGTCCCTTAACACGGCTCTCTCTTCTATAATGAACACAAGCTAACAAGAGAAGACACGGCTTCAGGATTTTTTAGATAAGACTAAGGAATAGCTCTGAGGAAGACTTTCTGAATTCCAGCTGAACTGAAGCATAACTATGTAGGTTTTTCCTTTTAAGTCCATTTTATGAGGTGAAGCATTTCACAGTGATCTTTCACATTTATCTGCACTGTGATCTCTTCAGGGTGCTGTTGACACAACGTTATGGTCTTAATTTGGATTCTTCCTTTTCCATTTTGGATTCACACCATAAATTTCTCAGTGGTAATTTTAAATGTAGTCCCTGTATAGTAATAACAGAATGGGTAAATTTAATATCTTAATATGGAATTTTTGGTTTCTCTATTTGTTTTGTTTGCTTAAACAGTTATAGCTCATTTAAAAAAATAATTGTTATTTTCAGGATTACAGTTGCAATAATATACTGCTGTATACATATGATTCCATTTATAGATACTAAATCTGAAACATTATAATTTTACACTTGGAAACTCATTTTAGTTTTGCTTTTACAAGTTTTACCATTCGTGTTTGCAATTAATACATAAGTCTGTTTAACACTACCTCAGAGTTTTGGCACATTTTAGTAATCATATATTATCCTTAGACTTAGGGAGTTTGTAGTTTCACATGGAAGGCAAAGGCATGTATTCATAGTAATGTAAATAAGTTAAAAATCTATAAGATACTTATATGATTGCTATGTGTCAGTGTCACAATCACAAAAATTAGAACATGAGTATATTCAAAATAATAATTAGGTCATAATGAAGGCACAAAAGGATAAAAAGTTGCATGTGGTTAAAAATCAAGAAAGATGGTAGAAAATATTGCTGATAATATTTCAACAAATGTCAGTGAGATTCTTGGGATGAGCAGTCACACAGAGCTGAAAATGTGGAATTGAAATGAGCAACCCATCACATCCTGAGTGAAGGCAAAGTAAAATGTAAAATGTCTTGGGGATTCCTTGATATCCCCTTCAATTCTCCCTCACTGGTTGATGCCTGAACTCTGTAATCAGAGTTTTATTGCTTTACCTGAAGCCTTTGGTACATACTTAAACATGCCAGGTCTCTACTAAGAGCTTCAAAGAATCTGTGGACCTCCAAAGGTACCAAAAAGCAAGATGAAGCAATTCTCTCTTTTGCCTGGTTAAGGGTCGTGCTTTGGCTGAGTGATGGGAAAGAGAAACAACGACTTGACTTTCGCCAGATAGCATGAGGTGCCTTTTTTATCCTCATAAACATTAATTCAGCTTTTAAAATTTTTTTACAAGAGTTACCATTTTGCCTCCTGCTATTCAGTCTTCTCTATGAAATGTTTTTAATGGTCCTGGAAAATGAGGAGAAGGTTTCAGGCAGAATAAATTCATCAGAGCATCCTCACCCAAAGGAATGGGCCTTGGAGCTCGAAGGACAGTCAGGTCCTTTTTGACCTTGGTTGCCTAGTGACTTCCCCTGGGTGGTCTCCTGGTGCTCTCTGCTTTCCTAGATTTCTGCTGAGAAGCAACTTTTATTTGGTCTTCAACTTGATGGTACAATATGATATATCTAGTAAATGAACTTCTATAAACTGTGGGTAAATTAGATCATCACCTATAGGATATGATGAACTCTTCTGGAACCAAGCTCATTCCCCATTCTGCTATTTCTATACTGAGAATTAGCTCTAGAGGGAGGGAAAGAGGCCATGTAGACAAAACACCAACATTTATCCTTTTAGGTCTTAATCATTTATAACACTTTTAAAAATAGCTTAGTCTTCCCAAACATTGTAAGCATTTGGAATGTAGATCGTTGATTTTTGGAAGGAGTTGGGGTAGAGAACTGAGAGAGTGATGTTTAAATTCGCCAGTCTTGAAAGAGAAGAAAATGGCTCGTAGGGGAACCAGCAGTCAGAGGCTGACGAGGCATATTTAGAGGAACTGAGGACGGTCCCAGCAGACTTGTCTAAAAGGCTTGCCTAAGACGTCGGCAGCGCCAACACTGGGAGCCCCCCCGAGTTCTCATTCTCACCTCTGTTGGTCCTTGGTTCTTTCAGCAAAGTCTATGGACACTTCTTCAGAATGGACCCCAGTGTGACAACTTCTCACCCTCTCCAGCCCAAGCTGCCATCTCCATCCTCTCCTGGATTATTACAAGAGCTTTCTAACTGGTCTTTCTGTCACCCTTGTCCTTCCACAGTCTATTCTCTGTCCAGAAACCAGGTGGAGCCTAGTAAAACCCAGCTCACATGGCATCACACCTCAGCTCAAAACACTCCATTGTCTTCCCAAATCAGTAAGAGTAAGAGCCGAAGTCCCTACGGCCAGCTCTCCACCCCACGCACAGCTTCGCTGAGTCCGTCTCCTAGCCTCCCGCCTCTTGCTTGCTCTGTGCCAGTTATCATGACCTTCTGGTCGTTTCTCATACATGCCAGGCAAGTCACCACTTACTGATCCTGCTTTCAGACTCTTTTCCTCCCAGCTAGCTATGGATTTCTTCTAGCACATCCTTCAGGTCTCTGTTCAAAGGCCACCTCCTCAATGAAGTTTGCCCTGGCACTCTATAGCAATGTTGCCTTTCTTATCACCTCCTGATGCATTGTATATTGGCATGTTACATGTTGACTTATTAAACATATTTAGACTTATATATGTGACAAGTGTAATATAACTGTAAAAACGATCTAGATCTAGTGATAGATCATCTATTTCTCACCTGGAGAATGTAAGCTCCATGGGGATAGACTCTTTATCTGTTTTGATCACTGCTGTGATCAAATAATAATTATTTATTGTTTGAACAATAATTATTTATTGATTAGACCAACAAATAACTCTTATCTTTAATACAAGTTCCTCTAGGAAAGAAAACATGCTATTCCCCTCTTTCTGTGGCACCTTGAAAGTTCAGACTTGGTTTCATTTCATACCATAGAAAAAACAGTGAATTTTCAAAGACACTAAGTAAGTGCCGAGAAAGGAAGAATTTAACAGAAAAGAGAACATAAGACAGGAGTCAGTGGCAGAGTCCCTGTAGGTCTCTGGGGAAGGGACACTAAGGTGAGCTACCCAAGGGCTCTCCGGGTGACTGTCAGCAAAGATGTCAGGGCAGGAGAGGGGCAGGAACAACTCTGACCATTACTCAGATCCAGTGGTGTCCAGAGAACCACTGAGCCTCTCAGGTCTCCTTCCCAAATATCTCTGTAGCCTTTTCTGTTCTCTCCGTTCTCACTGTCTGCATGATCTCTTGTCTGGATTCTAACCACCAGGCTTCCTAGACTTCAATGTCGCCTCTTCTTTCTCATCCCCATGGTTGGAGAACTCTGAAAGGTGGATGTATCATGTCCTTGCTTACAACTCTGTAATAGCCCCTCCCCATTGATCTGAGAATAAAGTTTAAGCTCTTAATACATTGCATAGGTATTTGCAACTTCATGGCTCTCCATCCTTACAGCTTTTAACACTCGTTGGCTGGACCACATTCTCTCAGACCACTGGGCCTTCAGGGACACTGATCTCTCTGCAGCCTGAAATCTTTCTTTCTCTGTAAGACTGCATCCGTCTGTTCATCTCCCATATCTCAGTCTGGATGAGACACTTGTCTTGATACCTGCTTAGCTGAGCTAGATGTCTCTGTAAGGGTCCAGCAGGCTCCTGCCTTACAGTACAGATTGCACATATCACCTGGTGTTAGAGTTCCATGTTTACATACTGGTGTCTCCTCTGGACTATACATTTCTTGAAGGTGTAGAGAAATTTGCTTTGTCTACAGTTGTGTTTTCAGTGCCTGACACGATGACTGCCACATCTCAGGTATTCAAGATTTGAATGATGGTTTAGTCTCCCCAGATGTCGATATCTGGGAGTCACAGTCTAGGAGAATGTTCCCCAGGTAGGGAGTTAGGTGGAGAAGATAACACACGTTCCCCCTAACAAATGTGTGGAACTATATAGAGACTAGCCCTTTGGTAGTGGCCCTCTCTTCTCTGGGGAAACTTTGTCTTGGACCTTGTTGGGGGAGCAGAGAGACAATGCTAGAAATAACCACCCTGCCTTTGGGAATGATTCCCACCAGGGTCTTTCTTCGGCTCCAGGAAATCCTCCATGCCCTTCAGATCAAGGACTCAGTAGAGATGGTGTATCACTCATGCTCTGAACAGGGAACAGAAACCTACTCAGCTGGGACTTTAAAGCTCAGTGATGAAGATCCTGTCTGCAGGGATGTGGGCAGTATTGAGGAAACACCCTGAAAGCAGCCAAGCGAAGACCCTTTATGCCATAGGCCTGAGCACTGGCATTCCCAGAGGCTGGAGAGAGCTGGAGCTGTGCGGAGGGTCGACCCTGTAGAAACAGGAGCCTTGGAGGAAAGCACCACTGCCGAATCCACAGCCAGGAGAGAGCAGCGGAAGAGTTACGCCAGTCTCTCCCTTCTACTGTCTGGTCTCCTTCAACTGTCTACCGTTGGCCAAACCCAACTAGCAGTCAGAGGGCAAGGAATCCCGGGTGCTGCAACCCATGGGGCTCTCTCCACAGCCCACGTGGGCATAGAACAGAGCAGAAAGAGTAGAGACGGATGAGTGTGGGCAGACGGAGAGCCAGCACAGTCAACTTGGCTGTTCATTCTCGGCTCCGTGCTCCGCAGCCCAGAGGGAAGATTCTCTGGCGTGATCAGGCATGCCACATTCTGACTTGTCTGGCAGAACAGCTTGAGCATCATTTTCTGAGGGTCTAGTTCCCAGAGGCCTTTGCCTCTGCCCCTTGTCCTCGGTACCCTCCCGCACCGCCATCCCTGTTAAGAGCCATGACTGAAGCACAGCCCCAATTTTTCCCACGTGTCATGGTCCAGCTCTACTTGCAAAGTGCAGCTGATGCATGTGAAGGGAGCCTGGTCCTGTGCCCTGCTGACCAGGGGTCATGCTCTGAGAGGCTGGGTCTTCAGCCCACCCTCTAGACCGCTCAGTACTTTTGCAGGGGCTGGAGATGAGCAAGGAGTTGATATGGTCTCAGATCCATTCCTTACCGCTGCTTCCTACAACACCAAGAGCTCCATCTACAGGGAAGCCGAGTATACCCGGTGGAAATCAGACCTGAGCTTTTTTCTGGAGTTCTAAGAACCAGTGATTTTTTTTTTTTTTCGTTGAAGTATAGTTGATTTATAATATTGTGTTAGTTTCAGGTGTACTGCAAAGTGATTCGGTTATACATACATACATATACATGTATATATCTATATTCTTTTTAAAAATTCTTCTCCGTTATAGTTTATTATAAGATATTAAGTATAGTTCCTTATGCTATACAGTAAATCCTTGTTCTTTATCTGTTTTATATATAGTAGCGTGTATCTGTTAATCCCATACTCCTAATTTATCCCCCCCTTCCCCTTTGGTAACCACAACTTTGTTTTCTATGTGTGTGAGTCTGTTTCTCTTTTGTAAATAAGTACATTTGTACTATTGGATTTTGGTCACCATCAAGACCCTCTGCAAGTCTTGGAGATGCCACCTTGACGGGGCTGGCAGGATGCAATTTGCAAATACTTACACTAAAAATTATTCATTGTTTATCTAAACTCCACATTTTACTGGGTGTCCTGTATTTTATCTGGCCACCCTACTTGGGTGGACTCATCACACACCGTGAGTACACTTAGGCCTTCCAGCCAAGAGAGAGGCAAAAAATGAAGTGGTACCAGGCGCCTTGCATAACACTTTGTAGTGCTTCCAAGTTTCTATCATCACATGACAGGCTACACAGCCAGCAGGGGTGGAGCTGCACAGGAGGACCTCAGTCTTCCTCCTTCCCCACCACTGAAACTTACAGAACTTCCTAATATGTGACTTGCGGGAAGAAGGTTGTAATTGTCAGATTTGTGGCTGTATTGTCAAAACTGCATGGAATCAGCTGCATACATTTTGAAACATAAGTTACAATTATGTATGTTCTCTAATAGGGTGAAAAATTGCAATTTGCTTTCAAGGGATACAATAAAACCATTGAAAAACTGTAAGTGCTACCACGTCTAATAAATTGGTGGCCACCCCCTAAGGTAATTTTAGTCATGCAGCATTCACGTGCCACATTCATCAGACCCCAGCAGACACTCCCCGCCACCTGCCCCAGAAAGCTAAGTATCAAGGAGCAGGGAAGTTGTTTGTACCTGGAAATTTATCCAACCTAGGACTTGGCAGCCTCTAAACTGCCACTGTTAGAGGATGTGCATTGAGATGCTTCTATGTGACACAAACATGCACTGGCACATACACACACGCAGCACATAACATGGCCATGCAAACACACACACATACACGCACACACGCACACACACGCACACGAGCCTGAGGCTCTCCGAGGCTGGCTTGGGCACCTGTGGGCAGGGCTGTGACAGTTCCATGAAGCTTCCTCAGAGGGGCCCTCTACCCTATTCAGAGCATCACATATGGTTTGGACTTCGGGGCCCCTCTTGCAGAGAGTGTGACCCACATCTTCTCTGTGAAGTTTCCCCAGTGGCTGATGAAAAGGAAAGAAACCCCTTTTCAGGGACTCGGATAGTGAGTACAAGTAGCTACCTGAAAACTTACATTCTACTCAAAAAATATGCATGGATTATACTTTATAATATATCCATTTCCATATGACTCTAAAATATCTTAAAATAATTTATATCTCAGGAAAGTCACACGCTGGAAAGTGGCCCCAAAGTTTATCTTCTGGCTTCCCATGTGGCTTCCACTGTCTATTTACTTTCTAAGCCCTGATCTGGACCAACACACCTGGACCAAGAACAGAGCAGATGCCTAAGGAGCTCCCGCCCCATCTCCTGGCAGTTCACCAAGGCAAAGGCAGCATATTACATCTGCCAAGGATGTTCTCACCTCTCTGCAGTATCTCAAGCTGTATGATTCATCTCTTTTCAGATACCTTGAAAGTGTTTTTTCTTGGCCATTTTTTTGGACCCTGGAAGTTCTGTTAGTAAGCATCATCCATGGCCAAAGACAAATTTTAAAATGTGCAAAACTGCTTAAAATGACCGTTCCTGCAGTCCATTAGTTTTTTCCTAAATCAGCTCATTCTAAACAGTAGACTTTCTCATGGTCTTGATTTTATTGTCAATAGAATAATTTTGATGGAAGTAAATATTACAAATACACAGAGCTGGATTCATCCATTTTGTTGCACGTATCCATGGTTTGTGCTCTCTCTCTTACTGCTGCGTGGTTTTCAATGGTATGAACATATCATCATATTGATTTTTTAAATTTGGATTAATTATGTCATAACTGAGACTGCTGATTTAGTGATATTTAATTTAGAGACACAGAAGAATGAGCTTTATAACCTAGAACTTGGTGTTAAATATCAGTGCTACCCATATTAGGCATTCAGTGAATATTTGTAAAGTGAGTGAGTGAGTGAATGAATGAATGAATGAAAAGATCTACCCTACAAAAGAAAAATAGCCTATAATTATGGAAGTTGGGTGTCCTCATCGTAGAATATTTAAGAATACACAAAAAATGTAAATAAAAACTTCCTAGTAAATCATGACTGAGAGAAAACCATGATGGAGATTTTGAAGTATTTACTTGTATAATTAAAATCATACACTTTTTTCCACTTAACATTTTATTGTGAAGATTTTCCCATTATTCAACTAATTTTGAGAACACTTTGATGGTTGTATACTATTACAACACACGGACTACCAAAAAGAACTTAATTATTATCTTAATAAGTGATTTTTAGTTCTGTAAACCATGTATAAGACCACAATGAACATGCTGTTAGATATAGATATAGATCTGATTATATCCTTAGTAAGAGTTCCTTGATGTGGAATTGTTAAACCAAAGCTATGAAAAAAAAACCTCTGAGACTCTCAATGCCTAATTGCTTTCATAAAAATAACAAGTTGCTCTTATCAGTAGGCACTGATCAAACTCCCTGCATATGTACCAGAATAAGATATTAAAATTAAAAAAACTTCTGCCAATTTTCTAGGCCAAAAAATTAAAAATAGAAAGAGGCTGGTATTGATGTTTAATTTGAGGTTTGAATTGGTGAATATCTGAGTTCATGTTTATGAACATTCTTTGCATGTTTTTTCTATAGTGATATGTATCTTATTGATCTTTACTTTTACCTAACAATGGTAGCAAAATTTTCGTATTTGTAGTTTCATCTATTGATATTTTCACTCTCCATCCTTTTCCTCTGGTTTACACTTAGAATGTGTAATCTAGTTCCACATATATTTACTGATATACCTTTTCTTATTTCTTATTTACATCAGTTTATTTTAACATTTACCTTTTTAACAACTTAGAATTTATTTTTGCAAAAGGCTTGAGGAAAGACCTCATCTTAACTTTCGTGTTCTTTCAGAAAATGATCTTGAACAAAATGTGTTTCACCCGTTGACTGGTAATTAGGGTTTGGGTTATTCAGAATGTATGAACAATTATGCCATTAATTCAAAAAAGCCTGTTCTGAGAAAATGATGTATCTGCATGCCAAACGACCACATTACAACTTTATTTCTTTTATTATATTTTATAATGAATTGTTATAAATAGATTATTGAAAGATAATTTCTCATTTTAATATGATCCACATTCATTGCCCACATTTTAGAACAATACTTTATTAATCTGCTTTATGTGAAAACCACATATGTAGAAAATTTTGAATACAGAAATATAATATAGAAAATAATCCAGAATTTTATAAAATAGATACTTTGCTATATTTTCTTAGCTTTTTAAAAATTTTAACTTTATTGGTGTATAGTTGATTTACAATTTTGTGTTAGTTTCAGGTGTACAGCAAAGTGATTCAGTTATACGTATGCATATATTCATTCTCTTTTCCATTCTTTTCTCATATAGGTTATCCCAGAATATTGAGTAGAGTTCCCTGTGCTGTACAGTAGGTCCTTGTTGGTTATCATAGTTTAAGTTCAACAGTTAATGTGAATTTTTAAACATAGTTAATGCAGGTATAATCAGGCCTTTGATATAGAATATTGTGCAACCAGCGATATCTTCCATTTGGTAGTTATTGCTTCTTCCCAATTAGCATGAAAGACTTAGCCAATTAATGTAAAATTTAAGGAGTCAGTTAAACACTGATTTTAAATGTACTGCAGAAATATCTTGCAATGAAACTGGCAATAGTGTTTCTCTATGCAACTTGGAAAAAGGGGAAATGTGTTTTGTTGGGTGAATTTTGGTTTCTTGACGCAGCGTTTCAGTCATGTATACACGTTAAGCTCTCTTAGCTAGTACTGGAATAGAACAAAACCTGTGGTTATTTTAACCATCATCAAAAGCAGTGCTAAATTCCTCAGGAACTATATGGTAAAACATGTGGCGTGATGCATGCCCAGTGGTGGAATAGAGAGGAGTGTGGGTAGAGCACAGGGGCAAACTCAGGAAACCCTGCAAGGCCAAGATTGCTCATGGCCTCAAAATCCACCTGATATCCAAGGGGCAGCTGTTTTGGGATGGGAAGCCACGAAGGGAAAACTCTAATGTGTTTTCACAGTAGAGGTGGAACACTGCTGCCCCTCCGGCTGGATGGAGGCAGTGGATGTATTTCAGCATTTGCATTTCAATGGTGGGGTGTAAAATTTCACGTTTGCCACAGATACTGCTACTTCTGTGACTTTGCATCAGCCAGTTTGCACATTTATATTACTGGTTTTCCTCTGGTAAGACATTTGCTTTTTGAGACCTCAATTTACAACTTTACTTCCCTATTCCCCAAGTTCTTTGTTACTATTCTGTCATCTGAGGTTTCAGGTGGTTTTTTTCCCAGAAGTGTAAATGAGTGATATGCTGTTCCGTTTTTGTTTATCCAAAAATGTCTTTCTAGTTTCCTCACGCAGTAAAGCAACTCGGCTGTGAGTAAAATTAACAGGTCGTAAGAGCTTTGCTGCCAAGCTCTGTACAATATCCCTCCATTGTGCTATATTCGTTGACAATGCTGGCAGGATTTGGGGAGGGGGCTATTGTTAATTTTGTTTAAAACTTGTGGAGTCCTGTATACAAATGGCTTTAAAACATTTACAATTGTAAATTTAAATTTTACAAATGTAAATTTACAATTTTTTATACAATTTTAAAGGTTACACTCCATTTACAGTTATTACAAAATATTGACTATATTCCCCGTGTTGTACAATACATCCTTGTAGCCTGTCCTACACCCAGTAGTTTATACCTCCCACTCTCCACCCCTGTATTGCCTCTCTCCCCTCTCCCCGCTGGTAGCCACTGGTTTGTTCTCTTTATCTGTGAGTCTGCTTCTTTTCTTTCCTATATTCACTAGTTCGTTTTATTTTTTTAGATTCCACATATATATGATAGTATACAGTATTTGTCTTTCTCTGTCTGACTTATTTTACTTAGCTTAATGCTGTCCAAGTCCATCCATGTTGCTGCAAATGGCAAAATGTTCTATTTTATGGTTGAGTAGCATGCCATTGTGTGTGTGTATACATATGTAATATATATGTCACATCTTCTTTACCCATTCAGCTGTTGATGAACACTTGGTAGTTCTACCATATGACCCAGCAATTCCACTCCTGGATATATATCTGAAAAAAATAGAACTACAGATTACTTTTATTAGTTAGGAAACGTTTCCTTCTTCAGGCTTTTTAAAAGTACTGCTTCTGTTCTTGATGATTCCTCCGTAATCCTTTAATTCTGAGAATGATATTTTGCTCTCCCTCCTTTGTTTTTGTAGGCTCTTCTATTTTATTGTCTACAAATTGATTTTTATTTTCTTATAACTTCTAGGAAAGCTTCTGCAGGTCATCCTTACATCAGTGATTCAATTTGCCCCCAAAGTTAATGCTTCTCTTTGCTGCCTTCAGTAAGGATAGCAATTCTATGTCCTAAAATTCAACCTTCTCGCCACCATCCGGTTATAATACCTTTATTCTCCACCTTTCCTGCTTTATGGTTTTCTGTTCTTCTTCCACAAAGATTATACTTATTTGCATCCTATCACGGAAATGAGCTTTGCCCCTCAGTTTTCATGATTTTCTCTTACTTTGCAGTAGTTTGCATGGAGACGGTGATATTTGTATCTCCCATTTCTGTTTTGTGTGTTTGGGGGTGGTCTTAGCCCAATTTACGTTTTTCCAGTACTGAGTCCATTTATAAGCATTCAGTGCCCACACCTACCACAGCAGATTTTCACCTATTAGTATTTTTCAGGACTGAAATTGGACTTCCTCCTATCCCTATCACCCAGATCTCTTGCATTCAAGTTTCACTTCAATGACAATAAATGGAAACTATTGCCACTATATTATTACCCAGTAGGTATCTTCTAAGGAGGGATGAAGAGTAGGGAAAGATTGGATGTATCTGCACCTAGTTATCTACTATTGGGGTACAAAGACGGGAGACAGAAAGGGGGAAAATAAATTGATCTCTTTCTGTTACATCTGAGAAAATTGCTTGTACACATCTACACAAGAAAGACAGTGATGAAGCTCAGCTTACTCCTGCATTTGAGGGGGATGGTTTTATTGTTACTGAGTCTTGACATGATGGTAATAAAATATTATCAAGAAGAGGAAGGAAAAGTACAACAAATAGTAACCAGAGGGAGACCAGTAGAAAGTTAAAATAAGGCAAGTAATATATCAGATAGATTACTGTAATTAACTTAAAAACTGAATACCCACCAAAGACAGCTGGAGTGTCAGATCATCAACCCCAGACCTCTCTGAAAGACATTTTACTATGATTTCTATGGATAAAGGAAAATTTGCTTTGGTAGTTTTCTCTTTGCTTATCTACAAAGACACTATTTTTAAACTTTCCCTACAACCTTGATCCAGCGCTCTATCCCCTGTTGTTTTGCCACCTACTGTCTACACAGGAGAGCTTCCAAGGGCAGGAAATAACTCTTGGGTTTGATTTCTTTTTCTCCTCCTGTGATGTTTACCTATGATTTAGAGAGGAACTAGGCTAGCAGATTTGGTGGTGTAAGCTCTTAAAGTTGTAAGTTACTTGATCACACTTGCTTTTTCCTCAGGCTTGCTTAGAAAAGTTTTATTGATCATCATCTTTTCTTCTGCCCAATAATGTTGCAGTCCTTAGAGAACCAGTTACCAACTGCAGTAAACATATGTATGTGGCTTGACTTCATGGCATTATGCGTGAAGACAGGAGGTGAAAATAGGTCTTTATATGGTAGTCCACAGAGGAAAAATTAAATCTTGTTTAAAAAAACATGTCTCATAGGCCATGAAAACTCATTGGTACAGTTCAATTTCTTTGTCAAAATACTGATCTTAAAGTGTAAAATGGAAACATTTTCTATGTAATAGCTCAAATGTAGGGATTGGGGTTTGAGAGAATAGGGTCTCAAGACAGTTTTTCAGCGGGCAGTGAAAGCATGTCATTGCATCACATTCATCACCATCAGCAATGCTTCTAAATCATTTGCATGATATGAAATAACCAAAAATGGTAGTTCTCTGGGAGGCGAATTCTTGTTCTGATTTATCAGTATCCAGCTGGGTGGGCATATGCAAGTTACTTCATTATCTTTCACTGCAACTTAGAATCGTGTTTATAAAATGAGAGAATTGAACCAGATGATTTCAAATGACCTTTTCAGCGTGAAAATGTGATGATCCCATGACTTGAAATAACTCCAAGCTTCACATACATATTGCTTACTTTGTGGGAACTTCTGTTGGAGACCTCAGGAAACATGGGACTTCAACATAGACCAAGGTTTGCTCTGGAGGCATAGTTTCAATGGGTGAAGTGGGGGACAAGAGCTTTTGCTGGGAAACAGTAGGAGATATGGTGAGTGGATAAGTTAATGTCAGACGGTCGAGAGCTTTGAGTATATATATATATATTTTTTCTGCAAGCCATGGGGGACCCATGCAAGCTTTAAGATATGTATTTCATGACGCAGGCATGAGCCTAGGGATGGTGTGGGTGGGGAGGAGTAAAATCTGAGCAGAGGCCTGGAGGTTCCTGCAATAGTCTGGGTACGAAGTGATAAACATTTGGGCTAAGAGGCGACAGGTATTCTGCAGATTCAAGAGAGATTTTATTGGAAGAGTAACTAGGATTCTATAATAATTAGGCCATAATTAGAGAAAGACACTTGGGACTTAGGACTCATAAGAATAAAGGGAGAAATGTGTGTGGAAGAGGAATATTTCCTTCTTGAAACTAGAAACACTGAATGTGTCATCTGGAAAGTCCGAAGCAAATTGGAGGGGATAAGCATTGCGCTATTTATTTGGCTCCATAAGCGTTTTTGATGGGAGTTTGTAAACATGAACTTCAAAGAGTGAAATATATTTGATGGTAAAAAACTCAGGCCTGTCAGTGTCTTTTCTGCTCACTGGCTTTGGTAAAATAGCGCTGTTACTGAGAAGGTAATCTCACTGGTTCTTCTATTCTGGATGCCTGATTGGTTTTCAGTTGAAAATTAAGAACTTGATGCAAATTAGATGTCAGAAAAAGTAATAACTTTTAAAGATGTTCTCAAATCATATGCTACAGTAACAATGATAATTTTGGGCAAATGGTAAGGTACTTATTACACATTGAACTAAGCTTAATTTTTTAAAAACAGAAATTACTATTATGAATTAGTTTCCCATTTAAAATTCTGGGCATTCTACCACGATAATTAGTATGGATTTATAATACATTAATGATCCCCTGCTTAAAATCAGGGTGTATTTTAAGCCAAATGTTATTATTAGTGTATTACTTACGTGTACTCTTGTGCACTGACATTCGTGACTAGTTACGTCTGAAATATGCTTAAATAGAGCCAAGGGCTACATTCCTCTACTCAAAATCTATATCATGAAAATGACTTTTAGTATGTTGAAAGCAGAATTGCCTGAATACTCTTTTATTAGGTTAGATAACCATAGATTATGGCTGAAAAATGATCGATAGTCATTAAGTTACTTGATGATTTGGTAAATCCCTGGTCAAATAACAGTGGCCTTTTTATTGTATGTATTTAATTTTTTGCAAGCGTGTGTTATTTATTGCTCTTTCATGTATTTTAAAATAAGCAGTGTTATCTTTCTGATACTTCTGGAATACGTTTTCAAAATGGTAGAGACGCTAATTTGGGAGAAGTGTTTTGAAGGGGTGTTTTAAACTATATTGTTATGTATCCGGAAACTCCTGAGCTTTGCTGTTGATTGAAGTTAAATTTTGAGCGAAGGAGCCAGGGTACCGGGCTCCATTTGACCTTGATTCCTAGCGACAGAACGTAGACCTCTTATCAGATCACATATGAATGATTTACCTTGAGCCACAAGTTAGACATTATAAACTTCTTCAGTGATTATATATATCCCTAAAGAAAGGGGTATGTCTGTGCTGGAAACTTCTACAAGTCCAATCTCCTTTCTCCTTCATATGATGTCCATCCATCCAGACCTAATAGATCTGGAATCCGAGCTGAAACTGATTAATTATTTCAATAATAATGATATTTAGTTAAACAGTGTATAAACTTCTGGAATTGTTTCTCATGAAAACATTTTAGTTTTGAAAAGAGAGTGATATTATAATATCACTTATCTGATATATATGATAGAAATTAGCATTCAGTTTTCTTTTTATGTTCTATAGCTTGTTAAAAGAAATAATTATACATATTTGAATTGTGTGCTATATAAATGCCCTGATTTTTAAGGCTACCTTTTATTTTAATTTTGTTTTTTCCCATAAATGTAACATATATTTAGATTAAGTTTTACATATACTGTTTTGGTTTTTGAAATTCACATAATAGAGGCAGTAGATTTTTCTTCTTCTGAGCTGTTTAAAACTGATTTGAAGAGGGTCCTCAATTTGTATTAAACGTGATGCAAGAAAATGCAACATAAATGAACATTTTCTGACATCAAAATTCAGGTGTTCATTTGTCATGTTCTTGGACTTAACCAAAGCAATACATCTCCTTTGAAATTTTAAGAAACACATAAACCACTTCTAAGTCCATGCATGAAACATATTGTCTTCAGATCTCTGAAAGGAAGGGTGGAAGCCAGTATCTCTCTAGGCCACTATCAGCAGAGGCTTACTTTGCACTTTGTGTCTCAAAAGCACAAACAATAATTTTTTCAACTATGTTGGTGATCAGCTCAGTATACCTTTAAGTAGGAACTCATCTGAAGCCGATCGTCTCTGTCTTTAGGTGTCTCAAATTAAAGATGCTTTATTTGCATGACTTCAGTTTTCATTCTGACCTCTGATAAGATGTGATTTTTCATGAGCAAATCATGTCCTAGTTTTACACTTGGTGGTACCTTAGTAATTTTTTGAGGCCCATCTCAAATGTCATTTCTCCCCTAAAACCATCATTCACTCAAATACTATGATTCTTCAACATCCTTCTGCTAATCTGGGCAGCTGGGTAAATTAAATGCCTTTGATGAAATAGTTAACTCTAGAAAAGAGGAATGACTTGTTGAAGAATGATTTCCATTTTGAACATACATTATTTGTTTAAGCTTCGTCCACATCAACAAGTGAAGATGTTTAATAAGTAGTTAAATATATTTGGGTGTGTTGTCAGTACACAGATGACATTTGAAGCTATGGATTTGAAAAAGGCCTTCTAGCCCATATAGTGAGATAGTAGGACACCAAGGAAGGACCCGTAGGCTATACTACATTTAAAGTGTTGTTGGAGATAATAAAAGGCCAAATTGAAATATTTGTACTAATAAAAATAAGATAAAAATCTGATTATACTGATAGTATATGCTCCTTTTAGAAAATATGAAAAGTACAGAAAAGCATAAAGAATAAAATTAAAATCACCAATAGCTTCGTGAACTAGAGATGATCACCATTAATTTTATTTGCTTTGATTTTTAAAATTTTACTTGAAAAAGAAACTTGTAATTACAGCAACTATAGTTTTCTAACCTTTTTCTTTTTCCTTAAATGATAAAGTCTAAAAATTATTGAAAAACATTATTTCTAGTGGCTGTGTCTTCCTTTTGGAATCAGGACTTTTTGCTGATGTTTCTTGCTCATTTCTTTTTTCTTATTAATTTAAAGTGATAAAAACTTTTTGTAAGGAATAGATAATCTCTATCAAAATATTGTGAGGCCTTAATTTTGTAACACTGCTTAGAATGTTTGTCAGGATTTATTTCTCTGTATTTAACTGATTTCGTGCTCCCTACTAGTCCTTGATAACTTGATTTCTTCATTCTTCTTTTGCTATCTTGCTTCATTTTCTATTATAATGGCATAGATCATCAATATCTGGACGAGTCAGATGTTAAGTTAACAAATTAATAAAGAGATATCAGGTTGCCAAGGACATTGTGAGGAAAACAAGACAACCGATGTGATAAGGAATCTGGGAAATTCCCTTAGGTTGTTGGTCCAGCAGGCCAAGCTGCAACCTGGGGTCCGAATATCAAATGAGTCTGGCCTCAGGAATCTCTGTACCTCCTATAGAGAGAACGGGGGTGCATGTGCTCCCAGGGGAAGCAGCTAGGAGTGAGGCAGGAACCTAGGAACCTAGGGGCCAGACACTGAGCCCCATAAGCAGGCCCACCCCCTCCAGCTGTGGGACCCAGGCAGGAGGGAAAATGGAGACCCATATGCCATAGGTCTAAAGAGCTAACCTTATAGATCAGAATCACTGGACTGCGTTGATTGGACTGGACTACATTCTCTCTCTTCTGCCTTGACAAATATGCCTTCACAAAGGCAAGATTTTAAAATACCCATCAAACGATAAGATTTGTATGACTAAATGTTAGCAAATGATTCAAGATGACTGATTTTCTTTATTACTGCTTATTTTTTGATGTTCTGTAAATGGGTCAGTGATCGTGTATGCATAAGGTAAGAAAAACACTCATAATTTGTAGAAACAATTATATCATTGCTCCTTAGATTTTATTTTTCTTGCTTTCATTTTAGCAAAATCACTAATTAAGCTTAAATAAATAACAATCCATAACATATTTTATTGGCTGCAATGATCTAAAGGATTAAAAAATAAAATGTAACTGTGTTCGAAGTGTACAAAATTTAAATGCGTCACCAAAAATGCAAGTCAAGGCAAATCAGAAAAGTTGAAAAATGTTTAAATATATTTTCAAAAATCGTTGTTTTTCTAAAATATTCAAAAAAAAATTAAAAACATAAAAAAATAAGATATTCAAAATTATGTATTATACTAAAAGGGAAATACTAATTATAAAACATGTATGTCAAAATTATTTATTTTAAAAATTTAATTATATTTTATATAAATATAAAATTATGTTCATTTTAGTTTTTATATGTCTATATTATATTTTATAAATGTCATTCATTGCTGGTATTCAGTGCTGAATACTTGTGAGGGTAGAGTTAGGATCACGCTTCATGCATTTTATATCTAGACCAACTTATATTTCAATTTAAGACAAAAATGAATGTTTTAATATTACAGGATGTTTCTTGACTGCCATGCACCACTGTTGAATACAATGTGATAAATTGTGAGTACCTTTGGAACCACAAATAAGAACATGAAGAAAAGTAAGAAAATGGACACTTAGCATTTTGGGGAAATAATATTTTATTACATAGGTGTCTACCACATCCGTATTGTCTCAGAGGAAGGATTTGACGGGATAATTACTATACCTAATTATATCTAAAGCACTCAGATCCTCCCTGGCTCCCAAAGAAATGTCAATTTTTGATGCTGGTGACACAACCTATGGACCTTTTTATCACTTGGACAAAAAGTAGCCTTTGTTTTGAGAACAAAGGTCAACAGACGTTGAGAAGTGTTTCTTTGGGCCTGAGTGTGGGTGGTCACAAGAGTAGATGCTCAGGGTTACAGGCTGTGTGAGGGGCTGGCAAATTTTTCTGTAAAGTGCCAAATATTTTTGGCTTTCCGAGCCATACAATTTGTAACAGGTAGTCAGCAAGAGGAGCTTTAGGCAACTGGTAAATGAACGGACGTGGCTGTGTTCCAATAAAGCTTTATTGACAAAGTCAGGCAGGCTGGATCTGGCCATTGAACTGTGGTCTGCTGCCCACCCCCTGCCCCCCACGAAGTGCCATCACTGAACTCCAGATCCAAGTGACAGAGGCACCCGTGTGTTCATTAATAAATGAATCATGGGTGTGTTTTTGATCTGCTGAATGGTGGGGCCCAAGGCAGAGGCCCACTTCCTAGTTCTAAGGGAAGCTCTTGAGTAGGACAGGGTAAGGAGTTTAGACTTTATTCTCGGTGGAATAAAGAGGAAATTGCACATGTTCCACGGGAATACGTTATAATCTTAGTTATGTTTCAAAAAGATCCCCTTAACTGCTGTTTGGAGAATGAATGAAGTACTGTGAAAACACAGAAAGAAAAAAGAGATTAGTCCTTCCTGGGGAAATCAATAAATGCTTTACAGAGCAGATGACATTTGATCTGGGTCGCAAAGGGTATCTTGGATTTTGCCAGACATTGAGGCAGGGAGAGGCAAGTCAGGCAGAGGGAAAAACGTGTGCGAAAGCAGAGACTCAAAAAGGACTCAGCATATATTGGAGATGATGCAAAAAATCCAAGTGATTAGAAAAACACATGTGTGAGACAGGAGATAGGCTGAAAAACTAGGTTGGATCCTTGTGTGCTGCAAATGGGGCATTGAACTATGAGAAACAAATGTGGAACTGGCCAAGTCTTAAGTGGGTAAGGTCAGATTTTATTTTTAGGTAGAAAATTGGGACTGTAGTGTGGATATTGGACTGGAGTAGAGGGAAACTGTCACCTGCTTGTGCAGTAATCCAAGTAGAAGGTGAAGAGAACCAAAAATGAAGGCTGGACCGTGGGGACAGACAGGGAAGCTAGTTTCAGAAGATACTTTGGAAGTAACACTGATGGGATTTGGTGATTGGTTTTATGGTGGGGATAAGTTGAAAGGAGGGATGACTCTGATAATGACCTAGGGAATGTAGAAGGAGGGACCTTGATAACTTGTGGTGAGAGGAGGAGTGGAAAAGGAGGGGAGAAACAGAGTGACACAGAAGTTGAACCGGGTTGGGACATTCAGGTGCAGAGTCTAGCAGGATGCTGAAGGTGAGGGATGTAGAAGTATTTGGGAATCAGTAGAGAGCAGGAGATTAATGAAACGGACACTTTCTAATCCTGAAAGTAATTCTGCAGCTCAGTATGCTTTGTCCATTATTTTACAGGGGAGATGGCCAAGCAGAGGTGTATGAACCTCTCCCTCACATTACAAAATGGCTTGTGTTTAGTTACATATAAATGTATAGTCTCTAATTGATGTCCATTATAAAAGGGGTGCTAAATCAAAACTACAATGAGATATCATCTCACACCAGTCAGAACGGCCATCATCAAAAAAATCTAGAAACAATAAATGCTGGAGAGGGTGTGGAGAAAAGGGAACACTCTTGCACTGCTGGTGGGAATGTAAATTGGTTCAGCCACTATGGAGAACAGTATGGAGGTTCCTTAAAAAACTACAAATAGAACTACCATATGACCCAGCAATCCCACTACTGGGCATATACCCTGACAAAACCATAATTCAAAAAGAGTCATGTACCAAAATGTTCATTGCAGCTCTATTTACAATAGCCCGGAGATGGAAACAACCTAAGTGCCCATCATCGGATGAATGGATAAAGAAGATGTGGCACATATATACAATGGAATATTACTCAGCCATAAAAAGAAACGAAATTGAGCTATTTGTAATGAGGTGGATAGACCTAGAGTCTGTCATACAGGGTGAAGTAAGTCAGAAAGAGAAAGACAAATATCGTATGCTAACACATATATATGGAATTTAAGGGAAAAAAATGTCATGAAGAACCTAGGGGTAAGACAGGAATAAAGACACAGACATACTGGAGAACGGACTTGAGGCTATGGGGAGGGGGAAGGGTGAGCTGTGACAGGGCGAGAGAGAGTCATGGACATATACACACTAACAAACGTAGTAAGGTAGATAGCTAATGGGAAGCAGCCGCATGGCACAGGGATATTGGCTCGGTGCTTTGTGACAGCCTGGAGGGGTGGGATAGGGAGGGTGGGAGGGAAGGAGACGCAAGAGGGAAGAGATATGGGAACATATGTATAACTGATTCACTTTGTTATAAAGCAGAAACTAACACACCATTGTAAAGCAATTATACCCCAATAAAGATGTTAAAAAAATAATAATAAATAAAAGGGGTGCTAAAACACCAGGAAAGAAAATCTCTAAATACACTAATATTTTAATTTATTTTTGTAAGGAAATTATCAGTATGGTATCTCCTACCAGAAAAGTATGGTCAAAAGTTTCAGCCTTTTAATATCATGGTTAACTTCTATTTCTCAAAATGTAATCTTACTCCTTAAGCTTCATTTTAAAAAAAGAACTCAGTAGTGTCTTGCATAAGTGACAACAGATTGGTTTTTCCTTCTTTACATTTAGTCTATTCTGTCTTGCCTTGTTCCTAAGGATGGTGTGAAAACCATGAGGAAATGTCCATAACTGTGGAGACATACATATCAGCCATTAGATAAATGTTGCCCACATGCCTGCTGTCTAAAGGAATTTGAGCACTGACAGCTTCATTCATTCACATAAAACTTGTTGAGTGAGTTCTATCTGCCACTACTGTGTTAAGTGTTGAGCCTCTATTCTCATGCAACTGGCAATCTAGTAAAAACAAAGGAGATGACATATAAAGAAAGTAGAACCGAAATTCTATTTACTTTTATATGTAATGATATAATCACTGAATAAAGTCATGGTAGGGGAGAATCTGTAAAGTGGCATAAGTAAGATCAGGATTCCCAAGTATAATTTTTTTTTTATTTTAACATCTTTATTGGAGTATAATTGCTTTACAATGGTATGTTAGTTTCAGCTTCACAACAAAATGAATCAGTTATATATATACATATGTTCCCGTATCTCTTCCCGCTTGCGGCTCCCTCCCTCCCACCCTCCCTATCCCACCCCTCCAGGCGGTCACAAAGCACTGAGCTGATCTCCCTGTGCTATGCGGCGGCTTCCCACTAGCTATCTACCTTACGTTTGGTAGTATATATATGTCCATGCCTCTCTCTCGCTTTGTCACAGTCTACCCTTCCCCCTCCCCATAGCCTCAAGTCCATTCTGTAGTAAGTCTGTGTCTTTATTCCTGTTTCACCCCTAGGTTCTTCATGACATTTTTTCCCCTTAAATTCCATATATATGTGTTAGCATACGGTATTTGTCTCTCTCTTTCTGACTTACTTCACTCTGTATGACAGACTCTAGGTCTATCCACCTCATTACAAATAGCTCAATTTCGTTTCTTTTTATGGCTGAGTAATATTCCATTGTATATATGTGCCACATCTTCTTTATCCATTCATCCGATGATGGGCACTCAGGTTGTTTCCATCTCCGGGCTATTGTAAATAGAGCTGCAATGAACATTTTGGTACATGACTCTTTTTGAATTATGGTTTTGTCAGGGTATATGCCCAGTAGTGGGATTGCTGGGTCATATGGTAGTTCTATTTGTAGTTCTTTAAGGAACCTCCATACTGTTCTCCACAGTGGCTTTATCAATTTACATTCCCACCAACAGTGTAAGAGGGTTCCCTTTTCTCCACACCCTCTCCAGCATTTATTGTTTCTAGATTTTTTGATGATGGCCATTTTGACTGGTGTGAGATGATATCTCATTGTAGTTTTGATTTGCATTTCTCTAATGATTAGTGATGTTGAGCATTCTTTCATGTGTTTGTTGGCAGTCTGTATATCTTCTTTGGAGAAATGTCTATTTAGGTCTTCTGCCCATTTTTGGATTGGGTTGCTTGTTTTTTTGTTATTAAGCTGCATGAGCTGCTTATAAATTTTGGAGATGAATTTTTTTCAGTTGCTTCATTTGCAAATATTTTTGTCAGTTGCTTCATTTGCAAATATTTTGCAAATGAATATTTGCAAATATTTTGCAAATATTTTCTCCCATTCTGAGGGTTGTCTTTTGGTCTTGTTTATGGTTTCCTTTGCTGTGCAAAAGCTTTTAAGTTTCATTAGGTCCCATTTGTTTATTTTTGTTTTTATTTCCATTTCTCTAGGAGGTGGGTCAAAAAGGACCTTGCTGTGATTTATGTCATAGAGTGTCCTGCCTATGTTTTCCTCTAAGAGTTTGATAGTTTCTGGCCTTACATTTAGGTCTTTAATCCACCTTGAGCTTATCTTTGTGCATGGTGTTAGGGAGTGATCCAATCTCATACTTTTACATGTAGCTGTCCCGTTTTCCCAGCACCACTTATTGAAGAGGCTGTCCTTTCTCCACTGTACATTCCTGCCTCCTTTATCAAAGATAAGGTGACCATATGTGCGTGGGTTTATCTCTGGGCTTTCTATCCTGTTCCATTGATCTATATTTCTGTTTTTGTGCCACTACCATACTGTTTAGATTACTGTAGCTTTGTAGTATAGTCTGAAATCAGGAAGCCTGATTCCTCCAGCTCCGTTTTTCGTTCTCAAGATTGCTTTGGCTCTTTGGGGTCTTTTGTGTTTCCATACAAATTGTGAAATTTTTTGTTCTAGTTCTGTGAAAAATGCCAGTGGTAGTTTGATAGGGATTGCATTGAATCTGTAGATTGCTTTGGGTAGTAGAGTCATTTTCACAATGTTGATTCTTCCAGTCCAAGAACATGGTATATCTCTCTATCTATTTGTATCATCTTTAATTTCTTTCATCAGTGTCTTATAGTTTTCTGCATACAGGTCTTTTGTCTCCTTAGGTAGGTTTATTCCTAGATATTTTATTCTTTTTGTTGCAATGGTAAATGGGAGTGTTTTCTTGATTTCACTTTCAGATTTTTCATCCTTAGTGTATAGGAATGCCAGAGATTTGTGTGCATGCGTTTTGTATCCTGCTACTTTACCAAATTCATTGATTAGCTCTAGTAGTTTTCTGGTAGCATCTTTAGGATTCTCTATGTATAGTATCATGTCATCTGCAAATACTGACAGCTTTACTTCTTTTCCAATTTGGATTCCTTTTCTTTTCTTTTCTTCTCTGATTGCTGTGGCTAAAACTTCCAAAACTATGTTGAATAAGAGTGGTGAGAGTGGGCAACCTTGTCTTGTTCCTGATCTTAGTGGAAATGCTTTCAGTTTTTCACCATTGAGGACGATGTTGGCTGTGGGTTTGTCATATATGGCCTTTATTACGTTGAGGAAAGTTCCCTCTATGCCTACTTTCTGCAGGGTTTTTATCATAAATGGGTGTTGAATTTTGTCAAAAGCTTTCTCCGCATCTATTGAGATGATCATATGGTTTTTCTCCTTCAATTTGTTAATATGGTGTATCACGTTGATTGATTTGCGTATATTGAAGAATCCTTGCATTCCTGGAATAAACCCCACTTGATCATGGTGTATGATCCGCTTAATGTGCTGTTGGATTCTGTTTGCTAGTATTTTGTTGAGGATTTTTGCATCTATGTTCATCAGTGATATTGGCCTGTAGTTTTCTTTCTTTGTGACATCCTTGTCTGGTTTTGGTATCAGGGTGATGGTGGCCTCGTAGAATGAGTTTGGGAGTGTTCCTCCCTCTGCTATATTTTGGAAGAGTTTGAGAAGGATAGGTGATAGCTCTTCTCTAAATGTTTGATAGAATTCGTCTGTGAAGCCATCTGGTCCTGGGCTTTTGTTTGTTGGAAGATTTTTAATCACAGTTTCAATTTCAGTGGTTGTGATTGGTCTGTTCATATTTTCTATTTCTTCCTGATTCAGTCTTGGCATGTTGTGCCTTTCTAAGAATTTGTCCATTTCTTCCAGGTTGTCTATTTTATTGGCATAGAGTTGCTTGTAGTAATCTCTCATGATCTTTTGTATTTCTGCAGTGTCAGTTGTTACTTCTCCTTTTTCATTTCTAATTCTATTGATTTCAGTCTTCTCCCTTTTTTTCTTGATGAGTCTGGCTAATGGTTTATCAATTTTGTTTATCCTTTCAAAGAACCAGCTTTTAGTTTTATTGATCTTTGCTATCGTTTCTTTCATTTCTTTTTCATTTATTTCTGATCTGATTTTTATGATTTCTTTCCTTCTGCTAACTTTGGGTTTTTTTTGTTCTTCTTTCTGTAATTGCTTTAGGTGTAAGGTTAGGTTGTTTATTCAAGATGTTTCCTGTTTCTTAAGGTAGTATTGTATTGCTATAAACTTCCCTCTTAGAACTGCTTTTGCTGCATCCCATAGATTTTGAGTCGTTGTGTCTCCATTGTCATTTGTTTCTAGGTATTTTTTGATTTCCTCTTTGATTTCTTCAGGGATCACTTTGTTATTAAGTAGTGTATTTTTTAGCCTCCATGTGTTTGTATTTTTTACAGATCTTTTCCTGTAATTGATATCTAGTCTCATAGCCTTGTGGTTGGAAAAGATACTTGATACAATTTCAATTTTCTGAAATTTACCAAGGCTTGATTTGTGACCCAAGATATGATCTATCCTGGAGAATGTTCCATGAGCACTTGAGAAAAATGTGTATTCTGTTGTTTTTGGATGGACTGTCCTATAAATATCAATTAAGTCCATCTTGTTTAATGTATCATTTAAAGCTTGTGTTTCCTTATTTATTTTCATTTTGGATGATCTGTCCATTGGTGAAAGTGGGGTGTTAAAGTCCCATACTATGAATATGTTACTGTCGATTTCCCATTTTATGGCTGTTAGTATTTGCCTTATGTATTGAGATGCTCCTATGTTGGGTGCATAAATATTTACAATTGTTATATCTTCTTCTTGGCTTGATCCCTTGATCATTATGTAGTGTCCTTCTTTGTCTCTTCTAATAGTCTTTATTTTAAAGTCTATTTTGTCTGATACGAGAATTGCTACTCCAGCTTTCTTTTGGTTTCCATTTGCATGAAATACCTTTTTCCACCCCGTTACTTTCAGTCTGTATGTGTCTCTAGGTCTGAAGTGGGTCTCTTGTAGACAGCAAATATATGCGTCTTGTTTTTGTATCCATTCAGCCAATCTGTGTCTTTTGGTGGGAGCATTTAGTCCATTTACATTTAAGGTAATTATCGATATGTATGTTCCCATTCCCATTTTCTTAATTGTTTTGGGTTCGTTATTGTAGGTCTTTTCCTTCTCTTGTGTTTCTTGCCTAGAGAAATTCCTTTAGCAGTTGTTGTAGAGCTGGTTTGGTGGTGCTGAACTCTCTCAGCTTTTGCTTGTGTGTAAAGGTTTTAATTTCTCCGTCGAATCTGAATGAGACCCTTGCTGGGTAGAGTAATCTTGGTTGCAGGTTTTTCTCCTTCATCACTTTAAATATGTCCTGCCAGTCCCTTCTGGCTTGCAGAGTTTCTGCTGAAAGATCAGCTGTTAACCTTATGGGGATTCCCTTGTGTGTTATTTGTTGCTTTTCCCTTGCTGCTTTTAATATGTTTTCTTTGTATTTAATTTTTGACAGTTTGATTAATATGTGTCTTGGAGTATTTCTCCTTGGATTTATCCTGTATGGGACTCTCTGTGCTTCCTGGACTTGATTAACTATTTCCTTTCCCATATTAGGGAAGTTTTCAACTATAATCTCTTCAAATATTTTCTCAGTCCCTTTCTTTTTCTCTTCTTCTTCTGGAACCCCTGTAATTCGAATGTTGGTGCGTTTAATGTTGTCCCAGAGGTCTCTGAGACTGTCCTCCGTTGTTTTCATTCTTTTTTCTTTATTCTGCTCTGCAGTAGTTATTTCCACTATTTTATCTTCCAGGTCACTTATCTGTTCTTCTGCCTCAGTTATTCTGCTATTGATCCCATCTAGAGTATTTTTCATTTCATTTATTATGTTGTTCATCATTGTTTGTTTCATCTTTAGTTCTTCTAGGTCCTTGTTAAATGTTTCTTGCATTTTGTCTATTCTGTTTCCAAGATTTTGGATCATCTTTACTATCAGTATTCTGAATTCTTTTTCATGTAGACTGCCTATTTCCTCTTCATTTGTTAGGTCTGGTGGTTTTTTATCTTGCTCCTTCATCTGCTGTGTGTTCTTCTGTCTTTTCATTTTGCTTATCTTACTGTGTTTGGGGTCTCCTTTTTGCAGGCTGAAGGTTCGTAGTTCCTGTTGTTTTTGGTGTCTGTCCCCAGTGGCTAAGGTTCGTTCAGTGGGTTGTGTAGGCTTCCTGGTGGAGGGTGCTAGTGCCTGTGTTCTGGTGGATGAGGCTGGATCTTGTCTTTCTGGTGGGCAGGTCCACGTCTGGTGGTGTGTTTTGGGGTGTCTGTAGACTTATTATGATTTTGGGCAGCCTCTCTGCTAATGGGTGGGGTTGTGTTCCTGTCTTGCTAGTTGTTTGGCATAGGATGTCCAGCACTGTAGCTTGATGGTCGTTGAGTGAAGCTGGGTGCTGGCGTTGAGATGGAGATCTCTGGGAGATTTTCGCCATTTGATATTATGTTTAGCTGGGAGGCCTCTTGTGGACCAGTGTCCTGAAGTTGGTTCTCCCACCTCAGAGGCACAGCACTAACTCCTGGCTGCAGCACCAAGAGCCTTTCATCCACAGGGCTCCTTAATTTGGGATGATTCGTTGTGTATTCATGTATTCCACAGATGCAGGGTACATCAAGTTGATTGTGGAGCTTTAATCCGCTGCTTCTGTGGCTGCTGGGAGAGATTTCCCTTTCTCTTCTTTGTTCTCACAACTCCCAGGGGCTCAGCTTTGGATTCGGACCCGCCTCTGCGAGTAGGTCGCCGGAGGGCGTCTGTTCTTTGCTCAGATAGGACGGGGTTTAAGTAGCCGCTGATTCAGGAGCTCTGGCTCACTTAGGCCAGTGGAGGGAGGGGCACGGAGTGCGGGGCGGGCCTGCGGCGGCAGAGGCCGGCGTGACGTTGCGCCGGCGTGACGTTGCGCCAGCCTGAGGCGCGCCATGCGTTCCCGGAAGGGGGTGTGGATAGTGACCTGTCTTCGCACACAGGCTTCTTGGTGGCGGTAGCAGCGGCCTTAGCGTCTCATGCCCGTCTCTGGGGCCCGCACTTTTAGCCGCGGCTCGCGCCAGTCTCTGGAGCTCCTTCAAACAGCGTTCTTAATCCCCTCTCCTCGCGCACCAGGAAATAAAGAGGGAAGAAAAAGTCTCTTGCCTCTTCGGCAGGTCCAGAGTTTTCCCGGGACTCCTTCCCGGCTAGCCGCGGCGCACTAACGCCCTGCAGGCTGTGTTCATGCCGCTAATCCCAGTCCTCTCCCGGCGCTCCGACTGAAGCCCGAGCCTCAGCTCCCAGCCCCGCCCGCCCCGGAGGGTGAGCAGACAAGCCTCTCGGTTGGTGAGTGCCGGTCGGCCCTGATCCTCTGTGCTGGAATCTCTCCGCCTTCGCCGCCGCACCCCTGTTGCTGTGCTCTCCTCCGCGGCCCCGAAGCTCCCCAGCTCCGCCACCCGCAGTCTCCGCCCGCGAAGGGGCTTCCTAGTGTGTGGACACTTTTCTTCCTTCACAGCTCCCTCCCGCTGGTGCAGGTACCGTTCCTATTCTTTTGTGTCTGTTTATTCTGTTCTCTGTTGTCCTACCCAGTTACGTGGGGGGTTTCTTGCGTTTTGGGAGGTCTGAGGTCTTCTGCCAGCGTTCAGTAGGTGTTCTGTAGGAGTTGTTCCACGTGTAGATGTATTTCTGGTGTATATGTGGGGAGGAAGGTGATCTCCGCGTCTTACTCTTCCGCCGTCTTCCCGGAAGTCCCAAGTATAATTTTTTTAAAGTGGATCCTTTCAGTCTCTTTCCCTGTGATATACTCTGACTGTCGCCTATAAGGAAAACTGGTAGAAAGAGTTGGTAGAAAACTGGTAGAAAACATTTGAGTCAGATATCTGAATCCGCTTCCAAAACCCAACTCTGCAAATTAGGAGTTCTAGGCCATTTGTATGTGTCGCTTAACTTCTCTGAAGTTTTTTCTCTGAGAGATGTATATCTGCCCCTGGGGTTGTATGAGGATTAAATGATGTAACACTTATAAAGCACTGATCAAGTATCTGACACTTAGAAGTGCTAGAATAAGTATTGGTTCAAGGTGGGGAAAGTTCACTAAGCACTGCAGTGTCTTTATGGGTCTCCGTTAAGCTTAGTTCAACCTAATACATTTATTGTGTTTTGAATTGATGACCTTATTTTCTGCACTTATTTGCCTGGTGTGGCAGGCAGTTTCTTCTTATGTGCCAAGTGAGATTGCCTGGTTTAGGAGTGTTTTCAGGCAATCTCTTTCTCAGAGGGAAAGAATGATGCCTGCTTGGGCAAGGAATAGAAAAATGGAGGATTTTATATCTCTGATTTGGCAGTTAATCTTGGACAATCTGTGACATTTGTTATAGAATAATTTTTCTTTTAGTGGATGTATGTTTTTATTACCTCAGTTAAGTTATAAACTGTTAAGGAATGAAGACTGTCCTATTTGCATAATCTAGTACACAATCGGTATCTAACAAGAATTTGTTGATTAATTTCTTTTATTGGTGTGAGGTAGAATGTGTTAAAACAACATAAAATTCATAATCCCTTACCTCAAATCCTTGGGGAAGGAAGATATATTTCAAAATTAAGATTTAAAAAAATTTTAGATGTCTATCGTATTGTATCTATATAATATCGTGTACTATTGTATATATAGCGTGTCATGTACTGTCTATAACTACTGGGATCTGGGCAGCACCTCAGCACTTTAATATATCTGCAGAAGACTATGACTGTTTATACCAAGTGGGATAAATAAGAGCTGCAAAGACCAACATATCTGTTCAGGTCAGGTTTTGCCACCAAATGTGTTCAAATAAACTTTTGGTTTTCAAATATTTTAGGGTTTTGATGGTAGATATGGGATTATGAAACTTCTAGAAAGATATAGGATGATCCTGACAAGTATTATTCTGGTGTTTACATGTGTATATACCACATCAACTTTCTGAAAATAAACGTCTTGAAAGCTATTTTTTGTTTGCTTTTTGTTGTATAAAATCAAGCAGAGGTTAAGATTTCTAATATGAGACTGGAGTTTTTCCATCCAAATAGTTTAACAGAAAGTAAAAAAGGAAGCATCAAAATGCTAGACTTTCTTGAAAGTATTGTCAATCAGAATAAGAGTTACTTGAAAATACTTAATTTCACAGGTTGTTGGATGAAACTGTCATCATCTAAAATATCGCTGTGGAGACAATATGTGTGTTTATTTGCTGCTAACTAAATTTGGTTTTAAATAATCATCCACTTTTAAGAGGACCAGGTATCTATTGATAAAAGATTTGAACCAGGTTTTGATTTGAAAATTTTCAAATTACTCTGAAATGAATCTTTAAGAGAAGCATTTAGTGTAATATATTTGGGAAAAGATATCATAATGATATGTTGGTTACAAATTAATTCATTTTCATTTAATTTCCCAATCAGTGTATAATGCTTTAACTCTTAAAATGAAGAATAGATACAGATGCATTTATCAACTAATTTAATTTCCCAATCCCCATGATCAGTCAGAACATAAGTTTATTTCTAAGATGGGTATATTGATGGCTTTCAGTTACTGGATGTCTATACTGAGCTAGGTGTAGCTACAATTTCTGCAAGTTCTACAGTGATCTGTAAAAGTCAGTGGTTATGGTGATGGAGGGTGTAAGGACCATGACGTGTGGTTCCCAGACTACATGGTTTTGTTGCTTTGCTTATGAGAATTTCCCTCAACTCCCAAGGTAGTTTGATGTATAAGATCTAGAAAGCCTTTAATTTTATGAGTTTATTAATCTATTGACTTATACTGGCTCCTGAAGCAGAAGGAAGTATAGGTATTTGACAGGCATTTCTTGTTGATTTTCCTCTTAAAACGTTTGAATCATCCACACTTGGTCTTGAAAGGAAATAAACTCCCTTAGACTTTGCCTTTGTATTTCCTTTTTTTTTTTAATGGACTGTGGATTTTTTTTTTAACATCTTTATTGGAGTATAATTGCTTTACAATGGTATGTTAGTTTCAGCTTCACAACAAAATGAATCAGTTATATATATACATATATTCCCATTTGTTTTTAAAGCTTTTAAAACTGGAAAACAGAACACCAAGTTCCAGGAGCATGTTGCTGAGACAACCTCGACGTATTAGCTTGCTAGGAGAGCTGATGTAACAAAGTACCGCAAACTGGGGGCCTTCAACAACAGAAATCTATTGTCTCCCAGTTCCGGAGGCTGGAAGTTCAAGATCAGTGTGTCAGCTAGGCTGATTACTTCTGAGTCCGCAAGGGAGAATCTGTCCAATGCCCCTCCCCCAGCTTCTGGTGGTTTGTGTCAATCTTCAGTTTTCCTTGACTTATAGATGCCTCTCCCCATCTCTCCCTTCATGTTCACAAGGTGTTCTTCCTACATGTGTATCTGTATTCAAATTTCTACTTTCTGTAAGGACATTGGTGTCTGATGCCTGAGGAGGGGCCCACTCTCCTCCAATATGACTTCATCTTAAGTAATTACATCTACAACAACCCAATTTCCAGTTAAGGTCACGTTCTGAATATTGTGGCTTAGGACCACAACATATGAATCTTGGGGGGGACACAATTCAAACCATAACACTCAGGCAGGCAAACAATGGATATTTATGATGATTTGGAATTTAAAAAATTATTCGCATCTTCTGTTTGGAACCTAGCAAATTATTAGAAGGCTCAAAATTATTAAACCCATCCAAAAGAGAAAGAAAGGTTCACGGTGACAGTGAAGTTTTGTGAAAATCTGTTCCATCTGGTTGCTCTGTCCTGGAATAATGATTTTAGAGTCAATAAGAAATTGGATTCTCTGATTCATTTAGATGGAGAAAGAGCACATTTATTGATTCATGCCGCTCAAATATGTGGAGGTAAAGTAAGGGCATCAGATTGTGCAGGCCAAAGTCTGTGCCTTTATTATGAATTATGTATGGCCTGGGAGGATTTTCTGGCATGTTCGAGATTAATATCATCTCAAATTTGTATGGATTGCATTTTTCTTCTACAATTTTCCTTTCATGTAGTTGACTGGCGTTCCTTTGACTACTGATACGTTGTTTTCTCAGCAGACACAGGTTTTAGTTTTTTATTTTGTATCATAATTTTTTTTTTTTTTTAATTTTTGCCTTTTCTTTGAATCTGACATCTTTCTCCTCCATTATTAGCTAAAAGACAGCAAATGTCAAAGACTGCTGTTTCAGGGCAGGGAGTTATTCAGATTTAAATAATTAACGTGATGGTATCTGAGGAATTCGACTTGGAATCCAGAGCAATGAATAAGAAAAACCTGCTTTTCCCCCAGAGCCGGTAAAGCAAAGGCCAATTCGTATTACAAATGTGCCTTAGCGTAGACAACCTCAGTTCTGCAGTTGGGCTTGAGCTCTGGCTACCACGGGTTCCCATGGCCAAGGCCACTCATATCCCTGGCAGCCTCTTCTTATTGGATTAGTTGCCAAATAACATGGGCAGCAGCCCTTTCTCACCCAGATGCTCACCACACAGTGTTCCCTGGCTGCCCCCTACCTGCTTTAAGGTACGGTCCAGGCAGGACAAGTCGGGGAAAGCATGTTCTGGATTTGGAATCAGAAGACTTGCAGAGGAGTTCAGTGTGACAATAGGAAAGTCACCGAACCTCTAAGCTTTAAATGATTCAACTCTAACACGGAGATTATAATCTTATCTCAGAGTGGTGGTGTGAGCGTAAAACCCGGGAAACCACATGGAAGATACAACAAAACAATGGTAGTTACCACACACTTATCTACAGAGTACCCAGTACTCTGCTAATTGTTTTGCACACGTCCATCATCCCATTAGCATTTCACAGCAGCTACGCAGTGTACGTATTTATTATTACCTTCTTTTGTCAGAAGAGAAAAATAAGATGGAATATTTTTCCTAAGAAAATAACAGCTTGTAAGTGGCAGAGCCAGAGTGTGACATAAGAGCTTCACTTTTTCCCACTCTTCTGCACCATTAAACAGCTTGTGCTGGACCATTCTGCAGAAAAAAAGAAAAAAAATCTGATTATATCAGCCTAGAGTACATCATTTCATGGACTAGAAACTCTCTTAATCTCTTCTTTGTAAACTTTGGTTAAAAGGAAAAACTTCTTTATCAGTTGCTGCTTCTTTTAATAGCCAAGATGATAAACCAGGCTTAAAAAAGTCTCATTACAAAGGAATGTGCACCGGACCAACCAAAGAGATCCATTCTCTTTTTTTAATAAAAATATGTTTTTGCTGACAAAAATACACGTAAAGATGCAGATGTTTAAAATATTTCAACTCTTAGCCTATGCTTAATAAGCTAATGATTTTTTAAGAAATAAGTATCTCTAAATATCTCTCAAGAGATGAAATGATTACCATAAAAATCTTTCAAGCTTGCATTATTATCTGAAGTATTCCTAAAGCAAACCAAAAATGTGAAATGACAAGATACATGCCTCTGTGTGCGTGCATGTGTGTATGTGAAAGGGGGTTATGAACTGGTTAATTTTGTTTAGTAAAGCAAAAATAATCTTTGGATGATATTTCATGATAGTACATGTATTTTATTACTAAAATTTCTCACTTAAATGTCATTCTCATTTAGGCTACACACAAGAAGAATATATAATATTTACTTGCTTTGATATGTGGGTTTTGCATTCTAAATATAGCTCTTTAATTCATATCCAGAGTTGCATGTGTCTGGCTCTTTGAATGCTAAAAAGTAACACACTCTTAATAGTTTTATGCTAAAGTGTAACACTAACTGAACACCTCACGAAAAGCTACATCTGATGGTTTTGTGGCCCAATTAATACATTTTTTTCAAATTAAATATGACAGTGGTGGCCATGGAGAGACCTGAACTAGTGGGGTAGTAGCAACATTTATTCTGAACTAATTTATGGATGTGGAAATCATACTTTCAGTCTAGCAAATCCATGCACTTACATTTTGTTTTTTAATCCTCACCTTCTGATGGTAAAAAAGAAATTCAGGCTTTCTGTCTATTGACACAGTGTTGTGCTTTTCAAGGATTATCTGACGATGAGATAAAATAATTTTAATAAACCTTTTCAAGATATTCCACCTTCTATTGGATATCAAAAAAGCACTTGTAATTTGTTAATTGCGCCATTTGAGGGAGGGCTAAGGAAAGCAATATGGTAGTTTAACACAACAGTGAGCTGAACTGTCTGATAAAACTTGGTGACTAAGACTCCAAATGTAAGTAAACCTGAGCATCTGTGCTCACTTGTCATCTTTGCTGCATTATCACACTCCTGCTGTCTGTGCTTCTTCATATTTAATTCATGTTGCTGTAAAATAATAATAACTTGTAAGAGCTGTTATACTAGTGTTCTTTATATTAATAAAACTCAAAATATTTCCTGGAAATATGCATTGATATTTCCCAGCCATCATGGATGGGCAAATTTATTTGTTTGCGGGTACATCTAAACATCATCCATTTGTGTCTATAATTCTTTTTCATCAAAGTATCTTTTTGCACATTAATAATCTTATTCTGAATATCTTTCTGGAAATCCGCTAGAGACTAGAAAGAAGCTTTGGAAGAAGGAGTTAGGAGTTGGGTAACTGGACAGCCAGGGTGTCTTGATTGGGGCAAGGATAAAAGGCACCTCTTTGCTTCTTGTGAGTCGAGTGGGGGTTAGAGAGGTGACATCAACAGAGACCCTTGATGGGAAGGGGTGACTTGGTGATGACTTGGTGATGACTCTCGTGAGGACACATTGGAGAGGAACCTGGGTGTTCATCATCTTGCCCTTCTGGCCTTCAATATGATTTTCAGACTCCGGACACTGCTGCACAAGTGACCCTCTTCATGCAGTTGTTCCTTTCAGGAGGTCCCTACGAACAGGACAACGTGTTCTACATCCCATCACCCTGCCCCTGCATGCTCCTTTCCATTCTTTTCTAGATTGTTAAGAAATTTTCATGGTAGACATCACAGCTCTGCATAGAAATCCACATCAGAAAACTGAGTTGTGATGATGGCTTCTGTATATCTCAACCAAGTCCTCCTATCTCAGCCTTTTGTGCCCTTCTGCATATCTTCATCACCCTTTATGGAATTCTAAAAACTTAATGTTTATGGAAGAGATCGAGCATCCCTGTTTCCGGCATCCTGTGAGAACTGAGACGTCTGTGTGACAGGCTCTCTTTCATCTGTACAGCAGTTTTCCCTTAATCATTCCTAAAGATGTCTATTTAGCTGTTGTTGTGACATCCTCAGTCTATCTGTGTGCTCACTCAGGGTCTTGATTGGAAGCATCTGAGATGCTCCTTGGAACTTCATCTTCCAGCGTCCATTGTAACTGCTTGAACTGAGCGTCAAAATTATCAGATGAGCAAAAGCCAACAGATGACCTCAGACTCTGAGGTCAACTTAACTGACACGGATGTAGAAGGTTTACAGTGAGGTTACAGCCACGTAGTTTTGGCACTGTTGCTGTTCTCTTCTTGTGCAAGCGTGATGACAAGAAGACATCCCTGTTTGGAGGCCCTGGTGCGGAGTCAGAGCACATCAATGACATTTCTCCAGTAGATGTGGACTACTTTTTTTTTTTTTTTTTTGTGGTACGCGGGCCTCTCACTGTTGTGGCCTCTCCCGTTGCGGAGCACAGGCTCCGGACGCGCAGGCTCAGCGGCCATGGCTCACGGGCCCAGCCGCTCCGCGGCATGTGGGATCTTCCCAGACCGGGGCACGAACCCATGTCCCCTGCATCGGCAGGCGGACTTTCAACCACTGCGCCACCAGGGAAGCCAGGACTACTTTGCTTGACATATTTCATCAATATTTTCATTAAACCTTAAGTGGTCTGCATTTTTCTGGTCAGATAATGTGTTTGGGATTTAGTATGGGCTTTGAGAGAGGTGTAGGGTCTAACAGTGTATTTCTTCCCTCTTCTTGGATGCTGGCGAGTCATCTGAGCTTCCAATCTCCGCCTGAGAGTGCCTGTGCAGCCATGACGTAGCCTTGAGGGATCGTGGGTTTGGAAATGATTAATGCCATAGTCCATTTTACGGCAGCTCTTTCCAAACTGGGTTTAACTCAATGCTTCAGAGCCTCCCCGTGTGACCGGAAAGTGACACAAAATTTGCTGCATATGCTTTTTTTTTTCTTTTTTTTTAAGGAAGAGGAGTCTTTGCTTTCATTCCTTTCTCAACAGAATCTATGATCTGGAAAACAATTACCACTGGATGATGAAGGTGTAGCCCAGGTTTTCATGGATTATTATAAATTTATTGACACATTTCCTTCTTCCCCAGAATAGAGCATTCATCTAATTTACTTACCAAAGGCAGCTTTCATAGTTTTTATCTCTTTTTGCAGTTGGGAGCAGCACACAGAGGGGAATCTTCTCTTGGGTAATTAGCAGTTAGAGAAGAGTCAGGAAGAGGAGGCTACCTGTGAAAGTGGAGAATCCGGTTAGAAAGCGCCTGCAGTTGCGGCGCCCTGTGGAGCCACAAGCGATATCAGTGGGCCGTCCTGATCCCAGCCCCAGGAGACACTCAGAGGGGGAAGTACAGTTGCTCTGCAGGTCCCCCCTGTGGAAATGGGTTTCAAGATCAATTAACACAGCTGGCCGGAGCCATTTGGCCTTGAATTTAGACTTTGCCATCCCGGTATTATTTCTGTGCAACCCACTCATAGCATCCCAAGGTCAAAGCTTAATAGAACTTGAAACTGTAAACCTGGAGATCCTTCTGATTGCCACTTGTACAAGTACAATGCAGCAGCAGCGACTATAGCCTAGCAGCTGGGTTATATCCGGGAACCGCAGTGACATCACCAAAACATGTCAGTTCAGCTGTCCTTAGCATCTGAGATAATCTGAAATGAGACCCGAACAGGTGAAATGAGATGCTTAAGGTTAACCACTCAAACAGGAGAACAGGAAGAGAAGCCAGGTTTCTGAGTTCCTCATCCAGTGTCACATTTCTCATGTGGGCCATTCTTGGTCAGCCTTCACTTGTATCCTGCTGTGTTCTTTTCTGGCTTTATTGGAAAAGCATCTCAAACTGCATGTGTCAAACTGCATTCTCTCTCTTTTTAATTTCTCCCCCAAACCTGCTTTTAGAGTTCTAAGACCTTCATCTTCACTCCACAGTCTTATTACTTTAGGGAAAAAAATGCCCCGCTTTTGGGCTTCTCTGGTGGCGCAGTGGTTGAGAGTCTGCCTGCCGATGCAGGAGACACGGGTTCGTGCCCCAGTCCGGGAAGATCCCACATGCTGCGGAGGGGCTGGGCCTGTGGGCCATGGCTGCTGAGCCTGCGCGTCCAGAGCCTGTGCTCTGCAACGGGAGAGGCCACAACAGTGAGAGGCCCGCGTACCGCCAAAAAAAAAAAAAAAAATTGCCCCACTTTCAACACACTATGAAGCATTTGCCTTTTTAGAAAGAAACCTGTTGTTCAGAATTTTAGCCTTGACATTTAGCAAAGTGCCTAATACAATGGAATAAAGTGGAATACACAATGTCTACTTTATGTCAGACACTTTGCTAAAGGAGTAAGTGAGACGTGTTGCTTGAATGTTATTAAACAATTGTGATTTGATGCACCCAGGCACAGAGGGAAGAATAAGTAATCTCTGTGGTTAGAGTGACTCAAACACAATAATCCTTGCAGGAAAGGCCTGAAGACAGCAAAGAGCACTAAAATCTCAGGTTGACCTTCGGCACATCACTTTCCTTACCTGGAGTGCATTTTTATTTTATAAAAGAAGTAAATATCAATCGTATTTTCCCACAAGGCCGTTGTTAGGATCACATATATATGAATGAACTTCAGAAGAACAATATAAGTAGAAGGCATTTATTATTTCTTCTTATCAACACAAAGCTATTTGCTAGAATGCAAAGGTAGATACAGCTCAGTCTGTCTCATACAGGAGATCATGTTTTTCTCCTCTTCCTTTCCTCTGTCTGGTAAACTCATATTCTTTAGAGCAGTGATCCTCCTCTGGGGGAACACTTAGCGAAAATGTCTGAAGACATTTTGGGTTGTCACACTGTGGGTTTGCTACTGACATCTGCTGGGTAGAGGTGAGGGATGACAATAAACATTCTACAATATACACGACAGCCCCCTGCGACCAACAGTTATCCAGCCCAGAATGTCAGTCATGCTGAGGGTGAGATACCGCTTTTGTTTGAAGAAAACTTTATCAAGTGTCTCTTAAGCCACAGGAAATATTAGTTCTGTGCTTTTGATATTCTCCTGAGAATCTACAAAACATGTATCAGCAAACATATCACTAATATTATGAGTTAATCTCCCCAGTTGACTGAGTTCTGTGAGGGCAGAGAGGTATATATATACTTTTTCATATTCTTTTCCATTATGGTTTACTACAGGATATTGAATATAGTTCCCTGTGCTCTACAGAAGGACCTTGTTGTTTATCTATTTTATATATAATAGTTTGTATCCGCTAATCCCAAACTCCTAATTTATCCCTGCCCCCACTTTCCTTTTTGGTAACCGTAAGTCTGTTCTCTATGTCTGTGAGTCTGTTTCTGTTTCGTAAATAAGTTCTTTTGTATCATATTTTATATTCCACATATAAGTGATATGGTGGTGTTTGCCTTTCTCTGTTTGACTTACTTCACTTAGTATGATAATCTTTAGGTCTATCTATATTGCTGCCAGTGGCATTATTTCATTCTTTTTTATGGCTGAGTAATAGTCCATTGTATGTATATACCACATCTTCTTTATCCATTCATCTGTCAATAGACATTTAGGTTGCTTCCATGTCTTGGGTGTTGTGAATAATGCTGCTATGAACACTGGGGTGCAGGTATCTTTTAGAAATAGAGTTTTCTCCAGATATATGCCCAGGAGTGGGATTGCGGGATCATACGGTAACTCTATTTTTAGTTTTTTAAGGAACCTTCCTACTGTTTTCCATAGTGGCTACACCAGTTTACATTCATATCAACAGTGTAGGAGGGTTGCTTTTTCTCCATATGAGAGTTTTTTTTTTAAATGTTTTTGTTTATCATGATACTTCATACATTCCGGACAGTATTAGTTCATGTATTTGTTCATTCATTTCAGACCTTTTTTTAAGCATCACTATATGTCAGGCCCTCTTCTAGATTCTGGGGATATATATCTGGATAGACATGACAAACATCCTTGTCCTGTTGGAATCTATTCTAGTAGGTGTAGACTACTTATTAAGAAATGTGCCAGAGTTAGTAATAAGTGTGAGAATAGACAAGGTCACAGAGAAGCAATGATGTTGACTTTCTAAATTCACTGAGTTAGACTGCAGTTAACTAAGGAGTGAGAGAGACATGAGCAAGTTGCACTAATTCATTGGCAATGAGATGAGTTCGCACGCATTTCCTAGGTCAGTGGTTTACTAAATAATACCGTACTTTCCCTTGCATTCCATGTTTGCTGTCCTGCAGACGTGAGCTACCTCATCATCATCCTTTATTCCACACATGGGCCCCTACAGTGCACTGGTAGTGTGTGAACCAGAACTCCTATGTGAAAATTAATTCTGTGTTTTAGAAAAATATTTTATGCAAAAGGGAATGACTAATGAAGAGAAGTTTTCGTTTCTTGGGTACGTTCATTTTTATTATAAATTTTGTTGTATTGGTTATCGAGGTACGTTTCCCTAGTTCTTTGTCTGGTCTCTCAGGGCGCAAAGATGTGTACCCTCCAGTGATAAGGCTTCAGAAGAAATGGGGAGGAAATGAGAGGCTTTCATTGTGTATGCTGATGAAAGGTTAGAAAATCATGCAGGAAACCAGAGTCTGAAGGAACTTTCTCTTAGTTTACTAAGAGGAGGAGCTACTTACCTCTAAATACAAGATAAAGGAGGTTATAATAACTAGGATAGTCGCTGACCTTCAGTCTTAAGGCAGAGCCAGCTAACTCACAGCCCTTATGAAATTAATCAGAGTGTAAATTAATAAAATGAAGAGCCAGTGAATCTCGCAGAAACAGTAGACAGGAGCTATGATTTTCTCAGGTACATCTGGATTGATCACCCAGAAGGAAGATGAAGTAACCAAAATGCATTTTGTAGCTTTTCGTTGATATGCCTCCATCAAAACTTATGAATTTTCAGGGAATTTGGGTCACAACTTAAGGAAACTTTTCAGTGGCCCAGGCATGGCTCTTCCAGGGAAGGTTAAACAGAATCATTTCCATTTATGGAAGAGGTAGAAAGGCTTGGTAACCTCAGATTCCCTATGGTTTCTGCCTTTATGCTTAAAAACTCAGTGCTGACATACACAGCCAAGCGGTGGCACTATGTCTAAATTGCAGGAGCAACTTCCAAAGCAACTTCTAGTGTCACAGGGATAAGACAGTAGAGAATCCCTGATGGTTCTGGGTTCCTCCTGGGAGGAGAATAGGAGGAAGGATCTAGAAGAGGGAGGCCTCTCACTAGTGTACACACTGAGCCCACAGACACAGAGCTCCCTGCCTGTGGGGAGGAACTCTGGGGGGTGGGGACCCACAATCTGTTTTAACAAAACCTCCAGGTGACCTCTGATGTTCTCTCAAGTTCACGGATCACTGATATACACTAACACTGGCCAAAGAAGATGTTAGTCCTGAACGTGTGAATAAATTAATGAAGTAATAGGTGTCACCCTTGGTGATCGCTGACTCAGTAGGGCTGCCTTAGGGGCTGGAAATTAGCATCCTCACATCTCCCAGGAGATGCTGCTTCTGCTGGCCTGGCGATCACTCTTTGAGAAGGATAACTATTTAGTCTATCCTTATCTTTTTTTTTTTTTTAACGTTGTAAATACCAGGGTGAAAAAGTTTAAATGAACATAAAATAGTTCAGATGAAGATTCCATGTAAAATACATTATATTGATGGAAAGAGAAATGACTTGTAAATTTAAAGCAATGTTTATAAAGACATTATAATCAGACTTCTGCTAATGTAGTATTTTGAAAAAATCACTTTATTTCTTAAGAATAAGTATTAATAAATTAGAATAAATATACATTTCACTTAATCATTTGGAGATACAGTATTAAAAATTTCACGCTGGATTAAAATATGTTGCCTTTGCTTTATAAATGACATAAGAAGGCCTATCTTTCAGTCACTTCCATTCAAGGGTACAAAACTAGTGCACATACCAAATAGAGTCAACTAAATATTAATAGGATAAAGAATAAATCAAATTAAGAAGAAATTACTTGTATGCTGGGAACAGACCAAGTCCCTACTCAGTAAATTTGTTGAACACAAGTTATCCATGATGAATGAAATGAAAATTTATGGTTCACATTGTAATAATCAGGAACTTAAAACATCCAGGAAATTAGAGTTAGGAAAAATGGCTAATATAACTGTTCTCAACTGCCCACTGGCAAATGCCCTTCACAGGGATTTTTCCAGTTTTGCATGACCTAGGAGCAGGGCTTCAGTCAATGTGCTGTACTTTTGTATGTGTAATTATAGTGTAGAGCAACTTAATGGTTCATTGAAATGGCTGTGCTTACTAAAACATATAATCTTAAACAAACTGTTACCTTAAGTAATATTATTTATTTTCCATTTTGGAATAAAAGAAGTTAGGAAACTTTTAATGGTGGTTGGCCTAAACCCATTGGTATTTGGCTTTAGAATGAATTTATGGACATACAGTTCAACACGGGTATTTCTGAACTTGAATATTGCAGTATTTTTTGCAAGATAATGAAGGTGTACTGTGGATCCCCAGCCTAAAAGTTTTTAACTGGCTTCTCAGTCATCTTTCTAGCTCTAGAGTCTTTCTAGCTTCCATACCCCACTCTTCTTAGACCAGTGCAGAAAATCAGTTGTACTCATATTTCTGCATCATTCGTATTCTCTTTTTTTACTGCTTGGTTGCTTGTTCATACTGCAGGTATAACATGGAGGAACAGCAAATGTTTGGTATAAAAGAAGAGATCTTCATCTTGGTTAGGGAGTTACTTGCCTTTCAGTGGTTGAACAGGAGTGTGAGTCCAACACTGAGGACATGAGTGCATCACTAAACTCAACTCGTTGGATATTGGTTTGTAATGTGGTTGATGTGCAACTGATTTGCTTTAATTTTTACTTCTTTAGTTAGTTTTATGTAGCCATTTTGGAACAAGTGTTTATTCTAAATCAATTTACCAAACTACTGACGTTTGACAAGCAGAGAATCTGGCATGCACTAGGTACTTCTCCCCTGTTAGAAGTGGCAGTTGTTTTTGTCTGACTTACTTCACTTAGTCTGATGATCTCTAGGTCCATCCATGTTGCTGCAAATGGCATTATTTCATTCTTTTTATGGATGAGTAATATGATATCACTTATATATGGAATCTAAAAAAAGTGATACAAATGAAATTATTTACAAAACAGAAATAGACTCTCTGGAATGGAAAACAAGCTTATGGTCACCAAAGGGGAAAGGGGGAGGGGGAAAATAAATTAGGAGTTTGGGATTAAGAGATACACATGACTATATATAAAACAGATAAGCAACAAGGACCTACTCTACAGCACAGGGAACTCTGTCCAATATCTTCTAATTACCCATAATGGAAAAAAATCTGAAAAAGAATATATATATATTATATATATACAAAATATATGTATATAAAACTGAATCACTTTGCTGTACACCTGAAACATTGTAAATCAACTGTACTTCAATTAAAAAAAGAAAAAATACACACTTTGAAAAAAAAAGTTGTAGTCATTACTATGATCTTTCTTCCATTCTCTTACTTTTTCCTATTTCTTGATGAATGCTCTCTCTTCACCTTCACCGGTTTTTGTTTTGTTTTGTTTTTGGGTTTTTTTGCTGTATGCGGGCCTCTCACTGCTGTGGCCTCTCCTGTTGCGGAGCACAGGCTCCGGACATGCAGGCTCAGCGGCCATGGCTCACGGGCCCAGCTGCTCCGCGGCATGTGGGATCTTCCCCGACCGGGGCACGAACCCGTGTCCCCTGCATCGGCAGGCGGACTCTCAACCACTGCGCCACCAGGGAAGCCCACCTTCACCCTTTTTAAATTTTAGGATAGATTTCTTTAGGAAGTTACAATTTTGAACATTTGGGGATGAGGTTTTAAAGCATTTTACTCCTATAACAAATAATGCTTAACTAAATATCTCATCTGTTATGACTAAAAGCACTTCTGTGTGGTCACTGAATAATGTGCCTCCTTCACCTGCAGAGATATCCATGTCCTATGGAACCTGCGGACCTGTGAATGTGTTACCTCCCATGGCAAAAGGGACTTTGCAGGGGTAATTAGGTGAAGGACTTGGATATAGAGAGATTATCCTGGATTATCCAGGTGACCCAGTCTAATCCCATGGGTCTTTACAAGTGGATAACCTTCCCTGCCTGTGGTCAGAGGGGGAAGTGGGACTTTGGAAGAAGGGCATGGAGAGATGTGATGTTTCTGATTTTGAAGATGGAGGAAGGAGGAGGGAGACAAAGCATGCGGGCGGCCAGGAGAGGCGGGAAGGGCAATGAACAGACTCTTCTCGAGCCTTCGGACAGCAATGTAGGCACAGCACTGCCTACATCAAGATTCTAGCCCAGTGTGACCTGTGGCAGACTTCAGACTTACAGAACTGTGAGATAATAAATTCGTGTTGCTTTAAGCCACGAAGTTTGTGGCAACTTGTTACAGCAAAAACAGGAACTTAGTGCAGTAGAGTAAGACTGTGGGATATACTTCACTAATGAAAACTAGTAAAGAGTTACAGAGTCTTTGTTTTTGATCCACAATAATAGTTACTCACCAATAAACTCTTAAGAGCCCAACACGTGGCTTTTCCCAAACGCTTCCTGGCCAGCATGGTCACCCACCCGGGTGCAGAGTGTATAGAATTCAGACAGTAGACTCTTCTGGGAACTTGCTCTTCGGTGTATTTCGCTGTGGTCTCTTTCAGATTTTATGATTGGTAGGAGGGCAAGATGTCTCCTTTTCTTCCTCAGTCTCATCTTTCCAAGATTATGAAAATATAAAAGCAAACATTAGCATTTTTTTCTTTTTCCAAATTAATATTCTTCATTGCTCTCAACTGTCTTTGTGACCTAGAATTCTGCATTTCTCATAAACTGAATATAGAAGTCCATAACTTTTGAGGTGGACCATTTCTAAAATCTTTATGGAATTTGTTACAATATTGCTTCTGTTTTCTGTTTTGGTTTTTTGGCTGCGAGGCATGTGGGATCTTAGCCCCCTGACCAGGGATTGAACCCATACCCCCTGCATTGGAAGGCGAAGTCTTCACTACGGGACCGCCAGGGAAGTCCCGGAAGTCCATAACTTTGATCCTAGGTGCAATGTGTTTTTATACTTGTTTTTGCTCAGTATGGAATCACGAGGACCTAGTTTTCTTCTCCTTTTCTTCCCTCTCTTTGATCCAGTCTTTTAATTTCTTATTCTCTCCTTATCTCTCTAGGAATTTGTGATAAATTGCATACGTTATAATACAGCATCAGACAGTTCCACTAGTAGCATTGTAAGCTGTTGTTTTCAAAGCTTCTGCTTCTCACCCTGATCAGCCTAGCCTGAACCTGAGTGGCTTCCCTTCCTCTGTCTTCAGGGGGTCTCTCAAGTAGTTAGAGGTAAACTGTGTGCCTCATTTTGGTTACAGGGTCACAGTTCTGGGACATACCAGTAGCTTGGCATCTGATCATCATAAGGGCAGGAGGAGTATCGTGCTTACCACATTCCTAGGGACATCTGTGAAATGGGTGTGCAGTCTGGCTGTCACATCCCTGTTTCCCAAGAACTCATACCACATTATTACCTTTTCTTAGAGCTCTCTGGCTTTCCCCCCAGTCGTTCTGGTGTTGAGACAGGTCATTTAATGGAAATATCTTTGGAAAGCATTGGCACTATGCTTTGCCCAGTGGTTCTCAAGCTCGTGAGTATCAGAATCACCTGAAGAGCTTGTTGAAACACATTCCTTGTGTCTGTAATATCTAGAATAGTCTCTCTCCCTCTATTTGCCTACCTCTGACACCCCAACGTGGCAGCTGTTCCTCTTCTGCCCCTGTTAAAAATTAATCTTTCCACTCTCAATTTATAACATACAAGCTGTTTCCTCTGAACCTGATCTTCTCTCCCCCAGGCCATTCTTTCTGATTCATCTCCCTTTTATGTGCTCCGATTTTTGCTTCCTCTGTCTTTGTCTTGAGTGTCTCTTCCTAGAAATACAGACACAGATCTAGAGAGCTAGAAGGACCACTGGTGACTGTCAGGTCAGATGGTGCAAATGTCCATGAGTAGAGCAACCGCCTTGACACCCAAGGCACAGGTGGCGAGTGGACTATTCATCCTCTGACTCAACAGAAAGATCCTGGAGGGAAAGAACCTAAATAATTAAAAAGTGCTAAACAATATTAAGATGTTAAGAAAGAATGTGAGCTTCTTTCTCTGTGACATCGAGAGGGACTAAGAATAGCTCTGGCAGTGAGAAATTAAAGTCAGCAAGGCAAAGCATGTGAAAATGTTAGGTAAAGATTTAGGGGCCGCGATTTGATTTACTGACCGTCCTGGGTCAGCCAGGTGGCCTGGTACAGTGACCCTAAGACCACTGGCTGTAAAATCATTAGCCTGTGGGGTAGCAGAGCCCAAGACCAGCCTAGTGGAGAACTAGACGGGTAATTGCTGATGATTGTTAGAAAGTATTTCAGGACAGGACAGATGGGGCAGGGATGAGAGACTCTTCCTGGAGGTTTCACATTTAAATAAAGTGACCTGGTTTCTTTGAACCAATCTTCATCCAGATGCATTGTAGCAAAAGAGAAATATATATGTAAAAAATCACAGTAAGGAAGACATACATTCACCTCAACCTTCTCTTCCCGTGTCCAGATCAGAGTTCACTCTCAAATCTCCTTAGAACCTTAATTCTGACATGGATTTTTCTGACAGTCTCATTTATTGGGACACAGGGCTCTTTGAGGAGTACCCAGTTGTCTAACTATCAGCTCAGGCAACAGAGAGCACCGCCTGGCCTCTCTGTGTTACTTCAAGTCTTTAGAATGCATCAAACAAGTTTCAGTAAAAGTTTTATTTTTAGTGGATAATGCACCGTGGGTGTAGCAACAGCACAGGAGATGGAGTTAGACACCCATGGTTCAAATCCTGGCCTTGGTACGTATGAGACCCTATTTCCATTAACTGTACGATGGAAAAATAATGATGAACTCAGAAAGTAACAAGGATTAAATGGGATACTATTTCTAAAGAGCCTAGTAGGTTCAGGCATGGATCTTAGTAGGTGCTCAGGGGTAATAGTGCTTAGTAGGTGCTGTTCTTTCTTTGTAGCGCTCTCTGTCATATCCATCATATAATGATCTCAGCATCTCTCTGAAGAGCAGGACCAGGGCCATGGTGAGGCACGTAGGTTGGGTGGTTCAAAAGCAGGGTCGTATCCTATTTTAATTACAAATGTGATGTTTTGTTCAGCATGGATATTTCTGCATTAATATTTATTTTAAAATATTGTATTGAAATATTATCTTGATTTTGAGTTTTTTGGCACTCCCTTAAATTCTGTGCCTAAGGCTAGTGTCTCACTTGCTGCATTCATTCTGGTCAGGGGGGTAAACAGGAGAATGATGCTTTCCTTATTTTGTAGATAGAAAGTCTAGATGCAGTGACTTTCGCTGCCAACTAGCATCCTCTGTTTGTGTGAACACCCGGCATTATTAAGGGGTTATCTCTACAAATCACCTGTCTCACAGCTACGCTTCTAACTCTTTAAGAGCCTTCTCATCCATTGGTCTCTCCCCAGCAACCAGAAAACACTGTGACTCCATCAGAGGCTCCAGCTGACTCGTAATGTGATGACTTGTCACACTCCACTGAGCCGGCTCCATCTCATTCTGTCGGATCCTGGAGTTCTGGTCTCCTGGTGGGTACAGTCTCCAGGGAGGCTGAGCTGTAGCCTCTGCATTAACATCCTCTGCTTTTATATCTGCTGCTCCATTACACAGTCATCTCCTTTCCTGCTGTTAGAGAAGAGAGTGCATTGATCCCAGAGAAAAGGGAGGCACAGCTGTTGAAATCAAGGGGAAAACAAAGCTTGCATCTTCCTCTGATGTGAGAGCCTCACTGTTCTAGGTTTGTTCTCCAGAGATGCAGCATTTTGCTTTTCAGGCAGATGGCTAGCACCGGCACCCTGCAACATACAGACCCCACCTCCCCATTGAGTACGTGTCCGCCAAGTGTGGGGAAGTAGAGCTGATAAGAAGTGTCGGTTCAAGTGCATTGATTTACAGCTGCGAAATTGTTTCAGTGTCTGTGTTTTGCTTAAACCAAATGATTCTTTGCATATAAGCTTTAAAATTGGCATAAATTCCTTAGACCGGTAGGAGTTCTTGCTGAATAGATATTGCATCCTAATACAGCCTAGTGCCAGGCCCTCCTCCCTTTCTTGAGTGTCTATTTAAGCCCAAGTAGCTCAGATCTTGTACCGAAAGGGCTTTAAAAATCAAGATAATGTGACACTGAGGTAAGAAGCCTAAGTATATAAGCCCTTTGTGTGTGTGTGTGTGTGTGTGTGTGTGTGTGTGTATAGGTTGAAATATTGATTTGGATGGGTCTGTTAAACTGAGTATTCTGTTAAAATATAGAACGTTCCTCTTTTCTCCCAGGATTTGGTCCAGCCTGAACATTTTTTTGCTCAGTGCCCCGCTAACCAGTCATTTCTTCATGCTGATCCTATTGTAGAACGATTTTATTTCATCTGTGCTCTGTTCTATGACCTTGCTACTGTTTGGCACACTTTTATGGTTTTACACAGTTCATTACAATCAGATGTGATTCAGAATATTCTGTAAGTCAGAGTATGCTTGAAATGCAATGAAAAAGTAACAAAGATCATGAAGATACTATGAAAACTAGCATGAGTTTTCATGGAAAGAAGTTCCAACTTCTAACGTCTGTGTGTAGAGTATCAAAGAACTTTTTTAAAATTGCCAGGCATTCTTCTAGCACATGAGGAAATTCCAGAAAGCAAATACATAGTTTGGGTCAAGTGAGGTCTTGAATGTTCACTAAAGCTCATTAGATTTCTTCTTCTGAAGCACCTTGGAGCAAAGTTGGCCTCCGAGCAATTAGTCACTGTTCCTTCTCAGGTTCCTAAAGGACACTCCCAAGGAATAAAATCTTGCCCTGTAAGAGACGAACGTCCAGAAGGGGATGAGTAGGACACCTCTGGGTTCCTGATGTCTTCCCTTGAGACTCTTCCTCATGGGTCTCTGCTCCGGTACGATGCTGTCGTGATAGGGCTGTGACAGTGCAACTCTGAGGGCAGCGCTGTTCCTGGGGAAAAGCAGAACATCAGTACAGTGTTTGCCCCATGCCTGGCTCCCCCTGCCTAGCTTGTGCAACACTCATACACCAGCAACCCCATGGTGCAGCCCTACAGGGTACGAGCATAAAGGAGCACAGCGGAACAAATTGTATTTCAAAATAACTCAAGATCTATGCTGGAATCCCTCAGTACCCTGAAGGGAATAAATACATAGTTTCTCAAAATATCTTAAGTTCTTACTAATTTTCTCTCCCCTTCTTTGCCTTCATGCCCTGTGGCTGTTCTCTCTCCTTTCTCCCAAGTTTTTTTTTTTTTTTTTTTTTCTGTAAAATTCCATCAGTCCTCTTCCTTTTGCCTGTCTTATCCTCTTTTTCTTCCTCTTTCTTTCTGATTCTTCATCACAGAGCATGGCAACAAGCAGACAAAGCAGGACCCTCCTTGGAAGGGAGGAGAAAGAAGAGGATGAATAAAGTCAAACAATCATATCTAGTGCTCAGGGGGGAGAGGAAAAGCTGAACACAGTTGCATTTCAGTAACTTTTATCCGTCAGAAATAGAAGCTTCCAGCGGGCAGGGTTGTTGTGCTGCCAGCGGCTGTGTAAAGGGAATACAGAGCTGTGGACCGGCAGGAGTTTTGGAGTCAGGCATTCGTCTTCTTTATTTAGAATATCAAGAGTAGCAGATTTATAACCTTTATATTGATGTTATGAGTTCAAGTCGCACTCCCCCACCCCCATCATTTTCATGATTCTGTTTCCAGGAAGCTACTTAACAGATTTGTAATTTTAGAAATGTGCAGGTCACTATGTTAATTTCATTGTTACAGTCAAAAAAGCCTTGATGAATAAGTGAATAGAAGTCTCATCATAATGATGATTTAATGTTTCATTCTTTTACAAAATGTTCTATTAAATATTCACATAAATAGATTCAGCTATAGCTATTTTCATGGGCTGTATGTATATGCTCTTTTAGTCTCAAGGAAATAAATTTCTAAAGGTCATTTGAGACTCTCTTATAGACTCAAAGCTATTCAGAGGTCCAAGATAAAGAATGATGATATTGCTAGACCTGTTTTTGTTTTTGTTTTGCTGTCCTGTGCTTTCATTGTACCTTATTGGGGTTATAGCCAGAATTCAATCAAATAAGAAAATATAGATTTTTCAGTCTCCCATCTGGAGGGATATTTACATTTCTAATTTCATAATAAGAGTTTAATGTGCAAAAATTAAGCAAACTATTAATAAATTAGGAATTAGAAGAACTTTTACTGAAGAGATTGTGAGCTTCCTAGAAACTCAGATCTGGGTTCTAATCCCAGAACTGGCTACACAAATGTGGGCCAGTTACTTAGCATTTCTGAGCCTCAAGTATGATCAGTGCATAAGGATACTTATCTCATTGTGAGGAATAAATGAGGTGCAATGCATTGCCAAATCTCATTCTAATATAGCACAATTTAGATTTCATTTTTCACTACAGAAAACTTTATGCTTGGATCTTTTCCACAACCAATCAAACTCCCAGTTATAAAAGATATAAATGACTATATAGAAGGAAAGAAAATTAACCAGTTTATATATTCTTTGTGGGTAGTTATATAATACAACAATGCACAAATGCTTGGTACATAAATGTAAAAGCCATAAATGTAAAGCATGAACATTTTTGCTACTTGTGATTTTTATGTAACTATATGGGTGGCATGGAAACCAATTTTATTTTGACTTATGTTATAAAGCTGTTGCCAAACACCCTGTGCTTAAGTCATGCTTCACATGGAGATAGTATTGCCTAGTGCATTTCTATGTAATGTGGATCCTAATTTTCCCCTGTGATATCAGAATTGCAAGGTGAACCCACTGAAATTTACACTGAGTATTCACTTATATTTTCAATTGAGAATAACCTCGGGAGCCTGGATTGTTATGGCTACAAAGGCAAGAGAGTTACTGTGAGGGAAGAGAAATGGATAGGAGAGAGAGCTGGAGAGCATTTTATATCTGCTTCCACACCTTTCCTCCAGGCTTCCCCAAAATTCCTGTCCAGGACTCAGACTGAACCTGTGACATTGGTGAGATAGGAATCAACCAAAGACATCAGTGAAGCTGGATTCCTGAGGTCTCCTTGAAATGGACTCTTCCTGTTCAATATTTTGCAAAGAAAAGGATCAGATGAATCAGAATGAGCAGAAACTATCTTAAGGACCGTTTCTGGTCTGGAACCACAAAGTTTAGGTTAGTCTTTCCCCTGAATACATCCCTTTCAGCCCTCTCTCATTGCCCACTGACCTTCCCTAGCTAACTGCTCTCCCTGTGCCTTGATACCTCTTGTTGTTGAAGATTTGTTGATTGGTTGCAGCTGTTTCACAGTGATTATGTTCAGGGCCGTGTCGACACAAACTAACTCCTTGGTCTCCTTGCTTCATCTTTGAAGCCATGTGGTGGCATGTCCTCCCCAGAACACTGATCTCTGCAACCTGGGGCAGAGTGGTTCAATTAGCCCATTGATTTTTACCAACCAGTAGACTTTACAAAGTCAAGATGTCTGTTGTTTTTCTTGGCTTCCAATAAGTTTGTCTGAAAACAAATCATCCATAGACAAAGATATATTCCTTTTATTAAAGTATATTATTTTTCTTAGGGATTTGGAGGCTCAATCAATAATGGTGGTTTGAATGGAAATCTCTCATGTAGTTGACCTAGTATTGCCAAAAATTATAAAGTGTACTGGACACATAATACCTCTTTCTCACCTTCTAACAAGGAGAGTTCATAAAGTGTGTGCTTGTTAACTCACTGTCTCCCTCCCATACCAGATCATAAGCTCTGAAGACAAGAAAAGTCATCCGTCCTCTGTTTACTCCTATATTCCTAGTATTTATCATTAAGCCTACGACATAACAGAGGCTTAATATATGGTAAATAATCTAATGAACTGAATAATCCAGAGCCTTTCCCCATCATTATTATTAAATAGTTGTCTTGATTCCCAAAGAACATATTAGTTCTGTTTCTCTTTTGGTCATTGTCCTATACAGATAAATGATGGGAGTAGAGAGAAAAAATAATTTTGTTTCATAAATCATACCATTCCAAAGATTTCCAATTTTTTCTCTTGTAAAAATCTCCAAGTCAACTATCCCTATAGCTTTCTACTCTGGGTTAGGTTCTTTAAAATCATAAAATGAAGAGCTACAATAGGCATTAGTGATCTAGTTTAATTTGTTAAGCTTTGAGAGTTTTTAATGACACAATTCATGTCAACCTACATACACAGTGTTACAGTGGTTCAGGTTATTTCATTTCTCAAATGCATTTATTACTTCAAGACATTTTGTTCATTTGATTAAATCTAGTGTAAGATAAAGTATCATGTACCTATTTGATCAGTAAATAAAATCTTCTGCTTTCTGTGTTGCTTCCTCCCTTTTTCAGAATCAATAGTAAAATAGAGAATTTTTCTTTTTGTTCCCAGAAGTTCATAATGATCTTAAGATCGGATGAGGAATGAATGTTTTAAATTAACTGCCTTCTTCCTACTCCCCAGAGCTTTTCACAACATAGTAACAGAGCTCTTTATCTGATGGATCCAGACGTTTCTGGAATCAGCTAAGCTCTGTCAGACCTCAGAATGAATGCTTGTGTCACTTCACCAATGTATTCCTCAAAGGATTGAATATGGTCAGAGGGAACCTGTAAGAGGGGTAGTTTGTAGATATGGGATTTTTAGTTAATGAGGATGAGATGGAGAAAGTCTTTGCATTCTAAGTTATACTATTATAAAAGGAAAGAGATCTGATATTATGCATAACGGCAGTGAATTCACCAAATCAGCGTTTTTTTTTAGACCTAATAACATCTGTTCCAAAGAGATCTGGCCACTTGACTTTGAAGAAAGACACACGTGGCAGGCAACACAAGAGTCCTTTTCTGCCCTCCTCTTTGAAGTGCTTGTTAGTTGATTTTTGGATAATTTCCCAAGCCAGTGAAGTCACCATGTGTGCTGTGACAATCATGTCACCACTGTTTGTATATAAATGAGGCATGTTTGATTTCTGCACTGATGAGCTGTGGATTTCTAGCATGCACAGGGAGTGTGTTCTGTGAGCCTTGTCTCCAGCTGAGCACTTCTTCCCCTGTGGGCAGAGATGGCTTCTTCCTGTTTCATAAAATGCAGAGCCAGCGAAGCAGGAGACTTGCAAAGCCTGGAACGCCTGGACACTGTGCTCAGCATTAACCTTCAGGGAGGGGTTTAGGTAACATGGTTTATTGGATGAAATTTGTTTACACCTTCGAATTTCTCCTCCTTCAATCTTCATTTATTCTGAAAGCAGAAGGATATTTGTTATTTAAAGCTTTAAAAAGGAAAAAATAAATCCCCTGCAGTGAAGACTCAAGGGCCAGGGCAATGCTTACTTTTCTCAGTGTCCTCAGTGCATGGAGTGTTTGCTTTTACATCGTAAGCATTCGATAAATGCTTGAGGAAGGAAGGGAGGGAGGAAGAGAGAAAAGGCGTTGGCACAGCTGCCTTTAAGGCACACTTTACTTTTCTTCCTCCCTTAATTTATCTTCCTTTCTGTTTTGAGGGAGATCTAATGTGACAGTTGGCAGAGTTGTCTTGTACCTTAGAGAACAGGTAGGAGAGAAGTTTGGGTATGCCTGGGATCAAGTGATACCAAATCAAAACCTGGAGTGTTATTTTCCAAATAAAGAATGATGAATAATCAGAGAACATAACTGCTTCTATTAGTTTCTCTGTTGCAAGAAAAAGGGTGCCTAAGATTATGACCTTCTTTAGTGACACAAAAATCAAAACCATTTTGAGATGTTGCTTTAGAAATATCAATAGCGTGGCATATAATAAATGCATGTAAGTTTTGAGGGAGATGAGCCAATAAACTAAGTCAAATACACACACGCGTGCATGCGCGTGCGTGTGCGCGCGCACACACACACACACACATTCCATCTATATCAAAACCCATCTTTGATCTTAAAGGCTATAACTGGCAAATTCAATTATACTAAGCAAGCAAAAGGTGGGTAGTTTAATAAATGAGATAGCCATATGCTAAAATGTTTCTAAACTTCTGGTATAGATTTGGCATTTTTCACAGATTTAGGAAAGTACACCTGCCATTTTGGGCATTTCTTTTTGTGTGCCTAGAATGGGAAAATTTGAGGAATTCAAAATAGTTTCAACCCAGCACTATCTCTACTGGTGCTGCTGCTACTACTGCCGCCGTTGCCACCGCCGCTACTGCTGCTGGCAGAGCTGCTGCAAGTGACCATCCCCCATCCGGGATACCCACCTTCACAGCATCTCCTGCGTGCCCTGGCCCCAAATGGACCTACCAGCCCCAGGGAACAAAAGCGGAGGCCCCTCGCCCTCTCCTGCTGCAGCCGAGGATGAGTCCAGAGGGCTGAGTGGAGAGAGTGGTCCTCGGTGGTGGGGGGAGGGGAAAAGTCTTGGTGCTCCGGCCGGGTGTCAGGCCTGAGCCTCTGAGGTGGGAGAGCCGAGTTCAGGACATTGGTCCACCAGAGACCTCCCGGTCCCATGTTTTATCATTCAGTGAGAGCACTCCCAGAGATCTCTCTCTCAACGCTAAGACCTAGCTCCACTCAACGACCAGCAAGCTCCAGTGCTGGATGCCCCATGCCAAACAAGACAGGAACACAAACCCACCCATTAGGAGAGAGGCTGCCTAAAATCATAATAGGTCACAGACACCCCAAAACGCACCGCCAGCCATGGTCCTGCCCACCAGAAAGATAAGATCCAGCCCCACCCACCAGAACAAAGGCACCAGTCCCCTCCACCAGGAAGCCTACACAAGACACTGAACCAACCTTACCCACTTGGGGCAGACACCAAAAACAATGGGAACTATGAACCTGCAGCCTGCGAAAAGGAGACCCCAAACACAGTAAGTTAAAAAAAATGAGAAGACAGAGAAATATGCAGCAGATGAAGGAGCAAGGTAAAACCCCACCAGACCGAACAAATGAAGAGGAAATAGGCAGTCTACCTGAAAAAGAATTCAGAGCAATGATAGTAAAGATGGTCCAAAATCTTGAGAATCGAATGGAGAAAATACAAGAAACGTTTAACAAGGACCTAGAAGAACTAAAGAGCAAACAAACAATGATGAACAACACAATAAATGAAATTAAGAATTCTCTAGAAGGAATCAATAGCAGAATAACTGAGGATAAGTGACCTGGAAGATAAAATAGTGGAAATAACTACCACAGAGCAGAATAAAGAAAGAAGAATGGAAAGAATTGAGGACAGTCTCAGAGACCTCTGGGACAACATTAAATCCACCAACATTTGAATTACAGGGGTCCCAGAAGAAGAAGAGAAAAAAAAAGGGTCTGAGAAAATATTTGAAGAGATTATAGTTGAAAACTTCCCTAACATGGGAAAGGAGACAGTCAATCAAGTCCAGGAAGCGCAGAGAGTCCCATACGCAAGGGAAAGGCAACAAATAACATACAAGGAAATCCCCATAAGGTTAACAGCTGATCTTTCAGCAGAAACTCTGAAAGCCAGAAGTGACTGACAGGATATATTTAAACTGATGAAAGGGAAGAACCTACAACCAAGATTATTCTACCCAGCAAGGATCTCATTCACATTCGACAGAGAAATTAAAACCTTTACAGACAAGCAAAAGTTAAGAGAATTCAGCACCACCAAACCAGTTTTACAGCAGATGCTAAAGGAACTTCTCTAGGCAGGAAACACAAGAGAAGGAAAAGACCTACAAAACAATTTTAAAAATGGTAATAGGAACATACATATTGATAATTACCTTAAATGTAAATGGATTAAATGCTGCAACCAAAAGACATAGACTGGCTGAATAGATACAAGACAGGCCTGTATATATGCTGTCTACAAGAGACCCACTTAGGATCTAGGGACACATACAGACTGAAAATGAGGGGATGGAAAAAGATATTCCATGCAAATGGAAATCAAAAGAAACCTGGAGTATCAATTCGCATATCAGACAAAATAGACTTTAAAATAAAGACTATTGCAAGAGACAAAGAAGGACACTATATAAGGATCAAGGGATCAATCCAAGAAGAAGATATAACAGTTGTAAATATCTATGCAGCCAACATAGGAGCACCTCAATACATAAGGCAAATGCTAACAGCCATAAAAGGGGATATTGACAGTAGCACAATCATAGTAGGGGACTTTAACACCCCACTTTCACCAATGCACAGATCATCCAAAATAAGGAACCACAAGCTTTAAATGATACAGTAAACAAGGTGTACTTAATTGATATATATTTTTTAGCCGTACACAGGCCTCTCACTGTTGTGGCCTCTCATGTTGCGTAACACAGGCTTCGAACATGCAGGCTCAGTGGCCACGGCTCACAGGCCCAGCCGCTCCGCGGCATGTGGGATCCTCCCAGACCGGGAGACGAACCCATGTCCCCTGCATCGGCAAGCGGACCCTCAACCACTGCGCCACCAGGGAAGCCCCTTAATTGATATTTATAGGACGTTTCATCCAAAAACAACAGAATACACTTCTTCTCAAGTGCTCACAGAACATTCTCCAGGATAGATTGTATTTTGGGTTACAATAGGACGTTTCATCCAAAAACAACAGAATACACTTTCTTCTCAAGTGCTCATGGAACATTCTCCAGGATAGATTGTATCTTGGGTTACAAATCAAGCCTTGGTAAATTTAAGAAAATAGAAATCGTATCAAGTATCTTTTCCAACCACAACGCTATAAGACTAGATATAAATTACAGGAAAAAAACTGTAAAAAATACAAACATATGGAAGCTAAACAATATGCTACTAAATAACCAAGAGATCACTGAAGAAATCAAAGAGGAAATCAAAAAATACTTAGAAACAAATGACAATGAAAACATGATGACCCAAAACCTATGGGATGCAGCAAAAGCATTTCTAAGAGGGAAGTTTATAGCAATACAATCCTACCTTAAGAAACAAGAAACATCTCAAATAACCTAACCTTACACCTAAAGCAATTAGAGAAAGAAGAACAAAAAATCCCCAAAGTTAGCAGAAGGAAAGAAATCATAAAGATCAGATCAGAAAAAAATGAAAAAGAGATGAAGGAAACAATAGAAAAGATCAATAAAACTAAAAGCTAGTTCTTTGAGAAGATAAACCAAATTGATAAACCATTAGCCAGACTCATCAAGAAAAAAAAGGGAGAAGACTCAAATCAATAGAAATAGAAATGAAAAAGAAGAAGTAACAACTGACACTGCAGAAATACAAAGGATCATGAGAGATTACTACGAGCAACTATATGCCAATAAAATGGACCACCTGGAAGAAATGGACAAATTTTTAGAAAAGCACAACCTTCTGTGACTGAACCAGGAAGAAATAGAAAATATAAACAGACCAATCACAAGCACTGAAATTCAGACTGTGATTAAAAATCTTCCAACAAACAAAAGCCCAGGTCCAGATGGGTTCACAGGTGAATTCTATCAAACATTTAGAGAAGAGCTAACACCTATCCTCCTCAAACTCTTCCAAAATATAGCAGAGGGAGGAATACTCCCAAACTCATTCTATGAGGCCACCATCAGTCTGATACCAAAAGCAGACAAAGATATCACAAAAAAAGAACATTACAGGCCAGTATCACTGATGAACATAGGTGCAAAAATCCTCAACAAAATACTAGCAAACAGAATCCAACAGCACATTAAAAGTATCATACACCATGATCAAGTGATGTTTATCCCAGGAATGCAAGGATTCTTTGCTATACACAAATCAGTCCATGTGATACACCATAATAACAAATTGAAGGTTAAAAACCATATGATCATCTCAATAGAGGCAGAAAAAGCTTTCAACAAAATTCAACACCCATTTATGATAAAACAAACTCTCCAGAAAGTAAGTTAGAGGGAACTTACCTCAACATAATAAAGACCATATATGACAACCCACAGCCAATATTGTTCTCAATGGTGAAAAACTGAAACCATTTCCTCTGAGATCAGGAACAAGACAAGGTTGCCCACTCTCACCACTGTTATTCAACATAGTTTTGGAAGTTTTAGCCATAGCAATCAGAGAAGAAAAAGAAATAAAAGGATTCCAAATCAGAAAAGAAGAAGTAAAACGGTCACTGTTTGCAGATGACATGATAGTATATGTAGAGAATCCTAAAGATGCTACCAGAAAACTACTAGAGCTAATCAATGAATTTGGTAAAGTGGCAGGATACAAAATTAAAGCACAGAAATCTCTTGCATTCCTATACACTAATGCTGAAACATCTGAAAGAGAAATTAATGAAACACTCCCATTTACCATTGCAACAAAAAGAATAAAATACCTAGGAATAAACCTACTTAAGGAGACAAAAGACCTGTATGCAGAAAACTATAAGACACTGATGAAAGAAATTAAAGATGATACAAACTGATGGAGAGATATACCAAGAATCAACATTGTGAAAATGACTATACTCCCCAAAGCAATCTACAGATTCAGTGCAATCCCTATCAAACTACCAATGGCATTTTTCACAGAGCTAGAACAAAAAATTTCACAATTTGTATGGAAACACAAAAGACTCCGAATAGCCAAAGCAATCTTGAGGAAGAAAAACAGAGCCGGAGGAATCAGGCTCCCTGACTTCAGACTTTACTACAAAGCTACAGTAATCAAGACAGTATGGTACTGGCACAAAAATAGAAATATAGATCAATGGAACAGGATAGAAAGCCCAGAGATAAACCCATGCACCTATGGTCAACTAATCTATGACAAGGGAGGCAAGAATATACAATGGAGAAAAGACAGCCTCTTCAATAAGTGGTGCTGGGAAAACTGGAAAGCTACATGTAAAAGAATGAAATTAGAACACTTCCTAACACTGTACAGAAAAATAAACTCAGAATGTATTAAAGACCTAAATGTAAGGCCAGACACTCTAAAACTCTTAGAGGAAAACATAGGAAGAACGCTCTTTGACATAAATCACAGCAAGATCCTTTTGACCCACCTCCTAGAGTAATGTAAATAAAAACAAAAATAAACAAATGGGACCTAATGAAACTTAACAGCTTTTGCACAGCAAAGGAAACCATAAACAAGATGAAAAGACAACTCTCAGAATGGGAGAAAATATTTGCAAATGAAGCAACTGACAGAAGATTAATCTCCAAAATATATAAGCAGCTCATGCAGCTCAATATCAAAAAAACAAACAACCCAATCCAAAAATGGGCAGAAGACCTAAATAGACATTTCTCCAAGGAAGATATACAGATTGCCCACAAACACATGAAAGGATGCTCAACATCACTAATCATTAGAGAAATGCAAATCAAAACTACAATGAGCTATCACCTCACACCGGTCAGAACGGCCATCATCAAAAAATCTACAAACAATAAATGCTGGAGAGGGTGTGCAGAAAACGGAACCCTCTTGCACTGCTGGTGGGAATGTAAATTGATACAGCCACTATGGAGAACAGTATGGTGGTTCCTTAAAAAACTAAAATTAGAACTACCATATAACCCAGCAATCCCGCTACTGGGCATATATCCCAAGAAAACCATAATTCTAAAAGAGTCATGTACCACAGTGTTCATTGCAGCACTATTTACAATAGCCAGGACATGGAAGCAACCTAAGTGTCCATCGAGAGATGAATGGATAAAGAAGATGTGGCACATATATGCAATCGAATATTACTCAGCCATAAAAAGAAACAAAATTGATTTATTTGTAGTGAGGTGGATGGACCTAGAGTCTGTCATACAGAGTGAAGTAAATCAGAAAGTGAAAAACAAATACTGTATGCTAACACATATATATGGAATCTATAAAAAAAAATAAAACGGTTCTGGTGAACCTAGGGGCAGGACAGGAATAAAGACACAGATGTAGAGAATGGACTTGAGGACATGGGGAGGGGGAAGGGTAAGTGATAGAGCAGCATTGACATATATACAGTACCAGATGTAAAATAGCTAGTGGGAAGCAGCTTCATAGCACAGGGAGATCAGCTCGGTGCTTTGTGACCACCTAGAGGGGTGGGATAGGGAGGGTGGGAGGGAGTTGCAAGAAGGTTGGGATATGGGGATATATGTGTATGTATAGCTGATTCACTTTGTTATACAGCAGAAACTAACACAACCTTGTAAAGCAATTATACTCCAATAAAGATGTTAAATTAAAAAAAATTGTTTCAACCCTTGGAATATGGTGAGTGTTTAAAGTATCATTAGAATTGTCTTTCCTGTTAGCTATTGAGGATATTAACAGAGACCAATGTTATAGGAAATTTGCTTAAATGTCCCTTTTTCTCCTCCTTTAATCTTTTTTTTTTCTGAAAAAAGAGGAATATATGTGATTTAAAGCTTAAAAGGGAAAACCTCTTCCCCTGCTGAACTATAATAAGTATAATAAATGTGTGTCACACTTATGCTGTTTTATAAGTATGTGTGTGTATAGCATATATATGTCTATATGTGTGTATGTGTGTGTATACCATATATATGTCTATATGTGTGTATGTGTGTGTATTCATTTTATTTTTCAATTTCAGTGAATTCTTATTACTTAGGACGTTGGTTTACTGATTGATATTATTTGAAAGGCTGACTTTAGGTCCTGTCTTGACCTGAGAATTAATGAGGGGAGTTGGGCAAAGTTAATCCGTGTGCTGAACATTAAACACATGGATGGTTTATGGATGGTTTTGTCCTTCCCATTATTAAAAGTTAGGTTGTTCGCACAGTGCCGTGAAAGAAGGGTTAAAATTTACTTTAAGTTCAAATATTTGTTGCTTCTTACCAGGTATATAACCTGGAGATATAATCTACTTAAAAATCAAGTGAGTTTTGGAAGTCTGATATTAAGATTAGATTAGAATGTATATTTATCTATCTATCTATCTATCTATCTATCCGTCCTTCCTCACATAGCGACTACTAATAAAAAAGGTCAATGGTTAATTGGTATAATTATTTAAAATCTTTCTCTAAAAACTTTCCCCACCAATTTGATCTATCCCATCTCTGAAATATCACTCTTGCTTTCTTTACTAGTTATCTGGCCATCAGTTAAGCATTACCTGGCAATATCAATCTGTTACTTATTTTGTGTAGGTGTATGTGCCTGTGTGTGTTTGAAAACATTTTTGTACACATGCATAGTTTCCCTACTAGGCTGTAAGTTACTTTAGATCAGATGCCCTGCCTTGTGCTCTTTCATGTTCACTAGGGAGCCCAGCACAAGGTTTCTCACAAAATGGTTGTTCCAATTTGCTAATAGACGAATAATTTGCTTAAAAATGCTGTGATGATGGCAACAGGTAATTTTGAGTGTACGTTGTGAAAAGTGGTACGTAAAGCCTTGATATAGAACCCAAAATTAACATAAAAACATTTATCCAAAGATTTCCTCTTTTTTCTCATTTAAAATGGAACTTAACATATATTTTATATGAATATTATTTTACTATGAGCTACTTCTTAGCGTTTTGTGGCTTTTAAAATATGTTAACTAAAAGACTTCTTGCCTTTCATTTGGATATTGAACTGAGCAAAGGCAATATTATTGGCTATCTGAGGCTGTGTCATCTATTTATCTTCTCCAAGTCTGTTCCCATTTATTTTTAATTCTCCAGCAGTCTTCATGCCAATCCAGGGAGAAGATCTGGTTCCTCTGAGCCGATGGAGTTAGGGCAAAAAAAAATAAACAGTAACAGAAAGGAGAGGTTGATATTACCGTCTGTTTGGGAGACGTTAGTGCCTCATCTCAGTTCAGTGGGACTCAGGCTCTTGTGATCTGAAGGCACCACTTATCTTTTTGGGCTTTGAATACAGGCTTATTAGGAAAACCCCCATTGTTCTTAATCCCCTCCCCTTCCTCTGCTTTTTATTTCAAAAAGATGGTTTCTGGCACTAGAAAGATGTAATTCCCGTTTGTCATTTTTTTAAAGTTCCAGGAGAGGCAACCCACGGTGTCCCCTAAATAACAGAGAGGTTTCCCTTGCCCGTAATACAAATCAGCCTCTGTTTGACTGTGTAGCAAGACCACTAAGTGAGGAAGTCCCTACCCAATGGGACTCTCAATGTTTGTGGGAGGGGGACCCATGAAGTAGTGTGGAATTCAGCCAGGGTAGTTGCCAAGATGGAAGTCAAGCAGACATGACTGGTCTGACTCGGGATTCCTAGTGAATCATGAATGGGGTCCTTGATCCTGGGAACCAGAAAGGTCACTAGTTATTCTCTAGTCCATCATCAGTCATTCTTTAGGTGAGGAGTCTGGGGTTCAGGAAATGTGAGAGGTTGCTCAAGGTCTGACAATTAATAAAAGAACCAAGGAGAGAAGTCATAGCTCCTGGTTTGTGGAGACTAAAGAAAACACACTGCCTTCTGTATCAGATGAATGCATTAGACTCTGAGGATGGTGGGCTCAGAGAAACAGTTGGCATTTCTAGCAGGTGGTATCAATTGTCTCATCTGTGGATTCTTAGTCAAGGTAATTTCTTGGTAAATATCTGTTGAATTTAATTGATCAACAGTTTTCCCTGAATGGTCCAAAGCAAACCAGTTTTGCATCTCCTCCGTCGATTGTCCTTCCCTTAGCTTCAGCCATGCCAGGATATCTGGCATCTCTGTTTTGTGACTCAAGACTGCTGCTGAGTGAGAAACAGAAAGAGCTACTCATGATAGGACAGAAACGCCAAAGGATGGGATTTAGAAAAGCTGAGTTGCCCTGCAAGTCTCTCAAGGCGCTCTTTCTCTCCCCATCACATTTCCTCAGAATCACAAAGTGAGATGATATCAACCTTGAACTCCCCTGCCATCCGACCATTACTACTTACCCTCTTTTAAAATCCTCTGCTCCTTCAAGGATGTTGCTATTTAAGTGTATCATTGTTTTCCCTTCCTATTCGCAGACCTTCAGACTATCTTCTGCCCTTCAATTATCCAAGACTTTGGCACCAGACTAGCAGTCTTCTTAACTCTAAATCCTGCTTCATCTTTAATGATGTACAATCCATCCTCCCCTGGTCCTTCAGTTGTTCGATTCCCTCATCTGCAATGTCTTTCTCCACTCAACTTAAGCCACACACACCCAATGGTCATACCCTTAGCGTTGTGACCATTGAGAACTGTAAACTTCCAAAACCACTAATTTAAATATCATGTGTTCTGACCCTAATATCTCCCTCCAGCTTTTGTTTATCTTCTCCCACTGGGACCATTCTTCAGTCTCATTTGAACCCCTGTGTTCATTGACACCTCATTTTCCCATTCTCCTCCCGTGCACCATTTTACTGATCCTTATGCCAGTGTCCTAAACTCACTTGACTCTGAGAACCCGTTGTTCTTGTCAGGAAAGACTCCAACTGTGGAGCTCCCCAAACGTCCTATTTAAGCATTCCTGCACTCAGGTTGCTAATTCTACTAGAGAAAGCCACAAACACTGGGGAAATAAAATTCACTATGACCCACCTCAATTGTGCCCTCAGTACTGTCCCAAATCCTGCTCTGTTTCTCTAGTCGTCTTACTTTTCTACTCTTCAAATACCTGACCTTTCTGCTATGCTCTGTCAAACTCTCCTGCTTCCCAGAGAAATTTTTTTTTTTAAATAAATTCCCTCAACTTTTCACTATGGAGTCTACAAGTCTAGGCATATCTGCACCTTTTCCTACATCCCTCCCTTCAATAAGGCCATTCGCTCCTACATCCCTCCCTCCAATAAGGCCATTCGCTCCATACTTCCTCCTGATTCCATCCCTTTCTCAAAACACTACTATGCTGCTATGCTTACACTATTCATCATCACCAACATCACGATCATCAGATGACGCTTCCTATAAATTAATGAGAAGTTTAAGTGTGTATGTTTTTCCTAAATATTTTTAATGTAATACAGTCTCTCAGCTTTTGTTTTGCTGTAGGCAAGTACCTGACAGAAATAAAATTATTCTTTTTTTCTTGAACTAAATGCCATCTCTAATTGAAGGTATCTGCAATGTTCACACCTGTGCTGAAATGGGATGACCCCTTTCTGGGCAAGAATACAAGTCCAGCTCTTATCCTCTTATAACAGAAGGACAGTTGTGCCTCTGCCAGCTCTGGCATTTAAAGTGTTTCAGTTCTTAGGTGAACAAACAAAAGAGCATATCTGCCGTCAAAGTACAACACAGAAAATTTAATTATGAATGTCCTGGGATTCAGCAGCTGCCACGGGCTTGCTTAAAACATCTCATTCTTGAGAGAAACATTTAATCAGTATGCTATGAAGTAGAAAGAGTATGACCTTTAGAATCGCAGACCTGAATTTGAATACCTGCTCCATCACTTGCTACTTATAAGAATTTAAGCAACTTATAACTTCTCCAAGGGAGATGCAGGACCATCAGGGGAAAGTGGGATGTTTATCTCTCATAGGAATCAGGGAAGACGTGTGCAAGGATGGCATGAAAGACTCCAGGGAATGGAACCCGGTTCCAGAAAGTCTTGACCAGTAGAGGAAGGCCGGTGATTAGGCACGTGGGAGGTTGTGCTCATGCCTAGAAGGAGGGTCTGCAGAATCTGATTCTTCAGGTTTATGGAGCAGCAGAGATGATTCATAAACCCTACTGGGTGGTAGGGCAAGAGTTACCGATGTCCTCTTCTGAGGAAGGTTGGGTGGCCTCTAATTCACCTGGCCTCAAGATGAAGACCTGAGAAGGGTTAGGATATGAGGAGAGGGTTTGACCTGCTAACTGTATTCTTAAAATTGTCTTCACTGTGTTAGGTGAGCTCATCGCAAAGCTAAGCATATTGTTATAATGCCTTGCAAAACGTCTTTGCTGAGTCAAAACTTAGCGTTATTTTCTTAGCATCTTGCATTTTCAGTGGATTGGTACGTAAGGAAGCATTTTAAATTTATTTATTTATTTATTTATGGCAGTGTTGGGTCTTCGTTTCCGTTTAAGGGCTTTCTCTAGTTGTGGCAAGTGGGGGCCACTCTTCATCAAGGTGCGCGGGCCTCTCACTATCGTGGCCTCTCTTGTTGCCGAGCACAGGCTCCAGACGCGCAGGCTCAGTAATTGTGGCTCACGGGCCCAGTTGCTCCGCGGCATGTGGGATCTTCCCAGACCAGGGCTCGAACCCGTGTCCCCCTGCATTGGCAGGCGGACTCTCAAGCACTGCACCACCAGGGAAGCCCCAGGAAGCATTTTAGATGTGGTAAATTACAATGATATATTTCCTTCACTTTGAGCATAAAACTCATTGTGGGTATTTGTGAAATGTACATGTTCAAGCCCCATACTTGGAGATTTCGATTGAGCAAATCTGGAATGTCGCCTGGGAATCTGTAATTCTGTAAATTCCACAATTGATTCAGATGTACCACATTTTAAAAGAGCTACGGTATTTGAAAATATTATTCACTATGTTATGTCTTTAAAACCTGTGCATTACAGGTCATGCTATATTTAGGCCTATGGATCTGTATAGAGTTTGGTCCAAAAATGAAAACTCCTAGCAAAATAATCTGTAAGCAATTAACTAACCTCAGTTTCTCACGTTGCTCCCTGTTTCTTGTCAGTGGACCTTTCAATTTGTTAATTTAAAAATGTATATTTTTCATTATGTTTAAAATGTCAAAACCTTTTCATGTTATTCCAATATCAGGTTAGTTAAAATTTCTACATTTTAGAAATAGTCATAAACATTATGATGTGGAGAGAACAGAAAGTTTTCTTTACCTTCCTAAACTTCAGTTTTCTCAACTGTGAAACGAAAACTGTATAGATTAAAATTGAATTACCTCACAGGGTAATTTTCATGATTAAATTAACTAATTCACTTAAAATCCTTAAAATGATGCTTTGACTTATATTGGTCACTCAAGTGCTAGTTGTTATTCATGACAATAATGGTTTTCTTTTATTAGAAAACATATTATTTATGCCAAAATCCATGTAACTCTCTTCCAAAGGGAGCTTTGGAATGAGGGACTAATAGTTCTACCTTCCAACAGCTCAGGTTTGAGGACTAATGAGGTAGCAAATTTGAGAGAATATTTCCATTCGTTTTGGTGAGTTTTTTTGAAAAGATAGCACATTGCTTGCTGAGATTGCTATTGAAGTTGGAAAAATAAACTTGAACTAAGACTATTTTCAGAGTCTATTGGGGAGGAAATAAAAATTGTGCTTCTTAGTCAAATTTGTTTACATTCAGGTAACAGTATGCATTGGGCTTTTAATTTTATTAAGAATGCTGATTCGGTTTCTTTGGAAAACAGCACGGAAGTAGGTGGTGGTGTCCTCATCACACCGTCCTCCAGGTCCTGACCCCACAGGAAGTTTACATCTGGACATATATTGTATCCATGATTGACGTATGCATAGAAATCCGTGATAATCAGTCTGCATATCATATCCAGGGACAAAACACTTAGAAACAGCCTATCACAAATTCCTTTCAAAATAATTTATTTTAAAGGGCTTCTGTGCATAAGAACAGTGACAGAGAAGACCAATCAATGTATAATTGGTAGTACATATTTTTATTACTAGTCTTAAAGGTAATTGTTCTTTAAACTTATTCCTCCATGATGAATCTTCTGGAATCTAAGTGTTTGAAATTATTGGGCATGTAAATGATGTGACCTAAGTTAATGTATTAAAAAAACATTCTTATGGTGATACCAAGGAAGAGATCTTTACTGGTTAGCACAAAGTAGGGAATGAATAAATCTTTGGTGAATAAAAGTAGTTGGAAATGTAAACAAAGTCCATATTTTGCTTGTATTCCTCATTATGAGTTTTAGCAGAAAAAAACTTCTTTTGAATGGATCTGGACTTCCACCATATTTTATACACGATGACTTTTCTTAATTCTGATTCCTTTTTTCCATTCTTTTGCTACAAAGAATCATGGCAATTACAATTTTTTTTGGAAAAACGAAGATTGCGCTATTTTATTCATTGTGCTTTTTAACTGTTTGGTATGTTAAAATTGTTAACCTATAAAATAAGTAATCATACAAGAGAAAATGGGGGACATATTTTGGTATCACCAACAGCCATTTTATGTATTTTTAAAATTCAAATTATCAGCTCATGGACTGAGAAAAGAGGTGAAGAATGTAGCTCTTGGTTTACTTAATTATAAATTTCTTTTTGATGATCAGTCCCTCTGCACTTCTCATTTTTCTTTGCTTTGGTTGACCTGGGATCCAAATCAATGCGTTTGCCATGATGTATACAATACGGACAACATCTTCATGACTTCTTGGCTAGTTTTCATGCTTACCTACTTAGCTAGAACTCTCCAGTAGAACGTTCATTGTTAACGAAGGGACATGGTTCTCTGAGGGACCGTGATGTTATGTTTGGGAAATCCCACACACCATATCCGTATCTCTTGTCCTGACTCCCTCCCTCCCCTTGTCTCCTCTTATTCCTCCTTCTCCCCCTCCTTCCTATTCTCTCTCTCTCTCTCTCTCTCTCTCTCTCTCTCTCTCTGATTCACAATGCATATTAGCATATTAAAGAATCTGAAAGCTCTGGAAAAGTTTTACAGTTGACTGTTTTTGTTTAAAGCATCACCACATTTTCAGTAATTAGGAGTTATTTATTTTTTGTATAAATTATAGACTTTGTGTTGATACATTTTCTCCCTAATTCATGATTTACTGAGAGTTTAATACCTAGAATAGGCAATGTAACCATATTTACAACTTCTGCTCAGAATTTCTAGTCTCAAAGAACAATGTTATTGGAAGGATACGCTACATTTCTAGCTCCTCTGTTAGGTCTGGTTGTTATTACCTGTGTTGGTCAGAGTGCTGACGGCGTTGTATGAAGCCAACTGAATACTTAGAGCAGCGTTTTATATTTTTATGGCATATTATGGTTTTCAAAGTACATTTGAATATAAGATCTCATTTTGTTCTCTGAACAGCCCTATGACACTGTGATTCCCACTTTATGGACACAACGCTCATGCTCAGAGAAGGAGGCATTAGGAAGGGCACAGGGCTCTGACCACTTGTACTGGAACACAGCACTTTCCAGCCCAGAGGTCCCCATAAAATATGTTTATAAAGAGCTTGTCTTTCCATTGAATGCGACAGCCCCACTCTTTCCTGACCCCACTGCATTGCTGCAGGGGACTCTTCCCTAGGACTTTCAGATTTTTCACATGCACTATTGAGATTATGCTTCCTTCCGCTCCATCTATACATAATTATGATTACACTAAATGTTATAGAGTTGTTAACCTGGTAGAAAGAAATGCTTCATTTGAAAAATTAACTAAAAGTTGCTTTTGGCATTTTATCTATGTCAGTCAAAAAGAAGTCAGAGAAGGGACTTCCCTGGTGACGCAGTAGTTAAGAATCCTCCTGCCAGTGCAGGGGACACGGGTTCGAGCCCTGATCCGGGAAGATCCCACATGCCACAGAGCAGCTAAGCCCGTGTGCCATGACTCCTGAGCCTGCGCTCTAGAGCCCGTGAGCCGCAGCTACTGAGCCCGCGTGCCACGAGTATGGAAGCCCGCGCACCTAGAGTCCGTGCTTCACAGCAAGAGAAGCCACTGCAGTGAGAAGCCCACGCACTGCAACAAAGAGTAGCCCCCGCTCACTGCAACTAGAGAAAGCCCGCGCACAGCAACAAAGACCCAGTGCAGCCATAAATAAATAAATAAAAATTATTTTTAAAAAGTCAGAGGAGAGGAGATAAGGAGAGAGTGTAGAGATCAACACAGTGTATTTAAATGTTCACTATTGATTGTGTTTTCCTCTTCCCACACCTATGTTCAGGCAGGATATGTAGTGATTCAAGGGGTTCAAATCCTGGCTCCACCGTTTAGCTTTTTGACCTTAGGTACGTTTCTTAACTACCACATTTTCTTCACATTTACAATGGAACTTTTATAGATGCTTAATTAAATTTTTGTGAAGATTAAATTCATTAATACATTAAAAGTACCTGAAATATAGAAAGCACTCAATAAATATTGACTATTGACCTTCCTTTATGCCCTTTTTTGTTGGGAGACCTCTTCTCTAAACCTGATTAAGTTGTTAGGCTCTAAGCAAGTCTTCTCACATCTTGACCTGGCACAATCGTCCTAGGGACAGAATAAAATGGAATAAGTGACAGGGCCTGGTATGTGGTAGGCGGCTATGAAACAAAGGGATAAATCCTTCCAAGCAAACTTGTGTTTCTGCAGTGGAATTAGGAGGGAAGATGGCTAAATCTAAAAACTTGTTTATTGTATTTAAGTTGTCAAACTGCGCCGCTGATGGATTCTGTAATTCAAGAATTGCGCGGCTCCTTTGGTTTTAAGAACCTGTTTATTTACAAATTCATGTATCAGTGGAAAATTTCAAAGGACCCCTTCACAAGACAGCAGATAGTTTGTGAGCATCTCAGAATTTGTGACAGAAACTTAAAAGACCATTTGAGAGTGTTTCCTTCCAAGAAGATGATCCTTAGAAAAACTGTTATACAAGCAATCAGTAATATTTCTTGAAATCTCTTTATTTTTGACATTTGTTCCAATGACTTTCTCAGAAAGGCTTATGGTTCGTCAATTTTTAAAAATTAAGGTTTGGCACACCTAAGTAGGCAATTCTAACTAAGAAGGGCTAATAGTGCTTTTAACTTTTTTCATCTTTTCTTTCTCTTTCTTTTTCCTCTCCTCCTCTTCCTTCTCCCCCTGTTTACAATTTTTTAAAGTTTTTATTAAGAATTTATATTTTTAGAGAAGTTTCTGTTTTACAGCAAAATCGAGCTGAAGGTGCAGAGATTCCCCATACACCCCCTGCCTCCACACACGCATGGCCTCCCCCCCGACTATTAACATTCCCCATTTGTCACAATTGAACCCACATGGATACGTCATAATCACCCAGAGTCCATAGTTTACATTAGGGTTCACGCCTGATGTTGTGCCTTCTGTGGGTTCAGACAGACGTATGATGACACATGTCCGTCATTACGGTCAGCACAGAGTACTTTCACTGCCCTAAAAATCCTCTGTGCTCTGTTTACTCAGTCCTTCTTCCCCAGCCTCTGGCAACCACTGATCTTTTTACTGTCTCCTTAGTTTTGTCTTTTCCAGAATGTCATATAGTTGGAATCAAATAGCATGTAGCCTTTTCAGATTGACTTCTCTCACTTAATTATACGCATTTAAGGTCCCTCCATGTCTTTTCATGGCTTGATAGCTCATTTATTTTTATCACTGAATAATATTGCATTGTCTGGATGGACCACAGTTTATCCAGTCGCCTCCTGAAGGACATCTTAGTTGCTCTCAGGTTTTGGCCGTTATGAATGGAGTTGCTATAAATCCACATGCAGGTTTTTGTGTGGATATGTTTTCAAGTGATTCTGTTTTATATCCGTATTCTTCCTCTGAAAGGAATGATAAGATACTTTGAAGCGGTGCTTCATCACACCATTATAATTCATTCTTTCCTATATTTATATATAAAACCAAGAGTTGATTATTTGGCATCACTTTGAAAGAACAAGCAGAGAGGGCTTAATAAGGAGGATGGGGCACCCAGAAGAGGCAGAGCCAGAGCCCTGGATGGAGAGGCTGGAAATAGAGAGGGAGGTGGTACCACAGGGGAGCTTCTCTTTACCCTCACAAACTCCAGCTTGGGAGTGGTTCTTCTTCTTTCTCTTACCATCTCAACTTTGTCAAGTTCTGAAAACCCATCTGTTATGTTACTGCGTGACTTTATTTTTAATCTATTTAATTTCTTTTATTTCATTTGCTCTTAAGACAATTTTATTTCACCGCAAACACCAATCTACCGTGAAACACCCTGAGGTTATGTCTTGCCTGTCTTTTATCAACGGCTTCATGTTTGTCTTGCACCAGTGACTACAACTACTTCTCCAGGTCACTGACTTTGGCAGGAGGGTGTGTATGAACCCTCCACATGCAGACAAAATAATCTAGAGAAAAGTCCCCCAGAGGGGGGAGCCCTGTGAAGACATCTAAATTGTTATGAGAGTAACTACCTGTTACATTAGCATCAAAGAACTCAGTTTTTCTTTCCAGACCCAAGTATGAAGAGTGAGATATATGATTGTAGCCACGTTTTAATTTTTATAATATTCATGGTACTGTGTAGCTGAGGCCATGGTCTTTACTATGACCCAGGATCGTTGTCTTCTCTATGGTTCCACAGGGCATTGTCAGGTCACTAGACAGGCAAACTGATGAGTTACCTTACATTAAAGAATTAGAGATTATTCAAGATTGATTTAATGTGGTACCTCTCCTAGTGGCAGCATAAGAGATTATGATTATTTTACCCCTGCTCCTGGTTTGATCTCCAAGCTAAATGTAGAAAAAATCTCAATAAACAATGTTTATTCTTGGTAGCAAGAGAACAATAAATACATTGCCACAAATTCATTCATGAACCAAGTTGTGAGTGACAGCTGAAGATAAATGATTTGCTTCATCCATTTTTTAGTGAGACAGTTCTCCATTTAACTCAGGTGCAGGAAAACTATTCCCTGGGCGGAGGACTCATCTGGAGATGGGTATTTACAGAATAAGTGTGCCCAATCATATCACGGCAGAGAATGCTCGTGATCTGGGGAACCAAAGACTATGCATTTCTACAGTCTTTCCACTGTCAATGCTCGTGATCTGGGGAACCAAAGACTATGCATTTCTACAGTCTTTCCACTGTCAATGCTCGTGATCTGGGGAACCAAAGACTATGCATTTCTACAGTCTTTCCACTGTCACATGGCTTACCCCATCTGGATGGCAGAACATTTTCAAAACACCATCCTGAAGTAATGCTGCTCACGTTTGTTTGAGCTGTTCTTTAAACTCTGTGGCTCAGCTCAGTGCTCGTGCAGCATAAGGAAAATACACCTAAATCTTGTCTTTCTCCTGGGTATTGAGAAGCTAAGAAGAGGGAAGGAGTGTGACTTACAGGTGAAGGTTTTTGAATGTGTTTGGCGAATTTTATTGGAAACTCTTTGAGAGAAAGATCAAGGTATGTCACCATAGTAATCCTCTCCATATAGTATTTAGGAGAACATAATGAACGACTAAGCAATTAATAAAATGTTTTTATGATAATGCCATTCTAAGTGATTCCCAAATGAATACACTATCAGAAAGACAATGTCTGCAAATTTTTAAACCGTGTTCCCATGGAAATGGGACTCTCAGCTTCTTGTAAAGGGCACATCACTAAAATAATGCACTAAAATGAACAATGGCATTATTAAAAATAGAAAACCTAGTCTAAGTATATTCACTTCTTAGATTTAGCATATTCTGATTTATTTATGCAGTGTTAAGAGAACAAAAGCCCACTTTGATTTTCTGAAAGAGAACAAAAGCCCACTTTGATTTTCTGAAGTGTCCTTTTCTCCACATTCTCTTATCCTTCATCTGTGCTCACTGATGACTGAAATTGAGCAAGTGGTTGTCACTCTGATACAGCATCTCATTACATCTTACCATTCACCCTTCTACCCTGTGTTGTCGGATGAATTATCTATAATACAGTAATCCTACAAGACAGCATTATTATTATCATCTTCATTTTGCGGAAGAGAAAGCTGAAATGAGAGAAGTTAACATATGCAAGTATTACGGTTGGTAAGTGGGAAAACCAAGTTTGGACTTAAGTCTCCTTGATTTTAAAACCTAGCTTTTTCTAGACACTGAGCTGTGATTGTCTTCTCAGGATCTCAGTGTGCCCTGGCGACATAAAAATGTTTAATAAGTGCTTATCGTGTAAATAAATACATGAATGAAACTCTGTCTTTATAAAAGATAAACACATTTTCCTTTTCTTCTTTGTGTTTACACCTAAGAACAGGAAGTAGATTCTGGGCAGAGTACTTGCTGATTAGACCTAGTTGTTATCTCTATGGAATATGCACATCTCTTTACTCTGAAATGTGGACCAAAATAAGTTGAAGTTGTCCTCAGGGCTTTTTCCTTCTTTGTAGGAATGGCCCCTGCCTTCCTGGCTGGTGCCATCTGCTGCCATTTTAACTGTTTGTTTTAATGGCTTCACATCAATTTTATTTTCTGTCTCAAACCTGTTATATAATATAAAGCCACTGTGAGAGAATGTTCTGTTTCTAAACTGAAGTGAGGAGTTATGCTATTTCAACCATGTACTTAGTAAAAAGAGATGGTTCATTTAAAGTGTGAAAGTAACTAAATAGGGCCCCAAGGAAGCAGCCATACCACCTTCTTTTTCCTCTACTGCTTAATTTTAGAATGACTTGACTCTTTCCTCCATTTTAGTCTGGGTATATTTTTTCATTATTCAAAATTCAAGGACTTTTGGAATTTGAAATTTTGTAGTCAACTTTGTCAGAGTTTCTATAAAGAACTGGAAAGGATCAGTGCTCTTTCATGATCTCTGGCTTTGGGAAACTTGACTAATAAACTTTATCTTACTATAGCGTATGTATTGGGGAAGAAGACAAAAAAAACAGAGGAGGTACTCTGACTTCTTTAAATTATTTCTCTCAGGAATCTGGTAATCAGTCTATAGTATACCTCGTTATAAACAAGGTGAATCTTTTATTAAAATTATTAATGTATTTGAATGTTAAAGCAGGATATAACTAGTTTTCTCTAGCTCATTTCCTGATGGTAGATGTGTAAATTGGTGGAGACTCTTTGAGGGACAATATTGAAACCTCTATTAAAAATATTTAAAAGAACATCTATTTTGACACAAATTTTCTATTTCTAAAACCATATCCTAAAGAAATAATTTGGAACATGCATACAGATGTAAACTCCAAATATGTTTATTGCAAGGCTCAGTGAAACCACAAACTCATGAACATCAAACCCATGAAGAATACATTTCAACTAATTGACAACAGGAAATTGGTTAGAAAAGTTACCAATAGAATATAATACTATTTAGCCAACAAAGATGATGTTTTAACTATCATCTATCAAATCTATTTACATAGAAAGATGCTTAAAATATATTATATTTTTATTGAAGTGTAGTTGATTTACAATGTTGTGTTAGTTCCAGGTGTACAGCAAAGTGATATACACACACACACACACACACACACACACACACACACACACATTCTTTTTCAGATTCTTTTCCATTATAGGTTACTACATGATGCTGAATATAGTTCCCTGTGCTATACAGTATGTCCTTGTTGTTTAACTATTTTATATACAATATATCATTATTTTAAAAAGGAGATTACAAAATATGTTCAATATGATCTTATCCAAACACACAAGTGTATATGGTAAAGGTATGAAAGAATATACAACAAGATGTTAAAAATGTAATATCCATGGAACTATATTTTTTCTCATTAATCTGTTCTTTCTACTTTCAATGTTTCAAAGAGCAGGTATGACTTTTGCATTGAGAGAACTTTCTTTTTTGTAATTCCTTCCTCACAATCGATAAATATTGACCTAAATATTCAATTAGTTTTCTGCAAATCAGGGTGGAGATATTTGATTCTAATTGATGATATATTGAATAATATAGATATAGAATTTGGGAAATTAGACCCTAGAGCAGAGAGATAACTGACAAATGACTCTTAATCTTTTCCACCCAACAACTGAGTTGGGTTGTGATCACGTATCACCAGTTTCACTGGTCTTAAGTCTCCCTATTGAAAATTGTTTGATTTATTTTAGACAGGTTGGCTCCCATAACAAGTTCAAAGCATTAACATTTCCATCCTCTTTTATAGTTTCTTTGTTCAACAGAGCAATCAAATCATCACATGGAAAGGACTGAGAAATATATCTGTCATTTTGCTATTTATTGTCCTAGTGTGCAGTGTATTGTCCTAGGGTGTGACCTAAAGGCAGCGGGACACTTACTTGGTTAAGCATCAACATTGTTGTGTTTCCCAGTGTAAGATGTAGGGTCGTTCTAGTGCCTGCCCTACAATACACATAGTTTAAAATGGCAAGACTTGGGTAATCCCCCAATACAAAAATGCCTCAGGAAGTGCAGAACAGCGCCATTCAGTACTGAGGTCTGTTCATCAAATGGACATTCAGGAGAAATGGCTTTAATAACTATGGAGTGATTTGGAAAGGCTTTTCCTCACTTTGGGAAATAATAAGAAACTCAATAACTGTGGGCAATGAAGAATGGATCCATATGTTTTCAAGACAGACAGATCAGAAGACTATCCAGTAGCTTTCACGTATGAAAGATTTGTGCCAGAGTCCCCAGCAGCACATACACACCAATTAGATGGCAAGGAGTAATTTGATTTTCTTTTAATTTTCTCTTGGTGATCATAAAAGTGTTGTCTAATAAGATGGAATTGGAGGATGTCTAAGCGTCTAGAAAATTGACTTTATTTCTGTGGTAATTTCTACATAAATTACGAGTATAGATGCTGTGAGATCGGATGACTCACCTGTGACCTGCAGTCTAGTTGCTTCCCTACCTCGATCCTCAGTGGGATCTAAGGCTCATTATTTTCTACCCGGATTCTCTGATATCCTTCTTCTTCCTCTGCTCCAGTTTATTCTAACGGATAATGAAATGTCTTGGAAGTACAGTAGGACCTCATTATAGTTTTTTTCATTATTGTGTTAACTCAGATGCATCACCGGGAGGGTCATGTCTTTGGAATGTAACAATATAGAGGAAAGATCAGTAACCACCGTTCGTTATTATGAAAAGAGTCACAAAATCACAGGCATTTTCACAGGTCACCCCTTTTCAGCATGTGCTCTCATAGAGCTTTCAGGCATTTCACTGTAGCAATATTTGATTGGTAGGAAGAGATTGATTAACACAGTTTGGAAAATAAAAGATTTGAGTCACTGAGTCACTGAATGTCACTACCTACTGGACGGTTTCAGAGCAGTGATGCAGCTCACATCTCCCCATCCACCCTTGATAAGTGTTGTTCACTAACTGTTAGTTCAGAAACATGCTCATAGTTTTAGAGTTTGCCCATTTTTACTTTTATCCTATTTCTCACATCTATACTATATTATAAAAGCACTCATGGCACTTTGATTACTGGGCACGTTTGCCACAAGATGAAACCCGTTAATATACCTCGGACCTGTGTGAACACCCTACCACCCACTGTGCGTGGCATCCGGTTTAGACCGTGTCGTGATTCAGAGGGAGTGACACCTGAAATCATTATCCACGAGAACGCTACTTCCTTCCTTTTCCTTCCGTTTCCTCTGAAACAGATTCAGAGGGTTGTGTAGCTGAGATAACCGCACTGGGAATTGCAGTTGAAAACTTTTGGTTTAAGTGTCACATCTGTTGTTTTCTAGGAAATTGATTTCTTTTTGACCTTTTGATATTTGTCCACCTCTCAGAAGTAAGATTTTATGACTCATATTCCAGACTGTGGCATTTTCCAAGGCTTTTGGTTGTTCATTGGGGCTTATTTCAGTAAAGGTCTGTGTATTGAAAACTTCAACTTGGCTACTTTTGGCTAGTTTGTTTCTGTGTTCAGGTAGAATAAAGTGGAGCCACGTTTTTAGAAGGTGGGACTTTCTGTAGAATTTCTGTGCTAACTCGTGGTATTTGTAAAATCAGCCTTCTTTCAGAGTTTCACTTACAAAATTATAATGGATTAAAAATAGGTGGCCTCATGTGGTGAAGTTTTGAAACTTTTCTGTAAATGTGAAATTACTCCAAAATAAAAAAATTATTATTCTAAAATAAAAATCTACCATGTGGGGCTTCCCTGGTAGCGCAGTGGTTGAGAGTCCACCTGCCGATGCAGGGGACATGGGTTCGTGCCCCGGTCCAGGAGGATCCCACGTGCCGCGGAGCGGCTGGGCCCGCGAGCCATGGCCGCTGAGCCTGCGCGTCCGGAGCCTGTGCTCCGCAGCGGGAGAGGCCACGGCAATGAGAGGCCCGCGTACCGCAAAAAAAAAAAAAAAATCTACCATGTGGCTAGACTGCCTTGAGCTTCTCCAGGACCTACTATTAATGTAATTGATTTAACAATTAAGTATAACCACCTTCTGTTAACCTTCCTCAACTGTCTTTATGTCTTTTTATAATCGCATACGAACATATATTATTTCCCAAATACAATTTTTAAAACATTTTTATTGAAGTATAGTTGATTTACAGTATTGTGTACAGCAAAGTGATTTTGTTATACATACATATATTTTTTTCAAATTCTTTACCCTTATAGGTTATTACAAAATATTGAGTATAGTTCCCTATGCTATACAGTAGGTCCTTGTTATTTATCTATTGTATATATAGTAGTGTGTATATATTAATCCCAAACTCCCAATTTATCCCTCCCCCCCTTTTCCCTTTGGTAACCATAGTTTGTTTACTATGTCTGTGGGTCTCTTTCTGTTTTTTATATAGGTTCATTTGTACTATTGTTTTTTAGATTCCACATATAGATGATATCATATGATATTTGTCTTTCTCTGTCTGACTTACTTCACTTAGTATGATAATCTCTAGGTCCATCCACGTTGCTGCAAATGGCATTATTTCATTCTTCTTATGGCTGAGTAATATTCCATTGTATAAATATACCACATCTTCTTTATCCATTCATCTGTCGATGGACATTTAGGTTGCTTCCATGTCCTGGCTATTGTAAATAGTGCTGCAGTGAACACTGGGGTGCATGGATCTTTTCGAATTATGGTTTTCTCCAGATACATGTTCAGGAGTGGGCTTGTAGGATCATATGGTAGCTCTAGTTTTAGTTTTTTAAAGAAACTTCCATACCGTTCTCCACAGTGGCTGCACCAATTTGCATTCCCGCCAGCAGTGCAGGAGGGCTCCTTTTCCCCAGTATGATTTTTTAATAACCTTTTTATTTTGAAAGAAGTTCAGGCTTACAGAAAAGTTGCAAAGATAGTACAGAGAGGTTCTCTATAAGCTTTCCTCAGCTTCCCCCATTTTCCCCAATAAGAGTTTAAACTTCTTATTGACAAAGAACGTGTCCTAGTTGTCTCTAAAGCCATTCACAGCACTAAGAACTCATCATGTACCTAGGACTTAATCATTGTGTTTTAATACATTGAGGGGAGATAGACAACTGAAGAAGCACATTTTAGCTGATTTATATTTTATAGGTAAATAGGAGTGGTTGTTGTATTTACTAAATATATGATACAAATACCAATGTAACCACAGGTTCAGGAGCAAGCTGTCATTTATTTAAAATTTTCTATGTCTTTTTAGGGGATTATAATGGCAGCTTCAGTCCTACAAAGGTTTTACCTGAAACTTTGAGAGAGATAAGAGTGGGTCCATTTCTCCAAATTGATTACAAGTTATCACAGGAATAATCTTTTAGGAAAGATTGACATTTATTTCATATATTATATATGAATAATGTATTTTACAAGCTAGTTTTATAAGATTAATTCACATGACCAGACTGTTTCAAGTTTGATTAGTGATGAGAAACCATTGAAAAGGGGGTGTCACCCAAAGTCCTGCTTCAGCTGGCTTTGAAGTTCTTTGTTAGGGGGTTATCTTTGTAAATATTGTCATCACCCAAGTCAGCTAGATGGACCATGTCTTGAAGTGTATTGCCCTTCAAAAACCAATCAAAGAAACACACATAGCGTATTGGAAAGACCTGCGGACTGACATTGATCCTCTGTGTAAAGAAAAAGATGAAAAGCAATAAACTGTTGAAACCAAGGCCACATTAAGATATTTTGTCTGGTGCTGGCATCGAGCAGAGAAAGCTCTGTGCAAGTTTAAAAGCTACTATTTGCATAGAGAATTATGTCGTTCAAGAGCAAAATCAACATTTCTTGGGCTTATTTGCACTTGATTATGAATCTATGTGGGGATTTTTGTAACAGCATCACTAAATGCATATAAGAACTAAAAAGCAGCCCTCTCTGTGGAAAATAGATAGTAAAGCAAAACTTGAACAATTTGTATTAAAGTTTGGATTGCTTCCCTAGAGAATAAGTCCCAGGAATAAATTAAATCAAATGTCCAAAAGGCCAAAGCGTCATTCATTGCCTGACATTCCTAAGGCATTCTCTTCTTTGGAAAGAAATTGATACCACCATGTACATGTTTGTTTCTCAAAGGCAAGTCAGCCAAGATCATTACTGAGGGATGTGATAACTGAGGTTATCAGGAGTTAATCAGGCTAAGCCATGTGGGGAGGAGCCATGACTCTAGATAGGTAACCTGTCCTTCAGGGAGGCCATCACTCAAGTTGACAGGTGTTCAGGTGGACATTAAGGAATACTTGAGCTGAAGGGTCCAAAAGGGGGCTCCAGGTCATACTTCTGCTTATGCCAGGACTTAGTTTCCATCTGATCTGATGAAACATCTATTTTCTACTCCTGTGTTGAATGAATCACGTAAACAAAGCTTCTAAAGTGACTCATCTCTTTTCTCTCCCCAAGCATAACCAGGCTGATAGAAAATGTCTGGAATAATCTAGTCCCTCTTCAACGATAAGCCTATTAGAAATCCCCTTCCCCTCTGCTGAAGGCACTGGATGCTTTATCTTCCAACTTGACGAGCAAATACTGTTTGAATAATGCCAGTCGATGTAGAAGTCAGGGCTGCAACTTCCCTGATGAATTCTGAGACTCAACAGCACTTGATTCAACTTGGCAGCTTTTCTGTCGGTGGGGATGACGCAGGGCTAACTCTCTAGGGAGAGGAATGAGCAAGCAGAGGGGATGCTTGGGATAACAACTAAAGCACCAGACAGTGAGCTGAAAGGCTGAGCTCGTTTTCCACTTGATCGCTAACAGGATGATGACTTCAGTTTCTTTTGTCAAGTTTAACGTCTATTTTGGCTCTACACATGGGCATTAGAAACACTGAACAAATCCGTTAGTCCCTGCGGGAGGCTGCCATTTTTGAAATGAGAAGAGAGCTGGCAAAGGAAAAGGCATGCATTCCCCTTTGGATATGTCCTCTGTGAATTGCTCCCCTGACATTAACAAACGCAAGCCAACCCTTTGCAACAAAAACCAGCCACTTGGTTTGACATCCTTGATATAACTGATTAAGCTTCCACTGTGGCCCATGGTCTCAACATGTGAATGTTCCCAGCTTAGCATCGTATTTCCAAGGAAACAGGCATGATTCCTCAGTCATCTCATCCTCTCCACTCCCCTGCCCACCACGACGCACATCAGCTCACACATGGAACTGAGTTCAGTCACTCAAAGTCAATTTGGTCGTTCCCCCATTCTCTTGCTTTCCTGGAGCATTCTTCCCTGTCTTCTTTATTCACCTGGCCAACCCATTCATTGTTGTTTTTTTTTCTTTTTGCGGTACGCGGGCCTCCCACTGTCGTGGCCTCTCCCGTTGCGGAGCACAGGCTCTGGACGCGCAGGCTCAGCAGCCATGGCTCATGGGCCCAGCCGCTCCGCAGCATGTGGGATCTTCCCGGACCGGGGCACGAACCCGTGTCCCCTGCAATGGCAGGCGGACTCTCAACCACTGCGCCACCAGGGAAGCCCCCATTCATTGGTTTTTAACTTACATGTTATTTCCCTGGGAATCATTCCTCGACCTACCCTAGACTGAATTAGGCGTCCCTTGTAAGTGGTTCTGTAGTCCCTTGTGATTTCCCTAGCATGGGACTTCGGTCCCCGTTATGTAATAGTATATCTATTTATTTCTATTCTCTCCTCCAAAGTTCCTCTTATGGGCGTGGATACACCCATGTGTTTAGAAGGGATCAGATGTGTGGGCCATTTGATACCTTAGCCCCAGGGCACTCGGCAGAGCGGGGTAGCAGAGTGGATCAACTGCTGGTTCATGGTCTCATCTCTTTACTCCAGTACAAATGTTATCATTTTTTTTCTCTGAGGCCAGGTTTGAAAATACTTGGGAATCACCATGATAATATAGCTCTTTGAGGGTAGGACCCATGTCAGGTTATTTTATCACTGTACCCCAGAACCAGGTCCAGTGCCTGACAGACATATAACAGGAACCTGATAAATACTTACTGAAAAAAAAAAAAAAGGTCATTCTAGAGAGATTGAATCTTTTCTGGTACGCAGCATCACAAGTCTATTTCACGGGCTGTGGGTAGGAAAACAGAAAGTTGAAGAGACAATAGCTAAATGATCATGACAATTTAGCAACCAGTTGATATTCTGGGAATGCTTTTCCGGACTTTAATTCATGAATAAAAATGAATTCATAGTTTCAGTCTACTTGGGTGTGAAAAATGAACATGAACTGCTGTTGTTGAGAGACAGCTTATAGGGTGATGGTTTGAAGCTTGACTATGTGAAAAACTCCTGGCTCTTCTGTCACCGGCTCTGGGACCCTGCATGTGCTGTTGAAACTTTCTCCCCTCGGTTTTTATAAATGAAGACAATAGTAGCACCCACCTTGTAAGGCTGTGTGAGAATTAAATGAGTCAATGTATGCAAAGTGTTTCAAACAACACCTGACACTCATCAAACGTCAGCATGATCATTGTCATGGTTGTAATAGAAAGGCTGCCTTTTAATGCACCTGTGCTCCAGGCATTTTCTGTGGGAACTTAGATTCATAGTAATACCGGCCAAAGAGTCACCTTTGCATGCATGTCTTCAAGACACATACCTCCTCCATGCCACAAGTTATAGTATGATTACATGAGAAGAAAATCTATTTGCAATAATAAATCTCTGAATTGTTTTAAATTCTAGTTTCTTAAAAAATCATCTCAACCTTAATAGGAAAAAAAATGCTTTGACTGTCTTCCATCATTAACCACTCTTTCATTGTCAGGGTAGGATACAAAAGGTGAAAAAAGGTGGGGGAGGGGAGGGGAAGGCACAAATAGAAAAAGGAAAAGGACTTGCTGTGTCCTCTGCTGGTCCAAAGCCTGGGAGGAGGTCATTGTTCCCTATAAGCACTGACGGCTCAGTACCGTTTTGCTAGTCAGTTTCAAAAATTTTGGAGCCTTCCCTGGTGGCTAAGAGACAGGAGCGGGGCCAGTCATCTCTTACCGCTGAGACTGTTCTTTGCAAAGAAGTGTCTTGTATTAGCATCTCCGTGGTCCAGCATATGGTTTCCAGATGTCTCTCTGAGCCTAACGTGTGCTGGTTTTTCTGTTGTAAGGCTTCTCTGATGAGCATCCGTCACCAACAAACTTCTTTCCTGGATTTTATCTTTCCTCTGAGACCAGGTATTATGCTAAGGATGATTTTCCTCATTTCTAATTATAAAAGAACATATGGAAAATTTTCAGTGCGTTCTTTCCCCAGAATTACTCTTCCATGTTCTTAAATGATCAAAATAATGTCTTGGCCATCATTCATTTTAACTGTTTTCTACTTCTTCTTTAATTGTCCTGAGTCTGCTCTTATATGTAAATAAGCGGCAGTCAGTACTGTTGATTTTTCCTCTTGGTTTTTCCATGATGCTGCTTTTTGCTGGTTTTCCTCTTTGTTCCCTGATGCTCTTCTTCATCCCGACCCCAAACGGTGGCTCTGTCCCTAAACTCCAGCCTTGAAGGTCTGTCCTAGTCTCTTGGCCCTCTAAGGATTCCTTGGCTTCTGCCCTCGTGGCTTTCGCTGTTCTCTGTGTTGTGGATGATAGATGACTCCTCAACCTTCATCTCCAGCCCTCTTTTCTCACTTGTAGTTTCACTTGGTTCCAGGATATTTTCATTGGAATGTTCTAGTACAGTGGAATCATGAGTGAGCATAATGGAGACCGGAGGTGCAGTCTGCGGGTGAGCTGAAGACCAGTGTGCGCATTTGTGTTTGGAGACACTGAGGGCCGTTATCAGGGGTCTCAGATGAAAATCTGGGGGAAGGTAGAGTCGTGGAAAAAGGGAGAAAGCCAAGAACAGAAGATCAGAAAAGGCTCAGAATATTTACTTATAGAAATATTTACTTGCTCTCCAGCTATTTTTTCTCTCTTTTACATCATAGATACAAAAATAACCTGTTCTTTTGACGAACATGCAGAAATCATAGCAAACTACACGTTCACCAGCAATATCAACACCTAGAGTTAGTGGTTGTTAATATTTTGGTGTATAATCTTCCGTACCCTTCCTTTTACATGTATAAATACTCCCAAGTCATAATATAATCACCTTTATAACCTGCTTTTTAAACAGTATGTCATAAACATCTTGACATGCTGTGGAATATCCTAGAGTATGAACTTTATGGATAAACTGTGGTTCAGCATATAGGTTTTATATAATCTATTTAGTAAATCCCCTATTGTTGGATGTCTAAGTCATTTAAGAGCGACTTTTAAAAACTCCAAGGACCCATTGGAAGGACTCATGGAGAAATCCCCTTTGAGTCTACCTTTAAGGGCTAAGGTAGAGGAGAGGAAGAGTGATCCACTGAAAGGAGCATAGTTCCAGGAGACAGGAATGGGTTTCCAGGCCATTACCATCCACCATCTGTATGACTTACCATCGGTATGACCCTGTGTAAGTTACTGCACATCTCTGGGCTGCGTTTCTTCATGTACGTAATCAGGGTCTTGGGTTAGTTCACCTCTCAGGTCCTTTCAGCTCGGACATTTAAAAACTCTGCATGACTGAGGATAATGCACAAAGAATAGTTGGCTGTGCAGCAAGGGATTCTGATGGAAGCCCAGAAATATGGAACTTGGGGCTAAGCTCCTGGAATGAGAATAAAGCTTGTCCTATTTACAAAGCACCACCCGTTGGTGAACTCTCCTGTCCCCCAACGACCCCTCACCCCTATCTTTAGCAAGCAGGTGCTTCCACCAAGAAGCATCACTTTGAAAATTAGTTTGATGCTCTTGGAGAATCTATGTGTTTAAGAGGAGAATACAATAAAGAAGCTATAAAAAGCAGAAGCTATAAGAAGCACCTAGCTTCTGTTAGGTGACCCTGGTGACCCACTTACCACCCTGTGACTCCCTGGCCTCTAAATGACTCTGTACACATTGCTAGATTTTCTTCGTTTCCTTTGAAACCTATCCAGAAATTCAACTGATTATGTATTGATTTCTGTTAGTGTTTCTCATTGCTTGTAAACTCATGTCACCTTTGATGAAGATCTTAAAAGTTACATTCTCCTTTCATAAAATGTCAAATTGTAAAAACAACAACAACAAAAAAAACGACAACAAAAACTGCAGCTGTTTAGATTACAAAGTTGAGGTTTTCTCATCGGTTGCTTTCTAAATTACCCCCCACCCATCCACCCATCTCTACCTCCACATCCTGTTCTCAAATATTCTGAGAAACATGGTTGAAATCACTTAACTGGAGTTAATAAATTATATGAATCTCTTAGAATAGTAAGGTTAAATTTCTGCCTTATGTACATTTTGGGAAAAGAAAATGAAGGTTTATGAAGCATGGACTGTACCTCAGGCCCTCTCTGGGTGGTTCATGCTGTGTAGATAATTCTGTGGCATTAAGTGTTACTGTTCATCACTTATCTCTGAGGAAACAAAGGTGCAGAGAGGTTCAAGGTTCACTACATAGCAGAGCTGGGGTGCAAACTGCATTTTGCCCAACTCCCAAGTTCATCTGTTGCACCATGATCATATGCACACACCGATGGGAATCTCCAGCATATGTGCTAATCTGAAGATTTGCAGTGCATGAGGGTGGAAGGGAAGACTTTCTGAAGACCCTGCAAAGGCAACTGCAAATGAATTTCAGAAATCCCTTTGGAATGAGGAAACAAAAACCAGCCAATGAACAACAAACCAACCTTCACTTTTTCTTCATTAAATAAAATAATAATAATGAAATTATCCAATTTTCATTTAATATTCAATACAATTTCCTCACATAGATGATCATACCCCCCACCGTGACATTCCTGTTTGACAGCTATTAACCCACTGAAATTGATAGCACCCCATTCTCTTTCAAAAGTGGCCTGGTTTGTGTCATAAATAATGTGATCCTTCTATTTACATTTCTCTTAAATAATTAAAATCTGTATGGTCTTGGGTCAAGAATCAATAAGAGCCCAAGAGATCACATGAAAGAGGAATTTTCCCAGGGTCTTAAAGTGCATTTTTACATCCAGACATCCTTTGACAGCCTGAAATGTTGTCTTCATGTTGTCTTGACGGGGACTTAGAAGTGGCACGGTGCATTCTCCTTGTAACGGTAACTTTCATTGTTTCCTGTTACATCTTCAATGCTCTTTTAATGCGAATTTAGTTCTTTTGAGCAGTGTAATGCAACTGAATGAAACGGAGTGTAAAATTTTAATCCAATTAAGAAAGCAAAGATGTTTTCTAGGTATTTTAAAAGTAGGTTAGAAAGCTGTAAGCCTTGTGAACAGAGGAGCAGTGATCTGTTCCCCTCGAGACCCACTCTTCTATCACCAAAACAGGGAAACATCTCAGTTCCCTGACTCTGCAGCATATTTCTGCTGTAATTATGTTATAGCTGGTAATGCAGGGGTTCCCAAAGTGTGGTCCCTGGCAAGCAATTATCAGTGTAACTTGGGAGCTTATTGGACCCACCCCAAACCAGCTGAATCAGAATCTCTAGGACTGGGGCCAGGAATCCACTTCAGCAAGTGATTCAGAGGCACGCTTGGGTCTGAGAACCACTGCTGTAATGCCAAGCCACTGTCAAGTCAACTGTGAGTAAAACAGTAGTATTACGCACGTAAAAGAATTTCATTTAGGGCTTCCCTGGTGGTGCAGTGGTTGAGAATCTGCCTGCTACTGCAGGGGACATGGGTTCGAGCCCTGGTCTGGGAGGATCCCACATGCTGCGGAGCAACTAGGCCCGTGAGCCACAACTACTGAGCCTGCGCATCTGGAGCCTGTGCTCCACAACAAGAGAGGCCGCGATAGTGAGAGGCCCGCGCACCGCGATGAAGAGTGGCCCCCGCTTGCCACAACTAGAGAAAGCCCTCGCACAGAAACGAAGACCCAACACAGAAAAAATAGAATTAAAAAAAAAAAGAATTTCATTTAAATTTAGTAAATAAGAAAGGGCATAGTTGCCTTATGATACGGGCAGTTGACTGAGAATTCCACATGTAGTAACTAATCATCTTGAGAACTCTTGAAGTTAGGATGTCTGATAGTCCTAAGGCCAAAATAAAAGCAACATTCATTCAGTCGATTTTTATTTAGGACCTGCTGCATAATGGGCACTATTCTAGAAGCTAAGGATACAGTTGTGGGCAAAGTCCCTGCTCTCATGGAACAGGTTTTATTTTGTTTTTTCCTACTGGAAAAAGACAGACAATAAACAGAGATTAAGTACACCCATGTTGAGTAGTATACAGTATCAAGACTAGTGGTGAGAAGTGCTCTGAGGTTGATTAAAAGGAGGAAGAGTGCCCGGGGTTGGGAGCACTGCTAATTCAGCTGCTGCAGAAACCCTCTGCTCATTTAAATGGAGAGACTGGGAGAGCCATGCAGATACCTGGTAGAGTCCTAGGCAGAGGGAGCTGCAGACACAAATGTCTTGAGGCAGGAATGTGCTAGACATCAGACAACACACTTACTACATTGCTTATAATTAGGGTCTGGTGGATGCTGTTGGTCTCTGTTCAGGAGGTAGAAGAAATTGTTCCATGTAGTAGTAATTTGGTAAACCAGTGTCCTTTTTGTCACTCGCAAGTCTGGAGGGAAGAACAAAGGGAAACTAAGAGAGGATTGCCTGGCGCATTAGGTGTACATTTGCTTTATTGATCACTGATCTCTAACCTACTTGCAAACTACATTTGGGGGCAGGGGCCCCCAAACATAGATCCATAAAGTTCAGCTCTTTATTCTAAGCTCTGCTCCTTTGTTCCATTTTAGGGGCAAGATTTCAACCAAGTCAGAAACTTGGGTTATCTTTGATCTCACCTTTCTTCTTTATCCCCTTGCCAGCAGCCGAATCTGAATTTGTCATTTGTGTCTCCTGGATGTATCTTTGACTACTCCATCAGTTTTCACCTGGATTATCCTCACAGCCCCTAACTACTGTCCCTGGCTCCAGTCTCTCCACTTCGATTCATCGTCTGTTTTTCTACTAGAGTTGGATTCCCAAAACGTGGGCATTAGTCACAACCCTCCTCAGAAAGCTTCTCCACTGACACAAGCTCAGGTCCAGTCTATTCAGCCCCAAATCAAGATCCTCCATAATCTGCCCCAAATTGCTTTTTCCCACTCTCATTTCCCACATACCCTACAATTTATACTAGTTCAAAACCCAAAGAAGCTGGCACTCTCTAATCCAGTTTTCAAAATCCCTTTCACACTTCAAGGCATAGCTCAAATGCCAGCTCCTCCATGCAGGATTCCCTGATTTTCCAACTAAAGAGAAAATTTGCCCTTCTCTGTTCTGCAGCTGGTTTTATTTCTATTTAGTGATTTGTCTTGTATTACAGTTATGTGTTGACCTTTTTCTCTCATTAGATTGTGACCTATTTTAGAGTGAGGTTTTAGTCATTTTTATATCACTCCAATTCTTAGGACAATGTTATACATGTAATTACTTGCTAAATTGAATAGAATTAAGTATTGGAAGTTGGCCTGGTATATGTTATAAAATAAAAACACGACTTAGCTCTTCCTTAAGAAGAATATTTGACTTAACTGCTACACTCCACCAAAGCTGGAAAACAATTCTTTTTCCTAAACCATGTTATAACCATGTTTCTGAATTTCTACTTACTGAGAACTTTTTTCTTTCCCTTAAAATGCAGTCTTTTTTGGTTTAGGACCATGCTGTTTAGAGAAATTCCTCATATATCCATGTTATATAGAGTAGCACGGACACAAAACACAAACATGCAAATGTATGTCTTTCAAAAGTTGATGAAAAAGCAAAATGCTAAATGAAGCTATCAATGAAGTTTTAGAAAAGTACTGCCCTTCAGACATTCTTGTGACCATTTACACATGACAGTTGATCACAGACATTATGATCCTTACTCTAACCAGCAGATGTTCTCTTCAAATTGCTATAATTATTTCCTATCTTGTGGTTAAGATACAGTACAAAGAATTTAAAGAAGAAACATAGGTGTTTATAATGCCCTGGCAGTTTGATTAGCCATATGTTAATGTGTCATGCCTGATTGCATAACACAAGCCCTGATAGTGCTATAACAGGTCTGTTAATTGTGGTGAGATCATAGTATAGAATGCATGACATATTTCAAATAACTGGGAAATTGACAAAGGGGGAAATACATTTTTCAATAAGGAGTAGCATGAGATATCATTGTAAATCTTGCAAAATGTGTTTATTAGCTCATTTTTAATTTCACATGCTACTAATTTTATTTCCTGCAGTTCTTATAAGCCTCAGATTACTTTTCATTACACAATTTTATTATATTACTCAGGAAGTGAAATAAAAATTTCACAATTTGTGATTTATGGGTTTAAGTAACCAGTAGTTAATGACTCGGTAACCTCTTGTGGGCAAAACCAATTTCTCTGGAAATTAGAGTAAAAATAAGCAGTATCATACACAAAAGACTGTGTTACTTGTAAACTTAAAGAAAGAAATCAGCAAGTTCACTGACAATAAGTCCTCTGTCTTGAGATTCTTCAAAGACACCTTAAAAGTTAATTGAGGATTTTAATCAAGATTTTTTTTTAAGGTGATGATGACTTTATTTTCCTTGTCCTCGTTTTCTTTTTTTTTAATATGTTCTTTTCCACTATGGTTTATCATAGGATATTGAATACAGTTTTCTGTGCTCTACAGTAGGACCTTGTTGTTTAACCATTCTATATATAAAAGCTCACATCTGCTCACCCCAACCTCCCTCTCCATCCCTCCCCCAACATCCTCCCCCTTGGCAACCACAAGTCTGTCCTGTATGTCTGTGAGTCTGTTTCTGTTTCATAGATAAGTTTATTTGTGTCATATTTTAGATTCCACATATAAGTGATATCATATGGTATTTGTCTTTCTCTTTCTGACTTACTTCACTTAGTATGATAATCTCTAGTTGCATCCATGTTGCTACAGATGGAATTATTTTTTCTTTTATATGGCTGAGTGTTATTCCATTGTATATATGTACCACATCTTCTTTATCCATTCATCTGTCAATGGACATTTAGGTTGTTTCCATGTCTTGCTTATTGTGAATAGTGCTGCTATGAACATAGGGATGCATGTATCTTTTTGAATCATAGTTTTGTCCAGATATATGCTCAGGAGTGGGGTTGCTAATCATATGGTAATTCTATTTTTGGTTTTCTGAGGAACCTCCATACTGTTTTCCATAGTGGCTGCACCAACTTACATTCCCACCAACAGTGTAGGAGGGTTCCCTTTTCTCCACACCCTCTCTAGCATTTGCTATTTGCAGGCTTTTTAATGATGGCCAGTCTGACTGGTGTGAGGTGGTACCTCATGGCAGTTTTGGTTTGCATTTCTCCTATAATTAGTGATGTTGAGCATCTTTTCATGTACCTATTGGCCATCTGTATGTCTTTTTTGGAGAAATGTCTATTTAGGTCTTCTGACCATTTTTGGATAGTGTTGTTTGTTTTTATGTTGTTGAGTTGTATGAGCTGTTTGTATATTTTGGAAATTAAGCCCTTGTTGGTCACATCATTTGCAAATATTTTCTCCCATTCTGTAGGTTGTCTTTTCATTTTGTTTATGGCTTCCTTTGCTGTGCAAAAGCTTGTAAGTTTGATTAGGTCCCATTTGTTTATTTTTGTTTTTATTTCTATTGCCTTGGGAAACTGACCTAAGAAAACATTTCTACGATTTATGTCAGAGAATGTTTTGCCTATGTTCTCTTCTAGGAGTTTTATGGTGTCATGTCTTATGTTTAAGTCTTTAAGCCATTTTGAGTTTATTTTTGTGTATGGTGAGAGGGTGTGTTCTAACTTTATTGATTTACATGTGGCTGTCCAACTTTCCCAACACAACTTGCTGAAGAAACTGTCTTTTTCCCATTGTATATTCTTGCCTCCTTTGTTGAAGATTAATTGACCGTAGGTGTGTGGGTTTATTTCTGGGCTCTCTATTCTGTTCCATTGATCTAAATATCTTTTTTTGTGCCAATACCATGCTGTTTTGTTTCCTGTAGCTTTGTAATATTGTCTGAAGTCTGGGAGGGTTATGCCTACTGCTCTGTTCTTTTTCTTCAGGATTGCTGTGGCAATCTGGGTCTTTTATGGTTCTACATGAATTTTAGGATTATTTGTTGTAGCTCTTTGATTTTTCTGTAGTTTGACTATGATATGCCCAGGTGTAGTTTGTTGGGTATTTATTTATATTGCTTGGTATTCCCTGAGATTCCTGAATCTGTGCAAAATTAATCTGCATCATTAATTTTGGAAAATTCTCAGCCAGTATTACTTCACATATTTCTTCTGTTCTTTTCTCTTTTTCTTCTCTTTTTGACATTTCAAAAATATGTATAATCCATCTTTTGTAATTGTCCCACAGTTCTTTGATATTCCATTCCATTTTTTTTTAACCTTTGCTTTACAGGTTAGGACATTTCTATTGACTTCTTTTGAAGCTCACTGATTCTTTCCTAGGCCATGTCCAGTTTGATGATGAGTCCATCAAAGGCATTCTTCATTTTTGTTTCAGTTTCTTTTTTAAAATTTTCTGACAATTTCCTTTTGATTCTTTCTTAGAGTTTCCATCTCTCTGCTTACATTTCCTATCTGTGCTTGCATGTCGTCCACTTTTTCCATTAAAGCTCTTAATCAGTTATTTTAAATTCCTGGTCTGATAATGCCTAGTTCTCTGTCAAATCTGAGTCTTATTCTGATGCATGCTTTGTCTTTTAGACTGCCCTTTAGCACGCCTGTAATTTTTGTTGAAAGTAGACATGATGTATCAGGTAAAAGGAACTAAGTAAGTAGCTCTTTAATGTGAGGTTTTATGTTCATCTACCTAAGATTCAGGTTGTAACTATGGTGTCAGGGGCTAAATTTTTCCTTTTTTTTTTTGTCATTGGACTTCCCTAGAAACTTCTCAAATACATTGTACTTCTTTCAGCTGTAAATCCCTCTTTATGTATAGAAGCCCTATTATTACCGTGGTAAGGTGTAGAGGGAGAGGAAGCATTATAAAATGTTATGGTTAGGACTTAGTGTTTAGTGAGCCTATGCCCCTGGCCTGTGACCTTTACTTCGCAACTCCCCTTCCCTGTAAGTGGAATGGGAAGGGCATGGGAGCTGGAGTTGGATATTTCCCTTCCTCCACCTTGGTTGTTATTTGGTAAAACCCAAATTAGTTAGGCTGTGGTAAAATAGTTTGCTTAGAGGGCAGGCTTTGGTGAGGAGAACAGAGGGTCCTGGATCTATTTCAAAATGGTTACTTTTGGAGCAACCTCTCCCTGCTTGGAGCCCAAGGGTATTTTTCTCTGAAAACCTAGTGGAACTCCTCCATGTAAAACTCAAGAAAGTGTGAAGTATGGCCCCCCCACCCCTTCCAGAGTGTTTAACTCTTAAGTGAGTCCACAGTGAGCCTCCAGAAATTCAGCAATTACAGTTTAAGTGTTTCTACAGAACTGGTTCCATCTGTGGCTTCTGATTCTGGGTTTCTGCTCCTGATAAGATACGATTCTCTGTACCCACCTGTCTTTACAGTTCTCAGGGAAGCAGCTTGACTTGTGATCTCAGTTCTCTGACAGAACTGAGAAAAGTTGTTGATTTTCAATTTATTTAGCTTTTCCTTATTGTGAGGATGGGAGTGACAACTTTTAAGCTCTTTACATGTCAGATTAGAAACAGGAAGCCCATGGCTTTTCTGTGTTTAACCCAGCAACCAATCAAGTGTCACACATTTCAGTTGGTTGCTGTGCCCCTGTAGCCACCTTAATCTAGAAACCATTCAACTGAACTCAAGCTTCTTTAACATCATCATTGCCAGTTGAATTATAAAAGTTTTTCGTTATGATTTTGTCAGACTATTTCCTCATGGAGGGGGCATCCTTCAGGTTGTTGCAAAAGAAATTTAAGAATATATTGTGTTTTGGGTGGTGATGGTTACACAGTTCTGTGAATTACTAATAACCATTGATTTGTATACTTTAAGTGGGTGAATTTTATGGTATGGGTTGCATCTTAAATTTATCTTTAAAAATATATATTGGGTTTATGGTTAATCCTGAGAAATTAACCTCTCTGAAAGCTGCAATACAAAGTTTTGTAACTGCAGGGTTAAGGAAGGGCATTAGTGTTAATATGAGCCCATTAGTATTGTTTCTTTTCCCTGAAATTCAGATTCAGTTGTGCTAGGTGCCCAGCTGACTTTACTTGTTACTTTTCTTGATTATTGTAACAACTTTGTGAAGTATGTTTTATCTTAATGCTGTATGTGAAAAACAGATTCTGAAAATACTATAAGATCATGTAGCTGGTAAAGAGCTAGGCTTGACTGTAACCATCTTCTCTGGTTATAATGTTATTTGTAGTTAATTTGCGGTGCTGCCCCTCTCCCACTCCTACCATCCTAGCTGCTAAGTCAGCATCCCCAGAGACCTATACACAGCCAATCCGGTACAGGCACCCAGAGCCCCACACTAATGCAGTGCAAAGGGCAGTCACCCTTTTGTTTTCAAGGTCACATCACCCTTGAAGTACAATCATTCTTAGAAGTCAAATAAGTTTGAAGTGGAGAGTAGAGTTGTAGATACAGAATTAGATATAGATATGAATGGGCATTTAATTAAAACAGAAGCTGGAGTAAACAAATAAAAGAGCTTTGATAACCTCCATCCGAAATTATTGTTCAAAATCATGCCCTTTTGTAACCACATAGGCCAGTGCCTCTAAGCTCTGAATCAAGGTGCTAGCTCAGGGACAGCAGGTAGGAATCAAGTGAGTGTTTCTTGTTTATGTTCTGAGCTTTGACATAATATTTTATGAGCACCACAGCTCTTGCGATTTTGGAAATTTATTCTCAAGTTAAAAGTCGACAAAAAATATTTGGAAGAAACTGTGAGATAGAGCTTTCTTAGGGAATAACTTATTAATCTTATAATAAAGCTGGCTTGTGTTTGGGATGAGTAATAGAGAGAACTTGGCAAGAATTTATAGTTAGAAGTTCTCAGTGAAATAACTTCAGGATGGTATCCAAAAGGATGAAAAACAATAGGTTCAATGAGATATTATCTAATTAACACTTACAGGAGCCTCCATACGAGAAAACCCGGTTAAAGCTGATAAATGCTATCATGGGGAAAACTCTAAGGCTTGCTCACCTGTTCGCCAAGCAGTTTAAGACTAATACATGTTTATTAATTAAACATATTTATTAATTTCTATATAATATATTACCATATATATTATCCCAGCTAGTCACTCAATATTTAAAATATGTGCCAGGATCAGTTTTATATGTGTGTGTGTGTGTGTGTATATATATATATATATACACACACACACACACACACACAAAAGAATACATATGCATGCATATATGACACGGTCTATGAAAGCTTTATTTATTAATGGAATAACCATAGAATTTCATCAATTAGTTAATTACCCCTGCATGTGGATTTAGGAAATGGCCACTGTGAAACTGACTAAGAATAGTCCAGTATTTATTAAGTGGAAGGAAACATGTTTTGATATAGGGAATCAAATGTACATCACCCTTCTTTATAATCTACACAGAATTCCCTATAATCTTTCAGACAAACAAGAACTAGTGGATAATTGTTTTATGAGCAGAAGGTAAGTTCGAAGATGTAAGAATTCACATGACAGTTTTGGAAATTGGAGGCTTTAATAGTTATACATTGAAGTTGTCAACTTTTTATACATTTAATACACTGAAATTTACAACGAACAGTATATTCCAGAGAGGGCAGTAAATTACCTGATTATTTTAGAGCTTATTAACCCTCTTAAGCAGCTACAGCTCTTTGGAAAAGTTTTTTTGAAGTAAAGTGATTATCAAAAGATTCTTTTTAAATCAATGTAGTATCAGAGGGATCAGAGGGCTAAAGAAGACTAATAAGGATCGTCCAAGAGGCATTTCTCCAGCAATCAGTAAAATTCAAAACTTCCCTGACATTGGGAAGGCAGATTCAACCTGATACGTTCAGCTTTTGACAGCAATAAAGTTCTGTCTCAGGGGATGAAGCCTTCAGGTAGAAGTTGTCTCTCTGTGGATAAAAAGCATTAATTTGGGTTGGGTTGAGCCCACTGGAAAATGTCGGCTTGTTGAGCGCTCTCCGTGGCAGTAGTTAGTCATCCTGTCTTCATTTTTTCTTTCTGAGCTATTTTGACTGACCCTCCGCTAGCTTGTGCCCCAGCTTACTGACTACTCCACGTGTCTTCCTGACTGTGGTCGCCATCTCTGCAATTACATTGTCCTCTTAGTTATTTTGCTCCTCATACTATAGGGCAAACTTTTCATTTGATCACCATTTGTTTCCACCTCTGCTACAACCACCTAAGACCCTTATACATCATCTGTCTTTGCTAATGACTCAGGATCCTTCTCACCTTCCCAAATCTGAATTTCTTTATTTTCCCATCTAAATGTAAGTGTCTCTAAGGAATTTGCTTATGGCTTCTTATTCAAGAAATATTGTTTTGTATGCATTTCGTTTATGGTTCTAGAGTGGGAATGAAAGTAAATCACAGCAATACGCTCAACATTTAACAGTTGTGCCAGGATCAGTTGCAGGCACTGGCAATATATCAACAAACAGGATAAAATTCATTCCTATCCTTATGGACCCTATGGTCTAATGGAAAGAGATGATCATTTGACCAGTGACTCAGGTAATGTCTACGGCGAATTTGCCTTAAAAATACTAATGAGAGTAGATTTAAAAGCTTCTTAGATTTTTTTTACAGAAATAGACTAAATGTATTTGCATGGGTCAATGCAGCAAATATTTGTTGAATATCCACACGCAAAGCATTGTTCTAGGTGCTGAGGATAAATGTGGGGGGAAAGAAAGCAGATGAAATCATACTCTCATGGGGCGAAGATTCTAGTAAAGGGGAAATGAAAATAATTAATAAAAAGATAAATCAATAAAATTAAGTGCTAAAAGTTGCTATGGAAAAGAATTAAAGCAGGGAAGAGAGAAGAGAGAGATGAGACAAAGACTTTACATACATGGTTGTCAGGAGTAGTGTCTCCAATAAGGTGATGTTTGCGTAGAGACCTAAGGGAAGTGAGGACGCAGGAGATGCAGGTATCTTGGGAAAAAGAGTTGCAGGAAGAGGCAGGCTGCCTGAAGCAGGAGCCTCCCCGGTGTGTTTGAGCAGAGCAGCAAGGAGATCAGAGTGCTGGGAGCAGAATCGGGATTTGAAGACTGTTAGCAGAAGAGACCACAGTGGTGCTCAGGGCAAGATTGTGGCATTTTTACCTTGAGTGGGATGGGAAATTATTGCAGGAGTTTGAAGAGAGGAGCGATATCACCTGAATTATGTTTTCAAAGAAAGAAGATAGTATGTGGAGGCCAGACTGTAGCCTGTAGGTGACAAGAGTGGAATTAGGGTCATAGTTAGGGATGTTTTACAGTAATCTAAGCTGGAGGTGATCACGGCTTGGACTAAGGCTGTAGCAGTTGAAGTCCTAGTTGTGTTATGAAGGTAGAGCTGACAATTTCCTAGCAGTTTGGAGGCGGGGACTGGGGGATGGGCTCAAAATTAATTTCTTAACCTTGAAATGGGATTTTTCTCTGCTTTGTCTGTCTTCTGTGTGTGCATGGATCAGTCACTAAGAACCACGGATATGACCCTGGGTTTGGGTAGAAGTTGAGTATCTTCTGAATCCTTGCAGATTTGGCAGGAATGGTGAAAATGGCAGAGCTGAATAAGCAGCCATTTTGACAAAACTTTGGAGAAAAAGGGAAGCTGGCATACCATTTTATTCTACTTTTAAATAGAACTGAATAGTAATAACTGTTCAAAAAACCATGCACAGCATTTTACAGGATGTCATTTGGAGCTGCAAAAAAGGGCCAGAGATGAAGATGAAAAACACGTATTTTCCAGTTTCTTCATCTGAACCATGGATTTTTTTTTTCAACAAAGGAAAAGCTATTTGCCTAGTAGGTGTTCTCACACCATGAAGGACAGCACTAATGCATTAACAATGTGTCATCTATGATTAATGCTGATGATTCAGTGAAACTCAGCAAGATACTGAAATAATGGGATTTTTCTGCATCTTAGAAATGCAATCATCTTAACACATGGTGCATGGGATATTTTTTATGAGTGTTAATCTTTTTAATTTCTAGAAGTTATTTAACACAAGAATGAGTTCTATGAAAATAATACAACACACACATAAATATAACTCTTCTTTTTCTAAATAGAAATCACATGTACACTTGGGAATTTGATCAGTTTACTTAATTAAGCTAACTTAAAAATTGCTAGCATTTTGGGACCTCCCTCCATAGCTTAAGTATCCATTCAAGGTTGGTCCTTTTGGAAGATAATAGAAGTAACCTGATGATCTGTTTACATGGAAACTAGAAAAACTTTTTTAAAGCAAATTTCTGAGATAATTTTGTTGTTGCTATGCTGAAAATCTTGAATTTGTGATCAATTCTTACATCTTCATGACTAATAAAATGGCTTATTGGTACAGTTATTTTTTTACATTTTAAGTATTGTCTTTCCTAATCTATAAAATCACAGATTTTAATCCATAGCCCAAATGAGTTTTATAAAAATTTATATTTTTAAGAATATTTTTGTACTTCTCTTGTTATAGATTATCCAGGTTGTATGATGCTGTCCTCATAGATGTAACTGTAGTATTTTTACAACTCAGGTATGTTTTCCCCCCAAATACTTCCTTTCTTAAAATTTTATGGACATGTGTTCAATACAATTTAGTTGTCATTATTTGTTTTTCAATTCATGTGTATATCTTTGGGGAATACAGATCCTAATTGCCTGTATAGCCCCCCTCCCATGAGAGTTCTACACTTTATAGGAATTGGTGATTCTGATGGACTTAAAATATAATGTTGGTTAGTGTTAAATAATAATGAAATAATGTAGGATTGAATTAACCCCTTTTTCAAGTATTCTTAAAAATTGCAGTTGGAAATGAGTTTTAGTAAAATCCATTTTATTTATTTTTAACTGAAGGACTTTCAAAGAATAGTAATTCCACAGGATTTCCCCATCTTATTGAAGAGAGTGGAAATCATGAACTAGATAGATGAAAAAAAAAGTTTTTTATCTATCTGTTTCAGTGTTCAAGGTGGCAATAGATGATAGATTGAATTCAGCTTGGTTCTTAGAAGATTTATGACTACAAAATGGCTTCTAGATGCAATTATTTTTTGCGCATTTCAGGTGTGAAATACTTATGGCCAAGACACAAAACTGAAAAGCATCACAATGTCAATCTTGGGATTTCTTTCCCAGGTCTTTTATGAAATCAATATAAAAGGTAGTCATATTTGGGGAGGCCTGTTACTTTACATGCATTATTTCCCTTAATTCCCACGGCAATGCCATGAGGATGATATTATCTCTATTCTATGGATGAATAAACAGGCTAAAAGAGAAGCTACGTAATTTATCTGAGTTCACAGGAATAAGAAGTGGCAATAATAAGTGAACTCAGATGTCTCTGACTTCAAAGTGTAGGCGACCCTCTGTGACCAAGCAGTGAACCCAGACCATCAGGAAATGCCATCACCTGCGTGGCCACCTGCCATCAAGTTCTCTCATGGAGAACCCAGCTGGTGAGCCTTTCCGCGTCCATGTGGGACAGGTGCACAGTGGCAGGGCTCATTCTTTATCCAAGCACAAGTCTTTGTCTTATTTTTTGGGTAATTGATGTCTGCCCAGAAATGGCTTAGCACAGCTCTGGGTTTGAATCTTTTGAAATATTTCTCCTGTTAATGCTGCCTCAGGGACACCTGTGGACAATATGAGGGTCAGCTCCTTGGGTCCTAGAGATAATGTATTCCAACCGATGAAGAATCTAAGGGCAGGAAAACTGTAAACTGACCACAGAAAAATGCAGTAACCGGGCCTGCTATTTCTACTTTATTGGATGGATCCAGGGTTAACAATCAAAAACATGAAGATGTTTTCTTACCTTTCTTGGAGAGGGAGGGCTGGATTCCCTACTGATTGTATTATCTCATTTCTAATAAGAACCATATTTACTTTTAAGTATTTAAATTTAGTTTTCAATCAGTGTTTGAGAACTGGCCAAAAGTGTGAATTACAATGACACATTATTGGAAATATTTTAATTGTAAAATGATGTTTCAAAGATAGTTCAATATTTAGTGGAATCTTCTATAATTCTGGTGTAAGGATATCGAACTAACCCTTGTGCATGGGTTAATTCCTTTGACAGGAATACTGAATGATGGCGCTGGTTTGGAGGGATATGGGAATACAAATGATTCTGGGTAGTAAGTAGCTGCACAAAAGTTTATCTACATCCTAACAAGTTAGTTCTCGAAGGCTCTTGATCAGGTCATTTATTTATAACTCCAAAGAGCTACGATACAACATCCACTCATGTCAACTGTTGGTAGTACTCAAATGATATACTTTCATGTGGGCATCTAAGTTGACTGTATCCATAATTTTTAGGTAGAAGGTTCATGCAGAGAGGAGCTTCTATATAACATTACTGCATCTGAGCAAATCAGGTGTATCACATCTCTCAGGTAATACGGGTTTGTACATGAAAACATTCTTTCCAGTTTTTTCCATCTGCTTGCTAGAAGATTGACTTGGGTGAACTAACTCAAGAGCCTTCTGCAGATTTACCCAAAATAGGATGTTTAAATCAGACAGTAAGTAAGGTTTTATTTTTCCAGTTTTTCTTTCTCTTCTCTGGGACAGAGTAGCCCAGCTATATTCATAGTGTATCTCTAGTAACATGAGTAATAGGGATTTTTGTTTCTATAACACATTCCTTAGGTTTCTCTGAGATCTAGCATGTCTAGCTCCCAAACATGTTTAAAATGCAAATTTGCACTTTTAGATAATGTATGAATTGTTGTGATCTAGTTTTTAGAGAATATTCTACAAGTTAGACATCCATATAAAAGCTGTTGCCTTTTAATTCATCACTTTGCAGGATGGCAAGGTGAGTACACTCTTATTTTAGCATATTGCAGTATTCAGAGCCTTGATGGAAATTCTCTTTTGTAATGCTAGCTTACACTGTGGCACATTTTTGAAGATTTTGTAGTGCCAAACCTTAATATTTTGAGGATGAATTTAATTTTGGAAACAAATACTTTTAGATCAAAACCTGCTGTGTAAAATGGAAAGACACAATTTGCAAACTGTGTATTAATTAGAAATATATATTTGATGTGTTCTGTAACTGTGATAGAGCAAAAGTGTATCAAATTAGCATTGGGGGCTTCCCTGGTGGCGCAGTGGTTGAGAGCCCGCCTGCCGATGCAGGGGACACGGGTTCGTGCCCCGGTCTGGGAAGATCCCACATGCTGCGGAGCGGCTGGGCCCGTGAGCCTTGGCCACTGAGCCTGCGCGTCCGGAGCCTGTGCTCCGCAATGGGAGAGGCCACAACAGTGAGAGGCCCGCATACCGCAAAAAAAAAAAAAAATTAACATTGGAATTAGAAGAGTTAGACTAATTTGTTTCTATCTCTTCTTCTACCGTAATTATTACCAGCAACACTTCTCTAAAGCGTTCTCTCTGAATGCTAAACTTTATAGTCACCCTATTAATTGGTAAAATTAGAGAAATGTGGTGGGTGCTACCCATCTTTTACCCAGTGACTGTACCGGACACTAAGGAGGCTTGTTTATACCTGAGGCCACTCTGTCTCCTTCCCAACCATCTTTTCTTTCCTGAGATTCCCCAAATAGTGTGTGGAACTGACCATGGTAGCTAAGTCTGTGGGACTCAAGGTGGGTTCCTTCAAAGGTTGGCATTGCTAATTGGCCTGATGCCTTTCATCAGCCTCCCTCTTGCTACTGTACCTAATGGTGGAGCCAGTGTGTCTGTCCTTCTTGCCCATTGGGCCAAGAGTCAGAGGACTTTGTTATTCTTTTAAGGAGCCTTCCTAATTTTCAGTGGAGCCCTAAAACCCTATGTTGAAGTAAGCTTAAGAATCAGTGGTTTGTATTCCTCTGCCCACCCCAGTATCATTTTGAGTTTCTCTTTTTCATTATCACAATGTTCTCTCCTATGGTTTCCATCCTCTGATGTTTCTCAAACCTACAGCCCCTGCAGTGCTTGCTTTACTGGAGTGTGTGTTAGGCTCTGCCTGAATTCTCCGTCTCAGTCACATGTCCTGAATAGGTTTGTTCCAAAGACATTTTTGTCTTTACCCCATACCTTCTGAGTCCTGCCCTGTGCTGTGAAACTTAGCTATAACATTAAGGCTTATGTATTGATGTGTTTACCCCCCTGATGGCAGGCTGGCACTCATAGGGGAGGGGAGTTTTCTATACACAATGACTCGATCCATTGCAACCAATGTATTTGAATATTCTGGAGTCCATAGAGATGTTTTTGAGAAAATAGTCATTTCTTCTAAGGCTCTGAAATTTCTTGACAAATCAAGTGTGAATCCACATCTGGAAATTATTCCCTTATCAATTGCTTTCCAATAGCAAGTTTATTAAAATCATTATGATGCCCTAGTTTAAATTTTATCATTTTTTCCATTTTTAATAGACTCCATTTACATTCTCATATAAGCAGAGATCTTAAGAGCACTCCTATAGTAGAAAACCTTAGAATGTCTTTGAGCTCTGGTGTTTGTCATTTTTGTTCTAATGAGTAATATTATAAAACTAACCCTTAAATCCATGCAAGTCAAAATAAATACACTAACCTTTATTCTATCTATGTTTTTGTTTAGGTAACCTAAATTGTTAGCAGTAGTTACCTTGCCTTTGCAGTTTTATTTAATTAAATCAGACTTGATCGCACATCTATCTGTTTATGGGACAGCAGGTTGTTTTCTCCCCTGGAGAATGCCAAAAGCAATGAGCTGGCGTTACTTGCAGATAACTAATCCTCTCATTCTTTATAAATAGTAGCAATAACACCATAAGCCTTGGCGCTTCTAGTTAATAAAAAGTCCATTGCTTGACTTACTGCTGATGGAGGGCAGCTGCTTTCCCTGCAGCCAACAATTAAATGTTGACTGACAGCTGAGAAGGGAATCTGGAAGTCTCTGCACTTCTGAGGCTTTTTCTTGTTCCACTTTGCCCTTTGCCTGCAGTAAATGGCTCTGCATTGTCGTCAGAGTGAGTCTCTGTACTGTTCTTGCCTCATTTTCTTTTTCGGCATCTCCTATTCATCATTAACCAGTTCTATGTAGAACTGTTTTCTTTGTTATTCCATGGGATGTGCTAACTTTGTGAGAATAGAAATGATAGACCATCCTCTTTTGCCTTCAGCCTATTTATTATTTGTCTTTATCTGCTTCCTTTTGTTTATCTTCTTTCTATTTCAGTTTCAGGACTTCCCCATTTTACTCCAACCTTTTGGATATAAGGTTGTACAATGGAAAAAACAAACACCACTTCAGATTTTGGGGCCACAGAGACCTGGATGCAAATCATAGGGCACTGGGGAGAGTTACTTAAACTCCCTGTGCCTCATTTTTCCCTTCTGTAAATTAGGGCTAATAATGCCTATTTTGAAATTTTTTCAAGGGAATTTAATGAGACAAAGTAAAATATCTGTTTTATTAAATAAATTCAACACCGTTTCATTCCCTTCCCCTTTGCGGGAACAAGAAAAGAGCACTACTGCGGTAAACAGCCACAGTAAATGTTAGTCCTACTCTCTAATCTATTTCTTTACCAAACGTGTGTGATGCCTACTAAGTGTTATAAGCACTTTACAGATATTAGTTGAATTCTCATAGCTACCCCAAGAAATAGGTCTTGTTTTTTTCCCCATTTTTATACTCAAGAAAACGGAACCACAGAATAGTTCAGTAACTCCTTGAAGGTCATACAGCTAGCGATTGCTCCAGCAGGATTTGGGCTAGGAGGTCTGTCTGGGGAGTTCATGGTCCAAACCCTACCACGATTCCTAATTGCTGGTCGTGCCTTCTCTTTATTCTTTGCTCAAAAAACAGCATTTAAGGTGACACATTTCCTTACATGGGGGTTTGTTCATGGCTGCTACCTTGGCTACCGGTCCTGTCCTTCCGCTCTCTGCTCTGATTCTTCTGTTTAGAATTCCAGCACACAGTGGCCATTCTTCCAAGAAAGCCCCCACATCACTTTGCAGCAGGTGTGGTGTGATGCATAGCAAGAGCTGGCCTGTGGAGGGGGAGGGGAGCAAATACTCCTCCAGGGAGGGCTCATCCACTAGGGGTACTGTCTTCCTTCCGGGACCACGGTGGCCTTTAGTGGCCTGCGAGAGGTAATTCATCCAACAGGGATCCTCTGAAGGTAGAGCTGATGTTTTACCAGACTAATCATTGTTTTCTACAAATGCCTAATGACTTCAGATGATGTTATCAGCTCAGTAATTTAAGAGGTACATCCTAGTCTCGTTTTGCACTTATCCTATTTTAAGGCTTAGAAAGCCCATTTGGTGTTTAATTGAAAAGCCATCCCTTTATTTTTGCCACATATGCAAATGCCCTTTTTTTTTTTTAAAGAAAAATATAGTTTGCTTTGGTCTTTCAAAGCATTGGAAAAATGTCTCTGATAACAGTGTTTTCTGAATGCTGTTTAGTAACACTTCTGGCTCCATGGAATTATGATTAAAATCAGAAACTAGGCTGGGACGTCTGTTCTACTATGTAGATGAGGCAGAGACAATTAGAGAGTGTGATTATAGTAGGATAGAAATGTGAAGAAAATGCCACATCAAATATCTCCTTTCTACACAGATTACAGGTAAGCGGAAACTTCATTAGCAAGATAAGGACGGCAAGGGGTTTTTTCTTTGAAAAGACAGCTCTATTAAAAGAGGAGATGTGTCTATTGCGGATGGACGATTTCACTGAACAGAATAATTTAAACCCATCAGAAAGCACCCCCAGTTTGGTTAACATGCTTAAGCCTCCTTCTTTTGCAAGAGGCATGAGTGGAGGGTTAGTGATTGAGTCCTAGAAATATAATGTAATTATAGCAGAAACTGGCTTAACTGATTTTTCTTTCAAATGGAAATTTTAGTTCACTAGCATTTTCTTTTCTGTTGGGAAAATTCTATTCTAGTTTTTCCACCCTGGGAACTGGGTTGTTTTCTATGACTGAAGTTTCCAGCTAGTTGATATTTAGCTGATCTTATGATTCGATAAGTATTTAGGTTGAAGTAAACTCAAATTCACGTATACAAAATCAGAATTGATTGGTTTACATAAAGTGCAGTCATGACTCACTGGCTCTAAGATGATACCAAGGAACATGTGTCGTTTCTGTATTTTTGTTTGTTTTCTCCCATCTGCCTGTGTGATGCTAATTCTGCCCCGAGGCTAGTTCAGTACAGGTTTGCTCTCAACAATCCTAGAGTCACCTCCTTTCTTGTCCAGCTGAAGCAGAGAAAGTGTCATGTTTAAAAGAGGAAAAAGGGAAAGGGAAGGAGAGAAAAAAAGACAGGAAGGAAGGAAGGAGAGAAGGAGGAAAGAAAATTTGGGGACTTCTCTCTGATCGGTCATCTTAGGTCACTTGCCCCCCGCTCCTCTGGCCAGGTAATCGGATGGGGTTATTGGTTTGGGTTCAGGTAACAAGTCCATTCCTGAGCCTTTAGACCAACTTGGGATCAATCTTCAGAGCGACTTCACAGTGTGGGAGAGTTGGCAAAGATGATGGAGAAGGAACCAGAAATACACTTCACTGAAACTCCCAAATGGCTGTGTTTCAAAAAAGCACTATATATTCATAAACAGGCAAATCTCACCTATGGTGTTACAAGTGACGATAGCGATTACCTTTACGGACGGGGGCTGTGACTGGAAATGGAGCCTGAGGGATTCTCATGGGTGGAGGTTACATGGGTCTGTTCACTTTCTAGCTGTATGTTCATGATTTATATACCCTTCTGTATTAACTATGTTTCTATAAATAGATTAAATATAAACCTTAACTGGGAATAGAAGAGATTATAATGTTATTTATGTAAAATACCTTACATGAAGTATAATGATTGTACTCAAGGTTCCCAAACTATGTACCGAGGCATCCCACGTTGCCACCGCAGGCTCATGGTGATGCTGTGTGCAATTTAAAAATTTTGAACAAAACATAACAATATGCCACATCTATTGAACACTATGAACTAGTAGCTTGGGGTCATAGATAGCTTCTGTATTAGATCATGCTGTCTTCCTTTCAGTAATGGCCTAACTTTTTTTTTTTAACATCTTTGTTGGAGTATGATTGCTTTACAATGTTGTGTTAGTTTCTGCTTTATAACAAAGTGAATCAGCTATATATATACATATATCCCCATATCTCCTCCTTCTTGCAACTCCCTCCCACCCTCCCTATCCCACCCCTCTAGGTGGTCACAAAGCACCGAGCTGATCTCCCTGTGCTATGAGGCTGCTTCCCACTAACTATCTGTTTTACATTTGGTAGTGTGTATATGTCCATGCCACTCTCTCACTTCATCCCAGCTTACCCTTCCCCATCCCCGTGTCCTCAAGTCCATTCTCTACATCTGCGTCTTTATTCCTGTCCTGCCCCTAGGTTCTTCAGAACCTTTTTTTTTTTAGATTCCATATAAATGTGTTAGCATATGATATTTGTTTTTCTCTTTCTGACTTACTTCACTCTGTATGACAGAGTCTGAGTCCGTCCACCTCACTACAAATAACTCTATTTCATTTCTTTTTATGGCTGAGTAATATTCCATTGCATATATGTGCCACATCTTCTTTATCCTTTCATCTGTCGATGGACACTTAGGTTGCTTCCAAGTCCTGGCTATTGTAAATACAGCTGCAATGAACATTGGGGCGCATGTATCATTTTAAATTATGGTTTTCTCAACGTGTATGCCCAGTGGCAGGATTGCTGGGTTGTATGGTAGTTCTATTTGTAGTTTCTTAAGGAACCTCCATACTGTTCTCCATAGTGGCTGTATCAATTTACGTTCCCACCAACAGTACAAGAGGGTTCCCTTTTCTCCACACCCTCTCCAGCATTTATTGTTTGTAGATTTTTTGATGATAGCCATTCTGACTGGTGTGAGGTGATACCTCATTGTAGCTTTGATTTGCATTTCTCTAATGATTAGTGATGTTGAGCATCCTTTCATGTGTTTGTTGGCAATCTGTATATCTTCTTTGGAGAAATGTCTGTTTAGGTCTTCTGCCCATTTTTGGGTTGGGTTGTTTGTTTTTTTGATATTGAGCTGCATGAGCTGCTTGTATATTTTTGAGATTAATTCTTTCTCAGTTGCTTCATTTGCAAATATTTTCTCCTGTTCAGAGGGTTGTCTTTTGGTCTTGTTTATCTTTTCCTTGGCTGTGCAGAAGCTTTTAAGTTTCATTAGGTCCCATTTGTTTATTTTTTCTTTTATTACCATTTCTCTAGGAGGTGGGTCAAAAAGGATCTTGCTGTGATTTATGTCATAGAGTGTTCTGCCCATGTTATCCTCTAAGAGTTTTATAATATCTGGCCTTACACTTAGGTCTTTAATCCATTTTGAGTTTATTTTTGTGTATGGTGTAATTTCACATGTAGCTGTCCAGTTTTCCCAGCACCACTTATTGAAGAGGCTGTCTTTTCTCCATTGTATATTCTTGCCTCCTTTATAAAAAATAAGGTGACCATATGTGCATGGGTTTACCTCTGGGCTTTCTGTCCTGTTCCATTGATCTATATTTCTGTTTTCTTTTTTTGCGAGTACCATACTGTCTTGATTACTGTAGCTTTGTAGTATAGTCTGAAGTCTGGGAGCCTGATTCCTCCAGCTCTGTTTTTCTTTCTCAAGATTGCTTTGGCTATTTGAGGTCTTTTGTGTTTCCATACAAATTGTGAATTTTTTTGTTCTAGTTCTGTGAAAAATGCCATTGGTAGTTGATAGGGATTGCATTGAATCTGTAGATTGCTTTGGGTAGTATAGTCATTTTCACAAAGTTGATTCTTCCAATCCAAAAACATGGTATATCTCTCCTTCTGTTTGTATCATTTTAATTTCTTTTATCAGTGTCTTATAGTTTTCTGCATACAGGTCTTTTGTCTCCATAGGTAGGTTTATTCCTAGGTATTTTATTCTTTTTGTTGCAGTGCTAAGTGGGAGTGTTACCCTAATTTCTCTTTCAGATTTTTCATCTTTAGTGTATAGGAATGCCAGAGATTTCTGTGCATTAATTTTGTATCCTGTTATTTTACCAAATTCATTGATTAGCTCTAGTAGTTTCCTGGTGGCATCTTTAGGATTCTCTATGTATAGTATCATGTCATCTGCAAACAGTGACAGTTTTACTTCTTCTTTTCCAATTTGGATTCTCTTTATTTCTTTCTCTTCTCTGATAGCTGTGGCTAAAACTTCCAAAACTGTGTTGAATAATAGTGGTTAGAGTGGACAACCCTGTCTTGGTCCTGATCTCAGAGGAAATGGTTTCAGCTTTTCACCATTGAGTACAGTGTTGGCTGTGGGTTTGTCATATATGGCCTTTATTGTGTTGAGGTAGGTTCCCTCTATGCCCACTTTCTGGAGAGTTTTTAACATAAATGGGTGTTGAATTTTGTCAGAAGCTTTTTCTGCATCTATTGAGATGATCATATGGTTTTTCTCCTTCAGTTTTTTAATATGGTGTATCACGTTGATTGATTTCCATATATTGAAGAATCCTTGCATTTCTGGGATAAACCCCACTTGATCATGGTGTATGATCCTTTCAGTGTGCTGTTGGATTCTGTTTGCTAATCTTTTGTTGAGGATTTTTGCATCTATATTCATCAGTGATATTGGCCTGTAGTTTTCTTTCTTTGTTACATCTTTGTCTCATTTTGGTATCAGGGTGATGGTGGCCTCATAGAATGAGTTTGGAAGTGTTCCTCCCTCTGCTGTATTTTGGTAGAGTTTGAGAAGAATAGGTGTTAGCTCTTTTGTAAATGTTTGATAGAATTCACCTGTGAAGCCATCTGGTCCAGGACTTTTGCTTGTTGGAAGATTTTTAATCATAGTCTCAACTTTAGTGCTTGTGATTGGTCTGTTTATATTTTCTATTTCTTCCTGGTTCAGTCTCAGAAGGTTGTGCTTTTCTAAGAATTTATCCATTTTTTTCCAGGTTATCCATTTTAATGGCACAGAGTTGCTCGTAGTAATTTCTCATGATCCTTTGTATTTCTGTAGTGTCAGTTTTTACTTCTCCTTTTTCATTTCTAATTATGTTGATTTGAGTCTTCTTGCTTTTTTTCTTGATGAGTCTGGCTAGTGGCTGATCAACTAGCTTTTAGTTTTATTGATCTTTGCTACTGTTTCCTTCATTTCTTTATCATTTATTTCTCATCTGATCATTATGATTTCTTTCCTTCTGCTAACTTTGGTTTTTTTTTTTTGTTCTTCTTTCTCTAATTGCTTTAGGTGTAAGGTTAGGTTGTTTATTTGAGATGTTTCTTGTTTCTTAAGGTAGGATTGTATTGCTGTAAACTTCCCTCTTAGAACTGCTTTTGCTGCATCCCATAGATTTTGGGTTGTCGTGTCTCCATTGTCATTTGTTTCTAGGTAATTTTTGATTTCCTCTTTGATTTCTTCGGTGATCCCTTGGTTATTTATTAGTGGATTGTTTAGCCTCCATGTGTTTGTATTTTTTACATATTATTTCCTGTAATTGATATGTAGTCTCATAGCATTGTGGTTAGAAAAGATACTTGATACTATTTCAATTTTCTTAAATTTACCAAGGCTTGATTTGTGACCCAAGATATGATCTGTCCTGGAGAATGTTCCATGAGCACTTGAGAAGAAAGTGTATTCTGTTGTTTTTGAATGGAATGTCCTATAAATATCAGTTAAGTCCATCTTGTTTAATGTATCATTTAAAGCTTGTGTTTCCTTATTTATTTTCATTTTGGATGATCTGTCCATTGGTGAAAGTGGGGTGTTAAAGTCCCCTACTATGATTGTGTTACTGTCGATTTCCTCCTTTATGGCTGTTAGCATTTGCCTTATGTATTGAGGTACTCGTATGTTGGGTGCATAAATATTTGCGGTTGTTATATCTTCTTCTTGGATTGATCCCTTGATCATTACATAGTGTCTTCTTTGTCTCCTGTAATAGTCTTTATTTTAAAGCCTATTTTGTCTGATATGCGAATTGATACTCCAGGTTTCTTTTGATTTCCATTTGCATGGAATATCTTTTTCCATCCCCTCACTTGCAGTCTGTATGTGTCCCTAGGTCTGAAGTGGGTCTCTTGTAGACAGCACATATACGGGTCTTGTTTTTGTATCCATTCAGCCATTCTATGTCTTTTGGTGGGAGCATTTAATCCATTTGCATTTAAGGTAATTATCGATATGTATGTTCCTCTTACCATTTTCATAATTGTTTTGGATTTTGTTATTGTAGGTCTTTTCCTTCTCTTGTGTTTCCTGCCTAAAGAAGTTCCTTCAGCGTTTGTTGTAAAGCTGGTTTGGTGGTGCTGAATTCTCTTAGTTTTTGCTTGTGTGTCAAGGTTTAAATTTCTTTGTCGAATCTGAATGTGATCTTTGCTGGGTAGAGTAATCTTGGTTGTAGGTTTTTCGCTTTCATCACTTTAAATATGTCTTGCCACTCCCTTCTGGCTTGCAGACTTTCTGCTTTAAGATCAGCTGTTAACCTTATGGGGATTCCCTTGTATATTATTTGTTGCCTTTCCCTTGCTGCTTTTCATATTGTTTCTTTGTATTTAATTTTTTTTTTTTTTTTTTGCGGTACGCGGGCCTCTCACTGTTGTGGCCTCTCCCATTGCGGAGCACAGGCTCCGGACGCGCAGGCTCAGCGGCCATGACTCACAGGCCCACCCACTCCGCGGCATATGGGATCTTCCCAGACCGGGGCACGAACCTGTGTCCCCTGCATCGGCAGGTGGACTCTCAACCACTGCACCATAGGGAAGCCCTCTATTTAATTTTTGATAGTTTGATTAATATGTGTCTTGGCGTGTTTCTCCTTGGATTTATCCTGTATGGGACTCTGCGCTTCCTGAACTTTATTGACTATTTCCTTTCCCATATTAGGAAGTTTTCAACACTAATCTCTTCAAATATTTTCTCAGTCCCTTTCTTTTTCTCTTCTTCTGGAACCCCTATAATTCGAATGTTGGTGCGTTTATGTTGTCCCAGAGGTCTTTGAGACTGTCCTCAATTCTTTTCATTCTTTTTTCTTGATTCTGCTCTGTGGTAGTTATTTCCACTATTTTATCTTCCAGGTCACTTATCCGTTCTTCTGCCTCAGTTATTCTGCTATTGATTCCTTCTAGAGAATTTTAAATTTCATTTATTGTGTTGTTTGTCATTGTTTGTTTGCTCTTTAGTTCTTCTAGGTCCTTGTTAAATGTTTCTTGTATTTTCTCCATTCTATTTCCATGATTTTGGATCATGTTTAGTATCATTACTCTGAATTCTTTTTCAGGTAGACTGCCTATTTCCTCTTCATTTGTTAGGTCTGGTGGGTTTTTATCTTGCTCCTTCATCTGCTGTGTGTTTTTCTGTCTTCCCATTTTGCTTAGCTTACTGTGTTTGGGGTCTCCTTTTCCCTGGCTGCAGGTTCGTAGTTCCTGTTGGTTTTGGTGTCTGCCCCCAGTGGCTTAGTTTGGTTCAGTGGGTTGTGTAGGCTTCCTGGTGGAGGGGACTGGTGCCTGTCTTCTGGTGAGGCTGGATCTTGTCTTTCTGGTGGGCAGGACTGCATCCAGTGGTGTGTTTTGGGGTGTCTGTGACCTTATTATGATTTTGGGCAGCCTCTCTGCTAATGGGTGGGGTTGTGTTCCTGTCTTACTAGTTGTTTGGTGTGCGGTGTCCAGCACTGTAGCTTGCTGGTCATTAAGCTGGGTCTTAGCGGTGAGATGGAGGTCTCTGGGAGAGCTTTTGCCATTTGATATTACATGGGGCCAGGAGGTCTCTTGTGGACCAGTGTCCTGAACTCGGCTCTCCCACCTCAGAGGCACAGGCCTGACACCTGGCCGGAGCACCAAGATCCTGCCAGCCGCACAGCTCAGAAGAAAAGGGAGAAAAAAGAAAGAAAGAATAAAATAAAATAAAATATAAAATAAAGTTATTAAAATTAAAAATTTAGTAAAAATAAAAAAAATTTTAAGTAATAAAAAAAAAGAATGAAAGAAGGAAGAGAGCAACCAAACCAAAAAACAAATCCACCAATGATAACAAGCGCTAAAAACTATACTAAAAAGAAAAAAAAAAAAGGACAGGCACAACTCTAGGACAAATGGTAAAAGCGAAGGTGTATAGACAAAATCACACAAAGAAGCATACACATACACACTCACCAAAAGAAAAAAAGGAGATAAATATATATATATATTTTAAAAAAAGGAAGAGAGTAACCAAATCAATAAACAGATCTACCAATGATAATATGCTGTAAATACTAAACTAAGATAAACATAAAACCAGAAACAAATATGATGCAGAAAGCAAACCCCAAGTCTACAGTTGTTCCCAAAGTCCACCACCTCAATTTTGGGATGATTCATTGTCTATTCAGGTATTCCACAGAGGCAGGGTACATCAAGTTGATTGTGGAGCTTTAATCCACTGCTCCTGAGGCTGCTGGGAGAGATTTCCCTTTCTCTTCTTTATTTGCACAGCTCCTGGGGTTTAGCTTTGGATTTGGCCCTGCCTCTGCATGTAAGTCACCTGAGGGCGTCTCTTCTTTGCTCAGACAGGACAGGGTTAAAGTAGCAGCTGATTAGGGGGCTCTGGCTCACTCAGGCCAGGAGCAATGTCCTAGCTTTGAAAACATTTGTTTGTCGGCAGTTGCTTTGATTAAAAACAAGTACTGCATGAAAAAAATCAGTGAGAAACAGGAAATGGGGTGACACAGTGTCTAATTTGATTCTAAGGCTTAAGCAGTTGTGCAGTGCCCAACAGGAGCACCCAAGCCATTAGTCACTGTGGCTATGGAAGAATAAAATTAGAATATGATTCTATTGTTTTTTTCAATTGGCTACCAAATTGTTAGCACATCAATACTTATTAAGTTGTTTGGACTTAATTACTTAATAAATGTAACCATAAGGTATTCTCCTTGGCCTAGAAGGTAGTGAAAAAACTACTGAGACACCTAAGAGTGCTATGAATTGAGAAAATTTGGGAATCATTGGATTATGCGATATTTGGATAATTGGCCAGTTGGCCTCCACTGTGTGACTTCTGTATGTATAGTCAAGTCAACAGTTAATGAAGTAAGAAAAATCAGTGATGTGCTGTATAAGTTTCTGCTTTCTAAAGCGGAGCATATTTAATAGATGAAACATTTTTTTAATAACCCACGTTCCTTGTTCTAAATGCCAAACATTCCTCCGAAATTTAATGCAGGTTTCGGGTGCTTCACCACAGAACCAGGCTGTATGTGGTAGGCCTTTGGGCCCAAACATGGCTTTGGGGAGCTATTGACATAGGTATATATATTTTTATATTTATATCTGGGCTGATATTATCAGTTCTCTACTTCCTCTAACTGGCTTTTGTTTCCCTGTCAGAAGAACAGGATAGAGGAATGGAAGGGTCATTGGCTTTCGATGGGGCCTGTACTAGGATTCTGCTTCTGACACTAGCCTTTCAATTTTAGTAAGTTGCCCTTCTGAAGCACAGCATCTTTACTGTAAAAGAAGGCCAAGCAGGCCTATGTTTCAAAGTGAAAGGCTTTGCATGAAGCCTGGTACGTGGCAGACATTTAAGAAGCCATCAGTGCAAACTATTTATAATAATATAGCTACCCTGTGTCCGACCTCTGCTCAATCCCGTGGAGGCTAAAACTATGATGAAGACACTACTCTGTCTTTCAGATGCCAAAACAGGTAATAAAGGCGGCTGGGGTGTGGTTCAGTAATTAAGGCAGGAAGCGGAGGATGGTCGAATGGAGGCTTTGAATGCAGTGAGAACAGAAGAGAATGATTTCTGAATGGAGAACAGTCCTTGGAGGAGAAGTGGCCTCCAAGGCTGGGGTTGGAGGCATGAGTGGATTTCACCAGGCGGAGGTGGGATCCATTCGCCCGAGATGGAGGGGAGAGGGTTAGCTGGGCCCGAGGCTGAGGGTGGGCAGGTGTGAAAAGCAGGGCGAACCCTGCCACACCCCTGCTCTGCTGAAGTAGCTGGTGTGGAGCAGATGATGCCGGGAGGGGTAGGAAGGTGGAGAAGAGTGACTTGAAATGAGGCTGGGAACACAGCTGGAGCCAGATGGGGGTGGATATTAATGATGATTTTCTGGAGATTGGGTTTCATTCTGTAGTTGAGGATTTGAAGCAGAGCTGGGGGCACTCCCTCACTCTCTCGTGCTCTCACGGCTGTCTCTTGCTTTCTCTTTTTCTGTATTTTGGGCTTGTTTCCCTGACACTTCTGCATTTCTCTGCTTTTACCTCAAGAACTTTGGCCTGTTTACTCATCGGCACTCAGCGAGAAATCTCTTATTCCTGGTCTGGACCTGGACGTACATTCTCTCAACAGGAGTATGTTAAATATCTTACAGTACCTTATTTGGGCTTTTGGCTTGAGAATTAGGAAAAACAAATTGTTTTTGTGGTACTAGTTGCTGTTCATCTTTTTTTTTTCCTTTTTGTTGTCCGTGGGATTGTTTTTTAACCACTGAGTCAGAAGACTTTATCATCAGGGCTGCCGTGGATGGCTATTCAGGGTCTGGAATGCATGACTCCAAGAGGGATTATTCTTATGAATATGATGGGAATAGTGCCCCCTGGAGTTGCGATATATTGCGGCTCTGTTTCAGATAGTTGAGGTATATTGTTTTCGGGTAATTGATATTTTAAAATATTTTTAGGCAGCATTGCAGTGTCATATGTGGACTCCGCAGTCATTAAAGCTAGTTTATATTCATGAACTTTAAATGCTTGGTGTATCTGATTGCAGTCTCACATGGGAGACGTGCTGCATAGTACACTTTAAAGGCACACATTCTTGGGGAGTTCTGGCTCTGCCATTTGTTAGCTGTGTGACCTGGAACAAGTTGCTTCACCTTTTGGAGTCTCAACATCCTCATCTGTAAAACAGAGAAAAGAATACCTAACTCTGAAAGTTCTTGTGAAGATTAGGAACTGTGTATGAGTCCTGAGAGTGTGTCCAAAGAGTGAATCTTCAAGTGGTAACTATTCTACTACTTTGAGAACTTGACAGGCACATGATTTATTAGCTAGATTGTAGGGTTGTCAACAGCATGCAGTGATTATAATGATTCAGTGATTGTAACAATACTGAATGAGATTTTTTTTAATAATGGTAAGTAAAAATAAAAATTCAGACCTTTAACAGGATAGCTAAGGAAGTAATTATAACAGTAATTAGCAAATGAATTGAGCATCAGCTACCACCAAATTGTGACTTCTGTATCAAGAGTAAAAGAGAGGGGCTTCCCTGGTGGCGCAGTGGTTGAGAGTCCGCCTGCCGATGCAGGGGACACGGGTTCGTGCCCCGGTCTGGGAAGATCCCACATGCCGCGGAGCGGCTGGGCCCGTGAGCCATGGCCGCTGAGCCTGCGCGTCCGGAGCCTGTGCTCCGCAATGGGAGAGGCCACAACAGTGAGAGGCCCGCGTACTGCAAAAAAAAAAAAAAAAAAGAATAAAAGAGAGAGTAAAATAATTAGTGTGGCAAAGGAGACTATCTCCAAGCCAAATGCATTATTTCATACAGTATTTATCTTTGTAAATGATGTTAAAGTTTTCCTTTGAGAGAATGGCTATATTTTATTTAAAGGTATTAGAAGGTTTCCATGACCACAACCTCTGGAGGAAGGGGATAACTTTTTCTAAACGTGCATATGTATTATTCAGTTCACATTACATACCAAACCAGCTGGTCAAATGCTTTCTCAAGAACTTTAAAAACAGAAATAAAGAAGGTAAAATTAAATGCATTTTTTGGTGTGTTCCATCAGCTAGAGATAGTATGTATAAGAGAGGTGAAGGTAGTTTTCCCATTTTAAACGGAGAGAAACTATGGTGCTAAAGGGTCATTTGTCCAACCCACCTAGCAAGTCAACAATATTTCTGAAAATCAATATCAGATCTCCAGTTAACAGTTTTCTTTGCCAAAGCCTATCCATCAGATCCGCTGTTCCTCAATACAACTGAACATTCCCCCAGCAAAAGAATCCCTAGGCCATTATTCTTGGGTTTGGCTTACCCTGCTCCCCCAAGAGAAAAAAAATCTTTTAAAGACAGACATTATCGATAAGATGGAAATGAGTAATGAGGGTGAAAGGAGAATTTCTTTCTCTTCTGGAAGTGTGAAAAGAGAAAGCTGGATTCAGTGGCCCCTCAGGGCACTTTTACTCCTAAACATTTTGAAATTAGGGAAGAATTTGAAGGGAGTCAATGCTATAGATGAAGCAAGTATAACATACTGTGGCTTCCGAGTTCTGCCTTCCTTATGAAGCCACTTTATAATGGAAAGTAACTTTCGTGTTAGACCCTCTCGACAAAGCATCACTCCTCCCAGACTAAAAGTGCTACGTAGCTTTAAAAACACTCAAATCAATTAAAATTTAATTTTGCATCGAGAATTTCCGTACCCCCATTAGGTAGCTAGAGACATCACTGCGGAAAACTATAAAATCGTTGTTTTGTGATTTTTCTCATCGAGGATTCCAGTACCTGCGTATTTGATTGATTGCCAAGTCCTTAAATGTCACTCAGAGGATCCTCTAGGCAGAGAAAATCACAAGAGAATCTCAAAAATGGTTTTGCACGAACGGCCATAGGCAAAGTGTAAAATATAGGGTGTACAGGGGGAATTACTTTCAAAAATATACTGGGAACATGTTGCATTGAAGAAATGTTCTCTGGATGTGATGAAGATAGAAAGAAAGCATTTGAGTTCAAGGTCTGTGTCTCGCATGTATCATGCCTTAAGAGTTGACAAATTAGTAGCTTCTGTGAGCCTCGGTTCCCTCCTCTTCAAAATATGAGACCCAAATGTGGTCCCCTAGAATTGACAGCCAATGGAGCCAATTAGAAAAAGCTGTTATATGATATTTATTTTGTCTTTTGAACAAAAGACAGTCAAGGGAGATTAAGAGACTGTTATGAGGCAAATAACAATAAAACCAGAAGAACGAGCACCCATAACAATGACTGTAACATGATGAACAATGAAAAACAGAATGCTTCATTTTGGCCCTTTGAGGTCACTCTTTCCCAGGATGTGGGGGGTTTTGTGCTCTAGGACAAAGGAACAACCTTCTGCCCAAACCCTACTTCATTCCCCAGTTATCACAACTCAGTGCCTTTTTCTCCTTTGTACCTAACTGAATGCCGCTTTTCTACTCTAGGCAGAAAGTCTTACACGTAAAAACTAACATAAGCCAAAATTTAAAATAGGTGGAAATATGCCAGTTTTGAGTTTAATTTAGGGTGAAAATAATAATAAAAAGTCATGTGGACTTAGTGTGGGTAGTGGCATAAGGAATGAAGAGGAGGCACCATGAGCTGATTGCTTAGGATTCCACAAAGGACTGATCTAAACTCCTCCTCCTTTGCTGTGTTGGAAAAGCATATTTACAAAGCACCAGAGAACTTCCAAAGCAGTGGATTTACTGATGACCGTCCAAATGAGGGCAGCCAGAAACACTAAGCTATACCATTTCTTATCCTTCAGCCAGAGTCACAGGACCAGATAAATGTGTTATTATTAACTTACCAATACTTTATAAGTGCCAACTATGAGCCATGTATTGGGTAAATGTCGTTAAAAAGACCGACCCAGTGCGTCTGTTTACAAAGGAGGATCCACGAATGTCTCCAAACATGGAGCCCTTTGGCCAACTATCCGCCCTCTCTTCCATCAGCAGTTCTTTTACCTGTCGGGTGGTGAGTTCTGTGGTAACTTAATTCTAGGTATGTCCTTCTCTTTTGTCCAGACCAAGGGGATCCTCAGTTGAAAGTGTGGATGGAAAGCAACTTGGCTTTAGAAATCCATTTCCTGAAAGTACCTTCCCATTACCACTTTCAAATTCCCAGCTCTGTTCAGCTCAAACGATGCTCAGATCATAAAAAGTCTGCTAATGGAATGAATGAATGAATGCTTAAAGAATGAATGAGAAGAGAGATAAAGGAGCGGGGTGGCAGGGAACTTCATTTAGCAGCTGTATGCTCTGACCCTTTTGCCTTTGGGGTATTCTTAAATATAAAATACTAGAAAGCTTAAGCTGTGAGGCCTTCATCAAGATTTTGTTTTCAGATCTTAAATAAGTTCATCTGTACCATTTTTCTAGATTCCACATATATGTGTTAATATACGATATTTGTTTTTCTCCTTCTGACTTACTTTACTCTGTATGACAGTCTCTAGGTCCATCCATGTCTCTGGCAAATGGCACAATTTCGTTCCTTCTTATGGCTGAGTAATATTCCATTGTACGTATGTACCACATCTTCTTTATCCATTCCTCTGCTGATGGAAATTTAGGTTGCTTCCATGTCCTGGCTTTGTAGATAGCGCTGCAATGAACATTGGATGCATGTATCTTTTTGAATTATGGTTTTTTCCAGGTATATGCCCAGGAGTGGGATTGCTGGGTCATATGGTAGTTCTATTTTTAGTTTTTTAAGGAACCTCCATACTGTTCTCCATAGTGACTGTATCAATTTATATTCCCACCAACAGTGCAAGAGGGTTCCCTTTTCTCCACACCCTCTCCAGCATTTATTGTTTGTAGATATTTTGATGATGGCCATTCTGACCGGTGTGAGGCGATACCTCATTGTAGTTTTGATTTGCATTTCTCTAATAATTAGTGATGTTGAGCATCTTTTCATGTGTTTGTTGGCCATCTGTATGTCTTCTTTGGTAAAATGTCTATTTAGGTCTTCTGCCCACTTTTTCATTGGGTTGTTTGTTTCTTTGTTACTGAGCTGCATGAGCTGTTTGTATATTTTGGAGATTAATCCCTAGTCAGTTGCTTTGTTTGCAGATATTTTCTCCCATTGTCCTTTTGTTTTGTTTATGGTTTCCTTTGCTGTGAAAAGCTTTTAAGTTTCATTAAGTCCCATTTGTTTATTTTTGTTTTATTTTTATTACTCTAGGAGGTGGGTCAAAAAAGATCTTACTGCGATTTATGTCAAAGAGCGTTTTGTCTATGTTTTCCTCTAAGAGCTTTATAGTGTCCAGCCTTACATTTAGGTCTTTAATCCATTTTGACTTTATTTTTGTGTATGGTGTTACCAAGAGGGGAAGGAGGGTGGTGGCATGGATTGGGAGATTGGGACTGACATATATACGCTACTGTGTATAAAATAGATAACTAATGAGAACAGACTCTGTAGCACAGGGAACTCTACTCAATGCTCTGCGGTGACCTAAATGGGAAGGAAATTCAAGGAAGAGGGGATATATGTATATGTGTGGCTGATTCACTTTGCTGTAGAGCAGAAACTAACATAACACTTTAAAGCAGCTATACTCCAATTTAAAAAAAATGTGTGCAATGGCTGTTATAAGAAAACAGCGTTTAGTACATCCGACAGTTAAAATGTTACGCTACAGTTTGGTAGGTTAGAAAAAATATTTGAAGGAACATTGTTCAGCCTTCTTGTCAGATTTATGACAACGCTCCTAATAAATTACGCATAGCCATTACATCACAATTTCACCTTTATTCACTTACATTCATTCATCTTCATTTCTGAGACAATATTTATCTACTTATTGCTGCACTTTCACTTGTTTGAATAACAGAAATTGGTTGTAGTATGCAATCAATGAGAGTTTCCCCTCCAAGTCATCAATCTTAGCTAATAAAATGCAGACAGTCATTTTAAAAAATATCTTAAAATGCTGGCAGAGTCACAAACTCACAGTCTGATCATTGACCCAGTGACCCATCTTCACTACAATCCTAGGTGAGCTTCAAATTCAGAAAAAGTTGTTCTCTTCTGTCACCTGTGTGCTCAAGGCATCACCCCATCTTATCATAAGAGCATTAATTTATCAGATTTCCTCTCCTTCTAATTAGGCAGCAGGTGTTTATTGGGCTCTTAATGTATCTAAGGCTTAGATATGTTAAGATTACATAAGATACATAGATACCATAGATAACATAGATCCCATAGATAACATATCTAAGGCTTAGATATGTTAAGATACAGATACCATAGATAACATATCTAAGGCTTAGATATGTTAAGATTACATAAGATACAAAATTTTGATACATAGATAGATTTTGTAGAGGATTCAAAAGCAATACAAAGACTTCATGACCAAGACGTGGTCTCGCCCCCAAAGACAGTATCAAGAGAAGGTAAAGCACAGGTACGTGAACAATTCCATGTTCAGGGTCTTAAAGAAACAACCTTAATTTAGAAGAAGCTATGAAAGGAGAGCATTTAAAGAACGGATCTGCTTACTTAATGACTTCTAGTGTTTCCATTGTTTTTCTTGCAGTTTGAGTTATTCACAAGAAGTTCCTCCCACACAACATAAAAGTTCATACCGCATGACCTTGAAATGATCATGCTTTGCCTCCACTGCAGAAACTGATATTGACACACATTTTAACTTCAGCATGGTCGGAGGGGAAACATCATGAAAACAGCCAAGGAAAATATAGAACAGCAGTTCTCAAACTCAATATGTACAAGTCTTATCTGGGAGTAGTTAAAAATCCCTCTGGATGTTCCCATTCAATAGAAGAGGCTATTCAGTCCTCAGATATTCTATGTGATTCAGTAGGTCTGGGATGAACATTGGAAATGTGAGTCTTAAGGTTCATGCTGTGTGACTTGGATGCAGGAAACGCACGGCCACACACTGAGATGCTCTGCTAGAGAAAAACCAAGTGAAAGTCACACAAGTGGGAGGTTGGTGCCCTTTTTCAGAGAACTAAATGTTACAGCATTGTGTTGATGCTTGGTGTTCTTAATCAAAGATGGGGTTAGTTAGCTGTTAATTTGAGTTTAAGCTGACTAACCAAACTCTTACATTCCTAGAATAAATAATTTTCTCAGGCATTCCTTTAAGCTTACTTTCTTTTTTAAAATTTTGAAATTTTATTTATTTTATATTATTTAAAATTTTATTTAATAAAATTAAATTTTATTTTTTCCAGCTTTACTATAGGCATATAGCATATGTAAGTTTAAGGTGTACAGCATAATGATTTGCACGCGTATTGTATTGCAAGATGATTACTACAATAAGGTTAGTTAACACTGCCATCACTTTACATAACTGCCCTTGTGTGTGTGTTGGGAGGGTGGTAACTTTTAAGATCTACTCTCTTGATCCAGCAATCCCATTTCTGGGTATATATCTGAAGGAAATGAAACCATTATCTCAAAGAGGTATCTGTACTCCCATGTTCATTGCAGCATTATTCACAATACCAAGGTTCAGAAACATTATCTAAGGGCTGTGGATCGATACTTGGATAAAGAAAATGTGGTATATATACACAATGGAATATTATTCAGCCTTAAGAAGAAAGAACTTCTGCCATTTGTGACAACATAGATGGACCTGGAGGGGATTATGTTGAGTGAAATAAGCCAGACACAGAAAGACAGATACTGCATGGTATCACTTACATTTGGAATCTACAAAAAACATGAAAACAAAAAACAAAGAGAGTCAAACTCATAGAAACAGAGTAGAAGAATGGTTGCCAGGGTCTGGTGAGTTGGGGGGTGGTTAAACAGAGGTTGGTAAAGGGGTACAAAATTTCAATGATAAAAAAATAAGGCCTGAGGATCTAATGTATAATATGGTGACTATAGTTGACAATACTGCACTGTATAATTGAAATTTGCTAAGAGAATAAAACTTAAATGTTCTCACCAAAGAAGGGGCAAATATGTGAGGTGATAATTGTGTTAATTAACTCAGGGGAGGGAAATCCTTTCACAGTGTATACATATGTCAAATCATCGTGTTGTAGACTTTAAATACCTTACAATTTTAATTATCAGTCATACCTCAATAAAGCTGGGGGAAGGAAAAGATCTACTCTCTTAACAACTTTCTGGTGTAAAATAATTGTTCATTATAGTCACCATGCTGTACATTAGATCCCAGAATATAAAGCTTAACGCTGGAAGTCTGTACCCTTTGGCCAGCATCTCCCCATATCCCCCAACCCCCTGACAACTATCCTTTTACTGTTTATTTCTTTGAGTCCTTCAGCCCCTTATCTGAGCAGGCTTCCTGATGCAATTTGCAAACAATGACCAACTGTCTCATGATCCTTCTGTATTTATTCCCTAGGATGGTCCTAACAAAGTACCACAGACTGGGTGGCTTAAACACTAAAAATTCATTATCTCACAGTCCTGGAGTCTAGAAATCCGAATTCAAGGCACTGGCAGGGCTATTCTCTTTCCTTTCCTGCGTGGAGACTTCTTCCTTGTCTCTTCTGGAGGCAGCTGCTGGAGGTACCTGTTGATCAGTGGTATCCCTTGTCTTGAAAGTCACCCCTCAATCTACCTTCATTTTCACATGATGCTCTGCTTGAGTACATCATGTCTGTCTCTGTGTCCCAATGTCCCTTTTTTATAAGGGTGCCAGCTGAGATTCTTAAAAGAACTTACATATACCTCTCAGAATTTTCACCTTTAACTCAAATATTTGGAGCTTCAATTACCAATCCTATTCAACGAATATTTATTCAAATTGTATTATACACCAGGCAGAGAGCTTGGAAGTCATGATAGAAGAGAGAGATGGATGAGGCATGATTCGAATTCTCCAGGAGCTTCCAAATCTAGTGAAGAAGGAAAGAAGTACACACATAACTATAGTGCAAGAAAGAGTCAAATGTCAAAATGAAATATAAACAAAACACTAAGAAGAAAGTGATGGGTTTTGCCTGGAGAAATCAGAGAAACTTGCTTGTAGAACTTAACCTGAGCTTTGAAAGATAAACAAGGTTTCAACAGTTGGGAGTTAGAAGAAGGAAACTGAGTTGAAATAACATCTTAGCACACACAGAGATGCGAAAATATAGTGTGTATTGAGGGAAATACAAGTTGTCTAATGAGATGGATATGAGACTAGAACAGTACTATAGAACCAACTCAGGAAGAACATTCAGCATCATACAGAGACTGTCAATGCCCTTCAGCAAAGACCTCCAGGAAAACACCTTAAATGAATAAGTTGTGTTATTATACTTTGCATTCAGAGAGGACACACACTGTGGGGAACTGTGGGCGTCTTGGTAGGAGGATGCTGGAAGCAACCTATTACAGGGTTTGGAGTTTGGCTGGGTGCTTTGGGGGAGGGTCTAAGCAATGGGGGGTATGCTATGGATGGGATGCTGTCAGAAAGTGGGAGCAAGTCTGTGGTCGCATATCTCAATAAGCCTGATCTACAGGAAGGGGAGACTTGAGTGAGGATAGAGCTGCAATTGTAAAGCAGTAGCAGAGGCTCATTTGGTCCAAGAGAGGCTGTTTGGTATTTTTTGGGTGGCGCAGTGACCTTGCTTTTGTGAGTGCTTAGGCAAAATTGTGAGGTACCCTTGCTTTGTTTCATCGTGTTACGGTTTCAGAGTACCTTTATCAGAGGTGGGTGTTCTGTGAGATTATTTATGCACAAGAGATACTGTGGCTGAGCTCTGAGTGCCAGGCTGGCTTCTAAGTATCAGGGATGCTCTTCTTTTCTCTGTCAATGCTTATCCTAGTATTCTGCAGGAAGCACCTCATTTTGTGTATTGCCAACCTCCCAGATGCAGAACATGCTTTAGGGAAGTTCTCCATTTTTCTGAGAGCTGGGTAGAAAGAAGACATCATTCCCAGCTCGTAGGTTTTCAAGTGAGAGTTGTTTTGAGATGTTAACAGGTTTGCCCTGTGCATGGTTTTATCTATTATATTTTAATTCATGATTCTGGACCTAGTTGGCACTTCTAGCCTATGTCCTTTGCCAATATTTTTTCTTGTTATAGTTGGATGGTTGGAGGGAAATGACGCCCTGTGAACATACATATAGTTGTATATGATATGGATTAAGGGGTTGAGATGATTTCCCTAAGCTGTGCCTCACATCCATTCCTACTTTAGAACTGAGTCTCATATGAATTTGCATCTAAACAACGGTAGGCCTGTGTAAATACATAAAGATCACCGATGGGGAATGGTTATCTGGTTATGAAACAATGAGATTGAGGAAACGGGGGAGCTCAAAATCATAACAGGCAAAAACCTGCATGTGAGTCACCTGGAGATCGTGTTAAAATTCAGATTCTGATTTGATAGGTTGGATAAGGTCAAGCTGCTGTGTTTCTAACGAGTCACCAAGTGATGCCAATGCTACTGGTCTGGGGACCACAGTTTCAGTAGCAGGACTCAGTTTGTCTGCACTTACTTAGTTTTTTGACCATTTAATAGTCTACGAGCTCTCATTCAGTTTCTCCTATGGTTCTGTATTTTCTTTCTTCTCTCATTTCCACTACCTGTGTCTAACATGTACAGTCTCTCTTTGTTCTTTTCTTCCAGCCTCACCTCTACTTTCTTTGCCTCAAAAGGACAACCTTAGTAAATCCATTTACTTTTGTACTTCATTTAAAAAGCAAAACTAGGTTTTGAAATTAGTCAAGCTAGATACAGCATTCAGGGGATATTGATTCATACCTCTTTTGTTTATATTTTGTTTTGCCGTATAAATCTCATCTCTAAATGCAAATTTGAGTCTCCGGAAGGAAACACTGGGAAATGCAGGGCCTTCTTAGGGTTCAGTATCTTCTTTATAGCTTGGAAACCATCTACACTCATGAAGCAGATTCTTGATTATATTCCCACATGTTACCTTGATTATCCTGAATATATTGATTACATTTAGCTATGGTCTCATTAGTCTCACAATTAAATGTGTCACTGTAGCAAGACTTTAATTTTCTATATCTAAAATGAAATAATAAAATGTATAAGGGAGAGAGAGATTGAGAGAGAGAAAGGAGAAGGGAGAGGAGGGAAGGGAAGGGAATAGAAAGGAAGAGAAAACAACAAGAACAAGAACAAAAGAAGAATATTTTGTCTCTTTTTCTCCTTGACTGGGAGCATCTCAGCAGCTGTGCCACTTACTATTACCAGATTATGGACAAGTTATCTTCTCATTCTTAATTTCCTTATCTATGAAGTGGAATAATAGTATATGGTTTGCATGTTTATTTTAAAGATAAAATTTTTAAATGCACAAAATACCATCCCATGTTTAGCATAGTAGGCACCTCATAAATGTTGACTGGATTTAATTAAATAAATTGTGTCAAATTTATGAAGCACAAGTTATCAAATAAAGTGGAGCAGTTGCATTAACATAATAAAACTCTATGATATAAGTAGTAGATTTGTTATGTTGGCCATTGTCAAATATTTGATAGGCAATTCGAAGAAATTTAATATGACATATTATTCTCTTTCAGGTATTAAGTAATTTAAAGAAGAACCAAAAAAGGACTAGAGTAGTCTGGTTGATTAACGGTATTATCGACAACAATAATGATAAATGAATAGTGACGATGATGCACCATTCTGCTGTGAGGGCAGGGCACATACTTATCAGTTGAATTCCAAATTGTAATTCTTACTAAAATCCTTATTATTATTTGAGGATGATGTCAAATTGTGTGTTGGTGAAATCTGGAGGCTTGAAATTGACAAATGTGAAAACCAACAAGCTTGAGCATTCATAAAAAGATGATTAAATGTTGACATCCTTCTCTTTTGAAGAAATAGGGCACATTCATCTCCTTGGGAATAGTCGAATTCTTCTCCTCCATCCCTTAATGCTTCCAGTTTCCTAGACCCCCCTTGAATATATACAGGCAATAATTTGCTTATCAACATAATGTGTGAAATTGTTCAATTAACAGATTATAATTGGGTACTGGGAAGACTGAGAAAATGGAATTAAATTCCTTCTCTTCCTGTTTCCGCTGCCATGGTCTATGCCTGGACTTTCCTCACTCTCTTCTTAGGCTAGTCAAGCCTCTTAACTTGTACTATAATAATATCTCTTTACTAGTCTAACTATGTTCTAATAATACCTCTTTACTAGTAATACCTCTTTGCTAGTCTGTGTTCTACAGCATGCATCTGATTATATTAACATGATTATTTGGCCACAAACCTTGGGCAGTTTCGCATTTTTTTCTTAATGAAAAACAATGGTCTGAGCCTGAGCTATAAGATCTTCTGTGATATGATCTTGAATCTGTTTATCCTACTATATTCCTTTTGTAGCTTTTTTCTCTTTGTTTTGTCAAAAATCTATGCTGAAGCTCTAGCAATTCTCTTCAGTTAGAATACTCATGCTTCACTCCCACTTTAACTGGGTAGATATTTGTTTGGTCTTGTTTTGTTTTGTTTTAATTTATTTCATTGAAGTGTAGTTGATTTACAATGTTGTATTAATTTCTATTGTACAGCAAAGTGACTCAGTTATACATACATACATATATATATATATATATATACACATCCTTTTTCATATTCTTTTCCATTATGGTTTATCCCAGGATACTGAATATAGTTCTCTGGGCTATTCAGCAGGACCTTGTTCTTTATCCATTCTATACATAATAGTGGCTGCACCAATTTACATTCCCACCAACAGTGTAAGAGGGTTCCCTTTTCTCCACAACCTCTCCCACATTTATTTGTAGATTTTTTTTTCTTATTAGTCATCCATTTTATACAGATCAGTGTATACATGTCAATCCCAATTGCCCAATTCATCACACCCCCACCCCCACCCACCAACCCACTTTCCCCCCTTGGTGTCCATACTTCTTTTCTCTACTTCTGTGTCTCAATTTCTGCCCTGCAAACCAGTTCATCAGTACCATTTTTTAGGTTCCACATACGTGCATTAATATATGATATTTGTTTTTCTCTTTCTGACTTACTTCACTCTGTATGACACTCCCTAGATGCATCCACATCTCTACAAATGACCCAATTTTGTTCCTTTTTATGGCTGAGTAATAATCCACTGTATATATGTACCACATCTTCTTTATCCATTCGTCTGTCGATGGGCATTTAGGTTGCTTCCATGACCTGGCTATTGTAAATAGTGCTCCAACGAATATTGCAGTGAATGTGTCTTTTTGAATTATGGTTTTCTCTGGGTATATGCCCCGTAGTGGGATTGCTGGGTCATATGGTAATTCTATTTTTAGTTTTTTAAGGAACCTCCATACTGTTCTCCATAGTGGCTGTATCAGTTTACATTCCCACCAGCAGTGCAAAAGGGTTTCCTTTCTCCACACCCTCTCCAGCATGTTGTTTGTAGATTTTCTGATGATGCCCATTCTAACTGGTGTGAGCTGATACCTCATTGTAGTTTTGATTTGCATTTCTCTAATAATTAGTGATGCTGAGCATCTTTTCATGTGCTTCTTGGCCACCTGTATGACTTCTTTGGAGAAATGTCTATTTAGGTCTTCTGCCCATTTTTTGATTGGGTTGTTTGTTTTTTTAGTATTGAGCTGCATGAACTGCTTATATATTTTGGAGATTAATCCTTTGTCCAATGATTCATTTGCAAATATTTTCTCCCATTCTGAGGGTTGTCTTTTCATCTTATTTATGGCTTCCTTTGCTGTGCAAAAGCTTTTAAGTTTCATTACGTCCCATTTTTAATTTTTGTGTTTATTTCCATTACTCTAGGAGGTGGATCAAAAAAGATCTTGCTGTGATTTATGTCAAAGAGCATTCTTCCTATGTTTTCCTCTAAGAGTTTTATAGTGTTCGGTCTTACATTTAGGTCTCTAATCCATTTTGAGTTTATTTTTGTGTATGGTGTTAGGGAGTGCTCTAATTTCATTCTTTTACATGAAGCTGTCCAGTTTTCCCAGCACCACTTATTGAAGAGACTGTCTTTTCTCCATTGTATATCCTTGCCTCCCTTGTCATAGATTAGTTGACCATAGGTGCGTGGGCTTACCTCTGGGCTTTCTACCTTGTTCCATTGATCTATATGTCTGTTTTTGTGCCAGTACCATACTTTCTCGATTACTGTAGCTTTGCAGTATAGTCTGAAGTCAGGGAGTCTGATTCCTCCAGCTCTGTTATTTTTCCCTCAAGACTGCTTTGGCTATTAGGGGTCTTTTGTGTCTCCACACAAATTTTAAGATTTTTTGTTCTAGTTCCATAAAAAAATGCCAGGTAATTTGATAGGGATTGCATTGAATCTGTAGATTGCTTTGGGTAGTATAGTCATTTTCACAATATTGATTCTTCCAATCCAAGAACATGGTATATCTCTCCATCTGATGGTATCATCTTTCATTTCTTTCATCAGTGTCTTATAATTTTCTGCATAGAGGTCTTTTGTCTCCATAGGTAGGTTTATTCCTAGGTATTTTATTCTTTTTGTTGCAATGGTAAATGGGAGTGTTTCATTAATTTCTCTTTCAGATTTTTCATCATCAGTGTATAGGAATGCAAGACATTTCTGTGCATTAATTTTGTATCCTGCAACTTTACCAGACTCATTGATTAGCTCTAGTAGTTTTCTGGTGGCATCTTTAGGATTCTCTATGTATAGTATCATGTCATCTGCAAACAGTGACAGTTTTACTTCTTCTTTTCCAATTTGGAATCCTTTTATTTCTTTTTCTTCTCTGATTGCCCTGGCTAGGACTTCCAAAATTTTGTTGAATAATAGTGATGAGAGTGGGCATCCTTGTCTTGTTCCTGATCTTAGAGGAAATGCTTTCAGTTTTTCACCATTGAGAATGATGTTTGCTGTGGGTTGGTCATATATGACCTTTATCATGTTGAGTTAGGTTCCCTCTGTGCCCACCTTCTGGAGAGTTTTTATCATAAATGGGTGTTGAATTTTGTCAAAAGCTTTTTCTGCATCTTTTGAGATGATCATATGGTTTTTATTCTTCAATTTGTTAATATAGTGTATCACTTTGATTGATTTGCATATATTGAAGAATTGTTGCATCTCTGGGATAAATCCCACTTGATCATGGTGTATGATCCTTTTAATGTGTTGCTGGATTCTGTTTGCTAGTATTTGTTGAGGATTTTTGCATCTATATTCATCAGTGATACTGGTCTGTAATTTTCTTTTTTTTGTAGAATCTTTGTCTGGTTTTGGTATCAGGGTGATGGTGGCCACATAGAATGAGTTTGGGTGTTTTTCCCCCTCTGCAATTTTTTGGAAGAATTTGAGAAGGATGTGTGTTAGCTCTTCTGTAAATGTTTGATAGAATTCACCTGTGAAGCCATCTGGTCCTGGACTTTTGTTTGTTGGAAGATTTTTCATCACAGTTTCAATTACATTACTTGTGATTGGTCTGTTCATATTTTCTATTTCTTCCTGGTTCAGTCTTAGAAGATTATACTTTTCTAAGAATTTGTCCATTTCTTCCAGGTTGTCCATTTTATTGGCATAGAGTTGCCTGTAGTAGTCTCTTAGGATGCTTTGTATTTATGCCATGACTGTTGTAACTTCTCCTTTTTCATTCGTAATTTTATTGATTTGAGTCCTCCCCCTGTTTTTCTTGATGAGTCTGGCTAATGGTTTATCAATTTTGTTAATCTTCTCAAAGAACTAGCTTTTAGTTTTATTGATCTTTGCTATTGTTTTCTTTGTTTCTATTTCATTTATTTGTGCTCTGATCTTTATGATTTCTTTCCTTCTGCTAACCTTGGGTTTTGTTTGTAATTCTTTCTCTAATTCCTTTAGGTGTAAGGTTAGATTGTTTACTTGATATTTTTCTTGTTTCTTGAGGTAGGCTTGTATAGCTATAAACTTCCCTCTTAGAACTGCTTTTGCTGCATCCCATAGGTTTTGAATCATCATGTTTTCATTGTCATTTGTCTCTAGGTATTTTTTGATTTCCTCTTTGATTTCTTCAGTGATCTCTTGGTTATTTAGTAACATATTGTTTAGCCGCCATGTGTTTATTTTTTTACGTCCTTTTCCCTGTAATCAATTTCTAATCTCATAGCGTTGTGGTCAGAAAAGATGCTTGATATGATTTCAATTTTCTTAAATTTACTGAGGCTTGATTGTGACCCAAGATGTGATCTGTCCTGGAGAATGTTCCTTGCACACTTGAGAAGAAAGTGTAATCTGCTGTTTTTGGATGGAATGTCCTATAAAGATCAATTAAATCTATCTGGTCTATTTTGTCATTTAAACCTTGTGTTTCCTTATTAATTTTCTGTTTGGATATCTGTCCATTGGTGTAAGTTAGGTGTTAAAGTCTCCCACTGTTAATGTGTTACTGTCGATTTCCTCTTTTAGAGCTGTTAGCAGTTGCCTTATGTATTGAGGTATTCCTATGTTGGGTGCATATGTATTTATAATTGTTATATCTTCTTCTTGGATTGATCCCTTGATCATTATGTAGTGTCCTTCCTTGTCTCTTGTAATATTCTTTATTTTAAAGTCTATTTTATCTGATATGAGTATTGCTACTCCAGCTTTCTTCTGATTTCCATTTGCATGGAACATCTTTTCCATCCCCTCACTTTCAGTCTGTATGTATCCCTAGGTCCGAAGTGGGACTCTTGTAGACAACATATATGTGGGTCTTGTTTTGTATCCATTCAGCAAGCCTGTGTCTTTTGGTTGGAGTGTTTAATCCATTCACGTTTAAGGTAATTATCGATATGTATGTTCCTATTACTATTTTCTTAATTGCTTTGGGTTTGTTCTTGTAGGTCCTTTTCTTCTCTTGTGTTTCCCACTTAGAGAAGTTCCTTTAGCGTTTGTTGTAGAGCTGGTTTGGTGGTGCTGAATTCTCTTAGCTTTTGCTCGTCTGTAAAGCTTTTGATTCCTCCATCAAATCTGAATGAGATCCTTGCTGGGTAGAGTAATCTTGGTTGTAAGTTCTTCCCTTTCATCACTTTAAGTATATCATGCCACTCCCTTCTGACTTGTAGAGTTTCTGCTGAGAAATCAGCTGTTAACCTTATGGGAGTTCCCTTGTATGTTATTTGTCATTTTTCCCTTGCTGCTTTCAATAATTTTTATTTGTCTTTAATTTTTGCCAATTCGATTACTATGTGTCTCGGCGTGTTTCTCCTTGGGTTTATCTTGTATGGGACTCTCTGCGCTTCCCGGACTTGGGTGGCTATTTCCTTTCCCATGTTAGGGATGTTTTCGACTATAATCTCTTCAAATATTTTCTCTGGTCCTTTCTCTCTCTCTCTCTTCTCCTTCTGGGACCCCTATAATGTGAATGTTGTAATGTTTAATGTTGTCCCAGAGGTCTCTTAGGCTGTCTTCATTTCTTTTCATTCTTTTTTCTTTATTCTGTTCTGCAGCATTGAATTCCACCATTCCGTCTTCCAGGTCACTTACCTGTTCTTCTGCCTCAGTTATTCTGCTATTGATTCCTTCTAGTGTTTTTTTCATTTCAGTTATTGTATTGTTCATCTCTGTTTGTTCTTTAATTCTTCTAGATATTTGTTAAACATTTCTTGCATCTTCTGCATCTTTGCCTTCATTCTTTTAACGAGGTACTGGATCATCTGCACTATCATTATTCTGAATTCTTTTTCTGGAAGTTTGCCTATCTCCACTTCATTTAGTTGTTTTTCTGGGGTTTTATGTTGTTCCTTCATCTGGTACATAGTCCTCTGCCTTTGCATCTTGTCTATCTTTCTGTGAATGTGGTTTTTGTTCCACAGGCTGCAGGATTATAGTTCTTCTTGCTTCTGCTGTCTGCCCTCTGGTAAATGAGGCTATCTAAGAGGCTCCTGGAAGTTTCCTGATAGGAGGGACTGGTGGTGGGTAGAGCTGGGTGTTGCTCGGGTGGGCAGAGCTCAGTAAACCTTTAATCTGCTTGTCTGCTGATGGATGGGGCTGGTTTCCCTCCCTGTTGGTTCTTTGGCCTGAGACAACCCAACACTGGAGCCTACCGGGGCTCTTTGGTGGGGCTAATGGCGGACTCTGGGAGGGCTCACGCCAAGGAGTACTTCCCAGAACTTCTTCTGCCAGTGTCCTTGTCCCTTGGTGAGCCACAGCTGCCTCCCACCTCTGCAGGAGACCCTACAACACTAGCAGGTAGGTCTGGTTCAGTCTCCTATGAGGTCACTGCTCCTTCCCCTGGGTCCCGATGGTGTGTCCCCTCCAAGAGTGGCGTCTCTGTTTCCCCCAGTCCTGCCGAAGTCCTGCAGTCAAATCCTGCTAGCCTTCAAAGTCTGATTCTCTAGGAATTCCTCCTCCTGTTGCCAGACCCCCAGGTTGGGAAGCCTGACATGGGGCTCAGAACCTTCATTCCAGTGGGTGGACTTCTGTGGTATAAGTGTTCTCCAGTCTGTGAGTCACCCACCCAGCAGTTATGGGATTTGATTTTATTGTGATTGTGCCCCTCCTACCATCTCATTGTGGCTTCTCCTTTGTCTTTGCATGTGGGGTATGTTTTTTGGTGAGTTCCAGTGTCTTCCTGTCGATGATTGTTCAGCAGTTAGTTGTGATTCTGGTGTTCTTGAAAGAGGGAGTGAGAGCATGTCCTTCTACTCTGCCATCTTGAACCAATCTCCTATTTGTAGATTTTTTTTAATGATAGCCATTCTGACCAATGTGAGGTGATACCTCATTGTAGTTTTGATTTGCATTTCTCTAATAATTAGCAATGTTGAGCATCTTTTCATGTGCCTATTGGCCATCTGTATGTCTTGGATAGATATGTTTTACATATTGAAAAGCTACTTAACTTTCAAAGCAGAGCTCAACTTTTTCCTCCTATTTAGAGTATATGAACATGCCCGTCAGGAATAACCCCTTTCTCTTCCTGCTATCATGCCATTTTTAAGCCACTGTTTTCTTTTTACTATGCAGATCTGTTCTCCCATTAGCTTGAAAACTCCTTAGAGCAAGAACTATGTCTGTTTAATCTCATAATCAAACATGTTTTTAAAGTTGAATTGAGCATTCAAAAACAAAACCTGCTGAGAGCAAAGACATTGCTTAACTAGCATTTCCTTTCGAACTACAAGCTATTTTGAGGTTTTGACTGAATAAAAAGATATCACTAAGAGGCTGAGTCCTGTGATCCTAAGTTGTTTGACATTACTGGGTTGACAGTTACTCAAATTTTAATTTAGTATTTCTCAAGCACCTCTCTCTAGGTGTAGTGTTTACAGATAAGATTTTTAAAAAGTCAGTAAAAGGCATGCTTTTGATCACTAAGAACTTCACTAACTAATGGAGAAGATGAAAATGGCACAGATCAACACTAGTGATAACAATATTCCTATCCCTGGAGTTCCTGAGTTAAGCTCCTCTAAGGATAGCTAGATAACATTATAATAATTATGATATAATGTTATGTTATAATGTTATCTATAAAGATAATATAATCTTATTTACACCTAGAAGATACAAGTGTGTCAGTTAGGATATATTCAGCTACAAGTAACTTAATCTATAAGTATGTGATTTTTTTTTTTAATTGGACTGTCTGGAGGGAGATCATTTTAGGCTTGTTCAGTTGCTTCATCGATGACCTAGAAAATCAGCTTTTCCTGTCCTTATTGGGCACCTCATAGCCACAGGATGACTTCCAGAGCTGCAGGCATCTCTTTCTTATACCAATGTCCCAAACAGAAAGGAAGGGGCCAGGCAAAATGGGCTGTCATTTTATCAAGGAGGAAAAACACAAAAATCTTTCCCAGCACCCCTCCCATCACATCCCCTTCCTCCCCACCAGAAGACCTCCCTTTGCACCTCATGGGCCAGGAACTGTATCCCACAGCTGCATGCTTCTCCAAGGAAAGCTGGGGAAATAAGTTTCTATAAAAGGGAAGCAGGCTAGCCATAGTGGGCTCAGAGCAACTGTGTTTCATTCCTTGGGGTTGAGCATATCGCCACAGTGAACAGTCAGGATTCCTTTGACAAAAATGGATGGGATGCATTTTGGTGAAAACTTAGTGTCTCCTACACCAAGCAATTAAAAATCTTTTGCTAGCTCTTCTCTAGGTCCTTTAAGATACTTAAACATCCTTCTGGGGGAAAATTTAGGCATTTGGAGAATTGCATGAGCTTTTTAAAATCCCCATAATACAACTGAAGGGCATACATTTTTAAGCACCAGTGTGCCTTTACTGAATTTCTTTTCTTTTTACTTTTTAGCACTTACCAGGTTAATAGTATTTGAAAATGGCATTCATTTGCTAAATAGTACTCAAGTGGCCCCAAAGAACTACTGATGCACGCAGTTCCTCAGGTTTCTGCTGACCTACAACTGAGCAGCTGTGACAGGCATAGGGGAAGAGTATTAAAGAAACTTTACAGATAGACAGGACTGCTAACTCGTACTCATCGAAGTGTGTCATCATCGAAGTCCACATTGGTCAGTGATTTACATCAGGGAATAGAGCAGCGCCCTGGATTCTTACTAGGAAAGTTTCCTGGAAGAGGAAAATGTTGCGCCACCCTCTCAATTTATGGCCAGAATTCAATCTCAGTATGAGATCCATGGGCCATTTCACAGAGGGGAAAACTGAGGCTCAGAAATATTTTTATTTAGGTTATAAGATTTAATATTAAATTACAATATAAAGCAATCCAACTGAAAAAATAGTACAAATAATAGTGGAATTAAGTTAAGCTCTTGGTTATAAAATTAATATGTAAAATCATCACCCTTCATATATTAAAAAAAGTCTTAATAGTAAAAAAAACTTCATTTTTAATAATAATATGACTAGAAAATACTTAGAAATAAATTTATTAGATGTGATAGTTCTGTATGAAGAATCTCTGCAGCTCTACTCATGGACAGAAGAGAGGACTTGTGTAAATGTAAAGGTATACTGCATTTACTATACTCTTTACATAAATGTAAGATAGTGGAACCACTGATGAGGTAGGAACAGTGCCGTTACCTTGTGTCCTTCATGTTGCTCCTCTAACAGCGCCCCTCCCCCACCCCAATATACACACAAAAGGAAAAGGAAATCAGTCTTCTCTCTTTCATGTGTCTTCAGGTTCTTGCAATTGAGAGCCTCCTATCACTTGAATTGGACTTAGTGTATAGAATACTGAGTCCAAAAAAAAAAAAACCACCTGTTGCAAAGTTGGCAGAAGGTTATGTTTGTACTTCAAACTTTCAGGGCACATTAGAGCTGGTATGTGTCCTATTCTAGAAATGTCTGGTGATTGTATTAATTATAAGGACTTTTTGCAGATGTGAAAATTCTGTGTCAAACTTCTCTTTTATTTCTTTTTTTTTTAATAAAAGAGAAAAGCCCTCTAACTTTTCCTTCTTTGTCATTAAGAAGGCTTGTGCATGGGAACTCATTTAATGTCATTACTAGTAAGCTCATTTTATGTCTGTATTTGTGATTAAGCTGACTTCATTAGAGAAGCCTAGAAGTCTGCCCCTTTGATGGTGAAAATGACATCAGTTTCTCTCTCTCTCTCTCTCAGACACACCCACAGACACACACACACTTCTCTTTCTCAATCATTCCTATAGAATTGGTTAACAACACTAAATTTTAGTGTTTATTTGGCATGCTATATATTGGGCAATTAACCTGACATACTTTTAAATTCATTTTGATGGCTAATAAATTAAGACTGATAATAAAAATAAACTCCAGTAGTAATATATAATATGCCCCTCCAAAGATATGTCTTTGTTTCCTCCTGACTTTTACTATACATCATTGTTAAAGTTTGGCATATTTAAAAGACCTCTTGAATACGACTCTCAAAGTTGACAAAAGATGAAACTGTATTGGAAATGCATGCTAAAGGCCTACTTGGACATCATTGCCTCTCAACAAAGTTTTGCTCTCTTTAAAAGTGAAGCTTTAAGGTTATATTTGAATTAATATCCATTAATTGCCCTGGAAAAAAGATTAAACAATCTTTTTCTACCATTAAATTGCCAAATGATTGCCTTTTACATAATACTTTTATTCTGGGGGACAACTAAAGAAAGATTTATTTCTAGGATTACTTTATTAGAAAATCTCAGCATTAAGTGATTAAAAACTCTGGGAGTTAAAGAGCTCTTCCTCTAGGTATAATATACAGTAATTTCACTAGGTTCAATATAGAACAATGTCTGTAAAAGCAAGCTCTCTAGATAATATAATAGTGATTTATCAATCATAAATGACACCATGCTGCTTAAGGAAAGTGATATATAGAATATTTTATCAGATCTGTGTTTCATATGCCTGCAGCTATGTTGACGTGATAGGCTATTAATTCTTATTTCTAATGTACAGCAGTTTGCTTTTTAGGGCAATGAATGGAACTCAAAATAGAATAAACACTCTGTATGTTACTTATTACTTGTATTGAAAACATAGAATTCTGAAACACAAAAATTAAAATGTAAGCTAATTATCAAAAACGGTAGTCCAACCATCTCTAAAATATTCGTTCTAAGTGACCATTCTGCATTTAGGAGCCCTGAGGATGATGAAATTCATCAGCAGTTCCGAGTCATTTTCATGCATTTCCTGTCTGGCGCCTTCAGCAGGGTTAGACATTATCCAAACACCTAAGTGACAAAGAGGTAAAAACAAAAAAACAAACCTCCCCAAGAGGTAGCTGCGATGTGGTAAAAAGTTCATTCATTCATTTATTCAATAAACGTTGACTGCACAACTAGTTTGTGTTTGCAAGTTTCTTGAGGGTTAAGGAAGGCTTTCTCAGAGGGAGCCATACCCTTGAGGTTGAGTAAAGGGCCAGTGGTGCTTGAAGAGGCAGGGAGAGGGGAGGGAAGGGATCCCGGATGTTATGGATGGGTTCCGGGGAGCTGGGGCACCATCTTTGCAGGTGATTGGAAACTGTTGAAGTTCTTAAAGCAGACTGATGGAATAAAACTTGCATTTTAGAAACTTCACTGTTTCAGTCTTGCAGATGATGAGCTGGGGGCAGGAAGGACAGATGGTCCATAAGGGTGGTAGGAGATCAGTTAAAGTCTTGTTCATTAAACACCGTTTAGACCAGGAGTCAGCAAAGTTTTTGTGTAAAAGGCCAGAGTAAATATATTAGGCTTTGTAGTCCCTGTGGTCTTGTTGTGACTGCTCCACTCTGTGCTGTAATGTGAAGGCAACCTCAGGCAATATATAAACACATGGGCACGACTGTGTTCCAATAAAACTTTATTTATAAAAACAGACATCAAGCTAGATTTGGCCAAAGGGTCATAGTTTGTCAGTCCCTGACTTAGGCTGTCAAATACACATGAGAGATTAAAAATGGATTGCCATATTAAAACTTGCTATTTACAACCAGGCAGCGTTTTTCACACTAGCCAAAAAGTAGAAGCAACTCAAGTGTCTATCTGTGGATGAATGGATAAACAAAATGTGGTGTATACGTACAATGGAATGTTATTCAGTCTTAAAAATGGAAGAAGTTCTGACACATGCTACAACATGGATGGAATGGATGGCCCCTGAGGACATGGTGCTAAGCAAAATGAGCCAGTCACAAAAGAACAAATACCATATGATTCCACTTATATGAGGTACCCAGAGTAGTGAGATTCATAGCAAGTAGGAGGGTGGTTGCCAGGGTCTGGGAGGAGGGGGAGATGGAAGTTACTCTTTAATGGGCACAGACTTTCAGTTTTATAAGGTGAAAAAGTTCTAGAAATGGATGGTGGTGATGTTTGGATAACAATGTCAATGTACTTAATGCCACTGAACTGTATACTTCGATATGGTTTAAATGGTAAATTTTATGTTACGTGCATTTTACCACAATTTAAAAACAATAAATGATTGAACAAAAGAGCCAAGAGTCATTCACTGTTGCTGTCTTCCCATTCCACTTTATAATGGCTGTTGGACTTGTTGCCCACATACAATTATTGCAGGAGATTGAGTGAAACCTATACCACGGTGATGGTGTCAGCAGACTGTGACTCAGAGGTAGGGTCCCAGGCTCTACTTGTAAGAGTTTGGATGTTTTTTGACTGCAGGTAACAGAAACTCTGAATCAAACTGGCTTAAGCGATAAGGAAATTTATTCTTAAATATTACAGTAAGTCCAAAGAGAATGCAGTTCACATGGATAACTCAGTTCAACTATGACCTCAAATGACATCATTCAGAACTGCCCATTTCCTTGTTCTGCCATCTGTGGAGTTGCTTTCCTCCTCCAGCTGGTAGCAAAGTGACTAGAGAAGTTCCTGGCACCATAGACAAAAATACTTCCAGAGGAAAAACGAGATTGTCTCTTCCAGGGACTACTTTTAAGGAATGAAAACCAAAGTCCCAAAGTCCCCTGAGTTTACTGGCCAGAACTAGGTCACGTGGCTGATACTAAATTTGTCACTTGCACAGTGCATTGGATTGACCTTGGATCGATTGAATGGAGTCTTATTTCTGAATTTGGGGGATGGGGTCATATCCGAGGCACTTGGCTGCCCAAGTTAAGGTGGACATCTGAACAAAACTGGATTTGGTTTAGGGAGGAAGGAATGTCGTTTGTGGAGAGGGAGGTTTGCATACTAGGGAGACAAGAAATAATAGATACATACTTTGGAGAGTGGTTAAGAATCACTTTTCGGGATGCGTTGTGTGTCAGACAGTTTAAGAGGACCTCTGCATTACCTCATTTAACCTTGAGGAAAACTGGGGGGGGGGTAGGAATCCCTCCTCTTTTTTTTTTTAATTAGATGATGAAAACTGGGGCTTGAAAGGTTTAAAAACTCATATCCTTTTTTCTTTTTTTTTTTTTGCGGTATGCGGGCCTCTCACTGTTGTGGCCTTTCCCGTTGCAGAGCACAGGCTCGGGACACGCAGGCTCAGTGGCCACGGCACACGGACCCCGCTGCTCCGCGGCATGTGGGATCCTCCCGGACCGGGGCACGAACCCGTGTCCCCTGCATCGACAGGCAGACTCTCAACCACGGCGCCACCAGGGAAGCCCAAACTCATACCCTTTGACTCCAAAACCTCTGCTCTTTCTACTAAGTGGTGCTGTCTTTGAAAATGTATAAGTATACTTCACAGTTGAAAAGCATTCAATATTTCCCACAACCGTAATTGTCAGGTAGATATTATTTTTTACCATTTGTAAGGGAGGATTCTGAGAGATTCAGGGAGCTTAAGCCAGGGGCTCAAGTTCACACAACTGGTAAGCGGCAGAGCCTGAATTCAGACCCAGTCTTTTACTCTAGAGCAGTGTTTCCTAACCTTGGTACCACTGACATTTTGAGCTGGGTCATTCCTCACTGTGGAGGGCTATCCTGAGCCTATAGAATGTGTGACAGCATCCCTGGCTCCCACCCGCTAGCTGCCAGTAGCACCTCTCCTTCCACTGTGACAGTTAGGTCTCCAGATATTCCCAAGTGTCCCTGGAGTTGAGAACCACTGGTCTATACCCATATCTTTACACCATGCTGCTTTTATTTCCTATTCCAAAGCAATTCACAATCTAGTAAATGGCAGCAGACCTGTGGAGAGCATCGTATTGAGAGTCAGTATGGAACCCAGAAGAGTAGAACTTAGTGTTTTTAAGAGCATAGACTTGCCAGTTAGACTGCCAAGATTCAAGATTCAGATCCAACATTTACTAGCTGTTATCCATAGACTGTCTATTAATTTTCTATGCCTCGGTTTCCTCACCTGTAAAATGGGAATAATAATAACACCTACTTTGCCCAGAGTAAACACCCTGATTATGGCAAGTTGCACTCCTCTGCTGTGCAGGGAAGAAAGTAGAGAGTAAGAGGCTTTCTATTTTGAGCCCATTGCCTGACTTCCATTACGCTTTCCCTGAGGGCAGGAGCTTATGTTTCTGGCCTCATTACAGAAGGAATAGCTGTTTTATAAGTTTAGTTTTTGGTGGAGATTTAACAAACAGCTTACCTGATTATGAAGGCTTTTTGCTCTAGTCCACCGTGAGAGAGTCCTAGAAACACGGACATCCATGGAGGCGTTTTTGGCAATTTGCAAGTTTGGGTGCTTTCTCTGTAGACAGATGACCAAGATCAGGGAGGACTGATGATCTGTCTAGGGTTGCAGAGCTGGTTCGTGGGAACCCAGGACTGGGACTTGGGCCACTGCTGGTCAGTTTAGTGTGTTTCTCATGCCGATTGTCAGCATCTTCTTGGAGACAGATCTTTTGTAGACGCGTAAGATATACTTGAGAGTGACGATGGTTAGCTCTTCTGCAGCTAATAGATGTGTTCCGGAAATTAAAAAGACAAAATTAAATGAGAACCATATTTTTAAATGTAAATATTTATTTCTGAATAATCTTTGGGTTTCCAAGAGTAACACTGAGGTTTTTTTCCTAAAATTTATTTTATTATTTTTCTAGAATAGTCGCCAATGTTACTATTTAAGGGACTAAAGAGCAGGCATTTCCTGAGATACTGAGCAGGCTTTTTCCTAGTCACTCTGTGATGATAACTAGAGAAACAGTGTCCACTGCTGGTAAATCAGGTAATTGCACCATATTTTTACATAGAGCTGCTCTATGTGAGGAATAACATGTTGACTTCACCAGTGTGCGTTTGCAGGTAAGGGTTTTAAGGTATATATCCTGAATGGACATCACTGGGGTTTAAAATAAAAAAGTTAGTTTTCTACTAGGCCAGTCATTAATTAATGATTTGCCTCTATAAATCTAAGAATACAATGTAGTAACAGTTCCTATTTTAAGATAGTTGAGGTTTCATATATTAAAAGAGTAGAAAATGTCATTTTCACAAAGAAGTTTGTGTTTAGTGGTGTCAAATAAGTAAAGTCAATTATCATTTTACAGTGATGCAACTGAATTTTTTTTTTTATCATTTCAAGCAATAATTCACCAGAAATTTACCTGGGTTTTTTCTTTTCTGGACATTTATCATAGGTCTAGAAGAAGAAGAAGAGTAGAAGATTATTGGAATGGGATTTTTTTCTTAATTTATTCAGAATATTTAAGGACAGCTCAGTTTGTTAAACCTTTGAAATGCAGTATGTAACCTAAGAATTTAATGTATTTAACTGGACAGTTGGATAGAAGCCTAACTAGAAATGGCCTCTTTTCCAAGATTTCTATGTGCTTTAGAAAGCCTTCCTGGATTTCAGTGCCAAAAACGGGCAGCAGAGGGCCCAGCAGATTGTAACTCTGAGAATATACGTTGAAACTGAGGACAGATTTTTGCTCCTTTTATATTTCTCCTTAAAATTTGTATTTGTGTATGGTGAAAGCTAGAGTTTTATTTATTTATTTATTTATGCTACAGGAAAGAAAAAGCATTAAGATAAGTGGATAAAATGGTCTTATCATGTTGGTAGAATTTATGGAAATCAACAAATAAAGATCTATTCTAGTGGGAGAAATCTAGCTTGGATAGTTAAAAGCTAGTGTAGAATTTCAGCATTTATTAGCTTTGAGATCGAATCGCTATGGCTATCACAGAGAGCATACACCCTTTGAGACAACTATACCTATTAATGAAGGTTGTTAAATTATGTGGAAATACTGCAGCCCTGTCCCCTGCTTTGTGATGAAACCCAGGTTGTTGAGATTTGAAGCTGTAGGCCTCTGGGCACCAGGACTGGGTAGGCTGATAACATCAATCTCTCCACAATGTTGCTGCTTCCAGTGCAAGAGGTTCTTCTCTAGTGACTCTCAAGGTCTCACTTGACCTGCAGGATCAGGCTGTGTGCCCTTTCTGCGTCTTCCACGTGACTTCTCCTGGGAATTTTATCTCCCCAAGGACTTCATCTGTTCTTACCATTTTCTGTTTTTCAGATTCTCCCACATGTAAATTTTATTTGCAGTATTTCATATGTATGTATTCATTGATTCACTGAACAAACCTGTTTTGAATTTGGCTTTAGTGTCAGGTGCTGGGAACAGAGCAGTGAACAAGACCTGCGAAGCCACTGCTCCGGTGGAGGGAGAACCATCTCAAGTGTGTAAAGACAAAAATCAAGACAAGCTGTGACACTCAGAGCAGATCTCCGGAGACGAAATTAGATGTGATCGAAAGAGCTCAGGTAGTTACTTGAGACTGGCAGTTGCTTTAGATCGGACAGTCAGGAAGAGCTCTCTGAGCAGGTGATAATTGGGGTAGAAACCTGGATGACAAGAAAGGTTAGGCCCTACCAAGTATTTCAGGTGGAAAAAGGCAATTTATTCCATAGCCTCAAGCTTTGTGCGTTGGAAGAATAGAAAGTAGGCCGCTCTATCTCCCTTTACTGCTTTCCAATTCACCTTGGAGAGGACAGGGGAGCGCAGGGAGTACTGTTTTCATTCATCCCCCACTGGAGAATCATGGCTCCCTTGAATGCCTGTGTTTCCCTACACACTCCCAGAGGAAGAGGAGACTTCGTTTCATCCTCCCAATCTCCCTTTTACATTGTTCTTCTGCCCTTTTTTTTTTTTTTTTTGCCACACCACGTGGCATGCAGGATCTTAGTTCCCCGACCAGGGATTGAACCTGTGCCCCCTGCGGTGGAAGCGCAGAGTCTTAACCATTAGACCACCAGGGAAGTCCCCCCTTCTGCACTTTAAATCCTGTGTGTGAAAGCCTGCTTATCTAGGCGTGCTGATTGTTGAGTTTCTTGCTAGCCCACCCAGGGCACACATAGTGCCTGGAAGGACTTGAATCAATATCATTCAAAGCAAGTCCTCTATTCTGCAGGTCCAGAGAGCTTAAGTGACTTGGACAAGGCCATTTTGCCATTTTAAGGAGGAAAAGAGCCCAGGAATTCTACATCACATTCCAGAGCTCTTTGAGTTACCTTGTTTTGTCTGCTGTAATACATCCCTCTGCGATGTTCCCTTTCTCCCCTCTCCCCACCTTTTACCCGTTCCTCTTGGATCTCATGGTTCTTTCACTTTCTGACCCTTCCCTTCATACTGTTTCCTTCCAAAGCGTGACAGTTTTTTGCCCCATTTACATTTAATGGGAGCATTTGGTGGCCTTTGGACCCAATAGCTTTTTTCCCCCATAAAATAGATTGAATACAAAGAGTAAGGCTATACCCCCCGTTGAATTCTCCTCACATTGAGACTTTCAGGTGGGTAGTGCAGTTGTATAAAAACCACTGGCATTTGCAGTCTGTGAATCCGGAATAAAGATGGAAGACTGTTCCATCAGTGCGTGGAGAGGAGATTTTTACAAAGCTTTGTTACTCAATAGGCAAATGCAGCCAGGCCCAGTGGTGCATTTAAGTGTCCTGAGTTACTTCCAGGGGCCTTCCTGGCCGAATTCTAACTTCTTCACTCAACCTTTCTAAAAGGTCAGAGTTGGGCTTACAGTAGGAGATAACGTACAGAAAAGATGTACTTTCACTCTTGGGATCACGGAAAGTCAGACAAAAATAAAGGAGGGGCTGGACTGAGAGGGCTTAGGAAGCTGGCTACAGCGTTGAGCCATTTCTAATCATCATTCAATGAGCCTGTGTACTGGTGCCGTCAGTAACTCTAAAGCTTTTTCCAGGAAGTCTGGAGAAGCCCTGCCACCAACACTCAGAGAAAAAGAGGTCAAGGTCAGAGGTCTATGAAATGCACAGAATTATACTGAGCAGTTATTTCTCTGGATCTAGAAAGTATAACTCGGGAAAAGTTAGAGATTGATGGAGAATCTGAAACTCATCAGACTTTGTTAACTCATCAAACGTTCAATGTTCAACCATGACTTTACGAAGCTATCCTAATTACTGCAGATGCGTCAGCTCCAAGGCAGGCCTGCTCAACCTCGGCACTATTCCCATTTTGGGGGGTTAACTCCTTGTTATGGGAAGTAATATAAGACGTTTAGCAGCAATCCTGGCCTCTACCCACTAGGTGCTCAGAGCCCCTGTCACTCCTAGTTGTGACAACTGAAAACATCTCCGGACTTTGTCTTATAAGCCCTGGGGGGGCAAAATCTTCCCAGCGGAGAACCCCTGGCTCCTGGATAAAGGTATTCCTTTTTCTCAGAAGGACAATTCTTATTTACTATTTATGTCCTATCTAATTCTAGAAAAGAATTTCAAGAAGCTTATGGGAAAAAACACAGTTTGGCATATTTGTTAGTTTAATGACTGAAGATTAAATAATATATAGCGATGAGGGAGAAAGTCATACCAGAAATCTAGGCTGAAGATAGCAATTACATTTAAAGAATATATTAAGCTTTGAGATTCCAAGGAGACAAATTTAAAAGGAAAATAAGTTACATAAATCTTGCTGACAAATGAAAGGAAAAAATAAATACTAGTTTTATTTGAATGAGGTTTTCTTTCTGGCCTGGACTTTATTAGGAGAAGTATACCGTGATGTTATTTTAGTAGCAATTTGTATTAGGAACTAAATGAATATCCTTCCCATGTTCATATTCAATATCAACCCAAGAAGTAAGAGCAGAGGGAATAATTATAAACATTAATTTCGCAAAGACATTCTTCACCAGATGTTCATCATAATTAATTTTAACAGTGCTTGACTAAGAAAAATAATTCCTGGTAAATACACAGGGTGGCCTCTCTCTGAGCCACTGAACTTCATTGCTGTGCATTCAGCACATCGCTAAAAGGGGTCTCTGGTCGTGTGGGGATGGTGCTCTATGTGCACAAATCGGCTTAGTTTCCACCAGACTGTGAAGTCACAAATGAAAACTTGATGATTTGCCTGTTCTTACCTCCATGGACGTCAACACAGCAACACCTTGCTGGCAGAACCGGTGAACGACCCGACCTCTGCGGCACTTGTCGGAATCCAGTATAAAGCGATCCCCTGGTCTAAGCAGTGCCACAGGGGTGAAGGCTGGCCTTCTTGACTTCAGAGTTTTTCCATTTAACAGAAGAGTGAGTTTATTTTCAAACTGTATTCATTTTCTAGGGTTGCCATAACAAAGTATCGCAGGCTGGGCGGCTTAAACCACAGAAATTTGTCTTCTCATAATAAATTCCCTTCTGGAGGCCGGGAATTCGATGTCAAGATGTCACATTTGGTTTCTCCTGAGGCCTCCTTCCTTGGCTTGAAAATGACCACCCTCTAGCTATGTCTTCTCATGGTCCTTCCTCTGTACACACATCCCTGGTGTCTCTCTTTTTGTCCAAATTTTCTCTTTTTATAAGCCACCAATCAAATTGGATTAGGACCCACCCCAAGGGCCTCGTTTTAATTTAACCCGTCTGCAAAGGCTCTGTTTCCAAATACAGTCACGTTCTGAGACGCTGTGTGTTAGGGTTTCAACGTATGAATCTGGAGGGAGCACAATTCAGCCCATACAGAAAGTTTCCACATACATGCCGTGTAAGTGAAGAATTATTCTGATGTATTCATTATCTTCAATTGGTTCCACTAATTGATACAAGGAGATAGATGCAAAGAGAGAACTTTATCCGCAGTGACAGTGGGTGTCAAATCTTCTCAAGCATCCTTCAAGGTTGAGGAAGGCTTGGAGGTGCTGTGACAAACTTAAGTGCCATCCTTTCAAGCAAGGGGAGTTTACGTGTATTTCAAGTTGTATAAAACGCTCTTCATTCTGCTGGTGTTCCAGGGACCCTTTTAATCTGGCCTTTCTGAGCTGATTTATTCTCATGTACTCAGTGATATTCCTGTCTAGAAAAAGAACATGCATTTGCAAACATCCCTGGAAAGTAAATTAAGGCTCTGTGGGAAGGATTTCAATTATGTATTCTGCGAGTATTCCCTCATTCGTTCAATCGTTCATTTATTTTTTTGTCAGCATGATTTTTATTCCTTCATAGATATTTATACTGCCTACTTTTGGTCTGGATGGATGTGTGTGTGTGTGTGTGTGTGTGTGTGTGTGTGTAAAACATGTTTTTTATTTTAATTTAAAAAGTTTTCAGGATATTTTTAGGTATGAGTCTCTTAGTTACTTTTCCCTGGAACCCAGTGGACCCGTTTCATTCTCTCAGCTTTCCCTCTTCCCCTCCCTTTTTGGAACGTTTTCTTTCACTGTATCTTCAATGATTGCTTCTTCTTTGATTGTTCTGGGTTCTTCTTTAGAAACATAATTCTTGGGCTGAATCTCTGTTCCTGTCCTTCCATAGCTATCATCTTCTTTTTTAATTACTGTATTTTATTGATGGTAAGAAGCACTGTATTTTATGTCCAACTAAGGAAGACAGAATGCTGTCGATTAAACTATGACATAATGCCATAATTACAGTCCTGTGGAACTGGTAAGTTGATCACACCAGGTTCTTTCTTGTTTTGACATTCATTTATTCTTCCAACAAATATTATCAACAATTTCCTGCATGTACTAAGGATTAGTGGTAAACAAACAACATGACTCACTTTGCTCTGGAAAATGGGAAACGTAAGACAGAAGAACTGCAGGAAGAGAGCAGCTAAGCTCCCTGAGGATAGACTTCTCCTGATGATTTGGCGTGGTGGCCCAAGGGTCTGGATCTTTTGGGTCAGACGCTAATTAAAATATTTTATCCCGTGATTTCCACAGCCAGGTGAATTGCCAACATTTTGTTATCCCCAGTGGTCTGCCTCTCATATGGAGAAGGATGATACTGGGGACTGGTGTTGCTGACTTTGGTTCTGGAAATTGTGGTGACCCTCTTACTCAGCACTGTGTCAGGGAATAGGGCAAGGCCTGAAGCATGACCTTCAGGGCCCCAGGGGGAAAGTGGCAGGATTAACGCATCCCTCAAAACTCAACTCTTCCCAGTAAAATGCTGCTAGAAGTGAGCTTCCAAGCACCTTGAAGTTCTTTTCATTCCATTACCACATAAACTCTCATAACCTTCATGGCATGGGCACTAAGAAGCAGCTTTGAGCTGGTCTCAGGAGACTCAGACACTGTCACCCTGCAGCATCCTCGCTTCCCCAACTGGGGAGTGGAAGGGACGGTCTCTGCTTTGTAAGGCTGTCTCAGGATTAAGAGATAATGTATGTTATGGGTCTGCTACTGAGCCTGGCACTCAGTAGATGTTCGTTTACGCAGGATGTTTGAGATCCTGGCAAGACCTTTCCATCACCGCCATCCAGCCTTCAGAATCTGCCCTTCATTTACCTGATGCAGGACTGCCAATATCTTATTCTTTTGAGATTATACAATATGGTTAAAAATATTTTATTAAGAATTAAAACCCCTTACCTGAGCAGGAAAAGGGCATACACTTAATGCTTTTTCAGATTAACTGGTCACAGTAGCTAGATGACAACTTAGAAGCCCCACGAGGAAGAGACACTTTGCTGGACATCTGTATACCTTTTGGGTTTTATGTATCTGCGTGTGTCGCGGTTGTGGTTGGGGGCAGCTTGGGTGTCAGGACCAAGAAGCACTAGGCAGGTCTGTTGGTAGGTTGCCTGGTTAGTGAGCACTCATCAGCGGGTACCAGGGGACCAAGTGGCTGCTCGAGACGGCTCTGAAGGGGTTGAGAGGAAGATCCTGGCCTCATGTCAACTCAGTCTCACAATTTGCCTGAGTCTAATTGTAAAAAGTGATAAGCTTCCCATTGCCATTTCAACTTCAGTAGGAAATGTTTTATTAAAATATGTTCTCAGGAATAAGTGCTTTTTCTTTTCTTTTACTTCATCGTACTGTATCTATAGCTTCATACTGTCCTTTTGTATCTCACTCAGTCGAAAACAAAAGCTAGAACTGAGTTTCCTTTGTCACAGTTTGGACTGTGGGGCTACCAGTCACCCCCAGGAGGACCTTATATTCCCCCAGTCTCCACCCAGTGTCAGAGGATCTTTCATGGAGATAGTGGTGTAGAGGGTAGGGCAGTGTGGTCTTCCAGACAATCTCCGTCAACCACGGTTGTTCACAGGACTGCCGCTAGGGTCCTTTGAGTAGGTGCTTTTGCTGTTGTTATTTGTCTTCTTCTAATAGAACTTTATTGAAGTGTAACATACACAAAGTAAACTGCAGATGTTGTAGTGGTACAGCTCAGTGTATTGGGGCAAATGTGCGCACATCCCGATCATCATTATCAAGGCAAAGAACATTTCAAGCACCACAGAAAGTTCCGTCTTGTCCTTTCCAATCAACCCCCTGCCTCAGAGACAGACTCGTCTGATGTCCATAGGTAACATTTTCCACTTTTTAAATGGAGTCGTGATGGTACTTGTTTGTGATTGGCTTCCTTAAGTGTTCAACATCATGTTTTTGAGGTTTATTTGTTATTGTGTATACCAGAGATTTGGAATTCTTTTTACCTGGGGAGGAGTCCTTCGGGGGGGTGTGAATATACCACAGTTTGTTTCCCATCCTCCTGTCGCTGGACATTTGGGTTGTTTCCTTGTGTTGTGTTTGGAGAACCAGCTGCCATCAGGTACCACTAATATACCACAGTTTGTTTCCATCCTCCTGTCGCTGGACATTTGGGTTGTTTCCTTGTGTTGTGTTTGGAGAACCAGCTGCCATCAGGTACCACTAATATACCACAGTTTGTTTCCCATCCTCCTGTCGCTGGACATTTGGGTTGTTTCCTTGTGTTGTGTTTGGAGAACCAGCTGCCATCAGGTACCACTGCAGCTTGGAGGCTGCCTTCTGCTGTTGCATGGACCGCATTTATTTGTCAAATCAAGGCTTCTGTCTTGTGAGTCACTGACTTATTCAAGGTCTACCTCCTTGCCTTAGTGATGAAGCAAATTAAAAGTCTGAAACTTGCAAGTACTCAAAATGTTTTTCATCTTCCCTTGGCTACTAGAAAAGTCATCACTTGAGAATATTAACCAAGTTGGTTATAGATGTTTATGGTTTCATGCTTTGCCAACAATTGTAATCCAAAGTAAATTACTTGTGAAATTAAAATGTGTTCTCTACTCTGAGGCATAGTTGTAGAAACCAAAGACATGTATGTATGTAGTATGCACATTTATGTACCTAAAAGCAGGAATAATACATAGACTAATATTCAGTTACTTAAACTGTAGAGAAGATTAGAATAGTACGTGAAATTAGAATCATAAACTAATTAGATAATACACCAATATATAATTAATAACATTAATTCAATCTGATTCAACAGACATATTCACAAAAGACAATCTGAAAATCTTCTGTTAGTCAATTTCTGATTTATTGCTATTAAAGCATTTCCTCTATACACAATGAGAAGTTAGAGCTGAGCAGAGAGTGCATTCTGACTACAAACACATACAAATTGTGTTTTACGGGAAAAGGGCATCAGTAATTTTGGTTAGTTTTAATGTATCTGTTTGAACATGTTTTGAGGGATAAAAATAACTTGGCCTTTAAAATAATAAGAAGAAAATATATAAAATATCACCAATGTTATTAATGATAATTCAGTCATTTCCATGTTACGATCAATGAAAAGAGATGGAGATGGATATGGTGAAAAATTAAGGCTAAAAAGGATTTAAAAGGAAAAGGAAACAAAAGAGAGAAAACAGGGCTTCAGGGTGTTACGATAACTGGTTAGCTGTCCCGTCTTTCTTTCTGCTTCTTTTGTCCACCTCACCAAAACTGATCTCAAAATCATGTGATTACGGTTTTCTCTTCCCTCTAAATTTGTCCCCTATGTTAAACACTGAGGAAAAATGTTTTGACTAGAATTTTAGAACCTGATTCTTGCCCTCAGAATTCTTCTTAGGTACTTTATTTTTTTTAATTTAATTTGCTATAATTAAAAAAAAAGAGAAGCTTAGCAAAAGTGAATAAGTGCAACTGATTGACAAATAACTTCAATTATAAAAACAAAACAAAACAAAAAAGCTCCTTCGTTTTAGAAAACTTGCCTGTAACATATTTCAATTCAGCCGGTAGTTACGAGATCCAAGAACCAAAGTTTGCCCAGAACCATCCCATGAAATTCTGTGATGATATTGCTTATTTATGTATTTATGGTTTCCTTTTTTAAAAATCAGAAAAAGAACCTGCCTCTTTTCCAATGGGCCAGACTGTCTTCCATTAAAGGACTTTTTTTTCCATATGAGAAAAATTGCAGAGCAATGCTACAGATCAGCACATGAAAGAAAGAATAAGCTTCCAGAAACTCTTGGAAAGATATACTCTTAATTTTAATGGAATGTTCTGATCATTTACATAATATTGTAGTATTTGAAATGGATCTTGGAGAGCTTTTGGAGAAGGTTCTCTATATACTTAGGACCCACCTACCACCCCCAAAGATTCTGTTTTTTTAGGTTTCTTATGTGATTCCAGTGAACAGCAGCTGTGGCACTCCACTGGATTAAAATAATAAACTAATTTATATAGGAAATGATGTGCAGAATACTTGAAGTGCTAAAGGCGAGTCCAAGCTGGGTCAACCTTGTTCTTCAGACCCTCGGCACAGTGAAGGGTACTGAGATCTCGACCCTACTTGTCTCTGCAGTGTGCAGCTCTGATCTGAAGGTTTAACATGGCCATCAGCACCCTGTCCAGCTTACCCAGGGGAAATCCACCTTCCAAAGCCTTGCACCAACTGTCACTGAATCACTTCTGAGGCCAAACACGATGCCAGGCTCTGGGAGCATCAGGCATGAGGAGTGAGCAAAGCAGACAAGGTCCCTGAGCAAAGCAGACAAGGTCCCTGACTCAGTGAAGCTGAAAGTCTCTCTGGGAGAGGTTTTAAGAGAGTTAAGATAAATGCAGCCTCATTTTGAAGTCTTAGTGTTTGCAACTAAAGAGAACATCAAAATGTATCCTTGGAAGAAATGGCAAGGGCAGTGAGTGTAAACTACTAATTGAAGTGTCAACGAAAGGTCTAGAGAAAACATGGGTGTTAAGACTTGGCACTGAGACAACGTGAGGGTAGACGTAAGGACTTAGGAAGCCACGGGCAAGGAAGCAGAGAGGCGAGAGTGGAAGGGTTCACTTGAGTTCGAGAGACAAGCAGAAAAAGTCAATAGACAAGCAGAAAAAACCTTTAGGTTTTGTATGACCTTGGTGACAGCTCTCATGGGTGGGTCAATGTCATTTAAAAATATGAAAGCTAGGGGCCTCCCTGGTTGCACAGTGGTTGAGAGTCCGCCTGCTGATGCAGGGGACACGGCTTCATGCCCCGGTCCGGGAGGATCCCACGTGCCGCAGAGAGGTTGGGCCCGTGAGCCATGGCCACTGAGCCTGCGTGTCCAGAGCCTGTGCTCCGCAACGGGAGAGGCCGCAACAGTGAGAGGCCCGCGTACTGCAAAAAAAAAAAAAAGTATGAAAGCTAGAGGGACAGAAATCAATAGTGTTCTGTAATAAAATATTTAAAGATGGTCGTGTGGAGGGGGGAAACATTTTTTTTTCCAGTGAGCAGTACAAAATCAGGCTTCAGGCCCAATACTGGGAAGGACCTTCTAAATTTCAAGCCATCTGGAAAGGAGAGGGTGACATTGGATCTATTGTGTCCTCAGTCCATGGAGGGTGCCAGTGGAAATCAGGCATCCCGTGAATGGTGTTGGTAGAATAAAACAGGACTAGATGATTTGAAGCCTCTTTGATGGAAATGCTGAGCAGAAGGGTAAATGTGAATTTAACAAACTAGTCTCTGGAACTCTGTGTGGAAGAAATTTTTATTTCCTTGACAGACCCAGAGGGTTTAGCAATATTTATTTAACTGTGTGTGTGTGTGTGTGTGTGTGTGTGTGTGTGTGTGTGTGTGTTTTAATCTAGACTGAATTGTCAAGGACTGTTACAATGTAAAATAATTTACCTCTGTGAGGAAGATGAGGTTGAACTGTTGATAACATCTAGCCAGGAAAGTTGATGGAGAAAACTTGGCAAGTAACTAAGACTCTCTAAGGTAAAAAGAAAATGACTGAATGATTGTATAACCATACAGAGAGAGCATCGTGAGAACTGGGTCTTCCAATGACAGAGTTGCATTTCTGTGTTTATCAGTATAGCATTAATACTGGGATATGGGGCATAAGTGTGTTATAATTAAAATTGGGTCTGTTTATCTAGGAGCCAAGGAATGGCCATAGAAAGAGCAATACTTTACTGCAGGAAATTACTTTTACTCTTATGACACCAGGCCTTATAAACACTATCAACCCTGAATTATATTCCTCGTATCCTAAAAATCTATATTGAAGGTTGCCTTAAAGATTGCAACTTGATTTTTCAAGGAAAATGATGTTACTCTTTTTGTTGTTTTGTTTGTGTTTTTCGAGTGATCTTATTGGAACAGTAAAATTTTATATCTCTGAAAGCAGAAGGGGAAAGGGAAAGATTTTGATGTTTAAGAATTCTAAACACAAGCCTTTTGATACCATTTAAATAGAATATCTTCTCATCTTAAAAGGAGAAATAAAATTAATTGCAATTTAGAAGAGAGAACAATCTAATCAGCTAATGATATCCACAGCTAAACGTAAAGACTTTCTCCTTTGCATGTGTTGTCCTCCTATTTCTTCTAAATCAATATCTTTGTTTTTAAAAAGGCAGCCTTTTACAGTTATGAAGTTAGCACATGCTCCTTGGGGAAAATAGGGGGAAAAGTACAAAGAATAAAAAATATAAACAGCTATAACCCACCACCCACGGATAAACGCTGTTAATACTCCCCTTCAGTCTATTTTATGTGTATATACATATGTTTAATGACATATGTCACAGAGATACTGTTTTGTGTACAATTTAACTCCAATGACCCTGGCTCTCACGTTGATAGAAAAGTGTGGATAAAGGGCAGCATGAGAATTGTGACATGACATGAAAATAGTCAGGTAAGTAAGTGGATCATATTGCAAACATACATGGAAATACATTACTCTGTGTATCCTTACATAATATTTATATGCTCAGCTCGTTCTAATGCTGGTGCAAATTTCCCCCAGTAACTCCTAATATGGTCACCGGCCAAGGCTCTTTGTACCCTTCCCTCCAACACAGATTGGGCACTGTTGGTGTATGACACGGTTTTCACTTAACTTCACATGTGAAACCGTGTCTTAACTTGGGGTTTCTCTCACTTGACACTTTCCTTCTGGAATCCCCAAGTCCCTCTCGTGTACCTGGGAGAACACCTGCTATCTTGTATTTATTTATTCATTCATCCATTCATTCATTCATTTAAATCTCAGCTTGCTGTGTTACTATTTCCAGGAGGCCCTTCTGGACCCACACCAGGTAGGCTGGCTCCTCTTCCCACTCTTCTTGTGCAGGCTTTACACTCTGAATCTCTAACACTCAGTCCCGCTTATGTATGAAGCCATCTTCCCCTGTAGTCTGAGCTGCTTGAGGGTAGAATCACTTTTTATTTCTGTCTGAATACTGGGTCAAGCATAGTGATGGAGAGTTAGTGCCCCATAGATTTGTTAACTGAGTGAATGAATGGATGGATGAATGAATGGAGGCTGATAATGTCACTTAAGACATATGCGTTTATGAAACCTATCTTTTTATGAAAATATTGACCGAACGGGGCCCATTCTGCAAATCAGATGAAGTAATTCGTAGACAACTCGGGTTCTTTAAGAATAGTCGGTGTATCTGCCAAAAAAAAAAAGGGGCTGCACTTAACAGAAAGGAGAGAGATTTGTGTTCCAGAATTGTCTGGGGACTATATAATGGGCAGTCTTCTCCAGTGTAGCCAAGCTCTTCTGAGAAGTAAGAGGTGCAATGGACAGGTCATTGCATCTGACATCAGGAGACTCGGAATCCAGGCCTGGAGCTGCTTCCAGTTAGCTTATTATAGTAATTCCCTGACGTACAAACCTTCAAGTTGCGAACTTTCAAAGATGCAAACGTGTGTGCCATCGGCGTCAGGCGTGAGCGACATCGCAACTCGCCCTCCGTCTCCTGTTGCTGACGATCCCTCAGCTCTACCATCTCCCACCTCATCTCCCTCCTCCAGTCAGTGACTCTTCTTGCCTGTTCACTCGATGCCAGCCCTTGTACCCCAATTGTTGTACCGTACTACTGTACTTTTCAAGGTGCTGTACTGTAAGATTTTAAATGTTTTATTTTTTGTGTGTGTTTGTTTTTTATGTATTATTTGTGTGAAAAGTATTATAAACCTATTACAGTACAGCACCATATAGCCGATTGTGTTAGTTGGGTACCTAGGCTAACTTTGTTGGACTTACACACAAATTGGACTTACGAACACGCTCTTGGAATGCAACTCGTTTTGTATGTTGGGGACTTACTGTAATTAACTTACTACTTAAGTAAATTAATTAACCTCCTTGGGGTTGAGTTTATTGCTCAGTAAAATGCGGTTATTAGACTAGATCATCTCTAAGATTACTTCTCGTTGTAACTTTTAAAGATAGGGAATAATGATATAATAACAAGTTAAGATTCCAGTTCAAATCTAGAAATGATTGGAATTGAGGAATAGGATATGATTCTGATGCACCTATTAGTGATTTTCTCAGAAAAAATTAACAGAAAATCGGGGGCTCCGAAGACCTCCACAAACCTCTGCCCCTTTGACCTCTTTTAGTGCTTCAAGCGTGAGAGTAGCTTCTTTCAGAGAAGGTGCTGGTTTTTTTTTTTTTTTTCCAAGTCTTTTGAAAAGTTACAATGTTACCTGGGATGAGAAAGGAGGTGAGGGCTGGAAATGGGACCCGAGGGAAGGTGTGTTTTACTGTTGGGTGGAGAAGTAAAGAGACCAGAAGTCCAGAACCCAAGGGTCTTCCTTTCTTACTGTCTTCCTTCCTTCCCCAATCACTGAGTGAGTAGCTGGGAAGCGTCCGCATGTACCAGGCCCTGGGAAGGCGAGCCCTCGGGTCCGGAGCCCTGCACTCGGGTGGCTGGGCGTGTTTGGGAGGCAAAGAGATCATCCCCGGAAGCTTGAGAAGCTGGGAGTTGGTGGGAACGCATTTACTGAGGCGGAGGGTACAGTGCCCCTTCAGAGGGCACGTGAAGAAGCTACAATAAAGGTCTGGGAATTAGGACCCCTGGTTTATCTGCCTAAGTAACGTGAAAAGTAGAATGCAGCGCCTGAGCATCTGTCTGGCTCTTGTAGCGGGGCACCAAGAGCTAAAATCAAATCTTCGTAGTAGAAAGACATGTGAAATTGCTGTCTCCGGTTTGTAGTCAGAATTCCCTGACATAAACTAATCTGAGACTTGTCCTGCTAGAACTAAATCCCCGGAGAAGATCACTAAGCCCATTTTATGCGGAGGTGCACACAGGTCTATGAGCGTGACTGGGGCTGTCTCCTCCTCAGCCCAGGCGGCTGCACCAGTTAGGTATCTGGGGGAAGAATAATTCTGCTTGGACCCTTTATCCCTGTTCATTGGGAAGAGACCCATTTACTGATATGTCTCGGTGTTTCAAATTATATATATTTGCCTGCAAAGTAGAATAGCTGCTATTCCAGACTCAAAGCCAAAGACTTCTTGTAACCATTGGATACTCTCATCTCTAGAAACCAGTTTCAAACCTTTGTAGGGAATCAGAGGAAGGTAAAGTGAGTGACAACATAAAAAGGGAAAAGGGGCCAAAGGAGTGAGCAAAGAGACATTTAGAGACCAGGGCTACAGAATTTGTTCATTTAAAACTCTCCATGACGTTCTGCCTGAAATTATTCTTTGTTTCTGAGGTTCCTCCTTCTCTATCCCTCTGTCCATATCAATCTCACTGAAAAATATTTCTGATTCCTTTAAAAAAATCTTTAACTTCAATGATACCTTTCATTTGTAGTCAGTGTCAAATCTAGAGTGAAGGCAAAATCTTACCTAAGGAGCTAGTCTACATTTCTGAAAGGAAACAGCAATTACCTACTACCCCTAGAGCTAAATAAAAACGAAAATGGAATGGGGAAAAAAAGACGTTCTGAATCTATTTCCTTCATTTGGTGATAGCCTCAGGCCCTAAATCTCATCTTGTAGAGCATCACATGTTTAGCTTTAGTTTTATTCAGCTCAATTCTATGGCCCTAAATTTCATGAAAGGCGTGTTATAAACTCAAGGAATTAAATTCTTCATGGATTTATGTGTGACTCAGAAAATGCATCCTCACAGCCCACAGGGGACCAAAATGGCTCTGTTTCCACAATGTCTGAAAACTGCTGTACTGTTGTTGTTGTTGTTTTTTTTTTCTGAGAGATGCAGTAATTAAAGGCATAATAAATTCAGGTAAGCAGGTGGTATCAGAGAGTCCCAGCCAATAATAAGACATCACTGAGAGCAGGGAGTAAAGTAATGGGGAGTGCAGAAGCAGGCATTCGTCAGGTTCAATTAAGTAAACAGCTGTTGTTAAAAAGAATTCTATTTTGTAGGAAACAGTACTCTCATTTAAAAACTGGCATCCTGGAGCAGATACCTTGTCCATGCTCTTGGGGTTGGGGGTGGTGATTATCAAATTCTAGGCAGGGCTCTATTTTCATGTGCTTTAGATAGAGGGTAGGCTTGGTAGACTGAATAATAGCTGTCCCCACTGCCCCCCACCAGAAGATGTCCAAGTCAATACATGTAAATCCCTAGTCCTGCAACTGTATGTTTCGATGGTAAAAGGAACTCGGCAGATGTGATTAAATTAAAGGTCTTGAGCTGGGAGATGATCCTGGGTTATCTGGGTGAGCCCAATGTCATCACTAGGGCCCTTAGAAGAGGGGGGGAGAATGGGGGCAAAATCAGTAGTAGTAGATGTGACAAGAGAAGAAAGAGGTTGGAATGACACAGGGAAAGGACCCTGAGCCATGGAATGAAGTTGACCTCTAGAAGATTGAAAAAACAAGCAGTTTCTCTCCTCATCATTTCCAGAAGGAACCAGCTCTGTAGATATCTTGACCAAAACCCAGTGAAACTGACTTGGGACTTCTTACGTCCAGAACTGAGAGAGAATAAATGTATTGTTTTTAAGCAACTAAATTTGTGGCAAATTGTCACAGAAGCAATAGGAAACATATTGTAGGTTACTGAGAAGGACTCAGGGCCTCAATTTAAGGATATAATTGTTTAGTTCTTAAGTACAAAGTAGGAACTACGTTCTGCTGAACCCGCAAAATGGCATCAACTTATAATGATAACATTTAAGTGCATTGCACTTTGGAAATTACTTTCACATGCAGTTTTTAGAAGTAGAGTCCCAGATTAGAAGGAGATAAATAGCAATTTTTTTCAGAACCCTAAGGCTTAAGTTATTTAGCTAGACTTCCTAAAACTCTGAAAACTAAAGCAAGGATTGGCCCCAGAGGTTAGAACACTTAGAGCATGACTTAGAAGGAGGTGATCTTTGAGTTGTAAAGAGCTTTTAGAGAATATAGAATGTAGAATATAGTAGTTTCTGATGGACTTCATGTAGCTAAAGTGTATGAATGATACACTGGCTTTTACCTCAGTGTGTTTCTTAGTCACTAAAGTGTGCCAAAAATATGAGAGCAAATTTTCATGTAATGATTTTTTTTAACCAGAAGAAATACACCAAAACTTTTAATGTCAAGATTAGAGGTGATTTTATTTATCATTTATTTTTATATTCCAACTTTTTCTTAATGAGTATGTATTAACTTTTATAGTCAGAAATGTAGTACTGGGTGTTGTGTGTTCCTTCTTTCCCTCCCTCTACAGTTGTGATTCTTATTCTTGCTTTGGAAACAGGTCACTTTGAGAATTGGATGAAAACTGTGAACCCAGGTTCCATAAAAATGCACATGCGCCCCATTTTTTTCCTTTAGTACAAATGTCAGGGGGAATCACAGATAATCCTAAATCCATCCATGAAACTGCTGAGGGTCCTCAAATCCCATGTGAGAGTCTCCATCCTACAGTTGGTGCTGTGACAGGTAGTCGGATTTTAAATAGCTGGATGGAGATAGCTTGGTAGAAAAAGGATGTACTTAAGATCTGTGTCTTCCACTTTCTAGCATTGTAAACATAAGAATCACTTAACAACTCTGGGACCTAACATTTATCTTAAATGGAAATCATGACACCCACTTCAATACATGTAAAAGTTCTTCACAGACTATTATACAAATATTATTTAGGTGCTTTATAAATTGAGAGAGACATAGTCTCAGTTTGTGTTCAAAGAATTATGGCTACAACCTATACTCTAATTTATTCTTAATTTCCATTGAACTATTATTGAGAAAAATTTCAAAAGTGAATTTAGGTAGATATTGTCTACATTCTTAGGGTGGTAATGAAAATAGTTTTCTAAGATTCTTGAATTGGGAATTTGCAAGTCACTTTTCTTTGGAAATCACTAATGCTTTACAATTATCTTTACCAGAGTTATGAATTTAGCTATGTGTTTTGGCACATGCATATGTATATGTGTGTGCATATGTGCATGGGTGCACATGTTCATATATGTGTTTAGTCCATTTATACTACATACAAAGAACATAATTAACCTAGAACCTTCCATTGCTATGAAAGTGACCATTCTAGTAATCATTGAATATAAATTGGTTACAATGTTAAATACAGATAAGGCTATATCATAAGTGCACACAGAATCTTTGTATTGAGAATATAAATGAAAGTTCATTTCTCATTTTTTGGAAATTGAATAATTTTTTCTGTTGAAATATTCAATATTCTTTTTTTAACATCTTTATTGGAGTATAATTGCTTTACAATGTTGTGTTAGTTTCTGCTTTATAACAAAGTGAATCAGCTATACCTATACATATATCCCCATATCCCCTCCCTCTTGCGTCTCCCTCCCATCCTCCCTATCCCACCCTCTAGGTGGTCACAAAGCACCAAGCTGATCTCCCTGTGTGATGTTGCTGCTTCCCACTAGGTATCTGTTTTACATTTGGTAGTGTATATATGTCCATGCCACTCTCACTTTGTCCCAGCTTACCCTTCCCCCTCCCCATGTCCTCATGTCCATTCTCTACGTCTGAGTCTTTATTTCTGTCCTGCCCCTAAGTTCTTCAGAACCTTTTTTTGTTTTAGACTCCATATATATGTGCATACGGTATTTGTTTTTCTCTTTCTGACTTACTTCACTCTGTATGACAGACTCTAGGTCCATCCACCTCACTACAGATAACTCAATTTTGTTTCTTTTTATGGCTGAGTAATATTCCATTGTATATATGTTCATTGCAGCTCTATTTACAATAGCCAGGACACGAAAGCAACCTAAGTGTCCATCGACACATATATTCAATATTCTTTTTAAAAACCCGATTCACTGATATATCGTTAAATCGATGTTATTATCATCTCCCACAACTCATGTAGAGTGAGGAAAGATAAATCATTGCTCACAACTCTGAAATGAATGCTATGCACATTTTGAGTTCACTTTAATAAAGCAGGCTGGAAACCACTGAGAGTATTTTTCCAACATATTAGCCAAATTTTAAAAATACACTAGATTTGTAAATCGAAGCCATCTGCTTATATCAATCTGGTATTGCTTCTATAGGTAAGAATGTTCACAAGTTTTCGGTACCAATAGTTTCCACTTTTTCTTTATTGAATCAAAATATTAAGTGACAATAAAATTCCTTCCAGGTTTTTTTTTTAATAGATGGAAATCTGTTCCCTATGAGAAATAAATATATCCAGCAAAATTAATCAACAAGACTGTTATAACATTAATGCAATCAATTACTTCTTGAAAAATCTAACTTAAAACACTTTAACATTCGTTTCGATTATCCTTTGAATCTAAAATAAAGGTCAATAATACTATCACAGAAAAAATAAAACAAGGTTTTGAACTTGAATTATAAGGAAGGGATACACATTCATTCTTAATTAACTACCTGAAAATTTGTCCCAAGTGCATCTTAACATTACTTTTTGATGTTCTTCCAAATGAGTAAAAAATGAAAAGGGTCATCAGTACTGACTAAATTCTCAGAATTACCTCATACATTTTCAAATAAAACCCATTTAATCCAGAACAAAGGATGAAAACATAAATGTCAATATATCCTTTTTAACTCTACTCAAGCTCATCCCAAATTAATTTATGATAACTTATTTGTGAAAAAATGTTGGGCCTTCATATTTTATCCTTAATTTTAAGTGTTCAAAAGTGATTGACTCACAAAGGGAACCATGTGACAAAATGGAGTGAGTCGCTTATTGTGTAGAGATGATCAAATAAGTAAGCAGGAAATATTTGAGGAATATTTGTTTCCATCCTGTCCTTCCAATTCAGACTCACAGGGAGATAAAAGAATTAAAACAACAACAACAATAATAATGAAAGTAAAGATATTTCAGAACACAGTTTCTCTGAAGCACTTAAAATCTATTTTAACCAAAAGATGTATGATGTCTAAGCAAAATACAGAGCATGACAGGGTTAATAAGGGTACAGTCCCACTTATAGACTTACATAGTCCCATTATACCCCATTTCGTTGAGTCTAAGATGCAAAGGTTTTTTTAAATAAATATCTCTGAAATTGATATACATCTTGTAATCTGTGATGTGACATAGTTGAACAAAATTTTTTTTTCCTTTGTAGCTAAATGATGCATCTTAAAGTCAATGGGTTCTTAGATCCGATGAATTTGGTTACATTGAAATAATGGCTGTGGCAATGACATATATGAAGAAACATAGGTAGACTGTTACTTTGTGAAAATAAGAAGTGTTAACATTTAGTAATGACATCAGTGTCACAGAATATGTTCTTTAGAGTTTTTTGTTTATTTGAAGTTGAAATAATGCACTTGTTTTTAGTAAACCCTACAAAGACTTACATATTTGGAATTTAAGCAACCTACTCAATAAAATAAACTAGAATATAACAAAAATGCAGAAGGCAAGGGGAAAAGGCTCTTTAAATAATGAAATCAGTATCAATAAGACTGTTTTTTGTCTATATATTCTCCTCCCTTAGGCTTTATTTACTTTTGTATTTATAGATGATCAAATATGTTCATCTAGTTTCCAATGATGCATTCAATGTAACAGATTTGAAAAGGGGGCATATTGTCAATTGGCAGCCTGAAAGCAAGGGAGAAAACAGGATGTGTATTGGGGGGCGGGATGAGTCACAAAGATCAGTAGCATTGTCCTCTACAATCCAAGTGAAGTCGGTCTCGCAACCTTCAGTAAGCCCCAAATCACTGTTGGAACTAAGAACTCAAACTACATGTCCTCTTACGGATATAGAATGGTGATTTGGGAAGGTTGTGATAATGAACAACTTGTATTAGGAAGCCACAATATAAATGTCATTGTTCTTGTTGGGACATTAACTTACTTGAAGGTTGAGGTCTTAAATAATTGAAATGGTATTTTAGATCGTATATAAATATATGATTATATTGGGTTGGCCAAAAAGTTCGTTCGGGTTTCACGTACCAGTGTACAAAAACCCGAACGGACTTTTTGGCCAACCCAATATCTAACATAGAATTGTCGTGGATTTTTCATGTTAAATATTTTGCTAATGCTTTGGTTTAAAAAAAATTACATGTCATGTTAAGTTGAACCTAAATGATCAAGCAAAGTCTAGAGGACTCTCTGTATATCCTATTTACGGGGTTGAGATTGTGTATATTCCAAATAGAATTTTAGATTTCTTTCTTCTCTTAAAGAGATCAAGCACCATGGGGTAATTTATCCTTGACAGACTGGGCTAAGCAAGATTTTCTGTTCCTCATATTTGGTGTTAACTGTTTGGCTGTCTTTGTATCCAACTTCTTAATTCTTTAAGCCCCTACTCTGCCTTGCCCCATTTTAGGAACTGGATATGTGGCAGTCAACGAATGAGACACAAAATATGTTCTCTCTTAGGCTTGTGTTTTAAAAGAGCAAGGTAGTCCAAATAAATAAGATGCATATTAAAATACATATATAAAAACACATAGAATTTTTAAAAGTTGTGACTGCTATGCAGAACCTTAAATCAGGGAAAGAAGAAGGGATTGACTGTGTTTGGAGGTTGCTATTTTAGCTAGATTTGTAAGAGAAGATCTCAACTGGGATGATAATAAGCGAGCAAAGATTTTGCAGGAGGTGAGAGTCAGATGGAAGAGCAAGCACAGAAGTCCTGCCATAGCAACGTGCCAGGTAGGTTGAGGTAGGCCACTGGTGAATGAAGAGAGAGAAGCAGAGATGGTGTCAGATAACAAATGAAGGTAGATGAGAGATACAAATCACATGGAGCGTGATCTGTAGGCACTGTGAGGACTTTGGTTTTTACTGAGGTGTAGGATTTTGAATAGAGGCGTAATATAATCTGATTTATACCTTTAACACTTTGGTCACAGTGTTGAAGGCATATCAAAGAAGATCAAGGGTGAATCCCAAGGGACCAATCAGGCTGCTATTGTAATAGTCCAAAAGATCGTGGTGGTGGGTAGCAGTGCATATAGTGGGAAGTGATCTTATGGTAGATCTATTTTGAAGGTAGAGTGAATACATTTTGTTGAGGAATTACATAAGAGGTACTAAAGAAAGAAATGAGATTAGTTTGATGCCCAAGTTTTGGGGCCGGAGGAAGAAGAAGAATGGAAATGTCATTCCAGAGATGGGGCAGATTGGAAAGCAGGTTTGAGAAAGAAGAAAGAGAGTTTAATCTTGGCCATGTTAAGCCCGAGATGCCTACTAGACATCTTCATAGAAGTGTCAATGTAGGACTTGGTCATTGAAGAAATGAAGACCTGAGTGATGAGTTAAATGATTACCAGTAGCTATCATTTATTGAATTTGCACTATTTGGCAGGCACTGCTGTGTTTTATATACATGTTCTTATTTAATCCTCATAATAACCAATATATTGCATTATTGTGACCATTTTACAGAGAAGAAGAAATAGAAACTTAGAGAGGTTTAGATGAATTGCTCAAGGATGCACAGTCAAGCCTATGATTGCTTTACTCCAATTGTGATTTTAGCTACTGTTTTATATTACCGAGGGGAGTGTGGGCAAGAGGCAGTAAAAGTGTCCCAGGTAGAAGGAAAAACATATGCAAAGTAGAGGGGCCAAAGGGAGCATGGCATCTTCTGGAGATGTTGCGAGCACAGGGAAGTAGTTGAACAATCAGCTTCCAATGAACTAATGCTTGTGTGGTACTTTACAGTTTTAGAACTCTTTTCTCATAGGCACACATATTAATCTCTGTGAGGGAGGGAAATGTTTTTATTATCTCTATTCAGTGAGTAGGGAAAGAGCCTTACAGAGCTAAGTTCACAAATTTAGTCAATTATGAACCAAAGTTTGACCTTGGGCTTCTTTATTTAAAAAAATAATTTTTACATTTCTAATTACTTAAAATCTTTTCAAGTACCCAGTTCGGAGGTGAGGAAATATACATGGGAATACATACATTTTGATCTTGAAAAAGACATGGAAATTGGAAAAGAATTTCCGAGATAGAAATGAGTGATCTGGGACATCATGACAATAATAGCTGTCATTTTTAAGCACTGAGGATGTACCAGACAATGGACAAGGATCTTTACATTACTAAATTTAACCTCGCAAGAATTAAGAAGGAGATTTTATTATCATCTCAGTTTTAGAGGTGAGGAAATTGAGGCTGAGAGAAACTGAAGCAACTCACTGGAGGTCATTATACAGCCAGGATGGAGCAAAATCCAGAAATGAACGAGACTGTCTGAAATCAGAGTTCAGACGCCTAACAGGTTGGTCAGGAGCCACTCTACCTGATCAGTACTATATTGTTTGTTTTTGTACATTCAAAGGTGAAATGAACAACACCGAGGCGGTTCTCATGAGTGTAACATTATTTTCTGAATTACAGCAAGGTATGGATTTCGGTTCACCCGCCCTGAACGGTTTTCACTCTGGTTTTTTGCACACGCTTTTATCACAGCTTAAGACAGCAGATGGCTCTCTTGCGTTTTCTTTCGCTTACCTCTATCTGTAAACAACTAAACAGCGTTTTGGGGAGGTAAAAGGAAAACGTAGAGATGAAGCTAAAAGACCTTGATTAGCCCAAGTGCTTCCCCCCACCCCATGCTCCCTTAAAACCAGAAACCACCTCAGACAGAAGCGTTTAAGGCTTGTGAAATTCACACTCTGAGTAGACGCCCCGGGACTGAGGAGTCCGCTGTTTCAGGCGCTGCGCCAGGCGTTGGAATACATCAGGAGAGAGTATTTCTTGGTTCTCAAAAAGCTGAAAAGCTTCATGCTCCAATGTGGGTTACTAACGCCAGTGGAAGCCGTGAGGATTAATTTCCTTTCCGCCTTGGGTGGCTTGGGCTGGGCAGCGGAAAGCTGCTTTTAAGGGCAGAGAGTATCGGAGCCTCTCGAAGCCAGCAGCGCGCCCACGCTCAGGGGAACCTGCTTGCTCTCCGCGCGCCCTGGCTGTGGCCGGATCCTTGTCCGTGGTGCTGAACCGCAGCTGGGCGTTGAAGGGAGGGGTCCGAAGGAGACAAAAAACCGACCTTCCCTTGGATTATACAATCCAGGGAATTGGGGAGAACCCTGAATTGTAAGAAAATGCCTGGAAAGAAAAGAATTAACACAGCTATAATAAGAAGCAGCTTAATCTCACTCTGTTCAAATTATTATACTACACACGTATATCACGAGGATTAAAAAAAAGAAGCTAACTAGGTTATGTAATTTGGGGCAGTTGTACTAGATTGAAAAGGTCACTATACTTAACATTTTGCTTCTTTGAAAAACTCATTACTAGCTTTAGGTAAATATGTTTGCTTTAATTGTAAAGTCGTTCGGAAATTCCAATCTGTACTGTCTGAAATGTCCAGATAGCCACTCTTCAATAATGGAAGGTAGGAGTAGCTACTATTTCTGTTCAATACGACTTATTTTGGTGAATTTCTTAAAAGAAACACTTGAATAGCCTTTTATTAGATGTATCCATCTCTGCAAATGTCCTTCCCTTTTAAAGCAAGAGGATGGCAATACTAAATACACTTAGTAAACATGTAAGAACAAAGACATGTAAAAGAGAGAGAGAATAAAAAAGGTAGACATGGAGCAAAATAGTTTACACACCCTTTTTTCTTCACTTTTTCTATCTCATAGGAGATTAAGGATTGCAAATTCCTGGGAAAATTATTCATGCATATTCCTTTTAATAATCGTAGTTGTTACATATATATAGATTTCATGTATATAAAACATGGTAAGGTGGGGAAAATAAGCTTACAGAGTATGTTCTTTAATGTTAAATAGTATGTACATTATCCTAAATCCAATGATATCTGCATTGGACCCAAATCTACACACTCCTCTTAGATGAAATTCTCTTCCCCAAGAGAGGCTTATTGGTAAATACAGTGAAAAACAGCTGAGCACTAATTGCTTCCTTGGCGAGACTGTGGATAAGTTCCCTAGAGCAGAAGGTGTCTAGCCTCCCTGTAATCAGCCCTTGTCTGAACTTCTCCTACTTGCCTGGTTGCAAGTCTCTGTAGTACTTTACTGCCTATTCCTGAGGCAAAGAGAAAGTGGGTGTTGGTTCAGAACTGCTCCCAGGGCTGCCTTGCGAGTGTGTCTCTCCTCTTTCCAGCTCTAAAGCGGTCACCAGAAAAGTGATTGTTACAAGTACTAATTATCAGATGAGTTTTCTTTCCTCCGTTCTTCACACTGGATTGAGAGAAGTCTAGTTTGTGCGTTTCTTTTCTTTACCTTCTTGGAATGATAAGCAAACAGTCTAAAGGGAAGAGGAAACGGTAAGAAGCCATAGGAGCAAAAGCTACTTATAGTTCTGTGGCTCGGAGTGTGTCCTAGGAACCAAGGATCTGTATTCATCCAAGCACGCATTGTTTCTCTCCCAACCTCCTTTTCTAGGGTGCTCTGCACTGGTTCCCCTCCTCCTGGACCTTCATGTTTTTGGTTATCCATGACAGAATGCTGCCAGGACACAGACAGGAAGTCAAGGAGAAGAGGCAGCAGCTGTTGTATTTGAATTTCAGACATAGTTCATATGCTTTGCCCCCTGGCTCCCTACCCAGGGACGCCAAAGACGGCAGCTCAGACTGGAGTGTCCCTCAGTCTGGCTGCTTTCTGTTGTCGCTGGAATACTGTGACACCCCGCCCGCCCTTAATATTCTGTGGTAGCTTCTTCAGCATTCCGTTCCCGCTGCCGTTCTGCAGCAGCTACAGCTGCTGCCATCTCTTCCTCCAAGTGCTAGAGAGCAAATTTGGGAAGGGGGTCTTTCTGCACCACCTCTCCACGTCTTGTCCCCTTCCCTCCTCTCTCCTTCTTGCTCTGCTACGGTTTCAACACGACAAGCCTGCTTTTCCTGGGAGCAGAAGGGAGAGTCCAGCAAGTTTGGGTGGATTAGGTAGGGAGTGGAGGCGCCTCCCTCCTCGGGACACACTCTCCTCCCTCCCCCCCGCCCCCTCCTCCTTCCCGGGCTGGAGAGGCTCTGGTGCTGAAGGGATTAGCGGGGAGGGCGGAAACCACCTTGCGTTCCAACCACGGCTGAGAGTTTCTGTGGACCAGGAGGCACGTTAAGATCCAGAAGCCCTCGCTAAGCCTCGGAAGCCTCGGAGACCTGCGAGTTTCATCCAAGAAAAAGCGCACTGATAATTCCTTCAATTCCACCCGCTTTGGCTCAGCCTCTCACCACCCCACCCCCTGCCATCGGTTTTGGCTTTCTTTTACAGTATTACTAATATTTTTTAAAGTCCTTATTATATATATACCTTTTTCTTTCCTTCTGAAGACTGGCCTAGGAGGGGGACGGGAGGGGAGTGTAGCGGGCTGGGAACGAAGCGCTCTGATTTGAGATCTCCGGGGAGAAGATTGCGCTCTCCAGATGCTGATCTCCAAGACACTTGACGATCACCGGCGGACTCCGAGAGCGGGCGGCAGCGGCGGCACTGGCCGGGGGGCCGCTCGAGTCCGACGCTGAGTCCTGCCCAGCGCGCTCTGGGCGGACCGACGCGCGGGACCCGGCCGGCACCTGCCCTCCATCCCTTGCTCGGGAAGAAGGCAGCCGGCTCGACCTCCCGCCCGGGAGGCGGGCCGGGCAGGAAGGCGGCGGGAGCGGCGGCGCCCGCGGCCCCGGCCCCGGCCCCGGTCCCGGCTCCGACGCGGCGGCGGCGGCGGGCACGACCTCGGGCTCCCGGCGTTCGCCCCGCCGCGCCCCGGGCGCATTTGCGGGCCCGGCCCCGCGCTCCGCGGAGAGGGCGATGGGTCCCAGGCGGGACTGAGCGCTCCCAGCCCCCGGCCCGGCCCCTCCGGCCTGCCCTCCTCGCCGGCCCTTCCCGCTCTGTGCCCCCAGCTCCCTCCCCTCGGCCCCGCCCTCCTCCGGACCCGGTCCCGGGGCCACCATGGCCGCGGCCATCGCCAGCGGCTTGATCCGCCAGAAGCGGCAGGCGCGGGAGCAGCACTGGGACCGGCCGTCCGCCGGCAGGAGGCGGAGCAGTCCCAGCAGGAACCGCGGGCTCTGCAACGGCAACCTGGTGGACATCTTCTCCAAAGTGCGCATCTTCGGCCGCAAGAAGCGCAGGTTGCGGCGCCAAGGTCTGTGCGGGTCCCGGTTGGGAGGCGCGCCCTCGGATCTCTCCCCTGTCCCCGCCTGCGTGGGGCCTTTTCGGGCTCCCCTGCCTCCCTCCATCTCTCACCCCCCCTCCCCCAACACAAGTCTCGCTCCCGAGCGCTCCGAGCGCCTGCCGCCCTCGGGAGCTGGGCATCTGCTCCCAGGCAACCTGTAGCCACTGAAAACTCAAGCCGCCAGGCGCCGGCAGGTTGGCCCGCTCCCGCCACTGCCTCTCGCCCTCCGAGTCCGACGCGGGCCGACTCCCAGGGAAAACCTCTTTCTGCCCTGAGGGTCTTGGCTCCCCTGGGGTCGCGCCGGCTGCTTCCAGCCCGGTTGGAGATGCCGGGAATTTCTGGGTCTGGCCTCCCGGGTCTCCTGGAGCCCCCTCGGCTCCCGGACCTTGGCGGAGGGGCTGGCCCCTGCCTTGCGCTCAGCAGGGGCTGGGGTAAGAGAAGCGAGCCGAGGGTGTGTTGGAGCTGAGAGCCAGTTCAGGAGATTTACTGGAAGGCTGCTTCGCGGGCAGCACGGGTCACTCTGAAGCCCTTGGGTCGCATCTTGGGATGAGGAGAGGGGCGCAGAGGGCGGAGAACGAGTCCCCATTGGGGGTTTGGCAGACGTCCCTTCTACGTGGTAGTTTCGATTCAAGGACTCGCGAATTACGTGAGGCCAAAGAAGCAGTTACTACATACGGGTGACTCTAATAGTTGCCTTACTATACATGTTTTTTGAGACATAGCTAATGCCCAGCATGACCTTCTGTTGCTGCCTTTAAAATGCCAGGGTCTGAGAAGGCGACTCACTCCTGAGCTGGAGCCCAGCGCCTTTTGTTCCTTTCCGTTCCTCTCCACATCCAGTTGCTAGGGGTGGTTGTTTGGAGAGCATGTGGGGTGTTTTGTGGGAGAAATGGGGATTGCTTGCTTTTCATTACTAAGTGGGCCCGGCAGGAAACACTGAAGAATATATTTACGTTAATAGGAGTATATGTTTGCCCAGCACATTGTATTCCTGGTGCCCAGCTGTATTTATTTTAAGTTTCCTGTTGTTCCAAAGATGTGTGAGAGAAGCATATGCTGTACGTGTGTATCTATGTGAATGTGTGTATGTGTGTGTGTCCCCCACACAATTGCAGATTTACGACCGAAAGTTTCAATGCTTCTTTAAACAAAGACTAGAACTAATTTTTTTTTTAATCGCTCATTGTCACAGTTAGAAATTGGAGTTACTTGCTCTTAGAATCTAGCTTAGAAGGCAAACATCTGAGGAAAATCAGAATGGCATTTTTAAGGTAGCTAAATTATATAGCTATAAAAGAAGGAACTTCATGATGAAGACTTCGGGGACAATATTTTCAGACCAGTGTAGAAGCTATTAAGAAAAATGGACTTTAATTTTACACTTTAGCCTAGAGGATGATCCAGCAAACCTTGGTATTATAAGACCAACTCAACTGTTTTAAACATCGTTGACACATGGAGGGTCACATTATCATGACTTAACATATTTGCTTCTCCCCTAATTTCATCTGATTATCTTTTAGAACACAGTTTTCACCAGGTAGAGCTCCAGTGTTGCCATCTATTTGAAGTAAAGAAACATATTTTCTTCTAGATAGGACTGTTTAATATAAATGATGATTAAAACTTAGTACATATTCTTTAAGTATAAACCAGTAGATTCTTTTATAAATATGAACAATAAATGTTCTGTGTCATATCGGGTGATGGAGGAGGGTTTGCTTTACACTTGTGAATTTTAAGATGGGGATGAATTTTAACTTTTTACCAGATAAAGAAAGGCATCTGAGCTCTCTGATAGTCTATTTCAACATTTGCAACCCTGACTATTCTCTTGACATTCATGAGTTTGCAGTGATATATTTGAAGTCACTTCTGCTACCTTATTTTTGGTGGGAGAATGGAAAAGAAGATAAGCCAGAGGAAATCTCATCAAAACCTTTCCTTTTATCCTTCTCATATATCTTATATATCAAGAAATATATTCTTTAGTGAAGAAAAATATAGATATATCCCTTGAGTATCAGAAAGGAATTAATTATTAATTTAAACCAAAGAAATACTAAAACTATGTTATGTAAATCATATATTGATATATAGTTACATGATTTTACAATATATTATTAAATATAACTATACATAATTATTTTATTATTTAATTAAATATTCTTTTAGGAAACATTTTTTAAGCATAAGCATATTTTCCTTTTCCTCCTATACTCACTCTTTGCCTAAGAACTGACCCTAGGAAATTTTAAAAGTCTGATTTGTTAATTTCAAGATATAACTTTTAGGTATGACAATTCCACATATCTTTGTATTTGAAAATTATTAATTTGACAAATAGTTATTGAATCTTTGTAATATGTCAGGTCCTGTTCCAGGTATTATATGTGGAGTGTTGAAAAGAACAGACGAATCTCCCTCCATCAAGGAGCTTACAGACATGGGGTAGAAAGTCACTGCATATGGCAAGGAACAAGTTAATATGAATTACAAAAGTCAAAGTCCCAAAAAGCACATAGAGGGCTGAGGTAGAGAACCACGGGGGTGGGGGAGTGAGGGTGGGTAGGAAGAGGGACCTAATTAGATCAAGTAGGCAGGGTGGCCACACCAAGAGCTACAGGTTGAATGCTGACATCTGAGAAGGATGCAGAGGTTAGAAGAACAATGTGTGTGAAGCCCCTGAGGTGGGAATAACCTTAGCCTGTTGGGAGAAGCAAGGGAGGTGTAGAAACTTTAAGTACACTGTTATTTTATATCATGTCTATGTTGTCTGCAGTTTGCATTTTGACAAGGAAATACAAATATATTTGACATGTTTGCCAACAAAATAAGGAATAGCTCGATATTTTGTCTTTTGGGAAAGAGTAGTATACGTTTCTTAAATGTAGGGATTTTTTCTTTTTAATCCTCCTTTAAGTAGTAATTTAATATAAAGAGTATGACATATTTATTTATCCCTTTTGGTCAAACCTTACCCCCCAACTCTGACCACCTCCTACCCCCATAAAAGGATGGCTTTTGTATCTGTAAAGGAGAGAAATTTGCAAGATGGCTTAGTGGTCGTGGTGAGCATCACATTTTATCTTACCTTTCCAGATTCATCTTCCTCTACTCTTCCTCTAACTCCTTAGACTCCAAACATCATTCAAAGTTCAACTAGGGACTTCCCTGGCAGTCCAATAGTTAAGACTTTGCCTTCCAATGCAGGGGGTGCGGGTTCGATCCCTGGTGGGGGAGCTAAGATCCCACATGCCTCATAGCCAAAAAACCAGAACATAAAACAGAAGCAATATTGTAACAAATTCAACAAAGACTTTAAAAATGGTCCACATAAGAAAAAAATCTTTAAAATATAAAATAAAAGACTTGGTCTTTAAAAAACAAAACCAAAAACCCCCACAAAATTCAACCACATGGTTTCAAATCCCTGTGCTTTTGTTTGTGCTTCACTCCGTGCATAGATTCTTCTTTCTTCTCTCTTCACCTGTTGAAATTATCCCCATTTCTTGAAGCTTGAAAAAAAGTGCCAACTCCTCTGAGAAGTCTTCCCTCATTGCAGAGAAGTAAAAATAATTCTCCATTTTATACCTCATGATTGTTGTTTATGCCCAATAATAATTAATTTGCACACATATTCAGGAGATTGTAGTTGGGAGCAGCGTCTCTGTTTTCTGCACTCATAGGCCCTCAAATCTTGACAGAGTGTCTGCCATGCCCTGGGTACTTGTCACTGCCCTCAGATTGAAGTGAAATAAGGAATGTCAACATCTCCAAAGCTGAAAAAGTGTCTCTGAACCAAAGTGCTCTAACTAGCCCATTTTAGAAGTAAATATACTTTTCAAAATTTTATATCTTTTTTACTTTCCCTAAATATACACAATATAATCTATCCCTTTTTTCAGGGATTGGAATGTGACTACATATTTGTGAGTTACTCTCAAGAATGCAAGAATATAACCAACCTCACTCTAAGACTTAATGTATGAAAACAGATACTTAGAATATCTGTTAATTTAGCTAAAGAAATAAGAAGGTACAAGGAAACCAAAAATTTGCAAACAGTTTTATTATTTGGAATCTCAACAAGAAAAAAAGAAAACTGAAATAGAACCTACGTGCAATGACGTATATGAACATTTTATCCTAAAAGTGTTGCATTTTTGTTATTAGCTTTTAAACCAAACAAGATCTTTCATTTTTATAGGATAATAACCTTTCAAAATCTTTGGTATAGCTAATGCAATTGTGTTTTGAAATCTGTTCTTTTTTTGGCTACTGTCATAGGAGCCATGGTATCATGTATCATGTATGTTTACTCAATAGTTTTGTGGGTTTCTTACTGACACATTTACTTAAATTACAGATGTCGTAAGAAACAAGGACTGAAAAATGAGCTACGTAAAAATTGTTTTCAACTTACTCTTTTGTATAAAAGGCAGAAATATATATATATGCCTATATATATTTATTTTGTTCCTCTGTGATAATGAAACTCTCAGCTATCCTAATAAAAGAGAAGTGGTCTTCCTTCTCAACAAGGTGCTATCTAAGGAAAGCCATGCTCACCCTCAGAAAATAATCAACAGCCAAGAGTTATCGAAAGTCCACCATTCTTGTGCTACTGCTTCTGAGCCATCACCATTGAAAATGCAAAGACCGCCTGCTTATTTGGGCTCTTTAGGTCAAAATAAAACAAGAGAGTATTTTTCTCCCAAAAGATCATCTTCCTTTTCTTTTCAGAAGTGTATTTTTTTTTTTTTACTTTTTTAGGGTGATGTCTGTGGGAGTCTTCCTATCTTTTGATAATACCTGTTGCTAACTTTTTGATAATCAGAGTTTTATTATTTGTTAGGTTTATTAAGGCAAGACAAAATTATAGTTTTTCTAATCTGAACTGTCTCATTTTTTTAACAAGGGCTATTTTGTGAAATGTAGGTTTTCTAAGTAAGAGATATTATGGGCATATTACTGACTTGGTACATAAAACAATTTTAAAGATTTTTTTAAAAACATTGACCTTGCTTCCGTATATATTTTTTCTGTGGCTTAATTGTTATGATTTCAAACATTCTGCATTCGCTATAGGCTTCTGAAAAAGGATAATACCACTATGGTGCAATAAATTAAGTGGTGGATATGGAAAGTGTAAGAGAGCATAGTAGGTCAGGTAAGATGCAAGTAAGGTTAAGTAAGATGGTTTGCTTTGGGTTAAGTTAGATTCATTGATTGAGATGAGTTTACTTATATTGAGAAAATGGTCAGTACTATTAACTGGTGAAGAAATCCTTTGACATTTCTTTATATAAGATTTCGGAAGCAACAATTCCTCTCAAACCCCCCACTAGGTTACTGTTATCAGTTACAGATTTCACTTTATATTTCAAATTACTATAATTATTAGTACAACTCTTCTACATTTACCTCCCAAATTCTGTTTGTCTGTTAATAATTTTAGTCTATATAATGTTACTATAAGAAAATTATTTTAAAATAGACAGAAACCTCCGCTCTCTTCAATGTAAAATGATATCTTCTAAATTTTATTTACTAATTTTAAAATAATGGCAGAAATTGAAAGGGAAAGGTAGATGAAGTATTTTTCAATCTGATTTATCACTTAGTTCCAAAATCTAGGTTTCTTTCTAGGTAAACTGTATATTAATTCCTCTCCAAATGGTGAGAAATTTTAGCCACAAAGGGCTATCATATTTAGATAATACAAATTGTGTGTGATGTTTTAAATATTGTCATTTTGGCACTCAAGGGCTAAAAACAAGCAAAAAAAAACCAAACGAAAACCAAAAACATAATGGTAAACTCAAGCATATAAGAGACCATTTTAGGGGGGTTGATGCAATTTAAAGTCAACTGCACTGTGTTGACATGAACAGAAAACTAATTTAGTAATTTTATCTATAATGATTCCAGCATTCATTTTAAGAAATTACTATAATTTAGTAGTTTTATCTAATAATGAATATATCACCATTCACTGTTTCCTGGGGGTGAAGGCTAGCAGTACGGTGTGGTAGTAGGAATCTAGCCACCTTTTATAGAAACCATTTTATGATAGTTACCACTTTGTCATTCAGGAAAGAAAAGGTTATTTTCATAAAGCTGTATTGTGTGAAATATTTTTTGTGGAATATGTGTTTCACCCTGTGCTTTTATAGTTCTTTGGTATCAGGTTTAATAGGGACGCATATGGTATGATGATGGGGGACAGCCACTTAAAAGTCAGTGTCTCACCAGCGCCTGGCATATAGATAACACTCCACAGCATTTACTGAATGAATGAAAAATCCTGTATTTCTCAGGATTTACAAGTAACAGCATAGAGTGGCAGTTGAGATCAGTGTGCACATGGCAACGGCTATAATTGACTCAGGCACTGTGCTCTTGAGTTCTGTTTCATCCTCACAACAAGCTTATGTAGTAGGTACGCTACATTATGCATTAATTGATGATACACTAAAATATTACCCATCTATCCATTTTATAAATAAGGTATCTAAAAACCAAAGAAAAGAATGAGTAAATTGTCCAAGTTTACATAACATTAAAGAGTGGAGCTGGTTTTAAAAGCCAGGTTCCAGGCTGACTCCAGGGTCCCTACTCTTAACCAGTGCCAATTCTCAATTGCCACATGTTTTATTTCGTTACTTCAATTAGTTGAGATTCATCACCATTTCATAGCAAAGGAAACTAATACTCAAAAAATTTGAGTTTTGCCAAAAGATTTACACGTAGCGAGTGATAAAACCGGAATTCAAGAGCAAATTGGTCCTTCAGTCCTCTATTCTTCTCATTACTTTACACTCTCAGTTCTTCATGACATCAACATTAATGGAAGACGCATTATTTCAAGGCACATAGTAGATGCTCACCATATATATCTGTTGATTGGATTCATGTAATAATGTGTTATTTACTCTTTAAAATTGAGGGTGTAGGAAAGTTTGCCTGGAATTAGAGACTTATTCGTGGGATTTGGGGAAAGAGACAGTAAATAAATAAATGCTGTATTTTACCAAGCCATTTTTGACATAGGAATGTAGCTTTGGTTTTCCAACAAGTGTTTGGAAGTGACACGTTTGATGTTATCTTCCTAATGAATTGCAACATTGACCTGAAATTCTGAAAAGGATTAATTTGGAGGGCTTTCATGAGCATGTAGTGACTTCCATGATAGGTCTTTCATTAATTTTTCATTAATTTTCTTAGATTATATATTTTCAACATTTCTTATTTCTGTTAGGAAGCCTTGTTGTTACGTTCCTTATTGGCTTTATTGTACATGATAAACTGAAGCAAACCAACAAGGTTATGGAGTCACAAATCAATCATAAAAATTATAGATGGCTAGAAATCTAGATAATGTATGTTTTATGCTGCTTTTGAGTTAACACATTGGTTCACAGTCCTTTTCCAATGAATTCTTAGATCTTATTCTTAATACCAATACCAGAAAAATGTAATGTAGTCAAGGCTAAGTTGTTTTTAAATTGTATTATGTACTTTATAGAGATTGCACATGGATGAATGTTTATTTCTGGGGCAGGCTTACAAATCTAGTTATGTGTTATTTAGATATTTTATTGGCTTATCTGACTCTTCTTTTCTTCTTACTTTGCTTACGTGGTAAAACTAACTGGTTAATCCAACTGCCCACCTACTTTGTGCCTCCACCTACACAGCTGATTTTGCCTGAAGAAAAACACACACATGCATGAATTGGTTCTACTTTAAATCCATAGTCAGTAACATCAAGTGGGCCCTTGGTACATTTTTTAAAAATCTCTTTCCGCTTAAATAGATTATATTTCTCATCTTATTTCTCTTCAGACATCTATACCTCCTCCCCCATCCCCACTGTCAACTATGTTCTTCTATTTTTCTGAGAAAACAGAAATTATCAAAAATAAATTTCCATATACTCCACAACTGCTTTTACAAACGTATCTGCAGATCTATCCACTTTCCCCTTTTCCCTACTGAACTTGGGAATGAACTCTTAGTGCTCCTATTTAAGGTCAAGACCTCTACAAATTGAGGAACAGATCGTTTCCCCTACTCAGGGACATCAATCCAATATTTCCCTTTCTCTTCTGCATCATATAATTTCTATATCATGCTGTATTATTCACATCAGCATATAAATCTGCCGTAATATAGCTCATCTTAAAAGTTAATCTCCTCTTGATTATGCATTCCTCTCTTGTTATTAAACCAATTATCTTTTATTGGCAAAACTTCTTGAAAAAGAAATCTCCAGTTTCCCTCCTCCCACTCTGTCTTGAACCCTTTCTAATCAGGTTTCTGTCCCCACCAATAAGCTGCTCTTGTCAAGGTCACCAAGGACCTGCAAGTGGTCAAATCCAAGGGTTTCCTCTCAGTCCTTATCCTACTGGTACAGCATTTGGAATTCAACTGACACAATAAATTTGTATTTTTCACTATAATGTGGGTAAAGTTAGCATCAAAATACTTTTAACATGCCATTTACACCACTAAAGCCATTCATGTGATCTTTTCATAGTTATGGCATATTTGGATTTCTAAATATGTTAATGGGTTAACTATTGCCATCATGCCCCGTGATGGCCTGCCAGACACTGTAGGTACTCAGTTGGTCCTCAGGTACCACTAGAAGGCAATGGTGTTTTCTTACTTGGGAGAAGATCCTTTTCATCACATGCATTTGTATTGGGCCTGAGTGACTTGCCTCTACAAAATATAGAGAAGAATTTGAATGGTCTTTCTAAGAGTTAGTTAGTTTTTAAAATTTTTGTCTTTATTGTCAAATATAGGTTTGTGACTAGGTAATCACTCTTTTTTCAAACTCTTTCATTGCTATCATAGTCAATAATAATTGGCAAACTAAAATCACTCAACATCACTCAAATTCAAGCACTGTACAGAAAGGAACAGTCCTAAATGTAAGAGAGCTATTTAACAAAATTTATTTTCTGTATGTGGAATGTTTTCACTGATAATATTTGATTTCAAGTAATGCTAATATGTTCCCTTATGTATCTCTCTATTAAAAATAGATACATAATTATTAGCTCTGGTGACAAAGTTAAGGTAACTTTTTACATTTGCATTTTTGAATTTTTAAAATATCCTGTTAGAGTGACAGAGGACATCTAAGGTATGGGAAATAGTGAAGTTTTGGCAATTAGAGTTTAGGAATAATTTTATAGACAGAGTTCTATTATCTCTTCTTGTTAGTTTCTCCAGGGGGATATGTAACTACTGGGTTCAGTGGCTACATCATGAATATGTTATCTTTTCACAGGGAAATCTTGAATGTTTGATGGACAATTGTTTTCTCCAGAATCTAACAATTCTCTCCATTTTGAAAGGGTCTTGAAAATAGTCAGAATCTCATTGCCTGATGTCTTTTTATTCTACCACATGCCTCATTGTAGCTCTTTAAATTTCTGTAAATAATTCCTGCCTAGCCTGAGTTACATTATGCCCTTTAAATATTTGTTCACGGCTTTTTATCCTCCTTACCATTTGGCCAGCTTACAATTGTTTAACTCTATTAATGTTTCTGCATAAGTAAATGCCACCAGCACCTTAATCATTTCTGTGGCTTCGATTGTTCAATAATTACCTCATCCTTATTCCGGCAAATGAGATCACTGCTGTTTTCATGCTGAGGCCAACCTTGCTGTAGAGAGGACTGAACACATCTGCCGTAGAGAAGACCTTCTCTCTGGGGGTGGGGTTGGACTTGAATGGAGGGATGCAGAGATTGGACAAATCTATGCAATACAGAAGGATCTGTCTTGGCTTCATGCCTGACACATTAAAGGACACTGTAGGGAAAGTAATCAAACATCTTCACTGAACCTGCTAGGATGAGAGGTGTTGTATATCTTATCTCTTACTTCTTCCAATCGCAGGAAATAGGGAGCATTATTTTTATTGTCACGGATGAGAGAAAGTGAAGTAATTTTGCCACAGACTTGTACTTGGCAGAAGTAGTATTTGAATGCTGATCTGACTGATACAGGGTGAACATTTTTAGAACGAACTCAGTGGATCTTAAATAATAATAGAATTCAGCATTATATTCCAGTATCTTTCTGGATCCATCCCTGGGATGGGCTAGACTGTCAACCACAGTGTTTGCCCCTATTCATTCTTACCGGTTTTATGTGTTCTGTCCTGGGTGCTCCAGCAGCCGCTGTGACCAGCGACGTTCCACACAGGATAACGCCCTCACTCAGAAGTGTGTCCCCAGCTCTGTCTCCACTTTTCCATTTCTCTCCAATGCTTGGGACAACGGGCGCTAAGCTGTAATGGGTTCATTTCATAATCTCTTAGACTTTCCTTTTGGAGTAAGCTATCCCAGATGGTGTGGCAATGATGAAGTTTTCCTGTAAGGTTTGGAGTATTTTATGTATGTCAGACTTTTATATTTTTCATCCCAAGGCCTTTGCATTTTGGAAAGTTGTAAAAGTAATAAAAGTTGCTGAAGTGTCAAGAATATGCAGTTAATAAGCACAGGTTTCCTCTTCCCCTGCTATTGCTGCTGAGCTGATGCAATTTTTATCATTAGAAATGTCCCTGGTATCCAGATATTCCCATGACTGTCATCATTTTACTGTCTGGATGGTTCATTGTTGTAGGGTCAAGTGAAACTGAGACTTATTGTACAAGAATAAGCACTTTTTGGCAACATCTACACTAACATCTCAGACCAGAGGTAAACTTTTCATATCTGCATGGGTTTTTCTTTTGCCCTGAGATAGTAGCAGCCAGGGATTATTTCAACAATCTCCCTCAATTCATGAATTATAAATATTCCTATTTGTTCACTTTTTCAAAAGGAAACACAGCACCTTGCAATATGTCATCATAGTTGGCTGGCATCGTACCATTGTGACTTTTTTTCTTTTACCCCCTACACAATGCCCTTTGTTGTCTTCTGAGGTAGGCCCATAGATTTTTTTCTTAAAAAGTGAACGCAAGGAAATCCCCCAGATCTCCCCTGCACTGCCTCTCTCATTCACTCCCATCACTATTTTTACCACCACCAGTATACAGCCCCAAGCTCCTCGCATCACACCCCTCTCCATGGTGTGGTCAGTAATGGGGAGAGTGTGGTGGACTCAGACACTGGGGCCTCGGAGCCTCACTCTGCCTCTTTCTGGCTGAGCAAACTCTACTGATATGCAGAGACCTCTATGCAAGGAGCAGGCCAGGCAAGGTGATTTGGAAGAATACCTTTTTTGAAAAATTTTTGTTGGAGTAGAGTTGGTTTACAATGTTGGGTTAGTTTCAGGTGTCTAACAAAGTGAATCAGTTATGCATATACATGTATCCACTCTTTTTTTTTTTTTAGATTCTTTTCCCATATAGGTCATTACAGAGTATTGAGTAGAGTTCCCCGTGCTATACAGCAGGTTCTTATTAGTTAATCTATTTTATATGTAGTAGTGTGTATATGTCAATCCCAATCCCCCAATTTATCCCTCTCCCACTTTCCCCCTGGTAACCATAAGTCTGTTTTCTATATCTGTGACTCTACTTCTGTTTTGTAAATAAGGTCATTTGTACCCTTTTTTTTAGATTCCACATATAAGCGATACCGTATATTTGTCTTTCTGTGTCTGACTTATTTCACTCAGTATGACAATCTCTAGGTCCATCCATGTTGCTGCAAATGGCATTCATTATTTCACTCTTTTTATGGCTGAGTAATATTCCATTGTATATATGTATCACATCTTCTTTATCCATTCCTCTGATGGACATTTAGGTTGCTTCCATGTCCTGGCTATTGTAAATAGTGCTGCACTGACCATTGCGGTACATGAATACCTTTTTTTTAAATTAAAAAAAAATTACATATACATGTATCTATTCTTTTCCAAATTCTTTTCCCATTTAGGTTATTACAGAATATTGAGCAGAGTTCCCTGTGCTATACAGTAAGTCCTTGTTGGTTATCTATTTTAAATATAGCAGTGTGTACCTGTCAATCCCAAACTCCCAATAGTAGGCCTTAGAAAATCAAGACAGAGCTATGTTCCTTTGCCACAGGGATTATATTTATATTAAAAGGCCATCTACAGAGCAGAATTGTCCTCTCAATGGTCTGTTCTCAGTGTCTGTCTTCCTGCCCCAGAATCCCAGCCCCTCACACTTCCCCACCCCATGTGCTTTCTCAATTGCTTTGGCCCTGTGTTTCCTGTTGGCTGTTCACTAAATATAGCCTGAAGATAATTGGTTAATTATCCGTGTATCTTATATTTATTTTGCCTCTTATAATCCAAACATTTACAACCTTATCTGTTGTTCAGGTTTGAAACAGTTGCAGCTACGCCACCTCCCTTCCTCCTTTTTTCTCTTTCTCTTTTTGTTTGATTGTGAGAGAAAGAGAAAATATGTTGTGTGTATGTGTGTGTCTGTGTGTAAATAAAAGATTAACGCGAAGCATGCTATGTGATGCAGATATCATGTGAGGCATAAAAACAAAGTAAGTACTAAGTATGTTCAATTCTAAATTTATATATATATATATATATATATATACACATATATGTATATATACACACACATACACTTAAAATTGACGTGCTCACACTTGTGACTATTAAGACAGAAAATTTAAAAGAAGCCTATGCAGGTCCCTACTAAAAGTCAGCTTAATGCCTCCCAGTACTTCTAGAACTCAATTTTTTCAGACATCTTTTTCTGTTTTTCCTTAACAAACCTCATTATATTTTTCTGAGGTTGACATTTGCCCAGAATTTTTTTTTTTAATTTAGAGCTTTGATAGATAAAACCCAGTCACACTAGGTACTAAGCCAAAACCCATTTGAGAAGAATGAAGTTTCAATGAGGAAATATGGAAACAATGACAAGCTTGGAAGAAAAAAGGTGTAACTAAAGTAAATTCACACACACACACCCCACAACCATGATCTGCAACTTAAATATTGAACACGTTCATCCAGAGCAGCATACCATGTCCCTAAATAGCAACTAGAACTCTTTACAGAGGATGAGAAAGAAAAGGCAAACAGAAAACTGGAAAAAGTAATCTACATGGTAGCATTGGATGGACTAGAGAAAATAAGGCCATTGGATGGTAACCACTTGAAACTGATCGCAGCAGCAAGCTTTCTTTGGAGGAGAGGGAGAAACACTAAATCAGTGAAGTTCTCAATTTTAAGAAGTTGAATTAGTCAAACATAGGACTAAAGCTATTGGATTTGTATCAAAAGTGCTGGTTTTGAAAGTAGGTTAGACTAATGCGTTTCTGATTAGCAATCAGCCGGTGAAACTTCAAGATTCTCAAAAACCATGACAGAGTGGAAGAGAAAAAAAACATTCTTTGGTAAAAATCTCAGTAAATAGTAATTTTCCTAGTGAAGAAAATAACTATAAGTCAAGAAGATTCCTTTGTTCTTCAGGGAGCTGGTTATTCTGTGGTTATTGGCACTTGGATCCAAGGTGATTCCATTTAAAGAGTGCATTCTACATGAGTGGTTTGATTAAACATACTGGTTTAATAGCTGCTGTATCAATATTGGCTGCAAGCATCTTGTTTCATGCATATCCTACTATTGGATTTCAAGTTGCAGCTAAGAAACTACATAATAAAAAACGGAATTTGTAATACTTGTCTGTTGGGTTTATTCTTAAGAAATATATGAACCCTATTAATTCAAATACATCTGTACACCATAAAGAAAGCCTTAAATTTAAACAATTACCATCAGGAAGCTAAAAATGAGGACAGAACAGAAAGAAGAGATAATATAAAGAGAGTGAGAGAGAGAGAGAAAGCCCTCTAAATGTAGAAGGTTCAGTCAGCAAGCAGAACCCTTAAGGTTGAGACTTTGTACTATCTTACAGGTATTCTGCTGGCACAGTGGCTATAAGTGTCTGGCTCTCTTTAAGCATTTGTTGCCTTGGGTAATTTAAGGGTGTTGCTAAACTGATAAACCTGAGATACTCCTATTGTTGCAAGTATAATAAATATAAGGCAACCAATATCTTAGCTCATCAAACTTTACCATTATCTACATTGAAACTCATAAACACTCTTCAAAGTAGACAACATCATGCCTAATTTTAAGCGAAACAATGGAAACTTACAGATATTAGTAATTTTTCCTGGGTGATATAGTCTATACTATAGGAGTAGTAGGATTGAAACCCTGTATTTTTGGATTTTTACTGTGAGGGCTGCTCCTTTATCATACAGCTGCCTTCTCCCCTGAAGTTTCTTCATAATGAATAAGAAAAATGTACAGAGAACCTTCTTTGCAACTAGGGAACAATTGCAAGTTTTGAGAACATTCTTCCTAACCAGGGTTGGAAGTTACCCATTGGGAAGTCGGAGGGAGATGCTAAGAATTATGGCATTAGTTCATCTTCTCCCATTTCTTCTTTCTCTTACATGCTTCTATTTAATTATGGGCAATTCCACTCCACTTTTTTTTCCAGACAGATTTTCTTCACTTTTATTGCTTCATGAATTTTGCAAGACTGTAAAATCCAGGAGACAATCCAACAGAATGAGTGTTCTTCCCCAACTTTTGGGGAACACCATGATTCTTCTTTTTGTCCATCTTAAGCTTTTGTTTTTCAAAAACACATATGTTTTTCTACTGATTAGAAAATCCTCTCCGTATTTCTCATATAATACTACAGAAGAAGGCATTAAAAATCCCTAGAGTGAAACACTTCCAAAGGCTTATTTAATGACCTTTAGATTGAAGATGATATGTATGTCATCTAATTCAATTCATAAATTTTATAGCAGTTTTTACGTTCAAAATGGTATCTCAATTTTAAAATAAGGTTTTTTTTTAACATCTTTATTGGAGTATAATTGCTTTACAATGGTGTGTTAGTTTCTGCTTTATAACAAAGTGAATCAGTTATACATATACATATGTCCCCATATCTCTTCCCTCTTGCATCTCCCTCCCTAAAATAAGTATTTTATTGAAGTATAACATGCACGTTGAAAAGTGCACAAATCACATGCAGCTTAATGAATTTTCACAAAGTGAATACTCTTGTGTAAAGATCACTTGGATCAAGAAAAAAGCAATGCTCCAGAAATCCCATCCATACGCCTTCCCAATCAGTAAACCCTAAATATAGGCAGTATCTTGACTTCTGACACAATATATTAGTTTTCACTGTTTCAAAACTTTATAAAAATATACAGCATGTGCTTTTTGTGTCTGCCTTCTTTTACTCCAAATTACGTTTGAAAATTTATTAATATTATCTCTGGGAGTCATTTATAACATCGGTAACAATGTCTCCCTTTATCCTGTTATTGATAATTTGTGTCTTTTTTCTCAAATACATACGACTTGTACATACAAAATACCCATTTTGTTGAAATGTATTATATTTTATTAGTCTTTTTTAAAAAAGACACTTAGGGATTAGTTGATATTTTCTATTGTATCTTTTTTGTTTCATTAACTTCTGTTCTTAACCTTATTTCCTTCTATTTTCTATAGATTAAATATGCTGTTTTAACTTCTTGAGAGTATAAATTATAAGTTCATTAAGGCTTTAAGGTATTTAAACATACATATAAGATTATAAATTTGTCTGTAAACATGGACCTGTAAGCATTTACCTTTAGCTGTATTGCACAAGTTGTGCTGTGTTATATTTTAATTTTCCTTTTAGTAAAATATTTTCTAATTCCCATTGTGATTTCTTCTTTTACTCATGATTATTTAGAAGTGCTTGTTTAATTTTCAAACATTTAGGGATTGTCTAGTTTTTTATAAAAGCGAATCACTAAATTTCTAGGTTAAAGCCACTGTAATCAGAGAACAAATGAAATACACAGATTGAAAACAAAATGTTTATATTTTTTCAGGTGACAAGTAGAACGTTTTCTTTGTATCAGTTATGTCATTTGGTTAATTATGTAGTTCAAAGTTTTTCTTTTAACAATTGATTTTTTTCTCCACTTTTGTCAGTTACAGAGGCAACTATATTAAAAATCTCCCATATGATTGTAGATTTTTCTGTGTTTCCTCTAGACCTGTCAGTTTTTGCCTTTTTTCTTTATAGGTTAATATAAAATTATTATATCTTACTGATAGATATACCATTTTATTATAACATCTTGTTTTTTTGCTTTAATGTTTATTTTGTTTGCTATTAGCATAACTACACTAGCTTTCTTTGGTTTAATATTTGCATGGTGATTATTTTTCATACTTTTAGCTTTTCTATATACTTAATCTTGATATCTTATAAACGTAAGTTTATTTTGTTTTACTTTAGTTTTTGTTTTAAATACACTCAGTCTCTGACTTTTAATGGGAATATTCAGTATATTTACATTTAATGAAATTACTGATACAGTTGAGTTTAATTACACCATCTTAACATTTGCTTTTTTACAAATATTTATTTATTTTGGTTGTGCCAGGTCTTAGTGGCAGCAGGGGGGCTCCTTAGTTGCGGCTCCAGGATTCCTTAGTTTTGGCTCCCTAGTTGTAGAACACAGGCTCTTTAGTTGAGGCACACAGGCTCTTTAGTTGCAGCATGTGAACTCTTAGTTGTGGCACGCATGGGATCTAGTTCCCTGACCAGGGATCGAACCCAGGCCCCCTGCATTGGGAGTGCAGAGTCTTATCCACTGTGCCACCAGGGAAGTCCCATCATTTGTTTTCTCTTTGTCCAACCTATTCTATATTCTTTTTGTTGTTGTTTTCTTGTATTCTTTTAATGTGTCAGGAATATTTTCTATTCTGTTTTCCACCATTATTAGCCTGAGGTTTATATATCCATTATAAATATTTTAGTGATTGCCCTGGATATTATCACATTTAATATTGACTTAATAGAGTCGAACATAAATTTGAATCATTCCACTTTTAATAAAATATTAGAATCTTATTATACTTTACCACTTAATCTCTCTAGCTTTTTCTTTCCTATTGACATGCTTTTATTTCTATGTATATGTAAAACTCATAAGAAATTATTTTTATTGTTTAATGCACTCAATATTTATTTAGATAACTGTGTTTTTCATTGCTCTTTATTCCTTCCTACATTCTTGTGTTTCCACCTGCGATTTTTTTCCTTTTGCCTAAACATCTTTTTTAGTAGTAGTAGTAGTAGTAGTAGTAGTATTTTAACGTTGTCTATTGGCTATGAATTCTGTCAGTTTTGTTTGTGTGCAAATTTATCTATTTTGTCTTTATTTTTGAATAGTATTTTTACTGGTCATAGAATTCCAGATTGGAAGTTATTTTCTGTCATCACTTTAATGATATCATTCTATTGTCTTCTGGCTTCCATTATTTCCTCTTGAAAATTCAGCTGTCATCTAATTGTCACTCATTAAAAGGGAATATGCATTCGTTTTTCTCTGGCTATTTTAAAAAAGATTTTTATCTTATCCTTTATTTCAGCAAGTTTATCGCAAGGTGCCTACGTATAGTTTTATCTGTATTTCTCTTGCATGAGGTTTGCAGCACATTCTGAGCCTGAGGTATAAGGTTTTATGTCAGCTTCAGAATTTTTTAAAATTATATTCAAATATTACCATTGTCTCACTTCCATCTTTCTAGGACTTCAATTACATTTATGTTAGTCATTTTCATGATGTCTCACACGTTCTTACTCCCTTTTCCAGATTTTGTACACTTTTATGCTCTGTGCTTTAGCTTGCAAATTTTCCAGTTACTTAATCCTGTCTTCTTTTGCTGTTAGACAAAAATCTATTGATTTTCTTTCCATTATTGTATATATTTTTCAATTTTAGGAATTTCATTTGATTTTTTCAGCTCTCTGGTTAGATTGTCATCATTTCTTCTCTTTTCTTCAACATATCAATCACAGTTATTTTAAAGTCTGTGTCTGTTAACTCTAATATCTGGAACACCTAAGAATCTGTTTTTATTTTCTGTTTCTCTCTTGGATCTTGTTGTATTTTCTTTTGTAATTTGGCAATTTTTACTGAATTTTGAACATTTTGGGTAGAAAACCATAGAGGCTGTCTATGATTTTATCTTCTTTGGAAAGCATATTTTTTTCTTTTTGCAGGTAATTAGAGTAGGGGCAGAAAACCCCAATTTATTCTAGTATGAAATATATTTGAAGTTGATTTTCAAGTGTGTGTTTGTGGGTTTCTGTATGTGTGTGTGTTAGCTTGTCTATTTCTAGATTATATTTTGGCAAAGATTTATAGGGGTTCCAACCGAAAGCCTGGACGTTTACCAAGGCTACTACTCATTGGCAAGCCCTGAGCTCCAATTTTTGTCTCCTTAGCATTGTGGACTGCCAAAAGCCCTGCTCTGATTTTCAGCCTTCTTCCTTCCTCTGCTTCTGAAGCAGTAAATTCCAAGAGAACAATTGAAGCACAATACCATGCTTGGCTCCATGTTTCCTTTTGGGATGTTGGCCCCTCAAGTCCTGGTTGCCTGAGAAGCTCTCCAGGGCCTTCAGCCAAATTTCTTTCTTTTCTTTTCTTTACTTTTTAGAAGTATCTAGCTTTCACATATGATGAGAGAGTTGGTTTTGTACTGGTGAGTTGGTCATAACTAGCAGTGAAATTGGTTTCCTAATTTTAAATCCTAACTCTCAGAGAAACTGGCAGTTCAGAAATACTATTTCACTTTTTGGTCCCCGTTTCCTGAATATAGAAAGAATATCACTATCTTGACAAAAATTAACAGAGTTGTTGAGGTACATAGGTATGATCAACAATTCAGTTACAGATTTTCTTCTAAGTCATCTCGTTGTGTTGGAAGAAAATTCTTGACCAGCTTTTTATTTTATTTCCCCTTTTGCAACATTATCTACTGACTAAATTCATTTTCAGTTCTAATTTCTAATAAAATCTGGAGCAATGGTGGATTGTTTTTGTCAATAATTGTTTCTGGATATAAACCTTTTGTATATTATTTGTGTCACGCTGTTATACTGCTTGTAGTGCCAGCTTTAAGTATTTTAAGGCTTTAGTGTTCTCCTGTAAAAATGGGGTTTTTTTTTCAGTTTCCAAATTCATTTCCTGGCAGTTGCTAACAGCAACAAAGTTGTAGATCATCAAACCAGCTTCCAGAATGTTAAAAGTTTGTGGGCTTGCAAAGAATAACATAAAGATTTGTATGTGTTCTAATTTTGGCTTTGTCCTTAAAGTTTGCAAGAGAGATGAAATGGCAGATCCCATGCTCCCAGCTACTATAACTCTGGGAAACAGTTTTATTTGTGTTCACAAACACCTTTGAAAGGCTGGAGTACACTTGACAAGAATATCCTTGCTTGAATCCTATGGTACGCTTTGATGCTGGTACTAGCTTATGCCCCACCCTGAACTGCCTTGGTCTTGCAGAGCTCTTTCAGATTAGAGAAGTGTATTTTTGAATAAATAACTCAGTCGCTCCATGCTTCAGTACCTTTATTTGTGAAGTAAGTTAATATAATTATACCAATTTTGCTTGTCTCAAAAGTAAGACTCAAATGAGATCATGCACGTGAAGGTGCTTTGTAAATTGCCAAACTCTATATACGTACAGTGAGGGGCAAACCCAGGGCCTGAGTAAAATCATTCAGTACCTCTGTTGATCAGGGCACTCCTCTTCTGCATGCATAACAACACATCTCCTAGCACATTATGTTTCTAGTTTCATTCCCAGGAATATTAACATAAATCAGTTTGGAAATCTAGGCTGGGAGGAAAAGGTAAAGATTATTGGTTACTTACCTTCACATTTCTTATCTTTATTTGGGCTATAGTGTATTTTCCTATGTCTTTCCTAGAAGGAATTTTTTAAAAAAATCATCCAGTTCATTAATCTTATTGTATAGATAAGGTAACCCACAAATATAAAGCCCAAATATGTAAATTTTCCTATGATGGGCTCATGGTTAGTCATTGTCAGAGCCAGATTAGAAATGATTATCTTAATTTGTTTTGTTGATGTACTATGAGTATAACATAGCATTGCACCATTTCAGATAAAACATACACACAGATACACACATGTCTGCCTGTGTGCACACATGTACGTACAGGAAAAAAAAAAACTTTTCGGGCTTCCCTGGTGGCACAGTGGTTGAGAGTCCGCCTGCCGATGCAGGGGACATGGGTTCGTGCCCCGGTCCGGGAAGATCCCACATGCCGTGGAGCGGCTAGGCCTGTGAGCCATGGCCGCTGAGCCTGCGCGTCCGGAGCCTGTGCTCCGCAACGGGAGAGGCCACAACAGTGAGAGGCCGGTGTACAGAAAAAAAAACAAAGCTTTTCTCAGGCTGTGCTGAAAGATCTAACTTCATTTCATATCTCTTCCTTCATTACAAAGTGGATTTCCTTTCCATTCAGATACCCTGCTGTTCAGGCAATAGTTCTTCCTGTTGGAATCTTTTGCTGACTCTCAGCTGGCATATTTTTCTCCATCGTGGAGTCACACTGTGTTAAGATCTGATTATTAGAGCCCAAAGTCTATGAAAAGGATCCATAAACCTATTGAAGAGCAGTGTGGTGGCTGGAGAGTGATGCTAGATGTGCAGAAGTGAAAGGGTACAGGAGGGTGAAAATGGAGAAGAAAGCTCTGGAAAGTAGTCAAGTACAGAAAGAAAAGGCACAACACCTTAGTGTGTGTGTCAGAGCTTTACATTTTGTACTCCGGGATGTGGGGAGGATTGATTTGAAAATAAAAGACAAAATATTTAGATGAGACTTGGTAACATGAACACAAAATGATAATGCTCAGGGACCATCATTGTTCTGCCTCAATGGTAGACAAAATGTTTTCTGCTAGCCAGCATACTTTGCAAAGGGGTACGGATACTCTTGGGGAACAGAGCAATATATGGGGGTGTGGGAGCCCATAGCTATATCTTTGTGCAACATCAGTTTTAGTTATAATTTAAATATTTTATATCAAGCAAAAACAGATTATTGAGTAGAATACAAATTTCAAATTTTTGAGTAGAATACATGATTCCAAAGAAACTCCTGCTTACTGGGTGCTATTTGAGGCTACTTCCCACAGACTCACCAGTAAATATGACAACTTATTTTGCTCTGCTCTTAAAAGTACTTAAGTAAAAATGTTTGAGAATCATTGGAACATTTGTGTTGTTGAATATCTAGGCACCCTATATAGTTCTCACAAATCCTTCCTTTCACTCTCTGACCTTCTGAATAACAAATGTGAGATGTTGCCCTTTCTAATTCCTAGTGTGAAGTATAGATGGTTGATTCTTTGCAAATTGATGCATTCTTTTCTTCTACATTTTAATTTGCTAAAGTTACTTCTCTTGGAAAGCTGTGTTTGTATGTCATGGCCCTTCTAATGAGAGTAATTAATTTTCATCTGGCTTTAAAATGTTTCACAAATTTGCCTAACATGAAAGAATATCTTATATTCACATCCAGGATAAGAAAGAAGCGTTTTTACTGTATAAAACCAACTTTGAATGAATGAACAGGGGGAGGAAATAAAGGAGGAAATGGAGAAATGTATAAAGTGCTTCATCTGGTAGAATTATATACTGAAATTGATGACCTTACTTTGTATTTGTAAAGGACTCAAAGCATTTGAAGGGATATTAAATCATCAGATTTCAAAAATTGTTGAAAATCCAATGGCTTCTTTAAAAATATGACTTCATGTACTTTGGAAAAAGTAAAATGATCCTTCCCAAGCAGCCATTAGGAGATTAAAGGTGTGTAAGATCTCTGAATCATACAAAAGGAAGTATACTTAGACTTTGATTTAAGGAAATTCAGAGATAGATATTAATATTAACTGAATCATAAAAGTTGACTTATCAAAGTTATATTAAGGAAAGAATGTATTTTGAGTCCCAGATTTAATGATGTCCAAAAAAAATTCCATACTGGATAAATTAATATTCTTTATGTGGCCCTTAAATGGGAAAAAAAATTTATCATCTACTTGACTTTGTTGTCTTTGGTTACAGTAGAGTTAATATTTTTTTCTTTTTCCATACTAGGTTGTCATGCAAATGCAAATTGTGTTGGAAATGCAAAGTTAAAAGATGTAGTGTTAGAATAAAGAAGTGCAAATATATCTGACAGTCTCAATTACTGACATCACTGTTACTGAGTAGAATTCCTCCTCATTTTCATTCCTTCTTGTTTTAAATCTTAAAGAGAAACTTATAAATATCTAAAACCGTTATAGGAGATTTGAGAAGCTCAATTTCCCAACTGATACCCACTTGAACTCAATTAATAACAGAGTCCGTCAACAGGTATATGGTAAGTGACACAATGTGTTATGAAGAGCATCTTGGCACAGGTATTAAGTGTGAGTGGATATTCCTATTCACAGCTTCAGAGCAGCAGCCCAGGGTGTGGAGAAGTACTTAATTTCTCATCCGGCTTCCTTGTACTCCAGACAAGGATGGGTCTCAGTTCCTCTGAAAATTGGGGGGTTCACTGCACTAACAGATAACCCCTAAGGTACTGTCTCCCACCACAGTGGCCTTATGTAGATGGTGTTTCTTCAATTAGTAGTACCAGCAAACAAAACAAAGTGTTACTACTTTCACGCAACCATTTTCATTTTTCTGTATTCTCTTCCATATTTGTACATTATTTTAATCATAATGTGGATACAATCCAATCTTAGCTGGAATTAGTAGATCTCAATTGAGTTAAGGTGTATGAAAGCGCCTTTAAAATTTTGTAGGGCCATCCCAAAGGCAAAGGGAGCCTGTTGTTGTTCAGATTCTTTCTTAAATATCTTTCCATATCTCCACAAGGGGGGAAAGTGCTTTAGAAAGGACAGAAGAGGTTGGGAGAGGCTGTGGGATTCAGTGAAAGTGCTTTCACAGACACAGAGGGCCAACTATGTGATGCCTCAGGGGGTCAGAGATACAGTCCCTCCCATTGAAATGCTAACACTCTAGTGCAGGTATATTAATTTCTTACTGCTGCTGTAACAAATGACTGCAAATTTGGCGGCTTAAGACAACACACATGTATTATCTTATAGTGCTGTGGGTTAGAATTCTGACGTGGGTCTCACTGGGCTACAATCAGAGTGTCAATAAGGCTACATTCTTTTCTGGAAGCTCTAGAGGAGAATCCATGTATTTGCTGTGAATTATTCCTCTGGGATGCTCCCGTCTGAACGCTGGGAGTCAAGGGGACCCGTCTCGAGGGGGGAGCATCTGGAATCGGGTTATTTTCCACACAGTTGGGGAGAGGGGTGCGTGAGGGCATTGTGAGGGTCCAGGTGTCTGGAGTGTCTGACCAGAGATGCTCTTGTAGAGGAAGAGGCACAGAAAAAAGGGTAGAGCATTTCCCCACACAAACTACCCATCTTGCTGTATTATTGTTTCCAGTTTCACCATAGATTTGGAGATTGGGGATTCTAATTTAAATTCTTTTTTATAAAAGAGCAGAAGAAATAAATGGTGGAAAAGAAGGAAAATTTAACCTCTGCTTAGCCTCTCCTAAGTGCCAGATGCAGTTCTTAAACCAATATACACCCGATCTCATTAGTGGTCTTACCTTGACGGTTTGACATTATTCCACGTGTGCTCTTATGAATGAGAAAACAGTCTCTGAAAGGTTAGGCATTTATTCAGAAGAGGTCCCCATTAACGGGGTCCGCGTTCATGAATGTGCAAAAGAGTAGACTCTTCTCTGACTAGGAAACATTTTTGTTCCAGCACGTAGGCTGTGCAGGAGTAGAGCATTGTTGTTACAACTCATATTGTTATAACTTAGTGCATTCTGTCCTCTCTGAGATTTGAGGGTTCTTTTTTAGTTCCAATTGTATTTCAAGCTTTGCCTTTCTGGGATGACCTTATAAACTACAGATCTCATTTGAATAGAGGGACTTAAATGAACAGCAATCACCAAATGGCTCTCCCTGACACATGGCAGAGCAAAACAGATGTAAAGGTTTCATACCAGAATCCTAGAAGTCGGCATTAGTCCATTTTATAAAATCAGTATCTTCTCAGGTAAGTCAGGAAATACTTTTTGCAAGTGGAACTTACTGGTATTCCACAGATGTAGGCTGATGAGGGTAGAAACAAGCCATCATACAAGAATGCCTCAAACCTCCTCCCCAGAAAGGCTCTGAAATCTGCACATCATGGTGAGGGCCTTGGCATAAGTCAAGATTTATGAACTTAATTCTAACATTTTTCACTAGAGAGGAGCTATGTTTTTGTTTTGTTTTGCTTTGTGTTATCTAAATAAATTGAGCTTTAAAACTCAACAAACTATATTTAAAATAGATAACCAACAAGGACCTACTGTAGAGCACAGGGAACTCTGCTCAATATTCTGTAATAGCCTAAATGAGAAAAGAATTTGAAAAAGAATAGATACATGTATATGTAGAACTGAATCACTTAGCTGTACATCTGAAACTAACACAACAGTGTTAATCAACTATGCTCCAATATAAAATTAAAATTAAAAAAAAAACTCAACAAAGATGATTTACTAAAATATCCAAATCTAGGAAACAAAGACTGTTCCCCATAGGGAGGGTAAGAGACCATTTCAAAAGCAGTGGGATATCTAGGCAAGGCTTAGATGTAGGGCAGTATTTTGATAGACATAGAAGAAGAGGAAATAGTTTGGTTAAAGATGTGTATAATAAATATGTGTATGTGTAACCAAAGCAGCACCACAAGGCAAAGACATTTTCAGATCCCCAAACATTTTAGGATTTAGAATCAACTCCATCTCTCACCAACTGGACAAGAGTGGGCAAATGCTGTACATTTTCAGATTCAAGTTTTCTCTGTGTATTATACAGGTTAGGCTAAAGGTTAAAATAAATCATGTGCATTAAAGTTTCTAGGTCTAGTACACATATAGGAAGACTCTATTCCCCTTTTCTTTCATCTGACGAAACATCACCTTAACATTTTCTTTTTGATCCGTGGTTTGTTTCCTAACATAGAAATGGGTGGACTTCCTCAATTGTGGTTTTGTAAACATGTTCAGTTGTGTCTTTTCTCTCTACTTCTGTATCTCGTGGTTAAATTTGGGGGCATAAGATAATTCTGTAACTCCTTTAAACTTTAAACTCTGGAAAATGCATTACAGTATGGATATTGAGACACAAAATTTACATCAAATTCATTTCTTCAAATATGTTAGTACATGAGAAAAGACAACAGCTATTCAGGGAGGTGGAAATTGCAGCTCGGATTTTTTTCATCTGTTTCTACACTAAATCAATAATCACGATAGTTAAACTTTATTTGTCGTTTGATACTCACTGTGGGGCTTTCCCATTATTGTATATAAGTAAGTAGAAATATATCTCTTAAGATGTATTTTTTTTTGGTGTTTCTCATCCAAAAGAAGACATGGACTTTTAAAGTTGTCTCCCTTTGAGTTGATCAGGGAGATACTAATATATTTAGCTTATATGAACACATTTCAGGAAAATATTGATAAAGATTGAAAGCGTTATTTTTTCTGTTAATGATCTTGTTACATTCCCTCCCTTCATGAAGCAACAGAGTAAGCTTGCTTAAAATATTATTTAAAATAATCCCCGGTGGAAATGTCAGTAGGAATGATCTTGAATGACCTAAAGTCACAGCATTTAAAAATGCTAACTTGCTAACATTCACTACAGCAAAGCTTAGAATTTTGGATTTGGAAATTTAGAAACACACCCAATAAGTTTCTCAGGTTAAATTTTTAAAATTTATTTTCCCCAGCTTTCATTGTATGTAAGGTAATAGGTTGCAGCTGATAGCGTTCTCTAAAATGTCATGACATCAGATCACTTTTCAATTAAGGAAAAAATAACCCAGACAAAACAGGCTGACTGTCTCTCCACTGTTGAATGTGCCAACTGCTCACCTTGAGTTTCCTGAATGCGCAGAGCTGCCTGCAGACTGCAACCAGCCTTATCTAGCATCACCCTCACACCCTCCAAACCTAGCCTGTCAGTCAAGAGGTCTTCAGAAACCTCTTGCCCCATAATCACCTTCCCCTGACCTGGGAAGCCCACGCCTCCTTCCATACCCCACATCCTGGCCATCTCTGATTGGCCCACACCTCGCTCTGTCTCTGAAGTCTTCCATTAACCATGTGGATTAGAAGGACAGCTCTTAGTGTGTATGTCTCCACCACACATTTTTCAGCTAGTTATCAAGGATGGCCATCTTCTTTGGCCAGTGGCATTTATAAATGAATATTAAGTCTTTTATTTTTTTTAATAAATTTATTTATTTTATGTATTTACTTTTGGCTGCGTTGGGTCTTCGTTGCTGCACGCGGGCTTTCTCTAGTTGCGGCGAGCGGGGGCTACTCTTCGCTGCGGTGCGCGGGCAGCTCATTGCGGCGGCTTCTCTTGCTGCAGAGCACGGGCTCTAGGCGCACGGGCGTCAGTAGTTGCAGTGCGTGGGCTCGGTAGTTGTGGCTCGCGGGCTTAGTTGCTCCGCGGCATGTGGGATCTTCCCAGACCAGGGCTCGAACCCGTGTCGCCTGCGTTGGCAGGCGGATTCTTAACCAATGCGCCACCAGGGAGGTCCCCAAGTCTTTAATTATTGTTGATCTGTTTCTGTCTAAGCTACCTTGACGTCCACATAAAGCTGTAAATTCTTTAAGGAAGAAGACACCTTAAACTTTCTAGTAGATTTGGGTCTTAACACTGTCTTTTGTACAGAGTTGGAATGAAATGAAGACTTTTTCATTTGTTTCCATACCTGTGTGCTGAAAGACTGAACCAGGATTTAAAAATTAGTAACCACGTTGGAATTTCTATTCTGTACGAAATTATAAAAGTAAAAAAAAAGGAACAGGCATGGGCAGGCACGTGCTTAAGTGGTGTTTCTGAGTGCAGTGATTTCAAACTTGGCTTTTCGTTTTGTTTGCGCTATTCTTTGTTACCTGAAACCAGGCTCACTGAGGTGTGACTGCAAACCTTCCAGATCGTGTCCTCCTTTGTGGCTCCCGGCTACTCTACTTCTCTGGTTCTTCTCCAGCACACTGTGATTTCTTTCAGGGGCCGTAGCAAGTCAGGTACAGGTCAGAAAGGCTTCTGGGTGAAGAGGAACTTTATGCCCCGAAGAGAGCAGGCGAGTAGATGTGAGGGTGCAGAACCCGTGGGGATGAGCCAATAAGTCATTCTCTGTGCCATTTCTAAAGGAGCTGTGCTAAAATACGCTCTCTGAGTAGTGCCTTTCCCAGCGGTTTTATTTCTCTTTTTTAGAAATTAAAAGTATGGATCTGATGGCAAAGCTGCAAACCCCAAATCCAATTTAAGCAAAGGAAATCAAGACTTAAGACTCAAGTGTGCACTTGGAAGAGATGCGGGAGGTGGAAGGAGGCTATGACTCTCAACCAGCTCCCCACTTCTCTTCCTCCTGCCCACCTGGCACCCCGAAAACATGTCCAAACTGTGAGATCATTTATTAAATTAGCACATTCTGACTCTGAATTTGTGAAAGAGTTAAAGTAGAACTTAAAGAAAATTCAAATAAAAAAAATGAAAATTGAATACATAAGCTAGTGCAGATTTCCTCCCAGAATTGAGTAGGTCAAACTCCCTTTAAAACATGCGTGGCTTGGTAAACAACAGGGACCTACTATATACCATAGCACACGTTCAGTATCTTGTAATAACCTATAATGGAAAAGTATCATCACTTTGCTGTACACCTGAAACTATCACAGCACTGTAAATCAACTATACTTCAATTAAAAAGAAAAATGCCTGGCTTGTCTACAGCTCCACACTCCACAGTTTGCTTCATGAGGTATGCAAACATTCTCAACCTTTCCACCGCTATAGATTTCCGCTTTCTACCTTGTGCTCTAATAAGCAAGGCTTGTCTGATTTTCTTCAGCAAGTTAGTAAGAAGTAGTTTCCTTGTCTCCTTCCTGCCCCCTCACAAGTGCCTACTCTTCCTCACTTCCTGATTGCTTTTGGCCCAACCTGTAGGGAGAGGAAAGGGCAGTGCTTGCCTTATTCATTGTATGCGGGGAGGGCAGTGGTTCCAAACCTGTCCTTTCAAACGGTACTGGACTTCCACTCTTTTAAAAATAAATTTTGAGTTTTTCTCTTATTTGATTTGTATCTTCAGTTAAATGATTTTCTTTTAAAAGCAAGCTTGAAATTAGAGCATGCACAGCAGCATTCTCTTCCCAATTCCCTTAATAGATGAACATCCAACCTCTTCTTGACACTGTCAGGGCCAGGGAACCCATCACTTTGTAGGAGAGTTGGTTCTCTCTTTCACTGGACAGCTAAGAGTGTTGGGAACTTCTCCATCTTTATTGATTAATTTATTCATATATTAATCATGTATTTATTGAGCACCCACTATATGACAGGCACTGTTCTAGGCACCTGGAATATAGTAGTGACCAAAGATATGACAATCACAGTCCTTATTTAAGGGCATTCAATCTAGGCTTCCCTCTACTTATTTGTCCTACTTCTGTCTTCCAAATAAATTCCACTGTTTTCATGACAGATTGACAAATATTGGAAAATGACTGATTTTTGCCTTTTTCAGATTAAACATTCTTTGTTCACTGTGTCAGTCACTGAGCTCTAAGCCATCAGTGTCCCCTCATTGTGTGCCTTCAGCAAGTCACTGTGACCTCTGTGTGGTCTGAGTACACTTGGGTCCTCAACCAGAGCAGGGCTCAGTGTACAGGAACAGGCTAGGAGGCCAGACTCCAGTGGTTTCAGTACCAGCTCCATCATTTCCTTGCTGTGTTCTCTTGGGCAAGTCACATACCACCTTGTGCCTCAGTTTCCTCTTGTGTAAAGTGAGACTAAGAATGCCACCTACCTCAAAAAGTTGCCATGAGATTAAATGAGTTAATATAGGTAAAGCACTTAGAGTAGCTCCTGGCCCAAAGTATATGCTCAGCAAATGATAGTTGTTATTCTTACTATTGTTATAATTGGTGTTGGAATAACCTTTCTGTTCCTGCAGCCTCATTATTTCAGGACTCACATCATATGTTGGTTTGCCAATGCTGGGGATAATTGAGAGTAATCTGCTTTGGCTATAGATTCCTCTCAGCTCAGCAAAGAGTCTGGGGCAGAGTACGTGTTCAAGAAATGCTGGCTAAATATCTTGGCTTTTGAAAACACTCCTAAACAGAACATAGGAAGGATTTCTCCTCTTATTTTCCCATGTGAAATGATATATTCCTGTAGCTATAGTCTCAAACTTTAGTGGCTGATGTGCTGTTAAGGCTTCTTTGAAAAAGTTGTTATAAACTGCCATTCATTTTAAGCCTTAATTAAAAATGGTGGAGAGGCACCACTTCTTGTGATAAAATATGCAGAAGGTTTGGGTTTTCAGTGTATATCGATCTGGTCACAGTTGAAGTCTAAGTTCCAGACCATATTGTACATCATCCTTCATGGAACTTCCACATTGACTTCCAGGAGGGGGGGGGGGGAGGGGTGTGTGTGTGTGTGTGTGTGTGTGTGTGTGTGTGTGTGTGTGTGTGTGTGTGTGTTTTAATTTATATTCATAACCACTGGCTTAAATGTTTCCCCTCTGTAGTTGAAGAAGACAATGTCAACTTATAATGAATACGTACCTCTGAATGTCTTCCTTTCCTGCCTCTTTCCCTGCTTCTCTGGAGTTTCTGGAGGACTGACATTGTTAACAAAAGGGTTTTTACAAGGCCCATCTCCTCGTAGAAGCAGCTGGGAGACAAAGTCTGAGAAACTTTAAAAGGAAGCAGACCTCCGATATTTGCACCTTCCTTAAATAGAAGTAAACAAAGTATTTAGCAGTACCATTTTCATCTGCTCTTACAGTTCTACCCATTGGGTGGAGGTCTCCCCATAGTTCTGGATGTGAATGGGCAAAGTGGGTTTTATATACCTGCTGTGAAACACTGTTCAAAAGTATGAGCCTCAGCCTGGCGAATGTATTGACCTGTCCTTGTTACCTGCAGTTATTTTAAAAATTTGCCCACTGTCCTGATTACTGCCTTGGCATAACACATTGAGGGAAGTGTTTCCTGGCTCTAAAGCAAATGTGTGCTAAAACGTGGAAAACACTGCATTTCAGGCAAGGTTTCCAGTTTACTGCTCTACACTTTCTCATAAGAAAGCTAATGAAACTACACATCTGCTCTGATTCTTGTTTTCATGGTTCGTGCAATAGGATGCAGCCCGACTCCAATGTTAACTTTCACTGAAGGGCTTTGGATGTTGAATTTTATTAAACAATAGTGTACTTTAATTTCAACAGATGCCCTTGATTCTTTAATATCATAGCTTTTGTTCTGCTAAGTCTTAACTTCTGATAATGTAAGGACGACTGGAGAGCAACTCAATATGGCCTGCTATAGGTATGACTGGCTGTAAAAAGTCTTTGAGTCAAATTGTAGTTGTTTTTCAGATTCCTTAAATTTAGGGAATCCCATTTCTAGTTTCTGGAAGGAGAAGTGAATCATACTTTCTAGTGCTTTAACTGAGTGTGTTAAAGTTAACATATAATACTCTAAGCCTTAGACTTTTTTCCTACTTTTTTTCTTTTTCAGAAAATAGATTTTCTATTTGTTATATATATATTTTGAGAAGAGAGTTGAAATTTCTGACTTTAATTTTAGATTTTTCTATTTCTTCCTCAAGTCCCACTGGTTTTTGCTTCATGTATTTGAAGCTCTGTCAGTAGATGCAGAAACATCCAGGATCATTATGGATTCTTAGTAAATTGACTTATTTATCATTAGGAAATGATCCCTCCTTATACATTGTAAGACTGTTTGCCCTGAAATTTATTTTGTCCTTTATTAATATCATTTGATTATTGCTAGCATGGTATATTGTTTTCTGTCCTTTTACTTTCATTTTTAATAGCTCTGCTAAGGTATAAAAGATAATAAAATAATCTGTGTATATTTAAAGTGTACAATTTTACAAGTTTTAACATATGCAGCCATCATCATACTCAACATTATCAATATGTCTGTCACCCCAAAAGTTTCCTTGTGCCCCTTTGTACTCCCGACCTTCTGCTCCTCACTGACCCTTTACCATTCTCCAAGCAGTCACAGATCTGGGGGAAAAAAAAGAGATTATTTCTTTATTACTGGTTTTAAGTACTTTCAATATGATATGTCCTAGTGTAGTTTTCTTTATGTTTCTGGTCTTTGGAGTTAAGCTGTTTGGATCTTTGGTTTTATTGTTTTCACCAATTTGGAAATTTTCCAGCCATTATTTCTTCAAATTTTTTCTTTCTTGCCCTCTTGACACTCTCCCCTGGAGTCTCCAATTAGACATATATCCAGTCATTTAAAGTTATCCCACAGCCCACTGAGGCTCTGTTAATTTTTTTTTTAAGAACTGTTTTCTCTGTGGGTTTCATGTGGAATCATTTCTATTGCTATGTCTTCAAGGTCACCACTCTTTTTCTGCAGTTAATCTAACTTGTCATTAATCTCATTCCATGTATTTTTTTCATTTCATAAACTGTAGTTTTCACCTATAGAAGTTTGTTTTGGGCTGGCTTTATATTGTCTGTGTCTGCACTTAACTTTTGAGTGTATGGAATGTATACAGTTTTAAGGGCTGTTTGCATGTCCCTGTCTGGTATTCCAACATCTGGGCCAGCAGCTCTAGGTCAGTTTTGATTTATTGATTCTTCCCATTGTTATGGATCATACCTCCCTGCTGTTTTGCATGCCTGGTAATTTTCTTATTGAATTCCAAATATTTTTCACTTTACATTTTTGGATGTTAGATATTTTTTGTATTCCTGTAAATGTTCTCGAGCTTATTCTGGGATGCACTTAAGTTACTTGGAAACAATATGCTCTTGCTTTCAGAATTTGTTAGGTGAGACTGAAGCATTGCTCAAACTAAGCTAATCCCCGCCCCCCATACTAAGGCAAGACGTTTATTTATACTCTGCTCAATGTCCCATGAATTACGAATTCTTCCAATCTGACTAGCGGGAATAGGCACTGTGCCCATACTTGTGTGTGTGTGTTTGAGGCACTGTTACCTCTGTTCCTCTCAGATGATTTTCCCCAGTCTTGAGTGGTTTCCTCATATGCAATTTTTCGTTAGTACTCAGCTGAATACTCGAGGGGACCCTCTGTAGATCTTAGAAGTTTTCTCTCTCTGTAGCTCTCTCCTCTCCCTGGACTCACCTCCATCTCAATTTAGAGAATCCACTGGGCTCACCTTCCTTCACTGTGTACTGGAATATCTCTCAGGCTTTAAAGTCAGGCAGTAGTAGAGCTCACCGTATTTCTTTCCCGTCTTCCAGAGACCTCTGCCTTTCATTTCTTGGTGTCCGGTGTCTTGCAAAGTTTAATTTGTCAATTTTTTGTTGTTTCACGTGAGAGAGTATGTATGGTCCTCATTACTCTATCTTGGTCAGAAGTAGAAGTCATTTCAGCGTTTAAAGAAAGTCTGCATAATTATTAAGCTTGAGATTGTGGTATATGGTTCATATAGCATTCACATTATTTTTCAGTCATATTTCCAGCATTGAAATTTGCTCATTATGGTGTTTGACTACAAAATGTTAGCAAATGTTAATAATACTCTTGGGCCTTTGTTCCTTAAGCCATTCAGTTACATTTAATTAGCCTCAAACTTTATGAAGAACATAGGGAGAAGCATGATTAATATTTATAATATGCAATTATATTTTGTATTATAATAAGTATAAAGTGGTGTCAGTGTTGGGCAGCAGAAAGTGAAAGATTGTCTGTTAAAATTAAGCAGTGTGATTTTGGCCACATTATATGGTGAAATGAAAACTTTTTCTTTACTCTGTGCTATCTAGGGTGTGTGTGTGTGTGTGTGTGTGTGTGTGTGTGTGTGTGTGTGTCTTTACTGTAACAAGGTATCATAAGTTAAACAGAGAACTTGTGAGTGTTTCAGATCCACCAGAGGGCAGACAGCAGAAGCAAGAAGAGCTACAGTTCTGCAGCCTGCGGAACAAAAGCCACATTCAAAGAAAGATAGACAAAAAAAAAAAAAAGAGGGCTATGTACCAGATAAAGGAACAAGATAAAACCCCAGGGAAAAAAACTAAATGAAGTGGAGATAGGCAACCATCCAGAAAAAGAATTCAGAATAATGATAGTGCAGATGATCCAGGACCTCAGAAAAAGAATGGAGGCAAAGATCAAGAAGATGCAAGAAATGTTTAACAAAGACTTAGAAGAATTAAAGAACAAACAAACAGAGATGAACACTACAATAGCTGAAATGAAAAATACACTAAAAGCAATCAATAGCAGAATAACTGAGGCAGAAGAACGGATAAGTGACCTGGAAGACAGAATGGTGGAATTCACTGCCACAGAACAGAATAAAGAAAAATGAATGAAAACAAGACAGCCTAAGAGACCTCTGGGACAACATTAAATGCACCAACATTCGTATTATAGGGGTCCCAGAAGGAGAAGAGAGAGAGAAAGGACCTGAGAAAATATTTGAAGAGATTATAGTAGAAAACTTCCCTAACATGGGAAAGGAAACAACCACCCAAGTCCAGGAAGTGCAGAGAGTCCCAGGCAGGATGAACCCAAGGAGAAAAACGCCGAGACACATAGTAATCAAACTGACAAAAATTAAAGACAAACAAAGTTATTGAAAGCAACAATGAAAAAATGACAAATAACATACAAGGGAACTCCCATAAGGTTAACAGCTGATTTCTCAGCAGAAACTGTACAAGCCAGAAGGGAGTGGCATGATATGCTTAAAGTGATGAAAGGGAAGAACTTACAACCAAGATTACTCTACCCAGCAAGGATCTCATTCAGATTCAATGGAGAAATCACAAGCTTTACAGACAAGCAAAAGCTAAGAGAATTCAGCATCACCAAGCCAGCTCTACAACAAATGCTAAAGGAAATTCTGTAAGTGGGAAACACAAGAGAAGAAAAGGACCTACAAAAACAATCCCAAAACAATTAAGAAAATGGTAATAGGAACATACTTATCGATAATCACCTTAAATGTGAATGGATTAAATGCTACAACCAAAAGACACAGGATCCCTGAATGGACACAAAAACAAGACCCATCTATATGCTGTCTACAAGAAACCCACTTCAGACCTAGGGACACATACAGACTGAAAGTGAGGGGATGGAAAAAGATATTCCATGCAAATGGAAATCAAAAGAAAGCTGGAGTAGCAATACTCAAATCAGATAAAATAGACTTTAAAATAAAGCATGTTACAAGAGACAAGGAAGGACACTACCTAATGATCAAGGGATCAATCCAAGAAGAAGATATAACAATTATAAATTCACCCAACATAGGGACACCTCAATACATAAGGCAAATGCTAATGGCTATAAAAGAGGAAATCAACAGTAATACAGTAATAGTGAGGGACTTTAACACCTCACGTACACCAATGGACAGATCATCCAGACAGAAAATTAATAAGGAAACACAAGCTTTAAATGACATAATAGACCAGATACATTTAATTGATATTTATAGGACATGCCATCCGAAAACAACAGATTACACTTTCTTCTCAAGTGTGCATGGAACATTCTCCAGGATAAATCACATCTTGGATCACAGATCAAGCCTCAGTAAATTTAAGAAAATTGAAATCACATCAAGCTTCTTTTCTGACCACAGTGCTATGAGATTAGAAATAAATTACAGGGAAAAAATGTAAAAAACACAAACACATGGAGGCTAAACAATACGTTACTAAATAACCAAGAGATCACTGAAGAAATCAAAGAGGAAATCAAAAACTACCTAGAGACAAATGACAATGAAAACATGATGATCCAAAACCTATGGGATGCAGCAAAAGCAGTTCTAAGAGGGAAGTTTATAGCTATACAAGCCTACCTCAAGAAACAAGAAAAATATCAAATAAACAATCTAACCTTACATCTAAAAGAACTAGAGAAAGAAGAACAAACAAAACCCAAAGTTAGTAGAAGGAAATAAATCATACAGATCAGAGCAGAAATAAATGAAATAGAAACAAAGAAAACATTAGCAAAGATCAATAAATCTAAAAGCTCGTTCTTTGAGAAGATAAACAAAACTGATAAACCTTTAGCCAGACTCATCAAGAAAAACAGGGAGAGGACTCAAATCAACAAAATTAGAAATGAAAAAGGAGAGGTTACAATGGACACCACAAAAATACAAAGCATCCTAAGAGAATACTACAAGCAACTCTATGCCAATAAAATGGACAGCCTGAAAGAAATGGACAAATTCTTAGTTAGGTATAACCTTCCAGACTGAACCAGGAAGAAACAGAGAATATGAACAGACCAATCACAAGTAATGAAATTGAAACTGTGATTAAAAATCTTCCAGCAAACAAAAATCCAGGACCAGATGGCTTCACAGGTGAATTCTATCAAATATTTAGAGAATAGCTAACACTCATCCTTCTCAAACTCTTCCAAAAAACTGCAGAGGAGAAACTCTCCCAAACTCATTCTACGAGGCCACCATCACCCTGATACTAAAACCAGACAGAGATACTACAAAAAAAGAAAATTACAGACCAATATAACTGATGAATATAGATGCAAAAATCCTCAACAAAATACTAGCAAACAGAATCTAACAACAAATTACAAGGATCATACACCATGATCAAGTGGGACTTATCCCAGGGATGCAAGGTTCTTCAATATACACAAATCTATCAGTGTGATATGCCATATTAACAAATTGAAGAATAAAAACCATATGATCATCTCAGTAGATGCAGAAAAAGCTTTTGACAAAATTCAATACCCATTTATGATAAAAACTCTCCAGAAAGTTGGCATAGAGGGAACCTACCTCAACATAACAAAGGCCATATATGACAAGCCCTCAGCAAACATCGCTCTCAATGGTGAATAACTGAAAGCATTTCCTCTAAGATCAGGAACAAAACAAGGATGTCCACTCTCGCCACTATTATTCAACACAGTTTTGGAAGTCCTACGCATGGCAATCAGAGAAGAAAAAGAAAAGAATACAAATTGGAAAAGAAGTAGAAGTGTCACTGTTTGCAGATGACATGATACTATACATAGAGAATCCTAAAGATTCCACCAGAAAATTACTAGAGCTAATAAAGGAATTTGGTAAAGTTGCAGGGTGCAAAAGTAATGCACAGAAATCTCTTGCATTCCTATACACTAATGATGAAAAATCTGAAAGTGAAATTAAGAAAACACTCCCATTTACCATTGCAACAAAAAGAATAAAATACCTAGGAATAAACCTACCTATGGAGACAAAAGACCTCTATGCAGAAAATTATAAGACACTGATGAAAGAAATTAAAGATGATACAAACTGTTGGAGAGATATACCATGTTCTTGGATTGGAAGACTCAACATTGTGAAAATGACTCTACTACCCAAAGCAATCTACAGATTCAATGCAATCCCTGTCAAACTACCAATGGCATTTTTCACAGAAGTAGAACAAAAAATTTCACAATTTGTATGGAAACACGAAAGACCCCAAATAGCCAAAGCAATCTTGAGAAAGAAAAATGGAGCTGGAGGAATCAGGCTCCCTGACTTCAGGCTATACTACAAAGGTACAGTAATCAAGACAATATGGTAGTGGCACAAAAAGAGAAATATAGATCAATGGAACAGGATAGAAAGCCTAGAGATAAACCCATGCACCTATGGTCAACTTATCTATGACAAAGGAGGGAAGGATATACAATGGAGAAAAGACAGCCTCTTCAATAAATGTGCTGGGAAAACTGGATAGCTACATGTAAAAGAATGAAATTAGAACACTCCCTAACACCATACGTAAAAATAAACTCCAAAATGATTAAAGACTTAAATGTAAGACCAGACACTGTAAAACTCTTAGAGGAAAACACAGGAAGAGCACTCTTTGACATAAATCACAGCAAGATCCTTTCTGACCCACTTCCTAAGAGTAATGGAAATAAAAACAAAAATAAACAAATGGACCCATTGAAACTTAAAAGCTTTTGCACAGCAAAGGAAATCATAAACAAGACAAAAGCCAACCCTCAGAATAGGAGAAACTATTTCCAAACGAATCAACGGACAAAGGATTAATCTCCAAAATATATAAACAGCTCATGCAGATCAATATTAAAAAAACGAACAATCCAATCAAAAAATGGGCAGAAGACCTAAATAGACATTTCTCCAAAGAAGACATACAGATGGACAAGAGGCACATGAAAAGCTGCTCAACATCACTAATTATAAGAGAAATGCAAATCCGAACTACAATTAGGTATCACCTCACACCAGTTAGAATTGGCATCATCAGAAAATCTACAAACAAGAAATGCTGGCGAGGGTGTGGAGAAAAGGGAGCCCTCTTGCACTGTTGGTGAGAATGTAAATTAATACAGCCACTGTGGAGAACAGTATGGAGGTTCCTTGAAGAACTAAAAACAGAATTACCATATGACCCAGCAATCCCACTACTGGGCATATACCCAGAGAAAACCATATTCAAAACAACACATGCACCGCAATGTTCATTGCAGCACTATTTACAATAGCCAGGTCGTGGAAGCAACCTAAATGCCCATCGACAGACAAATGGATAAAGATGTTGTACATATATACAATGGAATATTAGTCATAAAAAGGGGTGAAACTGGGTCATTTGTAGAGTCATGGATGGACCTAGAGACTGTCATACAGAGTGAAGTAAGTCAGAAAGAGAAAAACAAATATCGTATATTAACACATATATGTGGAACCTAGAAAAATGGTACAGATGAAACAGTTTGCAGGGCAGAAATTGAGGCACAGAAGTAGAGAACAAACGTACGGACACCAAGGGGGGAAAGTGGCGGGGGTGGTGTTGGTGGGATGAATTGGGAGATTGGGATTGACATATATACACTAATATGTATAAAATAGATAACCAATAAGAGCCTGCTGTGTAAATAAATAAATAAATAAAAGTTAAAAAAAAAAAAAAAAAAAGAACCTGTGAGTGTTTCAAGATGCTACAGTTTGCTTTCAGAATCTGTCATTCCAAAGGAGGTCTGCAGCAGTTTTTGCCGTAGTGGTTTTCTTATTTAAAAATAATCCAGTAATAAGAAATAGAAAGAAGGTTGTTATTAAATATTGAGACACTGGCTAAGTGAGCATGGAATATTCTGGCAATTTAACATATTTAGTAATATGTGCTTACTGCAACTATATTGCTAAGATTTTTTCTTCTTTTTTTTGTTTCATTTTTGTGGTACGCGGGCCTCTCACTGCTGTGGCCTCTCCCGTTGCAGAGCACAGGCTCCGGACGCGCAGGCCCAGCGGCCATGGCTCACGGGCCAGCCGCTCCGCGGCATATGGGATCCTCCCAGACCGGGGCATGAACCCGCGTCCCCTGCATCGGCAGGCGGACTCTCAACCACTGCGCCACCAGGGAAGCCCTACTGCTAAGATTTTGAATAGCATTGGAATGGGGTGCTTTTCTCAGTGAGCTTCAAAGATAGGCTTCTTTCTGGAGCTTATAGACCCTGAATATTTGAAAAGTTCAGTGCTGCACCAGGAATCCCAAGATACCTAGGTCTGCTCAAGGTCTGTCTGCTCCTTGAAGCTTAGGGTCAAATATTAAACAGGATCTTCGCTGCTTGCCTTCCTGTAATGATCTTCTCAGACATTTCCCCAGGAAGAGGCTTTACCCACTACTGTTTTCTTAATATATTTTACCTAGAGGGAATTTTTTGGCCAAAATAACTTTCGGAAAATAAGTTTAAAATTTTTTGATCTTTCCCTTTCAAAACCCACATTTATCTTTATCTCAAGTATACTCTGCTCCTCTAATTCTTAAGTAAGATACAAAAATGCATTTTGCTTTTAATTCCATTTAAAACATATATAGATTTTAAAAAACAGACAGAATGTGAATTCAGTTCAATAAATATTTGTTGAGCAGCTGTTCTCTGTAAAGCCTAGTGACAGTCTATTTTGAATAATAATGATGCAAATTATCAAAAGATTTATAATTTATTTTCAGGCAGATAGACATGTAAACCCAATAATTTAACTCATGATTCATTGGCATAAAATCATATTACAGGTTCTCTTCTTCTCCCTTCAATAGACAGCAAGCTCTTTGAGAGCAAGAACTGTACTTTTAGGCCAGATTGTATCCCTAGTACCTCCGGGCAAAGGATCGGGTAGGCAAAGGTGGAGAGGCTATTGTAGGCTGTAGAATCTGCAGTTAAAATTCAGTAGACATGATAATGCATTGGATTGGGGTGGTGGATTCAGCAACAGTTCTGAAATGGCTGAAACAAGGTTCCCAGAAGCATGAGGCTCTGGAGGTAGCATGGGGTCAGTGCAGGAAGGAAATTGAATGACATTCTCAGAAATTAACAGAAAGAGATAGCATATTTTCACACCTTTAGTTTTACTTATCATTTTCCTTAGTGCCCTTGTCTCACCCTTTTTTTCAGCTCTTTAGAAGAGTTCCTAGGCGTGGTTTATTTTTATGATTGGACTATATGATAATTTATGACTGGATAAATTATTCACAATACTATTTTCTCTTACTAGGAGTGCCAAAATCTAATTAGAGCTACCACAAAAATATATATTCCAAAAATTTCTTTCTACCCTGTTAAAAAAATACATGATTTCCCATAGCTAATAGAGGAGTGACATTTAAGAACCTACGCTGACAGAGAATGGACTTGAAGACACAGGGAGGGGGAAGGGTAAACTGGGATGAAGTGAGAGAGTGGCACTGACATATATACACTACCAAATGAAAAACAGATAGCTAGTGGGAAGCAGCTGCATAGCACAGGGAGATCAGCTCGGTGCTGTGTGGCCACCTAGAGGGGTGGGATAGGGAGGGTGGGAGGGAGACGCAAGAGAGAGGGGATATGGGGATATATGTATAGGTATAGCTGATTCACTTTGTTATACAGCAGAAACTAACACACCATTGTAAAGCAATTATATTCCAATAAAGATGTTAAAAAAAAGAACCTATGCTTATAATTAGTACTGAGATTTATGTGTAAATAAACATAGTATGTGTGTATATACATTTATGTATTTGCCATATAAAAATCCATGCCATATTGTACATTTTTCAGTTTAACTAATGATTTACATTATGTATACATTATTCTAAGAGTTATCCTGATTTCTCTTTTGTCAGTCTGTACATTTTATTAAAATAATTTGTGACAGTGATTGATTTAAATGAACCCACTTCTGAGAAAGTGATTGTTTTAATTAAAAATGTTGGGTATTTTTTCCCCTGTACCTGAAGACAGTTGGACTGATTTGCATTCCTCTCAGTTCTAAGTGTTGAGGCTAATATATTATGAAACATCTTTTTTTTCCCTTGATATACATGCACATTAGCTTTCATTATTTCTATTTTAATTAATATCAGAGAGCATAGTTAGAGTTTCACTCAAGGAGTATCCTCAGAACATTTTTAGTAAAATGTGCAGGCACAGTAAATATGAAAGACAAAACAAAAGGAAAAGGATAATTAAGACAGGCTAAGTTTTCATATTTTCTTAAGCAGAGTAGATATTCTGAATGCAGAAGTATTTTAAAAGAGAATAAAGAACTCTAACAATTTTATAAGTTGGAAAATATTTTGCATTTTTTATATGGCTAACAAAATATAGGTGTGGGACTTCAGATATTTTTATTCATCCTTCAATTATTGAGAGTCCAAGTTGTAGGAGTTTGGGCTATATTGGTATTGCAAATAAGATCATTGATTTTGTAGCACTTTGTCACCAAACCTTCTTATCCCATTAGTTTAAAGAAAAATGTGAACATGCACCTCAATATAAGTTTGTTTCACACAAGCAATATTTCCATTCTTTTATATCCTAAGGCATAATATTCATTTAGGGTGAGGTTCCATTCTTATCACAGTAGATGTATTTCAGATCGTCTTCTAAACATTTTTAAAATCTTTTGGCTGACTTCATGTGAGATTTGAATAGATTATCATTGTTTTGATACTTATTTCCATGCTTATTTTTAACCACATAATCCATGTAGAAGATATGTCATCTTTGTTATTTTCTTCATGTTAAGCTTTTGCTTGCTTTTTTGTTTTTTTGTATCACCTTTGATCCATACTACCTCTGGGATTTTTTTCCCCTACACTATCCTAACTTTAGTTAAACTAAATAATATAACTTATAAGCCTGCTTAACCAGGAGCACATAAATTTCAACATACTGTAAAGCATTCATTGGGAACAGTGACTGAGAGCCAGGGTCACTGGGCCAGCCCCTCAGCATTATGGGATGCCCCACCTGCCTCAGGTACTTCAAGGACCTAATGTGACATGTGACTCTGAAGACACTGATGTCAATTCATGTTAAGTATTAGTGAAGCTTAAGTTCTTTCTCATTTTTGGAGATAATAAAATAGTAAGTTCTAATACTGGGTCTTCATACACTGCGGTGCACTGTCCCCTTGGCCAGGAGAGGCCCTCCACTTTGGACGCTGTTGCTTTAAATTGCTGCACAGTCTGGGTCCTATCCATTCCGGCAGTTATGTGAGATTTTCTTGGTCCTTCTTTGTCAACTTTTCTCTCACAGAGTCATCAAATAATACATGTAAGTTATCTGTCCAGCACATATTAGACTGAAGTTGAGACTTGTATTGAAGTAGAGCGAGAAAATGAAGGGTTAGAGCCTTCTATTCACAGTAGATCCAGAAGATTAGTCATACCTTTGTGTGACCGCACATAACTGATGCGGTTGTTTTGTCAGTAAAATTGTTTTGTTTTGTTTTTGCTGTGATTATTTGGTTGTATACTTTAGGCTTAGGGAGAAAAGGTTTTTTTGTTTGTTTGAATTATTTGAAAGACTGACTTTAAGCTATAAATGGCCACATTGCACAATGGCCAATTATATAAATAAGGATCACAGTAAAGGTTTTATGGACATGTGATTATGTGCAAAGAGAAAATATTAAGTGGAATTCTTGAAAAGTTGGGGCAACCAGTTAATCTACAACAGTAATAGGTGTTTAGTTTACTTGCATATATGTATCCAATATTATTTGCAAGTAGGTAGAAAATGCTATTTTAACTCATTCTTTCTCAAAGGCATTAATAGATTTATTAAAATTTCTGCATTTGCATTATAAAATTAGCATGCCATCATGATAGGATATTTTGCAAATAATAAAATATTGAAAGATAAATATTCCAATAACCATCAAAATAGAGTTATATTTAACAGTTTGGCACATCCTCCCCCATTTTCTCTATGGATAGTATTTTTTACATAGTCATGATCGTGTTATATATACATATGTTGTTACACAAAACTTTATACCATGCTGAGGATTTATTTTGGGGTTAGAAGTGCAGAAAGTACAATTACCTGATCAAAAGTTGTGGACATTTTTAAGGCTTTTCTGTGATTTGTGTCTTAGTTGTCATGTTGTTGTTCCAGTTTTCACTTTTACCTGCAATATGAAATTACTGGAAAACTACACCTTTGTCAATATTCATTCAAGAAATATACATTGCATAGCTCTCATTTATCTAGACCCAGGAAATGCCATGGTGAGCAATATAGTACATTTCAGTTTTCCTTATGAAACTTACAGTCCAGGTTGGAGACAGACATCAGTGATACAAGTGCACAAATAAACGTGGAATTAAAGTTATGAATTATAGAGCAGAATGTTAACGTCTGTTTAATCTCGGTGGGTGCATGGATGTAGGTTGTGTTGCTTTCTCTATCTTTTAATGTATTAATAATATTTCAAAGTGAAATCATTTTGATGTTTACAAAATGTTACACCTATAAAGAATGCTGCCATAAAAGCATTCCAAAGAGGAGTCTGACGTCTTCCGAGGTGTCAGGCAAGTGCCCCAAAGGAAGTATTGATGGAGTCAAACTTGGGAAGAAGAAAAAGGAGTAATTAGGCAAAGTCATGTGCACGTGGGGTTGTGTGCACAGGTGCGCAGGGGAGCATCTCTAGGGAAGTGGATGTATTTGAGACACGTAAGGTTAAGGGAACAGGATAAAGGTGGGAGATTATGGGATCTTTGTAGGCAGCCCACAGTGACCCAGGTTGGGCTATGCACTGAGGATGGCGTGGGAACAGTAGAAACCAAGGTTGGGCAGATAGGATGGTGCCCCACTGCTGCAGGGTGTGAGTAATTCAGCGGGTATTGGAGAGTGGCTACATATTTCCTCATCTGATGGATTGGAACAGGCATACTGCAGGTTTTAAGACCACCTAGGAGAGGCCACTAGGGGCTGAACTGCTGCTGGCGGTGAAAATAGAAAAAGGGAAAAGAGTGAAGGAGATTTTGAAGACAGCATCTGTAGGAATTGGACAACCCATTAGGTGGAATAAAAAAGGCAAGCGTGGTGTTGGTCTTAGGGGGTTGACACTGTTAACATCAGTGTCATGTCAGAAGTTGACTTCTGGCTGAAGTTGGTGGAGATGAGGGAATTAAAGTGAAAATGATACTGTAGGAATTTAAATGTATACATTATTAAATTTATAATTTTGGTGAGGGTTTTATGGGTAGAGATTTATTGGAAATGTGGCCAATGGCAAAGTAGGGCAGATCTTAGAAGAGATTTTCAAGAAATTTGGTCATTTCTAACTTTATGTTATTGCTTTATATTATAGATTCAGCTCCAAGTATGCAGGGTTAGGGGTTAGACACAGCTAGAGATAACCTTCGAGAACCTAGTTTAAAAAAGCAGATGAGTTTGTATTTTAAGTTTTTAAGATGTTTAATTCGATTGTTCGATTTTTACAGGCCACATGATTTAGTAGCTAAGTGGGCAGGATCATGTCAACCCCAGCTTTGCACTTATTAGTCATATGTTCTTTGTCAAATTAATTCATTGTTCTGTGTCTTCACTTTCTCATCATCAAAATGGGCTTCCTATTAAGTAAGTTGTGGTGAAAATTCAATGAGTCAATCCTGGCACCTGAGAAGAACACAGTCGATGTTATTACGGTTTCTAAAACAAACAAACAAATAACGTGAAACTATGTAAATAGAAATCAATTTGGTTTTTCTTGTCTTAAAATTAAATAAGAACTCAAAAACACAATTTCATGTTTCGCTGGTACTTTCGTATCAGACATGAGGTGTGATGATGACAAATTAGGCCCTTAACCTCATGTCCTTCAGGTTCGCTTCTGTTGTCACAAATGGCAGGATTTCCTTCTCTTTTATGGCTGAATAATATTCCATTGTGTATCTACACCACATATTATTTTTATCCCTTCATCTGTTGATAGACACTTACGTTGTTTCCATGCTTTGGCCACTGTGAACAATGCCTCAGTGAACATGGGGGTGCAGACATCTCTTTGAGATCCTGATTTCACTGCCTTTGCATGTACACCCAGAAGTGAGATTCCTGGATCAAATGGATCATATTTCTATTTTCCATTTTTTGAGGAACCTCCATCCTGTTTTCCACTGGGACTGCACCTATTTTACATCGCCACCAGCAATGCACAAAGGTCCCCTTTTCTCTACATCCTCTCCAATGTTTGTTCTCTCTTATCTTTTTTTAATACAAAAAACAAAAGAGAAGGGCTCTCGCTGTGTACGTGTGAAAGGGACTTTGCGGGGGTTATGGGTCTTCTCACTGCCTTGCCTGATGTACTTAATTCAAGTGCAGAAGATATAGTTGCTACGATATAGGATCACTAAAAATAAGTGATCCAGAACATAAAGGTTTTGCAGAAAAACTGTCAATCTCTAAAATGCTCTATATGTTTTCATGGCAACTAAGAATCCCTACCCTTGTCCGCGCCTTTGTTCCCTTCCTTTTCTGTGCTACCTATTTTCAGTGACAAGCAAAAATATGATGCAGCAAAACTAGGAAAAGTCCTCAGTACTTAAAGGGTCAGTAGCCCAGCCAAGTCTTATTGGATGATGGGCAGATTAAGGCACAAGAGTAATTTTTTCCACTAATGCACATCTTAGAATTATGTGATTTTTAAAATTATATACTACAGAGTAAGGAACATACATGACACAATCCTAATAATCACGTAGATGTTTCTTTTCAAAATCCTGCTCTTCCAAAAACACCTGTATTCTAACATGCTTGATCACATGAATGCTGTGATTTTCATGTATTATTTTCCAGGTTTTCTTCAATATCACAGTATCTTTGAAGAAAATCTGTGTACCATGGGGTCATTTTTCAAATTCAGATATACATAGAAACAGATGCTCTCACTTTCTAATTTCTTGAGAACTAAACATAAGGCTGAGGATATTCTGTTTTGAATAGCTTTTTATGTTTGTTTTTGCATGTGGCTTTTTTTGTGTGTTTTCAGCTGTTTGAAGTCCATCATTTTATGATTGATTACAAGATGCTCTGTTTCATCATTCTGTAATATCCTCCTGTTTTGACAGCATGATCGCATTTGCATGTCCTATTCAGGGGTTGTGGAGAGATGCCAGTTGCCATGGCGGGGATTCTGATGCCCCCCATCAAATCTAGTCATGACATGAGGATGGCCTTTGAAAAGCCACATGCAAATGTTTATTTTCAAAGGTACAATTGGCTCTTTGTGAAGCATCGGATCACTAGACTGGCTATCTTTTAGATGAATCATCTAATGAGAAGTATGTTACCATCTAACTTCCCTTTTGGTTTTTTTTTTTTTTTTTTTTACATCTTTATTGGAGTATAATTGCTTTACAATGGTATGTTAGTTTCAGATTCACAACAAAATGAATCAGTTATATATATACATATGTTCCCATATCTCTTGCCGCTTGCGTCTCCCTCCCTCCCACCCTCCCTATCCCACCCCTCCAGGCGGTCACAAAGCACCGAGCTGATCTCCCTGTGCTATGCGGCTGCTTCCCACTAGCTATCTACCTTACGTTTGGTAGTGTATATATGTCCAGGCCTCTCTCTCGCTTTGTCACAGTTTACCCTTCCCCCTCCCCATAGCCTCAAGTCCATTCTCTAGTAAGTCTGTGTCTTTATTCCTGTTTCACCCCTAGGTTTTTCATGACATTTTTTTCCTTAAATTCCATATATATGTGTTAGCATATGGTATTTGTCTCTCTCTTTCTGACTTACTTCACTCTGTATGACAGACTCTAGGTCTAGCCACCTCATTACAAATAGCTCAATTTCGTTTCTTTTTATGGCAGAGTAATATTCCATTGTATATATGTGCCACATCTTCTTTATCCATTCATCCGATGATGGACACTTAGGTTATTTCCATCTCTGGGCTATTGTAAATAGAGCTGCAATGAACATTTTGGTACATGACTCTTTTTGAATTATGGTTTTCTCAGGGTATATGCCCAGTAGTGGGATTGCTGGGTCATATGGTAGTTCTATTTGTAGTTTTTTAAGGAACCTCCATACTTTTCTCCACAGTGGCTGTATCAATTTACATTCCCACCAACAGTGTAAGAGGGTTCCCTTTTCTCCACACCCTCTCCAGCATTTATTGTTTCTAGATTTTTTGATGATGGCTATTCTGACTGGTGTGAGATGATATCTCATTGTAGTTTTGATTTGCATTTCTCTAATGATTAGTGATGTTGAGCATTCTTTCATGTGTTTGTTGGCAGTCTGTATATCTTCTTTGGAGAAATGTCTATTTAGGTCTTCTGCCCATTTTTGGATTGGGTTGTTTGTTTTTTTGTTATTAAGCTGCATGAGCTGCTTATAAATTTTGGAGATTAATCCTTTGTCAGTTGCTTCATTTGCAAATATTTTCTCCCATTCTGAGGGTTGTCTTTTGGTCTTGTTTATGGTTTCCTTTGCTGCGCAAAAGCTTTTAAGTTTCATTAGGTCCCATTTGTTTATTTTTGTTTTTATTTCCATTTCTCTAGGAGGTGGGTCAAAAAGGACCTTGCTGTGATTTATGTCATAGAGTGTCCTGCCTATGTTTTCCTCTAAGAGTTTGATAGTTTCTGGACTTACATTTAGGTCTTTAATCCATTTTGAGCTTATTTCTCTGTATGGTGTTAGGGAGTGATCTAATCTCATACTTTTACATGTAGCTGTCCAGTTTTCCCAGCACCACTTATTGAAGAGGCTGTCCTTTCTCCACTGTACATTCCTGCCTCCTTTATCAAAGATAAGGTGACCATATGTGCGTGGGTTTATCTCTGGGCTTTCTATCCTGTTCCATTGATCTATATTTCTGTTTTTGTGCCAGTACCATACTGTCTTGATTACTGCAGCTTTGTAGTATAGTCTGAAGTCAGGAAGCCTGATTCCTCCAGCTCCGTTTTTCGTTCTCAAGATTGCTTTGGATATTCAGGGTCTTTTGTGTTTCCATACAAATTGTGAAATTTTTTGTTCTAGTTTTGTGAAAAATGCCAGTGGTAGTTTGATAGGGATTGCCTTGAATCTGTAGATTGCTTTGGGTAGTAGAGTCATTTTCACAATGTTGATTCTTCCAATCCAAGAACATGGTATATCTCTCCATCTATTTTTATCATCTTTAATTTCTTTCATCAGTGTCTTATAATTTTCTGCATACAGGGCTTTTGTCTCCTTAGGTAGGTTTATTCCTAGATATTTTATTCTTTTTGTTGCAATGGTAAATGGGAGTGTTTCCTTGATTTCCCCTTCAGATTTTTCATCATTAGTGTATAGGAATGCCAGAGATTTCTGTGCATTAATTTTGTATCCTGCTACTTTACCAAATTCATTGATTAGCTCTAGTAGTTTTCTGGTAGCATCTTTAGGATTCTCTATGTGTAGTGTCATGTCATCTGCAAAGAGTGACAGCTTTACTTCTTTTCCGATTTGGATTCCTTTTATTTCCTTTTCTTCTCTGATTGCTGTGGCTAAAACTTCCAAAACTATGTTGAATAAGAGTGGTGAGAGTGGGCAACCTTGTCTTGTTCCTGATCTTAGTGGAAATGCTTTCAGTTTTTCACCATTGAGGATGATGTTGGCTGTGGGTTTGTCATATATGGCCTTTATTATGTTGAGGAAAGTTCCCTCTATGCCTACTTTCTGCAGGGTTTTTATCATAAATGGGTGTTGAATTTTGTCAAAAGCTTTCTCTGCATCTATTGAGATGATCATATGGTTTTTCTCCTTCAATTTGTTAATATGGTGTATCACGTTGATTGATTTGCATATATTGAAGAATCCTTGCATTCCTGGAATAAACCCCACTTGATCATGGTGTATGATACGTTTAATGTGCTGTTGGATTCTGTTTGCTAGTATTTTGTTGAGGATTTTTGCATCTACGTTCATCAGTGATATTGGCCTGTAGTTTTCTTTCTTTGTGACATCCTTGTCTGGTTTTGGTATCAGGGTGATGGTGGCCTCGTAGAATGAATTGGGGAGTGTTCCTCCCTCTGCTATATTTTGGAAGAGTTTGAGAAGGATAGGTGATAGCTCTTCTCTAAATGTTTGATAGAATTCGCCTGTGAAGCCATCTGGTCCTGGGCTTTTGCTTGTTGGAAGATTTTTAATCACAGTCAATTTCAGTGCTTGTGATTGGTCTGTTCATATTTTCTATTTCTTCCGGATTCAGTCTTGGCAGGTTGTGCCTTTCTAAGAATTTGCCCATTTCTTCCAGGTTGTCCTTTTATTGGCATAGAGTTGCTTGTAGTAATCTCTCATGATCTTTTGTATTTCTGCAGTGTCAGTTGTTACTTCTCCTTTTTCATTTCTAATTCTATTGATTTCAGTCTTCTCCCTTTTTTTCTTGATGAGTCTGGCTAATGGTTTATCAATTTTGTTTATCCTTTCAAAGAACCAGCTTTTAGTTTTATTGATCTTTGCTATCGTTTCTTTCATTTCTTTTTCATTTATTTCTGATCTGATTTTTATGATTTCTTTCCTTTTGCTACTTCGGGGTTTTTTTGTTCTTCTTTCTCTAATTGCTTTAGGTGCAAGGTTAGGTTGTTTATTCAAGATGTTTCCTGTTTCTTAAGGTAGGATTGTATTGCTATAAACTTCCCTCTTAGAACTGCTTTTGCTGCATCCCATAGATTTTGAGTCGTCGTGTCTCCATTGTCATTTGTTTCTAAGTAGTTTTTCATTTCCTCTTTGATTTCTTCAGTGATCACTTCGTTATTAAGTAATGTATTGTTTAGCCTCCATGTGTTTGTATTTTTTACAGATCTTTTCCTGTAATTGATATCTAGTCTCATAGCGTTGTGGTCAGAAAAGATACTTGATACAATTTCAATTTTCTTAAATTTACCAAGGCTTGATTTGTGACCCAAGATATGATCTATCCTGGAGAATGTTCCATGAGCACTTGAGGAAAATGTGTATTCTGTTGTTTTTGGATGGACTGTCCTATAAATATCAATTAAGTCCATCTTGTTTAATGTATCATTTAAAGCTTGTGTTTCCTTATTTATTTTCATTTTGGATGATCTGTCCATTGTTGAAAGTGGGGTGTTAAAGTCCCCTACTATGAATGTGTTACTGTCGATTTCCCCTTTTATGACTGTTAGTATTTGCCTTATGTATTGAGGTACTCGTATGTTGGGTGCATAAATGTTTGCGGTGGTTATATCTTCTTCTTGGATCAATCCCTTGATCATTATGTAGTGTCCTTCTTTGTCTCTTCTAATAGTCTTTATTTTAAAGTCTATTTTGTCTGATACGAGACTTGCTACTCCAGCTTTCTTTTGGTTTCCATTTGCATGAAATACCTTTTTCCATCCCCTTACTTTCAGTCTGTATGTGTCTCTAGGTCTGAAGTGCGTCTCTTGTAGACAGCAAATATATGGATCTTGTTTTTGTATCCATTCAGCCAATCTGTGTCTTTTGGTGGGAGCATTTAGTCCATTTACATTTAAGGTAATTATCGATATGTATGTTCCCATTCCCATTTTCTTAATTGTTTTGGGTTCGTTATTGTAGGTCTTTTCCTTCTTTTGTGTTTCTTGCCTAGAGAACTTCCTTTAGCAGTTGTTGTAGAGCTGGTTTGGTGGTGCTGAACTCTCTCAGCTTTTGCTTGTCTGTAAAGGTTTTAATTTCTCCGTCAAATCTGAATGAGATCCTTGCTGGGTAGAGTAATCTTGGTTGCAGGTTTTTCTCCTTCATCACTTTCAATATGTCCTGCCACTCCTTTCTGGCTTGCAGAGTTTCTGCTGAAAGATCAGCTGTTAACCTTATGGGGATTCCCTTGTGTGTTATTTGTTGTTTTTCCCTTGCTGCTTTTAATATGCTTTCTTTGTATTTAATTTTTGACTGTTTGATTAATATGTGTCTTGGCGTATTTCTCCTTGGGTTTATTCTGTATGGGACTCTCTGTGCTTCCTGGACTTGATTTAACTATTTCCTTTCCCATATTAGGGAAGTTTTCAACTATAATCTCTTCAAATATTTTCCCAGTCCCTTTCTGTTTCTCTTTTTCTTCTGGAACCCCTATAATTCGAATGTTGGTGCATTTAATGTTGTCCCAGAGGTCTCTGAGACTGTCCTCAGTTCTTTTCATTCTTTTTTCTTTATTCTGCTCTGCAGTAGTTATTTCCACTATTTTATCTTCCAGGTCACTTATCCGTTCTTCTGCCTCAGTTATTCTGCTATCGATCCCATCTAGAGTATTTTTCATTTCATTTATTGTGGTGTTCATCATTATTTGTTTCATCTTTAGTTCTTCTAGGTCCTTGTTAAATGTTTCTTGCATTTTGTCTATTCTATTTCCAAGATTTTGGATCATCTTTACTCTCATTATTCTGAATTATTTTTCAGGTAGACTGCCTATTTCCTCTTCATTTGTTAGGTCTGGTGGGTTTTTATCTTGCTCCTTCATCTGCTGTGTGTTCTTCTGTCTTTTCATTTTGCTTATCTTACTGTGTTTGGGGTCTCCTTTTTGCAGGCTGAAGGTTCGTAGTTCCTGTTGTTTTTGGTGTCTGTCCCCAGTGGCTAAGGTTGGTTCAGTGGGTCGTGTAGGCTTCCTGGTGGAGGGTACTAGTGCCTGTGTTCTGGTGGATGAGGCTGGATCTTGTCTTTCTGCTGGGCAGGTCCACGTCTGGTGGTGTGTTTTGGGGTGTCTGTAGGCTTATTATGATTTTGGGCAGCCTCTCTGCTAATGGGTGCGATTGTGTTCCTGTCTTGCTAGTTGTTTGGCATAGGATGTCCATCACTGTAGCTTGCTGGTCGTTGAGTGAAGCTGGGTGCTGGCGTTGAGATGGAGATCTCTGGGAGATTTTCGCCGTTTGATATTATGTGCAGCTGGGAGGCCTCTTGTGGACCAGTGTCCTGAAGTTGGTTCTCCCACCTCAGAGGCACAGCACTAACTCCTGGCTGCAGCACCAAGAGCCTTTCATCCACACGGCTCCTTAATTTGGCATGATTCGTTGTGTATTCATGTATTCCACAGATGCAGGGTACATCAAGTTGATTGTGGAGCTTTAATCCGCTGCTTCTGTGGCTGCTGGGGGAGATTTCCCTTTCTCTTCTTTGTTCTCACAGCTCCCATGGGTTCAGCTTTGGATTTGGCCCCACCTGTGCGTGTCGGTCGCCGGAGGGCGTCTGTTCTTTGCTCAGACAGGAAGAGGTTAAAGGAGCCGCTGACTCGGGGGCTCTGGCTCACTCAGGCCGGGGGTGAGGGAGGGGCACGGAGTGCGGGGCGGGCCTGCGGCGGCAGAGGCCGCAGTGACGTTGCGCCGGCGTGACGTCGCGCCGGCGTGACGCGCGCAGTGCGTTCTCCCGGGGGAGTTGTCCCTGGATCACGGGACCGTGGCAATGGCGGGCTGCACAGGCTCCCCGGAAGGGGGTGTGGATAGTGACCTGTGCTCGCACACAGGCTTCTTGGTGGCGGCAGCAGCAGCCTTAGCGTCTCATGCCCGTCTCTGGGGTCCGCACTTTTAGCCGCGGCTCGCGCCCGTCTCTGGAGCTCCTTTAAGCAGCGTTCTTAATCCCCTCTCCTCGCGCACCAGGAAATAAAGAGGGAAGAAAAAGTCTCTTGCCTCTTCGGCAGGTCCAGACTTTTCCCCGGACTCCTTCCCGGCTAGCCGCGGTGCACTAACGCCCTGCAGGCTGTGTTCACGCCGCCAACCCCAGTCCTCTCCCGGCGCTCCGACTGAAGCCGGAGCCTCAGCTCCCAGCCCCACCCGCCCCGGCGGGTGAGCAGACAAGCCTCTCGGCTGGTGAGTGCCGGTCGGCCCTGATCCTCTGTGCTGGAATCTCACCCCTTTGCCCTCCGCACACGTGTTGCTGTGCTCTCCTCTGCGGCCCCGAAGCTCCCCCACTCCGCCACCCGCAGTCTGCGACCGCGAAGGGGCTTCCTAGTGTGTGGACACTTTTCCTCCTTCACAGCTCCCTCCCGCTGGTGCAGGACCCGTCCCTATCCTTTCGTCTCTGTTTATTTTTTTCTTTTGCCCTACCCAGTTACGTGGGGGGTTTCTTGCGTTTTGGGAGGTCTGAGGTCTTCTGCCAGCGTTCAGTAGGTGTTCTGTAGGAGTTGTTCCACGTGTAGATGTATTTCTGGTGTATCTGTCCCCTTTTGGTTTTAATAAACTTCCACTGCCCTCAACCTCAAGCCATTTGGGCCAAGAATCAAAAGCCATATTGTACAATTTTACTGTCCTTTTTAGTTGTATAAGTTATATAGGATTATCTTTTTAATTATCATCTAATTTGTCTAGATTATGGCCAGAGAGCTTAGGTTTGTTATTGTGTCTTGCCCTGAGTTCAGAAGTTGATTTACACATTTTCCTATGGATCACACATAAGTACACAGATGTTTCTGTGCAAGTTAGGGTGACCATTTAGACATCAAGGAAACACCCTCCATATCAGGGCTTTTTCTAAGAATGTGTACCAAATGTTAGTGTGACTTTTTTTTAATACAGCTTTTTCACATTTTGGAATTCCTTGTCAAATTAGGTAAAAAGCCTTTAACAATGTTTCTTGTTAAAGAAGTCTTTAACAAGGTTAAGAAGCCTTTAACAAGGTTTCTTAAAGCCAGAAGTTTGCAAAACTCTTGTCCTGCCATTCTGAATCATATTAGTTTAAACTATTAAGCTAGTTAGTTTAGGACTTAACTAATAACTAAACTAACAGATTAAGTAGTTTAATCTTTTAAGTAACCAACCATTTAAATACACACATATCAGTTTCATAAAATGACCTATTAGCTTCAGCTGATGACTGCAGTTTCTTCACCTTCTGTGATAAGCATCTTCCAGGTTTGAGAAATACAGAGACATCTGGGAAACATAAAATAAAAGGTGCTATGTCCATAAAATACCCTCTTACTTCTGAAAAAGAAAGAAAAGAAACAGAAAAGAAAAAAGAAATTCAATTGTGACACATTGTGAGGCTTATGACCACTATGTTTGCCTTTCAGATCCCCAGCTCAAGGGTATAGTGACCAGGTTATATTGCAGGCAAGGCTACTACTTGCAAATGCACCCCGATGGAGCTCTCGATGGAACCAAGGATGACAGCACTAATTCTAGTAAGTGACAACCTCAGGCCACCAGTGAACACAATTGGTAGAGGATACACTGCTACTTAAATGACTTTTAAAAATACACTTGCAAATATTGGGTTATGTTCATTCATTTTTACAAATGTTACACAATAGAATGCCATTGACAATTTTACTTGGACCACATGGCTGGAAATACTCATAGAGCCACAAAAGAAATCTGTCATTTTAAGAGACGTATTAGTTAATCTTTTCAGGTTTTTTTTCCAAACAGTTGTCATATCCAGCATTATTGTTACTTTAATCTCATTATCATCAAAGTCAAGTAACTACAGTAACACATTCAGGTGAAAGTTGATTACATGTTTACTTTGGAAGTTTTATCTTTATTAGGCCTGTAGCTTCTTAATGATAACTGGAAATTCAAGAGTTACAAGGATTAGTTGTTTCAAATAATAGAAATGTTATGTTTCAAATAATAAAAATATTATTTTTATAATTCTTTGTGTTCAACAAGAAAAGATAATATCTTTCTTTATAGAGAGAACATGAAGGCTGTGTGCTTTTAAATGCATTGTACAAATTGTTTATTTGATAAAATTGGATCTGTGCTTTTATTTATTTTTTTAAATTAAAAAGCCACCCACTTTCCCTTGTTTTAATGTCTGTCTTCATTTTACTATTTCTTTATATATAACTTTTCTTTGTATTTTTATTCTGGTGCCCAGCCCTCTTGTTCAATTGTGTTTTCCTTTCCCATTTTCTGTTCATATTGGCCTCTGATTCCCTTTAGTTTAGCACATCAGTTCTAAAATAGACACACTTTTTATTGCTCAGGAGAATTAGTGAAAAGCAAAAATTGATTTTATTAGAAATATTTAATCACATATTACTAGTAGATATGAATCTTTTCATTGATTTATCGTTTATCCTTCATATACAGAACATCATTCTATGGAAAGAAGGAGGCTTTGAATACATATAACCAAATTATAGATTCTTCCTGTTTTAAAGTCTAGTAATCAACTGTTGAGAAGCACTGATTCTGAGAGCAGCTAATGATATAGACTATTTTTGCATTTGGTGTTGCTAAGTGAAATATCAATATTTTCCCAGCCATTGTGTTTATATTTTAGACTTTGGATGTCACTTCATTTTTAATTTTTCTTTCAATTTTAAATATTTTCTTTGTTTATCTACATTCTCCTATTCAATGTTTAATCTTTTCCTCTCTTTGTTTATATTATGTCATCCTTTTGTACTTTAAATTTTTCCCTGTCATATTTGTTCATTGATTTTTGTTCGCTTTATTTCCTCTTTTGATTTAGAAAAAGAGAAGGTAAAGCAATTCAGATACAGAGAAGAAAGAGAAGACATTTTTATTCATAAGACTGATGTCAAACATTGTTTACTTTTTGGGATTTTGATATTAGGTTGAACTTTTAAAATCATCAGCACTTGACCGTCTTTGACCTACAAAAGATGTCAGTTTCTTCTGATTCATGTTAATACATATATATCTGCTCATTTTCCTTTCCCCACTTTTAACTCCTTACCCATTCTTTGACAAAACGCATTCTCTTTTTCTTACATCTTACAGTCATGGGGGTCATGGACTTTAGAGACTCCTAAGTTCTGATGTCTTCAATGTCCTCTGATTTTCTTCAGCCAGAGTCTAGTAGAGCACGAGAACAAGTTTTCCATAACTATGGTTATGATAAGAGCTATGACACTGATCTATCAGACTAGAGGTTGATGCCATCCATTTTGACAGTTTTCAAGAAAGGAAATATACTATAGCCGTATGAAAATGCTGCTTAGTTGGACTTCCTGGGAAAATAATTTCCTTCAAACAAATGGTTTATGAGTTTTTTCCCTACCTTCTCCTTTTGTTTTTGTAATGCCAGACAAATTGGTTATTTTTCATTATGGACTCAATATCGAGTTAAGAAGTGTCAAGTAGACACTGTCTTTCAAAAGCATATTGCTTCACAATTGAGTAAGCAGCACAACATTTCCTAAATTGTGAAAGTACAGATGTAGACATTATACACACACGTGATTATAGCTGGTTATCTGCATAATATTAAACACTAGACTGGAAAGCTGAGATAGTAAAAGATACTAGACCTTCTGTTCCCGAATGTATGAGGCTTCTTTCCTCCTATTGTTTAACTGCACCGGAGGAACAAGAATCTCTGGGTGGCTCGTGAAATCCTTTCTAATCCCCTCAGATACTGGTGAGGAACAGTTCTGGGAACCAAGCAGGAACAGGAGCCCCAGTGGACAAGCAAATCAGAACCAAATCAGAGTGACCTCACTAGAGGGATTTCGATTCCTATGCAAAGATCTGGCCCACGGTTTCTTTTCTTACAAGTTACCATTGCATTTTATGTGCCCTTTAAGCCAGTTAGGTTAGTTTCTTCACCATTTCAACATTTGCAAAGACAAAGCAGAACAGAATAAAACAGTCTGAGATAAATGTTTCCTTCTCAAAAGGTTATAAAAATTGGATGATTGTAAAATTTAATAAAACTTGGCAGATTGTAGCAGCTTTATAAAAGCGGGAATTACTAATTAACTCTACTTTTGTGTACTATCACCATCTTAATTGAAAAACACAGTTTTTTAGGATGAATTTTAAGATATTTTCTTTTGTCTGGTTTATCACAGTAATCTTCTACTCCTAGGGAAATGGTTAGCCCTGAAAAGTGTTCTTTAGAAATGGGGGTGAGCATCAGAGATGCTGACAGACAGGTCCTCATTAGAGCACTGCCCTTTTTTCTTGAGGAAGGCTATGATGTAATAATTCACAAACACATTCCATTTTTTTATATTTCTCTGAATGCAAAACAAGGATTAGTCATCTACAGATAGGAAAAATAAAGAGAAATAACCTACACGTCACCCTGATGCCATCCCAAAAGTCGTCAAATGACAAAACTGAGGCTTGAATCTTCCAATTTTCGTGATTTGAGCTCAATAAATAGCCCACTACTAAATATGAGATTACTTAAAACTAGGTAAAGTCGAACCAACCTGCTCAGCTTCCTTTGTCAAAAAATTTAAATGTGTTGGAAAGGAGAAAGGCCTGCAGGCGAACCTGATACTAACCTCCTCTCAGGCTTAACAGTCTGAGATCTAGAACTATCTGGGCAAGAAAATGGTCCTAATAGAGAGGTACTGGAGCAACTCACCTGCTTACCTAGGCTTGCACGTGCCCTGGAAAGATCTTTCACAAAAGGTAGTGAGTGCTTGGCTTACCTCATCACCACACTCATTTTCCGGGATGTGTTTCTTTAAAATTCTTAGAGTTTCCCTTCTATCTACTAAAGGTCAGCATTACCATGACTATGGTATTTGATTAGGGAGTGGTTTGCTTCCCCAGTTTGCTTCTGGGGATGCCCTGGGGTTTTTCTTGTGCTCTTAAACTTCTTTGTCCCCATTACCAGATACTGCAAGCAGAAGAGGACTATAGAAATATCCATATGCAATAACTATTGCAAGATCAAAGCCTCATACAAACCAATCCCTCTCACCTTAGAAGTTCCCAACCTGATAACTTGCTGTTTGAAAATGGCCTGTCACTCACAGTGCCCACTCCCCGAAAGGCCTTAGGAGGGTGTTTCTTACCTTGGCTGTAGGTCGGGGTCATTTGAGGAGCATTTGTTTTTAAAAATTCGTTGTGCCCTAAACCCACTCCCAGAGACTGATTTAATTCCATTGGTCTGGAGTTGGGCATGGCCACCCTATTTTATGAATACAGCTAGTTTTAAAGTGCAGCCAGGGTTGAATGAAATTCACTATTCTATGGAGACTGGAGTGTTCCGCAGAATGAACAAAGTAGCATGGACATCTTCATTATTCTTACTCCCCTAGGTCTTGTGATATTGCTTTATAATTATGTTATATACAAAAAGAGGGAAAAAAACGTAATGATGTTTCATTCAGTGTGGGTATCTGTGGTTTTGATTAGCGCCATGGTTCAGTCATGGTCAGCTCTGAATAGGCTTCCACGTTACGGTGGTTCTGTGGATTCACTTTCCGTTTTCATCCTGTAAATTGTAATAACTATTATTTTAATTATTATTCAGGTTACAACCAAAATCCTAGGGAGGGGGACAGGTTTTTTTTTGTACAGTCATTTTAGACTATCTTCTATAATTTTACTCTTTCCCATACTGTGTTATTTTAGTGAGTTCTTGATACACTTACCTTCTAGGATTATTCCATCTGGCCTATATCAATTATATGGTACCTACAAATACCATTAGATATGTATGAAGGTTAGAATAGTTACGTTTGAATAGGTTAGGATAGAATAGTTTGCATGGATAGATGTACAATTATGGTTTTCAAAAAAACTTTTGCACATAAATCAGGAATTACCCTATGATGCCCATCCTTTCAAAATATAAGGGAGATGGGACAGTTCAGGTATTATAGAAAACAGTGAAAATGGCCAATGGCTTTCTCCCATGAAGAAGGAATACTGAGAGTTACCATGACACAAATACTCAATAAATCCACACTCACGTTTAATATTAACTAATAGAAATAAGCAAACAGAAGCCTTGTTCCTCCATAAGGATATCATAAGCCCCTAGAATCCAACAGAAGACAGTCCAGTGTTAGTTTGCATCATGAAAGCTAATATCCACCTAATCATATATGCCCCTGAGTGTTCTTGCAGGATAATTTTCTAGGGCCATGGCCTGCCATTTTCCTTTCATCATCTGAGTAGCACAGACATCTTGAGATCTCAAGATCAGTAATAGGTAATAATTGGAAGAGAGGGCATAATTTTCCCCTACCCTATTCAGAGAAAACATGTGCCTTGGAATTAAATAGAACACAATTTAGAAAGTCCATTTAAAATTATGTACTGAGTAAACCTATCGATTTAAGTCAAAATTGCCCACATTTTTGAAACTATGTATCTTTTGTGGAATAAAGGTGAGAGCCTTAACCTAAGATATTTTACTTGTACATTTACTGCGACATTTTAGTGTTTTCATTGCCTCTTCTGGCCTGGTTCTATTACTTAGAATTAGACTTGAATTAAGAACTAGAATGGGAGCAGATAACCTCCCATAATTAACAGTTATCTTATAAATGTGTCTCTGATAAAATCTCCAAAATCATCCAGCAGTTCTCACCAAGAATGGTGCTAGAATACCCGCTACACAGTCACATGTAACCATGGCATGGAAATGCATTATTAAGGATGTTAAGACTTTTTTTAAAAAAAATCAGTGATAACATTGCTGTCTGCACAATGTAAAATATACGTAAAAATACATTTCTGTCAATAAGAGAAGAAACAGGACATGGAAACATGAGTGTTTATCTCTGTCGTGGGTAAAATTGAATACTTTTCCCTCTTTGTTTTAGTTTTCACTCATAGTTTTATGAACTATTAATAAAGAAAATTATCTATGAAATTTGCATGCCATTCAGTTTGAGTAGTTCTTTCTAAATTTAGCACATTGGCAGGTGCACATCATTTCTGGGCTCTGCTGGCATATCATGTTGGTTCTGCAAGAGTAATTTAGTTTTGGAATTACCTTTTAAACTTCTTGCCTGTCCTACATTGCAGTGATGAAGCAAACCTTCTACTTAAAAGACCAGAATAAACACTCAACTTGGGCTCTTAAAATTCTGCTTTTTCAGAATCTTCGTAGCTTATTTCTTTTGGTATCAAATGGTGTCAGAGACTGTGATACTATAATCACGATTACAGGCTTGATTCTAGAATCACAATTACAGGCTTGATTCTGTTTATTATGCCATCAGTTCTTCAGAATGCTATAGGGAGACTGCTAAGATCTATAAATTGGAGCTCAAGTGCAAATTTTACTTGTAACAGAAACTTCTTAAATAGAGTAATAAAAGTTACTGAATTGGAACGTCTCAGAAGGTTGTAAGAAACATAATGTTTCTCAAATAGAACAAATGAGACAGAGAAAAGTGATGGGGATGCTTTGCTTCTTCCTGCCCTTTGGTGACAGACTGTCTTTCTCTTAACAGCACTGTTCAACCTCATACCAGTGGGACTGCGCGTCGTGGCCATCCAGGGAGTGAAAACAGGGTTGTATATAGCCATGAATGGAGAAGGTTACCTCTACCCATCGGTAAGTAGCATGCCCAAGATATTGGCCGTTCATTCAATGTCTGCAAAATAGCGAGAGCATCAACCACAAAAGTGAGAAAGTTCTGTCTCATGACTCTCATTTTTGCTTTAGTATTTGACCTTTACTGCAGTGCTGTAGGAGCTATTAATTCATTAGTCATCAATGTTTGATAATATCAGTGTATCAAGTGGAAGAGTTGTATCACCTCTTAAAATTGTGCATTTGCATATTTTTATATGTCCCAGTTCACAGAAAATTGAGCAATTTTGAAAGCGTTGATATTGATATAATCTTTTTCTACTGTTTAGAATTGTGCTTGTCTTAGGGAGTTTCTTGTAAAAGATTATTTTATAAAAAAAAAACAGAATAAATGGGAATTCTACAAAAGTAAATTTAGGAGAGATTAGTTCTTTTAAAAGTGAGAATTCAGATTGAGTAAATGCTTTATTGGGAAAATAATTCTATTATCAAAATGTATATTGCATTTAAATTTAAGCAAGTCTCGGTTTTGTGTTCATGTGTACTAGTAGCTGGGCACCTTCTAGTCTCTTCTGTAATATTTACTGTTTACAAATAATTCATATCCAGGTATACTGTATCCATATATTATAATGCAGCTAGAATTCATATCTGTCACAAGTCCAAGCAATAGAGACTTAGATGAAAATACTTCTTTCCATTATTCCTTGAGCAAAAGTGGATAAAATCATGGAGCCTCAAAGAAAATTCTCTTATTTAGGTTTGCATGTCATCGTAGTATAAATTCTTTAAAACTCTGTTGTTAAATATCATCACCAAAAAAACCACATGTAAACATACATACGTACACACACACACCTAAAACTTAAGCAGAGAAGAAGCATCCTCTGGGGCCTCCCATGCAATGTGATATATTTTCTTCAGCAAATCCGGGAAATCTGTCAAAGAAGATGAAATGTGAGCTGCAGATTCCCTTCGTGGTGAGCTGGGAAATACTCTTGTCATTTGGAACCTTCCTCCACCTTCCCTGAAGGGTGTTCCTGCACACAGACCTGGGCCCTACATTATGCAAATTGCATTCTGTTTCACAAGATGAATATTCAACATACTGGGAGCAAGAGGAAGCTAGAATTCCCTATCTCCCCTTTAGGAAGAATTCGATTCAGATAAAGATCATTTTCTAGAGATACCTTATTTCAGATAAAAGTCAGTTTCATTGATTTGACATTTGTTCTGTTATTTTTGTTTCTTTTACCTGCAAGTAATCTCTGAGATGCCTAAAAATTATTAGATGCAGTTTCTGCCATAGCTTCTAGTTCTGTTTCTGCTGATGATTTTATCATGTTGTCCTGCTGAGGTATATGCATTGATGTAGGGGAAATGTAAATGTTTGTTTGATCTTTTTGCTTCTGAGATGCTTTCTGTTTTCTTGTGATGAGGTTGCACATGTATGCCGTTTTTCTAAAAGGTAGAGAATATCATCGTGAGTATGTGTCTTAGCTTAACATCCAAGTGCTGGTTCTGTTCAGTGCAGTCTAAGTGGTGCAGCAAGAATAGAGTGAGGACAGAGCTAGCTGCCCAGTCCAGTCCTCGGCACCTTAAATATGGCCTTTCCACCCAAAAATCAGATCTGTGGGCAGCACCTGCCCTAGGATTAGTCCCAGTAACACCATCAAGCTTTTTATCTGACCCATTGTTTTCTACTCTCACCTTCCAGATTCTCCAGGTTCTTGGCTTCTGTGCCTCCCTTTTGGTGTCTTGATTCTCTGATTTGCAGATCTTGGTTTTCTCTTCTCATTTTTGACTCTTTGCTCTGAACCCAGGACCTGGTAAGGAGCGCTCTATTCACCCAGCCTTACCCTAAAACGTCCCCTGCCCAATCCAGGCCCTTAGAATCCCCAGCATCCTGTAGGAAAAGGATTTAGATAAAAATTGAATGCGATTTCCAGTTTTTACTAATATTCTACGGTTAAAGTGCTCTGTTTATTTCAAGGTAATGAAATTTGAACTTCAAATATTTCAGGGAAAAAGAATGTTTTCCCACATTCAGTCCTTTATTCCATAATTAGTTTCTGAGAGCCTACTAAAATAATAATCTAGAACAACACAATAGAACAATTACTATAATATGTAATAATAATAATGGTTAATATGTATCTAGTGCACTCTGCCTAGCACTGTTCTAAGTGCATTACAGTCTTAGCTCATTTAATTCTCCCAACCAATTAAGCAAATATTGTTAAAATGATAATCCTGATGAACAGAGAGCTTAAGAATGTGTGCAGTCACCCAGGGAGTAGACAGAGAAGACAGGATTTGAGCCTTATTAGTCTGACTCATTAGCTTACATTTTTAACTGTTTCACTGTACTGCTTTCATGCGCCAAACAGTTTTCATAATATGGTCTGGCACCCATTCTAAGAAGAAGTTATAAACACAAGATGATGTAATAAAAATCTTTAGAGAATGTTACCTAGGGAAGAAACTTAATTTCAATTATTAAGAAGTATCATTTGAAATATAATCTGTTTCCTTTGGAGATTCTCAAGTTAAAAAATCGTAGAAAATGATATTTATCGGAGGAAAGGTTGATATTATATACTGGGTGCTTAATATTCTTAAAATGTATCACAGGTAACGTTTGAGCTTAAATTTTTAAAGCCGACGTGGTTAACCCAACTAAGAAGTTTTGAACTAAGCTGAATAGCTTTTTGAAAAGGAAAACTCCACTCAAGCTAAGATTTAAAGGAAAAAGTTAATGAAGATTGAAGTCCGAGAAACAAAGGAATCTGTTTTAAGCTTATGCCCACTTTAAAAAGATCAAATTAGACTAGTGTCTGATATGAGACCGCTCTCATTGAGGATCTGTAAATTTAGAATGTAGGCAATAAAATACTCAGATCATTCAAAGTGAGTTCCGTTAAATGAAGGTCACACTAGGGATCTGACTTGGAGTGTATATTCCTCTATTTGTATTTCAGGAGGTGACTCTCATAATCCCTTGCCATCCAAATAAAGATATTTAATTTGTCAGATAATTCCACCTCAGGGGGATGAAAGAAGGTATCTTGACTGAGATGTAAATAATCACAATTCCGATGCTGAAGGTACTTGTTACCTGTGGAATCTCTTCTTCAGCATGACAAGAGTCATTTCTTTTGTGGTCATAATGATTGTAATATGTTCCTTGAAGATGCCTCTCAAGAGATTTGATGTTAGATACAAACAGTTTGCTTGAAGATAGAATGCAGGCTGCATGGTCACAGAACAGAAACTGACAAGGAAATACTTTTTTAAAGAATAGTTTAAAATGATATTTAGGAAGAATGCATGTTGACCAACTATAAACCATTTATAGTGCACTTGTATTTCTGTGCCCATGGAGTGATGTGTGAGTTCTTTGCTCATCCCTGATATCCATCTTGTCTCTGAATAGCATCTCTGGACATCCATCCTCAGGAAACTGGTCACTATTTATCCCAGTGCTGGTGGGGTACCCTAGCCATGCCTCCCAGTGTTCTGATTTTCTTTAGGTACCAGGCAGTACATGAGATTAATCATGTAATCTGAGCTACAGTGACTGTCACTGGCCATCACTATCCATTGCAGGTGAGCCAAGGGCCTCAGTAGCATCTGATGACTGCTCATCCTGGGGACCAGCCTTTTGTTCTTTGATGTGACCCCTGCGAGCCAGGAGGCAAAACTATAACTGAGCAGGTTTCCATTCATCTGGTTACACAGAGGTGCCCCTTCCATTTTTCATCTTTCATTCTTCGTCTCTCTGAATGGGTCAATTTCTTTATCTTAAAAGTATATTAAATTTGAGATGATTGTTAATGTCTTTGTTATTCTAAGAATCTATGACTCTATATGCATGTTTTTCTGCACAAACAATATCTAACACCTTTTGAGAATGTATATATGTGTTGTGTGTGTGTGTGTGTGTGTGTGTGTGTGTATATATATATATAATTTGTGTGTATCTAGTTTGTATGTGTTTCAGTGGAATTACACATTGTGCCTAAATTACACACACATTTATTTCCATGATTACAGTTCTGATCAGAGTGTTTCTATTTCTTTGTATGAAATGTTAAATAATAGTTTTAAAATTTACACCTATTCTAAAGGTTTACTTACCATGCTGAATATATATTTCTTTTTTTATCAAGTTTTCCTATGGTCTCTTCCACATTATGACTCAGTTGGATATATCATCCAGGCTCAAAATGGCTATTATCCTTTCTTGGTATTTTGGCTCAGATAGTTTCTAGTAATAAGAAAGCAACTATAGTGCTTCAGTTAATTTCTCTCCAGCATTCATGTAGTTCCTATGACCCTGAATACTGATGCACAGAATATGATTGATTATGACAAAGGCGAGAATGCCGTCGTTCTACTTAAGGTCACTTACCAGAAGGAAAAAACAATTTAGAAACAAAAGCAAATGGTAGACTACATATAACTAATTTTAAGTCGTCTTTGGACAAAAGGAAAACGTGAAACATCCTATTCTTCTACTGTTAGGTTGATAGTAGGCAATAAAAATAAATAAATAGACGTTCAGGCTCTCCAAGTTCCAGTGCCATTTTGTGGAATTTGGAGGAAGGAATTGAGGTTGAGATGGAGAAGATACTAATAGGAAGAAGAGAGAAAAAAAGAGAAGTGAAAAGAAAAGGAGATAATAAATCAGCAGTAGGAAGATGCGTTAGGCAGCATTGGGGAAAAGGGGGAGAAAAGAAAGAGAATGAAGGGAGGATGGGAAAAGGAAACCGCTAAGGGAAGAAAATGGGGAAGATACATCACAAGGAGGGGAGAGAGGGCAGGTCACACCTTCACTCCCTCCATCACATGCCTGGAATCCACCTGACTCCTGGCTCCGGCCTCCCACTATGGGGTGGAGAAAACAAAATCCTCCTTCTAGAAGCACAGTCTGGAGTTTCCAATCACACCTAAAATATTTTTTCTTCTCTATCCCCATAACCACTTTCACCTATTTCCCCTTCCAGAATGGTAGCTATGCCTGGTTAGTATTGTAGCTGTGTTTAACTTCCAAAGGATTATACCTGTAAGAATTAGTGGAAAGAGGTGAGTGGCAGTGTGAAAACCGTTGCAGTAGTCCAGGTGAGGGATGCTGAGTGTATTCAATGGAATATTATCAGCCTAAAGAAAGAAAGAAACCTGCCGTTTTCAACAACATGGATGAACCTGGAGGGCATTATATTAAGTAAAATAAGCCAGACACATAAAGAAAAAAGCTGCATGATCTCACTCGCGGAATCTAAACAAGTCAAATACATAGAAGCAGAGACTTGAACTGCAGTTGCCAGGGGCAAGAAGGTAGGGGAATGGGGGAATAAAAGAAAAAGAAAGAAAAAAGAGGGAATTAAGTAGAAATTGCAAACCGCAAACATGTGTTTTCTTTGGACAGACTGTGTGTGTGTGTGTGTTTGTGCATGCACACACACACACATACACACACACTGTGATCTGAATGCCTTTAGGTTGGGCAAGTACTCTACAGTCTACAGTTTGGCCACAATGACAACTACTTCTTTTTTTTCTTAATTTTTATTGGAGTATATTTGAGTTACAATGTTGTATTAGTTTCAGGTGTACAGCAAAGTGAATCAGTTATACATATACATATATCCACTCTTTTTTTTAGATTCTTTTCCCATATAGGCCATTATAGAGTTTCCTGTACTATACAGTACGTCCTTATTAGTTATCTATGTTATATATAATAGTGTGTATATGTCAATCCCAATCTCCCAATTTATCCCTCCCCCCACTTTATCCCCAGTAACCATTAGTTTGTTTTCTACATCTGTGACTCTACTTCTGTTTTGTAAATAAGTTCATTTCTAAGGGAAGACACTATATACACAGTAACTTTGTTTCTACACACATGTTAACTTTGTTTCTGGGCCTAGAGACACTGGTGTTGGCAACCTGGGAATTAAGGGACTGGAAAGGATGAGAGATATTTGAAAGTGTTTCTTGGGGAGTTATGGGAAGAACTCTGCAGTTGTCTGGGTAGGGGAGGTGACGGAATCACGGCTCACTCTGGTATGATTAACTCAGAACCTGGTGAGCTGTGACACTTCCCTGGAAGAAAACAAAACCCAGAAGGAGGAGGGAGCCTGGGTGGAGGAAGATGCTGCATTCAGTTTTGGAACCAGGATTTCCAGGTGGGTTATAATCCCACTGCTGGATGCTGACTCATATATCCTGGAAGAATCACACCAAAGGGCTGTCTTAAGAATGGTGTGCAGATGGAGAAAGAATCGTTCTGTGACGGATGGTGATTGTTTTCCTTTTCCTGCTGAATGTCAGACAAGTTGCAGAAATAGGGTCAACAGCATCTGCATGGATGAAGTTAGATATTAGAAAGAACATTATTAAGTATCATAACTTCTTGAAAAAGCGTTCTAATATATTTTGCTTGATTTCTAAATATACGGAATCAATAGAGGCAATTTTGGACACCGGGTAGTAGAGCAGTGGACTAGCTGAGTAAATTCATAACTTGTGCCTTTACAGAAATGCTGCTAATAATATGGGAACAAAGTATCAGGCCTTTGGAGATTCTTATAGTAACTCACAATCCTCATTATACATAAGACTTACTCAGATATCATTGTAAATATCCAGATCCCAGGACATTAACCTAAAAGTTTCCCACTCAGTGAGTTCGATACTCCTCAAAATCAGAATCTTGAATATGTGTCCCAGGCATTTCTAACACACGTGCCTGAAGGAGTCCCCCTTGAGAAACAAGGGTCTGCATCACTGTCTCAGGAGCTGTGACTCTGAGATGACATGATTTTATATTTACCATTGCTTTATGATGATTGTTATTGTTGTTATTTACAAATTCATGGTCCAGTTCAAGCCCCTTTGAAGTCAGCAGAATGATGTGACCATAAGTAGTGCTCGCCTGTCCCACTGATCAAATGAGCTGGCCTTTGAGGAACTGCACAGAGAAAAGACCCAGCTGTGATCACTCTGCTCAATCTGGAAAGAATAGGACAAGAAATGTGTCCTTGAGCATCAAGATAATATAGGGAAAGACAGGAATCTTGCTGAGACTTGAGAAAATGAAGTAAGAGAAATAGAAACAAAGACATTGAATTTGCAACTAGTAACAGCTGGTTTGCAAACTTGAAAGAAAACTAATCTCTTCACCATGTGAAAAGCTCAGGGGTTCCCCCTGAGATGATCAGCCTGGGGCCATCGTGCTCTGCTGACCTGAAGGGCTGGCTCAGAACAAGGACATCCTGTCAGAGCAGGTTTTCAATGACAACAAAGCTGGGTTGCTTCAGAAGTGAACTCTTTTTAGGATTTTTTAAAAAAAATTACTTATAAAATAAATATATCTGTATTTAATAAATTGTGTATTTTCCCTAAGCCTCTGTTTCCTCGGAGACAAGTCTGTTTTCCTCTAAGCAGGACCTTCCCACACAAGTCCCATTTCTGGAACAAAGGAGGCCTCCTTCTGCCCTAGACAATCAGCAGGTTCCTGATGCTTGGAACTTCTTTTCCGGGTCCTGTGAAGAGAGTGGGGTGATCCCATGTGGGCCCACCATTATATAAATTTCTTAACTATACCAAAGCCCCTACACCTCACAAAAATTAAACACATATGTCTGATAACAAGAGTGTGCAAGAAATATATAGAAGATCATCTCTGCTCAGTATAATTGTTCAGCACTTAAATATAGGCTGAAGAATCAAGCACTCTGTAGAGTTGTGTATAATCATAAATTCATTTATTTGCTCATTCAAATCAACCAGTATTATTGTATGCCTCCCACTGACAGCTATTGTGCTGTATGTATGTGCTGGAGCTTCAAAGATACGTGAAAAATTCCCGATTTAAAAACAAACCAACAACCAAAACCCTCTAAAGTCCAATAGATATGAGGAAATCATTCAGAGGGCATCTTCACTAGATGAATTCTAAGAGTCTTTTCTCCGAACCTGCGATTCCATGATTATGTTTGTACGTTTCCTATCACTCCTTTGATAGTGGTGGGTACGTAGCACGTCTTCAATCTGTAGTTCTTGATTGCTTATTGTTAAGGTGGAATCAGTTTCACCAGCAAATTTTATGAATCTATTCCTTGAGTGCCTTCCTTGTTCATGCTATTTATTATGCATTCCACTTATCTTTTTTCCCCACAAAAAAACATTAAGCATCAGCAAAGAAGATAGGAGTCTGTTAATTTCTCGAGTTAGAATTGCAGAAAAGCACTTATTTACACATTTCCTTTCCTGAAAGGGCATGATAAACTCACAGAGGCAGAACCCGGATATGCAATGTCTGCCTCTGTAACATGGTCATATTTACATTAATGGGTGAGTGGTAATGCTGTCTTCACCTTAAAAAAGAATCTCAAGGCAAAAAAGTAAACCCTGATTTCTAGTAAATTGTCGCTACCACTTGAACAATTTAAAGCAAGAGCATGAATAATGATAATTAGAGAAAGGACTTCATTGTTTCTATATGTTCATAAATGATATACTTGTAGGGTCAAAGAAAAAATATCATTGCATTTTGCAATTTTATCCTACTTTACTCTAGGGTGAAAACTATAAAATACTGTAGATAGAAACAAAATTTAGGTTAGATCTAAATGTTTCAATTTTTTAAAAACCTGTTATTTGTAGAGGATGGATGGTAGATGGTGAAAGGAGTTTTTATATGTAAGGAATTTCAAACACTACCTGAAAAATTGAGTCCTAAATCAATAGATAATATTTGAGAACGAACTATCTCTTTGTTTTCATTCTCCACACCATGAAAAAACTTTTGCAAAAAAACCCCAAATACATAAATGCTAAGAAGGCCGATATACCATATAATGAATGACAAATCAGCTCTAACATTAAAGCAGTAATTAATACTACTAAAATTGGGGGAAAATTGTGATTCTTTAAAAAATTGTGTATGTGGAATGCCTCCTTATTGAAATTGTATACACCATCCACCCAAGTAAAGTTGAAGGAGTTTGTTTCTGATTACATATTTTACTTTTAGAGAATTCTATTTCTGGGAATGGGGTTGTATGTAAGCTACTTGCCAGGGACTCTGAGAACCCATGATCCATGAGTTCAGGGTGGGCTCTGAACAGAAATTGGGTGCTTCTATCAGTTTCTTCAATGCAGCCCATTTCTTAGTAATTTACATTCCATTTCTTAGTTACTGGGAATTAATAAGAAATATTATTTAGGGCTTCCCTGGTGGCGCAGTGGTTGAGAGTGGACACGGGTTCGTGCCCCGGTTCGGGAAGATCCCACGTGCCGCAGAGCAGCTACGCCCGTGAGCCATTGCCACTGAGCCTGCACATCCGGAGCCTGTGCTCCGCAACGGGAGAGGCCACAACAGTGAGAGGCCCGTGTACTGCAAAAAAAAAGAAATATTATTTAGAAAATAATTCATAAAACTATGACTCATTTTTTCCCAGAGAAACTACTATAGTTACCATTACTGAAAAACCAAATTGGCTGTTTTTCTTCACATTATTTACTAAAATTGGAAAAATTGTTCCTATAGTGAAAACTATATTGTTCACATATATAGTTTTTGTATATGTGAACTCCATACATTTTAACTTTGAATTATTTCTCTATATTATGGAAGGGTGTTTTGTGCTCTGAGCTACTTAGGGTTTCACTGAATGTTGGCTGTTTGTCTTAAGGTGATGTATTCAATTTGGATTGCAAGTTCGTGGAAAGGTACATAGTGTACTTCTGAGTAAGGACATAGTAGATCTCTTGAGAGTTTTATTTGGAGTTAGATATTGGTTTTAAGATCTGACAACTACATGAAATGAAGAGATGAGTCACTTGTTAATAGGTACATCTCAACCCATGCAAAAGCATCATAATTGGTTGTTATTTGCTGTCCCAGTAGAGAAAGATACTGAATGGGAACGAGATATTTTTGTGAGGCTTTGGAATTGCTACATCTCTGACAAGATGGAGATATTTTATTTGGTTATTAATCCTGGATCCAGGGCACTATTTAGCAGAAATAGGTATTTGGACAACCAGGAAACATTATTCTACTTTACTCTTATGCTGGTACAAATGGTACCGAAAGGTACTAGCCTGACAAATGGTGAATACTGGTTTATGTCATAAGAGGAGGAGCTTGCATCCATGTCACGCAAGAAATTAGCTGTGAATGCCTTTCACAAGGGCATCGTGACAGGGGGTTGACCTTCACTGACTCCCCATTTGTGTTACATTCTCCAGTTAACTCATCTGTCTCTCAACTCTGAACCCTTTATAACACTGTTTCCACTCTCTAAACCTGAGGCTGAGTGCATAAGAGATCCAGATCCTTGTCATGGCCAATTATTTTCCCTTAAGAGCTGCATATTTATTGTGGTATGGAAACAACTGTATTTATTAGGAGGCACGTAAAATGCTCACAGTGCAAAGATGCACATTCATTTGCAAGCACCTCCTCTGCAGTCAGTACTTATTACTCACATTACTTTTGCTATTGTGTTAAATGGTAAAAAAAAATTATGTAACTTCAGAAGGAATAATGACACCTGCATTATTCATTATTTAAATATTGCCATTTAACGTTTTGCTTTCTATCCTATAACCAGCAATTAACGTTATCGATAGAAGCAATGGAAAAACATTTTTGTATTAAGAACTTGCAATTTAGATAACTCTACTTACCATATACCCAACTCCTACATTGGTTTTATTCCAATTTCAATTAGAATTCTATGTTTCTTGCAATATTAATAACAGAAAAAATCAACTTTCAAACTGTTCAAAAGTTCTCTAGACAACTTTTACCTAGGGATGAGGTAAGAGGCATTCTCTTAATGTCCATGGAGAAATAAACTCTAATGTGAAATATCATATTAATATAAAGGAGGAAATTATTAAGAAATTGTTCCACAGGTACCATAAATGGGTTAACTATTTTTCTAATGCAGTTTGAATCCTTTACAAGACTGCTTTTATAGACTTAGCAAAGCCAAATGTATACCCAGGAGAAATAGCAGTGAGCCTTTAATTTAAAATTACATTATGTGAGAATGCTTGTACATTGAAATGGGTAGACAGAAGAATTGCCTTGGGTAGTATTTCCCTTGTGTTTATCTAAAAAAAACCAAAGAACACCTTGTAGGAATTTGAATGCAAAGTTCTTATTAATTTTTATGCATCATTTATGCAATAACAATAACCAAGAAAAGGAAAAAGGAACCATGTCAGGAAAACTTGATTGTGTCAGACTTCGGTTCTCTGAGCCCTGAAAACCTGAAATACCCTGATTTTATTATTTTATTCCTGATGGTCAGTCTTTGGGACCAGTTAGAAATTCCTCAGACTTGTTAAACCATTAACCACCAGGACTAAAATACCATGTTATTTAAATTTTTAATGAATAATAACTTCATTAGACATTCTGTTCCTAATGTGACTAGGGAAAACTATGGAATGTGGTACATTGTAGCACTTCATTTCAATTATTTAATATTCCAGTCATTTGCTTAACAAGAGACTTTGCCCAAGGGTTTGCTGAAACACTGAATATCTGGCAAATTACTGTGTACTAATTGATCCAGTGGCATGTTAAAATTACCTCAACCATTCTGCTCAATACTTAATTGTATTTTCTGTTGGTGTCAGTGTTCTACCTAGAAGTATTTTGTCCTTTAAAATAATTTTTTACTTTGGAAAGAAAGTGGTAGAAATGCATTATCGGTTACTTGAGAGGTTTTTACATTTGAGGCCGTAACGGTGAGAACAGCAAGATAAAGGTGTAGAAACATAATGCCCAAGTCCTGGAAATGCAGAGACTGCAAAGCCCCCGAGTTTTATGTATTAATGAACTAATCTTGTTAATCCCACTTCAAAGTGAGTTTTGCAAGGGTAACTCAATAATCTTTAGGGATGACTGCATCATACCTGAGTATATGTTACCACAGGGGAAAAATAGAATTATTGTACTGGGGGCTCTGTCTAGTGTGTGTGTGTGTTTGTGTCTAGCTGTTCTATAACCACAAACTACTAACACGTACTCTTTTCCTACACGATGAAAAGGGTACACACATAGAAATTAGTATTCTGATATGTAAATGTGGTTATTTTCTCTTAGTTCTCATCTAGGTATTTTTCTGAATACTCATTGTGAAGTCCTATGAACATAAAATCAATCTTTATGGATAGTGTATAGAATTTGTAATTCACAAATCCAGTTTTTTTTGTTTTGCTTTGTTTTTTGCTGTATGCAGGCCCCTCACTGTTTTGGCCTCTCCCGTTGCGGAGCACAGGCTCCGGACACGCAGGCTCAGCGGCCATGGCTCACGTGCCCAGCCGCTCCGTGGCATGTGGGATCTTCCCGGACCGGGGCACGAACCCGTGTCCCCTGCATTGGCAGGCAGACTCTCAACCACTGCGCCACCAGGGAAGCCCAATCCAGTTATTTTTAATTCTTCAAAGAGTTCTTCTTTTAATTCTTCTTCTACAACTCATTTCTTAGATGGACAACAGAGTGGGATTGGTAGGTGGACATGTATAATGGGAGGAGAAAATACCCAGTTCAGAAGACTGAGGGCTGTCAATGCCACCAGCACTAATTGAAGCATTTGGGCCCTCTTGGTGGCTCTGAGAATTCTGAATGACTTTTTATAACATGATGATGACATTTGAAACGCTTTCCAAGAAATAGATGGAACACTCAGTCCTGTTTTCTTTGATCTTCAGATATTGTGATTATGTTCTGGCAGAATGATGGCAACTAATTACGTAAGGTCAGCAAACATCGACATGCCTATCACAGACACATCACGAACAAGTCGGGACTTCCCCAGCTGTGTGGTTGGCCTGGTGGGCACAGTGCCAGCAGCAACATTCTCTCTCTGACACTTCTTCTGCCGCAGAGAGATCCCATTTTGGAAGCGCTGGGTTAGCAGGGAAAGAGGGGGGCATTCTTCCTCTTCTCTGCTTATGTCCCAGGATCTCTCTTCAAAATTTTAAAAAGACTAAAATTATGATACCTGCAAAGGGCATTTCTATTGATCCATCAGTGTATGTACATACTTGTCATCACCTCAAATGCAGATTACACTTAAGTACATGGTTCTTCAGATTCGTGCTCACACAGTGTCAATTCTTGTAAGAGGTCTGCAAATATACTGGTTTTCTAAGTTTCATAAAGTCTAATGAGTTTTAAAGAGAAATGAAATAACCTTTCTGAGGTCATTTTCTAATTATTAAAGCAACAAGCTCGTAGGAAGGAAAATCTGGAGCTTTGGGGTAAAAATATTTCCTTTTCTCTTCTTTTTTTTTTTTTTTTTTAAGGATTTACAGCTCAGTTCACTTCGTTGGTAGCCCTCAGGGTTTCTTTATCTCATGCCTACAACTGTTATTACTATCTTTCTCTTAATGTCACATTGCTTTCACACTGTCACTGAAATGACCTAGAAACAATCCCATGAAAGTAGATCCCATAAAATAACATTTCCATGGCATCTTTTTATGTCCTAAAACTAGATGAAATGTCAATACAGTATAATAAGTATGTAATAAAAATAAACAGTTTATGCATGATTCTAAGGGGAACTTGTTACTGATTTTTAAATGTATTTCCTTGAAAACTAAATTCATTCATTCTGTGGGTTTTACAGTTTTTAAACACAGACTATAACTTCATTTTGGTCATGATTTTAGGAAAACTTTTCTTTCAACCTGCAGTAATATGTATCCTGTGTCATATTCTTAAGAGGGCCATTTTATCACCTTATTTGGAAAAGACAAACTTAATTTCTTGGAAAGATACACATGATTACAATGTGTGTCATCACATTGATGATTTTGAAAATATATTTTATTTAATTGTGATACATTTCTGCGTCTAACAGTGACCATCTGTTGAAAAGTTAACCATATTCCTATTCATATTCGTGTGAAAGAAATAACACCATTGCAAGGAAAATACTAGCCTTCAAGGTGCTGATATGTATATATTAGGAGAAAAACATTTCATCCATATTTAGCTGTGAGGTTGCTCTCAGTATATTTTCCATTTAGCATTTGTAATGCTGTCATAATGAAGAAGTATATAATTGTTTTATCCTATTTAATGTATGTGTAACAACCAAGGATATTTCTGGATATCCAGATTGCCAAGATGAATGAAACGTTAATGTTTTCTTTGTCCAAGATACTGAAAAAAAATGAAGGGGAAAAACATGTCCTTGGTTCAGCTCTACTGCCTTCGAGGTGGAAGGGGGTTCCCAGATAATAATATTTCAGTCCATTTCCATTTTTGTTCTTGCTAAGACCCTTGATGAGGTTGCTTGTTAGATACTTAGTCTTTGTACAGATTTCTACTTTTACATCCTTCATTATTGATTCTCCAGATGCTGATAGATTTTTTAAATAATCATAATATTTACAGGAGAAATAAAGCACTACTTCGGCTTATGTATGTTTATGTCATTCTTCTTGGACCATATAGTTTACTTTTAGTATCCTTTTTTTAATCTTTTACTTTTGTCTTAGGTATCATGACAGCACTAGTAATGAACTGTGCACACCCGGCAAATAAATTAGACACAACTCCTGTCAGATCAAGCTGCTGTCCACAGAATTGCAAGGGAGCAGCACAGAGCACTCTAGGGAAACGCTGAAAAGACACACATGGTTGCGTACACACATGGTTGCGTGCTGACCAGATTGTTGGCACGTTGACTGGAGATGTCCACTCTCCGTGCTGTTTTATAATTATACACTGACCTCTGCCGCATGAGGGACAGTCAGGACACTTTGCACTGGAGTTCAAAGCTTTCTGCCAACCTAAACTCTGAAGCCTCCCTGATCCATTGCCCCTACACCCATCACACCCCCGAAGAAGGAGAAATCTTTTCTCTTCTTCAAACACCTGTAACATGCTACTTGCGCCTCACTAATGGCTCTGATGCCATTTTTCTTTGCTTAGAGACAGAGATTTTCTCAAGCTACCTTTTTGAAAAGTCACTTTCTTTCTTTCTCACCCTTGATTTCTTTCCTGTCTCTCTCAGCATGCCTGCACTGTGGTTTCTCTGATTCCCTGTCTCTGTATTGTGACCTTCCCCACTACCCCCAAATCATAATTAGTTTCTGCCACTGGGTATTTTCAAGTTAATCATTCACCTTCACACGTATCTTTGTAAATGGCCACTTTAGAGTCTGTTCTTTTCCATGCCAGCAGTAATTCTCCCTGTCCAGCTGTTATAATTAGAGGAATTGCTCCCCAAGTTTTCTGATCAGATTAGAGCTGTTATTTGTTGTTTTATAAGTTATGTACACATAAAGACTTATTAAAGCAACACACTTAAGGTCTTGGATTAGAGATACTTTCAACATGCAACAGTTTGTGAAAGCTGTTGTGATGATTATTGGAAAATCCAACACGTAGCTAAATTTCCACTGATACTACATTTTTAAAGAAATTTTGTTTGCACTAATGAAGGTTGTGTTACTTACAAGTTACATAGCAATTTTTCTTATTGCAGACATTTAAAAAAAGTCACTATACCTTAAAATATCATATTTATAACTGCCTAAGGAATTTCTTTATAAATTTTTTTTCTGTCTTCTGCATGTCTGCCATTACATGACATTTACAAAGTACCAGCAGCAATATGGTAATAAGGATCTCCGAAAACAAGAACTTCCAGGCTGGGACTTCCCATTTTAGGTAGATCATAGAGATTTTCCATTATTCTACCAAATCTAGAGAGAGTCAGCCAAAACAAAGATTTTCTTGATCTGAATCCATTCCTGTAAATTTCTACAATGTCAGAGGAAATGGGAATGTTGATCTCTGGCACCTGCAGTACGATCTTTTGGATTTTCAACATCACAACTCTGCTCTGAGTTAATTGTTCTGAATTTGCCAAGGTATATTCAAGAACGCACATGTACCTCTATGGAAATATCACCCAAGCAAATAGCTGCACATGGTTTAGGGAAAGTATATTCCTCCTAAAACAAAAGTTAGTAAGGATGTGCTTTGAGAATTATGTACTGATTAGAGTTCATCACTTAATGTTTGGGAATTATAAAAGGGGAGAAGCATAACTGCACTACCCATGCTAAGCCCAGAGTACCGTGGATTATAAAACGGGCAGTTCTGAAACAATAGTCTTTCACAGCCCTTTTCTTTCCAAAGAGCATTTTAATCATCTCCTACACAGTCATCAAGTAGCATTTACCCTTTGGCTTCCTGAAGATGTGCTGACATCTGTTCACCTGTCCTTTCTTCTGAGTCTGGATTTGACTTATTGAAGTTATCAGTAACCTTGCCCTGAGGGGTTCTGTGTCCAGGAGCATCTTTATTGCTCCATTTACCATTTGTAAAACTAATGTTTCACAGGTAATAACACTGACAAGTAAAGCTTTACCTTATGAAAAGAATTGCTAATGTGCTGGTAAGAAGGGAGAAAAGTACCAGATGGTTTATTAAGATGAAAAGAGTAGAGAAAGAGAGAAGAAACACAAGGGTGAAAGGAGGATGCCAGAAAAGTCACCCCTGCCTGTTGTCTGAGGGCAGAGGAGAATATTGGAAGAGGGACAGGGGGAATTTGGCACCTGACAGAGCTTAATTGCTTTTTTCCAATCACTGTGCATCCAAGGTTCCTCAGAAAAGGTGAGATGTAATCCTAAAACTACACCAAAAGAGCAATAAAATCTATAGTTGAGTTACCATAAGCAGATCATAATATTTACAAGGAAAACTTGAAATAATAAAAACTGGTTGTATATTTAGTTGTATGTATATTTAGTAACCCAGTTGTTCACACAACTAACTATAGTGAGTATGCTTTTCACACGCAAAACAGTACATTTCTGGAGTCTGCTGTAGAAAAAGGTGGGCAGTTCAGAGGAGACCTGGAAGAAGCAGAAATTCTTTTGTTTGTGACTCAGGGGCACTCAGGTTATCAAAATATCCACTGGTCCAATGTAGAGTCTGAGTGTGATTCAGAGAGTTGACAGTAATGACCATTGGTGTGCTCTACAGGAAAAGGAGTCATGGGAACATGGCTACCCTGCAGCTTCTATCGGGTCACCAGTGGTTTCCTAGCTCCTAATTCTACGGACACGCTACCATTCCAATGCTCAGTAAACTCTGGCCACTGCATTCCCTCCCTGGACACTTGTCTTGCTCCTAGTCTTGGGTTTCATAATTTCATGGAAAGAGGCTCAATTGGTTTGAGTTTAACATGATGGGATTTTGCATTGTGTATGCTTTAAAGAAATAGTATGTATGCTTAATAATAAATTATGTTAGAGAAGAAATCTATTATCTAAAATCTAACTTCAGTGGACTAACTCATAATTCCTTTGACTTGGAAGGCAGTTTAGATTATGGAACCAAAAACAATCCATACATGTTTTTGATTTCTTGAAACTAGGATGAGAGTGTATGGGATTACCTTCCTCAGTTCAGTCAGTGGCCTTTGGGGTACTTCCTGGTAAACCACTCTCCCCATAGACCATGCCTAGAGTGTATTCTTTTTTCTTTTTTAATACTTTATTTTATTATGTTTTATTTCATTGGCCACGCTGCAAAGCATGTGGGATCTTAGTTCCCCAACCAGGGATCGAACCTGTGCCCCCTCCAGTGGAAGCGCAGGGTGTTAACCACTGGACCTCCAGGGAAGTCCCCTACAGAGTATTCTTAGTGGATAACATCGTGCAAAGAGACCGAAATAGTATAATAAACAATGTTAATGTCTTTTTAATTGTTATCAGTCCTTATTGTGTATGCCACAGAGGATTGTTTTTAAAATCAAAGGATAACTGTTTCTAATGACAGAGATGCCAAATACCAATAGGGTGCAATGTCTCTACATATTATTTGGACTCCCTGATTTAATAGTGTCCACAGTGGGACATATAATTATCCCATGATATTTACCCAGTAGGACTTTAACACTTGAGGCCCACACCTGAAATTGCAAACAGCCCCACACTTGAAAGTGTAAACTCTTTATTACACGGAAATCCAGATGATAAATAATAATAGATTTATTTCAATCCATCTTTTATCTAGAGAAAAAAAAATTTAAACTACGGAACTATGGTTAGAATTTTTTTTTCCGTGTTTTTTTTTTTTTTTTTTTTTGCGGTACGCGGGCCTCTCACTGTTATGGCCTCTCCCGTTGCGGAGCACAGGCTCCGGACGCACAGGCTCAGCGGCCATGGCTCACGGGCCCAGCTGCTCTGCGGCATGTGGGATCTTCACGGACCGGGGCACGAACCCGTGTCCCCTGCATTGGCAGGCGGACTCTCAACCACTGCGCCACCAGGGAAGCCCCTGGTTAGAATATTTATTAAAGCATAAAGGCACATATCCTTGATTGTCTTCAGATATAGATAGGTTTGAATAGTTAAGGTTATGACAATAGAAATGTATAAGGCATTTTAGAGAAAAATGCGTAATTACCTGTTTGCGGTACGCGGGCCTCTCACTGCTGTGGCCTCTCCCGCTGCGTAGCACAGGCTCCGGACGCGCAGGCTCAGCGGCCATGGCTCACGGGCCCAGCCGCTCCGCGGCACGTGGGATCCTCCCAGACCGGGGCACGAACCCACGTCCCCTGCATTGGCGGGCGGACTCCCAACCACTGCGCCGCCAGGGAGGCCCTACCTGTGTGTTTTTAAGCCAATATTTATTTGGTTGTTATACATGGTACAGAACACTGCATTTGCTACTTTGCATGAAAGACCTCAATACAGGTGACAAATTCTTTGACTTAAATCCATGATTTCTTTTAGTATTATTTCAATAAAATCCTTCTGTGCATCTTTTAACTATCAGTTTGTAAATGTGCATCTTTATTTACATAATAGGGTCAGACAACTTACTAGAAAGTGTATCGTTATATTAGTGGATTAAGAGAGTTACTACACCTCACTGAAAAGACATTCATAAATATTTTTAAATTGTGAGGGAAATTAAATAATTGGCACTTAAGATGCCTATTTTAAGTAATAAAGAAGTAAGGAAAAGTTGCCTTCAAGCAATAGGATAAGATATAAGAAATTAGGAATTTCTTCTCCATAATGTGTTTTTCTGGTTTTTTTTTTTGTTTTTGTTGTTGTTGTTTTTGGCTGCCTTGGGCCTTCCTTGCTGCATGTAGACTTTCTTTTAGTTGTGGCGAGCGGGGGCCACTCTTCATTGCAGTGCGTGGGCTTCTCATTGCGGTGGGTTCTCCTGTTGTGGAGCACAGGCTCTAGGTGCGCGGGCTTCAGTAGTTGTAGCATGTGGGCTTCATTAGTTGTGACTCTTGTGGCTTGCAGGCTGTAGAGCGCAGGCTCAAGTAGTTGTGGCGCACGGGCTTAGTTGCTCCGCGGCATGTGGGATTTTCCTGGACCAGGGCTCGAACCCATGTCCCCTGCATTGGCAGACGGATTCTTAACCACTGTGCCACCAGGGAAGCCCCTCCATAATGAGTTTTAAATATATATATATATATATAATGACTGCATTAATTTCTGTGAATTGAAAAGAATAGACTAGAGGAACTGCAGATCATTCCACAATTTAAAACAAATTTAGAATCCTTTTTAAATAGATATAGTCAATATTTCTTCTGTAAAATCAGATTCAAAATATCAACGGGAATGCACTTTACCTTGGAGTTAATTGAACTGGTATCTACATTTTAGGACAATTATTTCTCTTTTGCCAAGAAGAGACTGAGGCTTGGTTTTCCTTCAATAATGTCTTCATTGGGCATTGAACTTGACAAGTATTTATAAAACTACCAGTGTTAAGGGGACACAAAAACATATCAGCTGTTACTCCTGAGTAGAACTTATTTTATTTGCTCCCAGCTCTGTCCAGGAGGTTAGGTTCTTATTTAGATAAACATCTCTAGAGTGAAGAAGAACTATCTGTTAGGTTTTACAAGCTTAGAACAAACATTAATTTTTTTTTATTTTGCGTCTGTACACATGAAGTGATATTCTAAATCATGTGTTATTTGCCTGGGACTTTCTTTAATATTTCATGAACTGTAATTCAGTTTAAACAATAAAAGAGAGCAATTGGGAAAACACAGTGGCCAAAACTCAGATGAAGCCTTATGTTCAAATTCTGTTTTTTTGAGACGATCCTGAGCTCATCTAACAGTTTGTTGTGGCCTTTATTAAGCTGGAAATTCTAAGGGTTGAGTTTTACACTAATTTTACCTTTATTGTGAGTCATAATTTCATCTTTCTCTTTATTTCTAAATATCCTCTTCACATATTGAATTTTTTAATTTCTTTGAAGTCAAAAGCCAAGGCTCTTCTCTGTATTGCATTTGTGCTATATGGGCTACAAATTAAATTTCACATTGTATTTCATGGTCCGTTATCACTAGTAGCAACCAAAGAGAATCTACCTTTGCATTCAACTTAACGTTCATAAAAGCCTCTGCAATACTAAATTAAAATTGTAGATTTCATCAGACACTGCAAAGTGCAGAGCAATAGAGAAGTGTTAATTTTTAGGTTCTATTTGTTAATAGATATACACCATTATTAGTATTATCGTATCTTTCACATTACTATAAAGCAGTGGATTTCAGCCTTGGCTACACGTTGGGCAACTTTTAAAATATATTAATGCCTGGCTGCACCACCTGAGAATATAACTGTTCTGGGAAAAGGTGTGGGCGTTTCAGTTGATCATTTTGAAAGCTCTCTAACTAATTTTTAATAGATATCTCAGGTTTTGTCTGCTTATGGCTCTAACAGTAGACAAGCCAAAAAGCAAACAAACAAAATTATTTGAGAACAATTGGAAAATATAAATTCTCACCCCACTGATCATCCATGTTCCTTGGATATTTTGCTTAGATATTCTTTACTTATCGACTTCCTCATTATTTGAGAGTGGAAATTAGGTAAAAAGCATGTGTGCCATCTGCAGCTTCTTTTTCTGAATAACTGTGTTTTTACTGAGTTGCTTGCTTAGTTTAAGCTCGTTATGCCAAAATGTATTTATGTGAGGACTTTCCTTTCTGTCTACTTTGCACAGCACCAGACTTCTTGTCTATTTACTTTATATCCTTATAAGAGCAGAATGCTTGAAAGTACTTTTAGCTTCGAAGAGTTCTTTTTGAAAGTTATGTGATTACCAAGCAACCAAAATTCTTTGCATAAGCACTCATTAGTCCTACCAGCATTTCTCTTTCAAATATAAATGTTAATCTTCGAATAGTGACTTCCACACATATTTTGGCTTCAGGATGAATCCCTGTTCCTGTAGCAAAATCTTTGTCGGGGATGGAGCAGAGCATCCAAGGAGCAACCAGGAATCACCAGGGAGCCCTCTGGTTCCAGATGTCCTCTTAGGAGAAGTAGGACATTATTGAACAGAACTCCCCAGAGATGCAAAAAGTTGCAGGGTCACAGATACGGCCTTTTAAATTTGAAATACAAACACAGTTAAGATGAAATTCCTATTGAGGAAAATTAGAATATATTTCAGAATATATTGGTATAATTATATATATAATTTTCTCATCTTTATTCAAAACAGATACTCTTAAATACTAATTGTGAGTTAATCCATGAGAAAAATACCTAAAAAGAAAAATACTGCGTGGTTCCTACCCCTTGACATTTTGATTTAATTGCTCTGCATGCAGCCTGGGCATTGGGACTTTTAAAAGCAACCCACGTTATTCTCACATACAGCAAAATTTGGGAACCATTGCTTTAAATCTTACCCAGTTTATTGAATTAGAATCTCCAGATGGGGGTGGAATCTTATAGTTTTCATTTCAAGAAGCACTTCAGATGATACTTACACACACTGAAATTTGATAACCACTGGTTTTACTGTGTGATATTTTCTTCCAAGAGATTTTGTCTCTACTATTTGACGATTTTGTCCTTGCCTCCATGGTTCGTGTTTTAGGTGTAAATATGGCGCTATTTTTTTTCCAAATTTAACCACCATATGTGTTTATTTGCTTTGTGTAGGTTCAGGAATATACTAGGCATTCCTGTTTCCACTGACTTCTCCATTAGGACTGAGATAGTATGGTAGAGCAGAAGTGGTTTGTAATTTTACACATGTTACTAAATCGCTTGGCAGTGTTTAATCAATAACTGAGGTGTAGGGGTAAGCTTCTTAAACTCTATCTCAGAACATTTAACATTCTGACAATTACTGTCTGTCTAGCCTTGGGTAGGTTACTTAATTGAGCTTTCTTCATATGTGAAATGGTAGTTTTTAATATTGGCCTCTTAGGTTTGTGATTTGGATAAGGCAGTAATACGTGGTAGTACTGTGTAATTTGCAAAGTGCTATGCAGATTTTAGGTATGGCTGTTTATATGTTTGCAACATTAGGAAGTTTCATTTGTAAGGTCATTTCCATTCCGAAAATCTGTGATTTTTTCACTTAAATATGTCTAACACATCATTTGTATCCCCCCCGAACAATTTATACAAAGAAGGCGGTCCAAGTGTGTTCTTAATTGATTATGTGGTTTAAAGTGATTAAATAATTCAAGAAAATAAAGAAATTTGGAAATCAAAAGAATGACTTAGTATGAATCTTTGATCCAACACTAAGAATTTTATATTTCTTTCCACATTTCCTTGTTTGGTTTTCTTTTTGGTTGTTGTTTGTTTTTTTGGTTTTTTTTTTGTGGTACGCGGGCCTCTCACTGTTGTGGCCTCTTCCGTTGCGGAGCACAGGTTCCGGACGTGCAGGCTCAGTGGCCATGGCTCACGGGCCCAGCCGCTCCGCGCATGTGGGATCTTCCCAGACCGGGGCACGAACCCGTGTCCCCTGCATTGGCAGGCAGACTCTCAACCACTGCGCCACCAGGGAAGCCCTGTTGTTTTGTTTTTGTTTGTTTCCTTTGTTTGGGTGAGGGAAGTGAGGGAAATTTTTGTATTCTTCCTTTGTCCACCTTTCTGCAAATTAGGTTACAGTTGGGAGAATGTTAGAAGCACCCAGTGCTTAAAAACAATTACTATTAAAATACATATTACTGAAAAAAATAGATGGTTGATTTAATGGGGTAGTTTGGACTGTTTATTTTAATAGTATTATCGTTTATATTTTGTTTTGAGGCACATAATGATGAAATATTCTGGTTTTCTTCTTAAATGCAGTAAAGAGCAATCCTGCTTATTTTCACAAAGAACTCTGGCAGGCTATACCCAAACATTTTGCTACAAACTTTTCTGAAATGTGTAGCTGATCCTGTTTGGAACCTAAAAGATTTTATTGGTCCCAGCTGGCAATAAATTGAGAACTATTCCTTAGATCTCTAATTACTTTGGTGGTTCATAGTATACTCATAGAGGTCTGTATTGACTTTCACTGCATGTTTTTTAATATGCAGTGTAATTTTTTTATTGATAAAAAATGTGAGCTCAGATGTTTTATCTTAGCATAAAGTAATTAATGAACCAAGAATATAAGATTTGTTGAAGTTTTGTGGGTTCTTCCCATATAAATATAAGATTACTTTGTTATAAAACATATTAAAGTTCACACAGTCCCCATAAGTGCAATCTGTCAGTATTTTACATAAGATCTATTTGATATACCTGATTTATTCAATCAGAATAGATAGAGAGAGAGAGAGACAGAGACAGAGACAGAGACAGAACAGCTATAGATAGCATAAATAGAGAGGGAACCTGGTTACCTGGCACAGAAACTTTAACTTAATTGATAATCAAGACTGAAATAAGATCATGAATAACCTGTACTTGGGCAACCAGATGTTTTATTTTTGCAATGTATATACTTAGAATGCAGTAGCATGGCCCCGGCTATAAGAAACGAGAATGTAAAATAGGAGGTCGATCAGAAGACAGGACTGGATGAGTATTTTGAGAATTGCCTACATTAAGATGAGAGACAGAAACAGAGACTGAGACAGTGACAGAGAGATGGTGAGAAGGAAAGACATTAAAAAAAACATTTGGCTCAATGGCAGCATGATTAGAATGAATCCACTGTCTTCCTAAATGACTACTTAGGCAACATTCATTTGAACATAGTCTTAAAAAACACTTTCAGGGGATTCCCTGGTGGCGCAGTGGTTGAGAGTCTGCCTGCTGATGCAGGGGACACGGGTTCGTGCCCCGGTCCAGGAGGATCCCACATGCCGCGGAGCGGCTGGGCCCGTGAGCCATGGCCGCTGGGCCTGCACGTCCGGAGCCTGTGCTCCGCAGCGGGAGAGGCCACAACAGTGAGAGGCCCGTGTACTGCAAAAAAAAAAAAAAAAAAAAAAAACACTTTCATTAACTGTATACCAAAATAGAGAAAGAAAAAATATAAAACCTTTCAGATATCTTCTATGTTACAGGGAGTTAAGCAAGTCAAAATAAGTTCTTGTCTTTTTTATTGAGTCAATACCAATGAAACATGTATTTCTGAAGACCAACATGTGCAATTTTCATGTTCAGATTCTTGACTTTATACAGAGAAATGTGTTCCCTCACTCACTCACCAAATATTTCTTTATATTTTATATGTTTATGAAATTACTACGTGTCAGACACTCTTCATAGTGTTGAGGATACAGTAGTGACCAAAATAGGCATATGTCACTGTCCTTAAGACCCTTGGGTCCTAGCGAAGAGTTGTATGTGTGCACGCAGGGTGTGGGGAGACACCAACCCAAGGGGAAGATCAGAACTGAAGTTGTAAGGTTTATCACCAGTGCAGCTGATTTACGACATGCTAGAACGTTGTACATTTCTTTTACTATTTGCATAGTTGTTGTCTAATTCTACCCTTCTTTTTAATAAACTTGGAAAGCTTTAATATGTCTCTGTGAAGTCATATTTGGTTTTGCAATGCTTTATGTTTCTCTTGGAGTCAAAAAGTTTGTTATCTAAGTTGATCTTGGCTGGGTTAATTTAGAAGAAGTTTGCTTAAATATTGAATATATTGAAAAAGAAAAAAATAAATTTCACACACACACACACATACACACACACACCACCTCCCTAGGAAGGCTGAGTGGAAGCAACACTATTTATCTTCAGAAAAGTTTACTGCCAATCTAAAGAGAAAATTTGAAGCTTTCTTATTTTGAAACAATAAGAGAAGTTGAATATAGATTTATTGTAAATGATTTAAAGTACAGTTCTTTGTCACAATTAACATAATTCTTTCTCTTGCTTCCAAATGTCTATATGCCATTGTAGTTAAACTTTGATTCTTCCTGTGGAACCAGCAACAAATATTTTCTGCCTAGTCCATGTGTGGCTTGTGAATATGAGCACTATTTATAGGAATGTTACATGTTTACTTTGGCTTGATCAAAATTAGCAAGAAAGTTATGGTACCAGGATATCTTAACCAGTGTATTTAGGTCTCTAACTCATTTCTCATATATGACTCTTGTGCTGGTAAAATTATGAACCTTGATTCTCATATATTTATTTGTGCCTTATCACCTTGACATCTAGGAGGTTTTGAGGGACTCACTGCCTCCTACAATACATTTCCAGTCCTGTTTTGTCTTGAATTGTCTGTAATGGAAAGAAAGAATTACATCGCATGTGGTTGTTCCATTGAGGACAGAGATTTTAAAGTACTCAGTTCTTTGACCAGATCTTTCTTTGAAGTCCTACTTTATGACAAATGATAGTCAGTCTTATTTTAGTGTTGAAAATAATAATATATACTGCCTACTACTTAGCACGTATAAGTGGGTCTTTGGAAAAACCTTTTGACTTCATTTAAGGAATGAAAAGCCTTCATCTGTAGTAGTGCATATCTGTAAACGTGGACCACCTTGTATTTGTCATCCTTTTGCTTATTGTTTGATTAGGAATGTCTCATTTTGTTTGTTAAAGAAGACAGCTTCAAGTTACCCACATTCCCAAATGTTTAGATTATAACAATGCTTTGATACAAATTTGGAAAGTATCTGGAGATCAACACGGTGATGTGATAATGGGCGACTGCAAAATTGAATGAATGAGTTTTGCAAAATCGGAGAGATTGTATATTTAATAAAGATGCACTATCAGAATTTGCTAGGAACACTTTAGCATTTCAGTTCAAGTTCCAATATTTTACATCTTTCTACCTGAGGCATACTCTCACTTAGAGGTAATTGCTTGATCAGTAGGGAAATATATTATTGGTTTGAGAAATAAAATAGCTAAGTGTTAACTTTTGAATAGCACTACATATGAATTAGGACTATGATCTTGTTTGGATGGAACATTCCATTAAATTTCTTGAATTTATGTCAGGATACAACAGAGTGCATTCATCAGCTTAGGTGGTTTGTTTACTTGTGCATTCAGCATAATTTTGGTTTCCCCAAGTCTACAATTAAGCATCAAGACACAATAACAGCCTTTGAATTTTAATGGCAATTGGCAGGGTGCTGAATTGTAATTAAACCAGTGGAGATGATGAATTACTTACAGATTTAAACTGTGTGCAGAGTAGCCAACATAAAGCAAATAGTCTATGGTTTCCTCTACTGATGTACATATATCAATAGTCCTATGTATACTATATAATCCTATATGTACTATATATTACTATATAATCCTTTTAAAAATGCAAGTATCTCACGTAACTGAACAACTTTTGAGAGACTGCCTTCCAGTTGTCCAGTTATAAATTAGCTAAACTTACAGACTGTATTTTTTTCTGGAGAACAAGAATCCTACTTCCTCATCTCTATATCCACAAGCATTGAGTAGTTTATGCCCATAGTAACTATCCAGTCAGTACAGCTGAAAGTGTTTCTTTTTTTTTTTTTTTTTTTTTTGCGGTATGCGGGCCTCTCACTGCTGTGGCCTCTCCCATTGCGGAGCACAGGCTCCGGATGCACAGGCTCAGCGGCCATGGCTTACGGGCTCAGCTGCTCCGTGGCATGTGGGATCCTCCCGGACCGGGGCACGAACCTGTGTCCCCTGCATCGACAGGCGGACGCTCAACCACTGCACCACCAGGGAAGCCCTGAAAATGTTTCTTAAATGGGAATCCTGCTTCTTTTCTCTCACAATTAAAAAAAAAGTATATATAAAATAACAACAGACCTGCTAAATATTTGTCTTTATGGGCACTTAACACTTACCAAAAGTTCTCCATTATGAAAAGTACTTCTGTATAAAGATAGTTGAGAATCAAGGCTGCATTTATATTTTAAAAACAAATAAGCTTTTAATGCCATGCCTATTTGGGACAGTGTGAGAAAAGGGTCTGTGTACCGTGTGAAAGGGTTCTATCTTCTCTCCAAACGGGCCTGACTCAGCCATCCTGAGTGAGAGCAAGGATGGGAAAACACCTCTACTACAGCCAGGCTAGAACCCTGGGACAGTGGGCCACTGCTTTCTGGCAGCAGTGCCAGTGAGATTGGGCAAAGTAATTTTTCATTTATTAATACTTACGTGGAATTGACCAGAATTAGTGAAAAAAAAGCACAGGAGAACAGCAATATTGAGAAGTTCTTTATAAGGATGTAGATTCCAAACCATTTTATGAATAACTCCAATCTTTCTTCTTTATCTTAATTTTTGTGATAGAACTCATCTCACAGGACTCCTACAAGCTTCCCTCAGGGACTCTTGTGGCTCCATATCATACTGTTTACTTAAAAGTGATATCGGGCTTCCCTGGTGGCGCAGTGGTTGAGAGTCCGCCTGCCGATGCAGGGGACATGGGTTCGTGCCCCGGTCTGGGAGGATCCCACATGCTGCGGAGCGGCTGGGCCCGTGAGCCATGGCCGCTGAGCCTGCGCGTCCGGAGCCTGTGCTCCACAACGGGAGAGGCCACAGCAGTGAGAGGCCTGCATACCGAAAAAAAAAAAAAAAGTGATATCACTCATATGTGGAATCTAAAGAAATGGTACAAATGAACTTACTTACAAAACAGAAATAGACTCACAGACATAGAAAACAAGCTTATGGTTACTAAAGGGGAAAGGGGAGGAGGGATAAATGAGAAGTTTGGGAGTGGATACACACTACTCTATATTGTATAAAATAGATAAACAAGGACCTGTTTTATAGTACAGGGAAATATATTCAATATCTTGTAATAACCTATAATGGAAAAGAATCTGAAAATGAATAGATATATGTGTATAACTGAATCACTTCGCTATATACCTGAAACTAGCACAACATTGTAAATCAACTATACTTCAATTTAAAAAAAAAAAAGAACCTGAAAGAGAAAAAAAAAATGAGCACACTTTTTCTCCTCATAACGTCATGATCATGGAGCAGTGGTCTCATTTCCAGGGTACACAGAAGTCGGAGAAGGTAGTATGATTTTGGTCTCGGCTGCTACGTTAAGTCTACTTGCTTTTACTTCCACTCTATTCTTCTATTCTTCCCATAGTTTTTGTGGTTAAGAGATGCCAACCATTCCGTACCTCATCCTGGTCTCTCTTCTTGTTTTGCCTCTTCTACAAATACCAGCTGATCTCTAAAATTTCTTCAGAAATCACTCACTCGACCTTCTTCCTAGATTTAATGACTTCCCTTCCCTGTAAACATCTAAATTCCCCATCTGATCAATACTGCTTGTATTAGTTTCCCCAGGCTGCTGTAACAAATTACCACAAACTTGGTGGCTTAAAACCACAGGCATTTATTCTGTCACAGTTCTGGAATCCGGAAGTCTGATATCAGTTTCACTGAGCCAAAATCAAGGTATTCATAGGGCCATGTTCCCCCGGAGGCTCTAGAGAAGAATCGATTTCTTGCCTCCTCTGGTTTCTGGTTGTTGCCAACATCTTTTGACCTGAAGCCACATCACTTCAATCTCTGCTCCATGGTCACGTTGCCCCTCCTCTCTGTGTGCATCAAGTCTCCCTCTGTCTCTCTGCTACAAGGAGGCATATGACGGAACTCAGTTCTTACCCAGATGATACAGTATAACCTCCCCATGGCGAGAGCCTCAACTTAATCACATAGGCAAAGTCCTTTTTTCCTTATAAAGTGACATTTACCAATTCCAGGGATTAGGACATGATATCTCTGTTGACCTTTACTGAACTTACTGTATTGCCCAAGCAAACACGGCCATGCCCAATATGGGAGAGTTAATTTCTACCAAGCCTTCACTGGCAGCAATGGAGTGCTACCCATTTCTGCATAATCCTGCAGATTCTACTCTAGTGCAGACCAGCCTTTCTATTAGAGTTTGGCAAAGGAATGCACTGATAATTGACCTTATTTTAATCCAGGAATTGATCCTCCAACTTTCTAGCTACTTAACAGGTGAATTGAGGCAAAGATCTCATTACAGTAAATAAAGAAATGCTTATTAAATGAGTAAATGAATGAGTTAATTGCCAAATCCAGAAAATCCTTGGGACACCAGACCCTTTCTGTCTCCTAGGGAAATTCACTTTTTAGTGACCTAGGATCCCAGGTTGATCTTGGACCTGCAGAATCTCCCTGTACGTGCATGGCAATGCCCCTGAATCCAAGCTCTTCCTTTAATGAGCCTGGGTTTTCTACAACAGGAAATGTTTAGGAAGCATCCTATGGAAGATGCAATTACAGGAACATCTGATCACTCTCTCTGTTGAGAATTCAGTAGTAACCAACATACATAGCACTTACTCCATGTCTAGCTCTCTTCTAAGTGCCTGACATATTAGCTCACTTAATTCTCACCAAACCACGTGAGGTGGTGGAGGAGGTAGAATAATGCTCCCTTCAAGATGTCCACATTCTAATTCCCCAAACCTGTGACCGTGTTACCTTACATGGCAAAAGAGACATATCATATGTGATGAAGGACCCCGAGATGAGAAATCCCAGATTATCCAGGTGGACTAAGTATAATCACAAGAATCTTCAAAAGTGGAAAAGAGAGAAGGAGAAGAGGAGAGCAGTGTGAGGTGACGATAAGGACTTGACTGCCCTTACTGGCTTTGAAGATGGAGGAAGGGGCCACAAGCCGAGGAGTGCAGGCAGCCTAGGAGCTGGAAAAAGCAAGAAGACAGATTATCCCCTAGAGTCTCCAATAGAAAAAACAGCCCTGTCTACACCTTGTCTCATCTCTGATCCTCTTCTCCTTCTGTCCTTCATCATCGCAGTTTCTCTTTACTGCCAGCTCCTCCCCAGTCCTTACAAGAGATACAGTTCTACAAGATGCCTACAAGAGCCTCTTCCAAAATGATGATGATGATGATGATGATGGTATTGACGTGGAGGAAGAATTAAATGGTGATGCTATACTTCTATGTAGCTGTTGTTTGCTTTCTCAGGTTTCTACTATGGCCACTATTTTATCTCAGGTACCACAACTCTATGCAGTAGGCAGGCATATACATTTTATATGGAAGAGAACAAATGCTCAAGGAGATTCAGTAGCCTGCCTAAGACCCCCCAAGGGAGTAAGAGGTGGCAATAAGGACCACTTTTTCTTCTCATCCAGCCCCTTGTGCTACAATGAAAAAGGCAAACGTTTTGGAATCTGTAAACCTGGTTTGATTCTAAGTCGATACTTAAAGATCATGGAAACATCACTTAACTATTTTAAGCCTCATTTAAAATACTTTCAAAATGAAGGTAAAGATCCCACCTTGTATATTTGTTATGAGCATTAAATAGGGTGATGCACTAAAATGTTTGCCTTGTAGTAGAAGTTAGCTGAATGTTAATAGTTTTGGAAATCTTATCCTCTAGAGGATCTAGAATCTACTGTGGGTTAGTGATGGGGCCATTCAGACAAGGCAGTTATTTCTGAATTTCTTCCATCCTGGAAGGATCCTGGTGTTTACTTTAGCCATGGGTCATCAGTTTCCCTGACAGACCACAGATTTTTTTATGATGCCAGAAATGGGTTTTAGTTAGGGTAGACTCTTATTTGTTCCCAATACCTCCAGAACAATTGAATAGTAAACACTCTGAAGAGTGTTTGGCAATGCTGACTGGTTAATGCACTCTTAATTGGTATAAGACATGTAACTCACTACTTTTTTTTTTTTTTTTTTTTTGCTGTATGCGGGCCTCTCACTGTTTTGGCCTCTCCCGTTGCGGAGCACAGGCTCCAGACGCGCAGGCTCAGCGGCCATGGCTCACGGGCCCAGCTGCTCCGCGGCATGTGGGATCTTCCCGGACCGGGTCACGAACCCGTGTCCCCTGCATCGGCAGGCGGACTCCCAACCACTGCGCCACCAGGGAAGCCCTAACTCACTACTTTTTAAACCACTATTAAAATCGTTGTTTTCAGGCTCTCATTGTTTGTAAATATATAATTTCTATTCTCTCTCTTATTGTGGCTGGCATTTCTATATAAATTAAACAGAGGAGAACCCTACGATAGCACCTTGTCATGTTACACGGAACTGATTTTGCAGAGCTTCAGTCAAAGTTGTTATCTCCCTGCTCTTGGACACCTGCATTTTTAAAGGTGGTTCCCTCACAGGGATGTATAAGAATCAGGCTGGCTGTGAGCTAGCTGGTTCATTTTCCAACTTAATTCATTTGTGCTTTCTGTAAAGAATTTTGGATGGAAATAATATTATTCCTCAATTCTTCTTTTTTTTTTTTTCTTTTTTGATGTCAGTGCCCACCTGCAATTAGATCTGTGTCTCAGCCCGGGGATAAATAGCAAAGCTTAGAATTTGGAAGCACCAGGAACACAGCAATTCAGACCCTGAAGGGCAGAGACCACAAATGAGCTTCCTTGACCTTGACTTAGTTGCCATCAGGAGTTTCTGTTGCCCACTGTGACTCTGGTAATGCGTTTCCACTGAGAAGACAGGAAAGGTATGAGAGAGGCTCCACTCTTTGACTTCCGTTCCTGAGTGTGTATGTAAAAATGAATGCAACAAAAGCAAATCAGTAGAGGTTTCTTTAAAATGTGTTACTTCTTTTTTTTTAAGCCAGAGATATTTTTATCTCAACCCAGCAAGCATAAATGGAATAAAATTAGAGCATGTAAGGAATTGAATTAATCCATGGATTAAACCTGTCCATTCAGGATAGCATGGCTATTACGGATCTAATCTAAAATTCAGTGCTAGCTGTGTGCCTGTGTAAAGCTCAGTGCCCTGTGCTGAGTACTAAGGATACTGGACCTCCTTGCAATCCTCAGTTTGGAAACTTCATGATAACATTGATTACCCAGTAAACATGCTTGTCCTCATCTCCTTTCCAAAAATGAAAGAGTCTGTTTTATTTTTAAAGTCTTTGAAGTAGCTCTAGGAATTGTTCAACAGTTAATGAGCGTCTTACAGTGACAACAACAGTTACCAGGGATGAATGTGTTCATTTTAAATGGTTTGGAGGATCTAGTGGGGATATTCAGTTCTCAATGAGCAGCTTCCAAGTCCGTCTTATGGAAATGATTTACTGTACTGTGTTTTGAATCAGCCATGGAGGAGCAAAACTGTTGGCATTTTGGACACATTGAGGTTCACTAATTGACATGCATAGGTAGCGCAACTACTGCATTAAAACAATTGCAGATCATCTCATTGTGGCTTTAATCTTTTAAAAATATTCATAATATTACACATATAGGAGATACAATGTATAATATATATAATGTGTTTCATTTATAATATACAAATGATTTATTTAAACGAGTTACACTTGGGATAGGAGAATAGAGTAGATTTCATAATAATTCAGACATGACACTGAAATCTGTATTTTTGACATTCCTAGGGTGAGCCTACCACAGTGCCACATTTTCTTTAGTAAGTAGTCAAATTTACAGGTGATTTGTTTAAATTCATCTATAATGATTCAGGTTAATGCCTCTGAGCACTTGAGGGTGACATAGTAGTAAAGATCTATATTGGCTTGATTTAATCAGTGCAACTAAAGTGAAACATTGTACCTTGGTGTTACTACAACTAAGTGTGCAGTGATTATTTTCATATTCCATAACTAAGGTTACCATGAATGGTCTTAAACTCATAGGCAATCTGAGTTGTACAAAAGTCTAGGTTAAAGCATACTGTTTTCATTGTTCGATTTTTCTTTATAAATAAGCTACAAAGAAATAATTGGAATAATGAATGTAAGTTCATATTTTCACAGATATTTTCATACATATCTTATGAAGAGATTTACTCTTTCTGGAGATTGAAGGAAGTGTAGAAAACACCTGTAGGAGAATTTATGGAAAATAAGCCTTAGATGGCTATTAATAAGAATTATACAATACATTTTTAAATATAAATACAAAAACACATTTCATTTGAAATGCCAAACTACTGGAACAGTGGGAGATTGATACAACATTTTATTATCCTTAATTAATTAAGAGTTGAATACTTATTAATGTTTGTATTACCTCTGGTAACTGTTTTGTCATCAATACCAAGCCATCTGCATTTTAAATGTAAAGGACATCTTCTAGGGCTATATAAAATCTGTTTTTTTAAAGATGACATCATTTACTTAAAAATGGGCAAATGAAATGAATAGCATTTCACAAAAGAAAATATCCAAATAGCCAATAAGCTTATGAAAAGGCTCTCAGAATCATTACTTATCAGAACAATGTAAATTAAAGTGATAAAGTGATGCCTCTTGTCTGACTTGAATGGCTAACATTAAAACTATTGAGAATACCAAGTGTTAGCAATGACACAGAACAACAGCAAAAAATCCCACTTTCATATATCGCTATTGGGATGCCAATTAGTACAACCATTTAGGAAAACATTTTGACAAGGTCTACTAATGTTAAACATACTTATTTCTTAAAGAATGGCAATTCCATTCCTGATAGCCAAGAGAAAGGAATGTTTATTTATAGCATAAAGATGTGTATGAAAATGTTAATAGCAATGTTACTAATAATAGCCCCAAACTGGAACAACCTAAATGTCCATCAGAAGTAGAATGGATAAATAAATTATAATATATTCATATTATAGAATACCACACAGCAATGAAACTATAAACTCACTAGAATACGGATAGATCTCACAGACATAATAAGAAGCAGAAGAAGCCAGACACGAAAGGGTACATCCTGAATGATTCTATATATATATATATATATATATATATATGAAACTGAAAATCAGGCAAATCTAGTCTTTGATGATAGAGGTCACAAAGGTAATTACCTTCAGGGAGAGATTATTGATTAGACGGGGGCACAAGTGAGCCTGCTCAGGTGCAAAAAATGCTTTATATCTTGATCTGGTAGCTATGTGTGTATGTAGGTTTTTATATATGTTTATATGTAGTGTATGTGTTGTGTCTGTGTGTATGCTTGTTACATGCATGTGTCTATGTGCGTGTCTGTGTGAGTCTTTGTTGTGTGTATGTGTATATATGTATGTGTATATAATGAATCTGTAGACAAAACTTATTATTTGGATGCTTTAATATATGTAACTTATACTTCAATAAAAAGAAAAAAGAGGGAGTAAACATGACCTAGAAAGCACTTTCAGTGTTCCTTTTCACAATCACCCTTGCATTGCCATAGCTTCTTTCTCCACTTATATATATATAAAAAAAAAAAAAGACCTGACTACATTTTGATAAGTTTTGGTATCGGGAACAGAGTATTTTTTTCAAAATTCAAATTCAGATTTCCTTCTAAAATGTTAAATATGATTTTGCTATGATAGCTCAACTCAGAATCATAAACTGAACACCAAGTCTTCACCTACCCCTTGGATATATTAATTTTGGTCCTATTTCATAATTTTAACTTTATTATTAGTCAATGCTTACTTTATTCTAATTTATTTTCCATTATTTTTAATAGCAAAAATATTAAAACCTTATAGGACTCATCGATTGGCCACCAGTGCCATACATAAAGAAACCATGTTGTTTTAAATAGTCTATCTGCTGAAAAGTGCTATTTTTTTCTTATACAATCTCATGACAGAACATATGTCTTTTATTGACATAATGTGTTTTGTCAAGCATCAGAAACATCCATCCACTGATAAATTGCAGCTGCTGTTTCTCTGACATTTTATATCCTTTGGGGCCAGTGAGCATCTCCCACCGGCGTGTCCCTTGGTAGTTTTATATGGGTGTAATTAATTCTCATCTTAAATCTTTTCACCTGCTGTCAGCCAAGAACTAGCTATGAAAAGCTGATTTACCAAAATTTGTAGATTTTAGACGACAGAAGTGATGAGTGTACTTGTTGAGTCTCAAGCACGCTCCTTTTTTCTAATTATACACCTGTGTCCTGGCACAGCTGTCAGTCACCCACATCAAGGGGGCGTCCCCACATTTGAGGGACAACTGAATGTCTACAAAGCAAGGATTTCAGGTCCCCAGATGGAAGATGTAAAGGCATGTTTTCTCTCTGACTGTAGTTGATCTACCATGTCTCTTCATGAAAAGTTTAAAAATCCATTATTATGATAGATTTGGGCATGAATGGAGGACAGTACTAGAAAAGATGTAGACACCTGCACTGTTTCCAATGTGCGAGTCTAAATTAAGCAGATCATTGGCTTTGCAGTTCACTTGAAATATTCAATTTCACATTCTTATTTTAAGTACCAGAATTATATACCATATTATTCCTTTCCTATTTGTCTGCAATATAGATTAACTTTTAAATTATTGATAGCTAAATTTAATGATAGGAAGATAGTTATTTCTTTACTAAAACACAGATTTCTCTCTTCTTCACCCCAAGTCCTTGGACTTAATTTTGTTGCAAGCCTTCCCACTGCTACACACAGCTCTCACAATGGGCCTCTGGGCGAATCCATGTCCCCTTCTGGGTCTTTCAATTGAGTCTATTTGATTTTTCTTAAGAAAAATAACTGCCTGTAAAGGAGGGATCTTGGCTGTTTTTCTATCACCCTTCTTCCTTCTCGTTGCCCTTCTCAATAATTTAATTTGTCATGGATTAATTTAACACTTCAGTTAATGTAAGAGCTCCGAAGTACTAGATGAGTTTCTTAAACTCTGAGCTTTGCTTTCCTTTCCTTTCAGTTTGGGATAAGTACTCCCTACCTTATAGGCTTATTATGAGGAATAAGTGGGTACAAAGCACTTGGCATAAGGTAAGTACACAACAAATGGCTGCTATCATGTTTCCAATTTGTTTTTAATTGATAACTACTCAAGATGACCCAGAGAGTAAGCCTCACAGGAAGTGAACTGAAGAAAAGTTAAAGAGGTTATCCATCCTTTTGACTTAGAGTAGCAGATGGGCAGTGCCTAGTCAAGGCAAAGTTGGGAAAGATAGGTAGACTGGAAATCCTATTAGTAAAAACAAATCAGGTAGGCTTAGCTCTACACAGGGATACTTATATTTTACAGGTTCATGTTGCACTTCCTTTGGTAAAATAGACCTTTGTTTGTCTTAATTTGATTAAGTTGTGTAGTTCTCTGAAAGCTTATAAAGAGTTCTAGAATGGCTAGAAATATAATTTATTGGGAAACGTTATTGGTAGATTGCAATTCTGCCTAAGATACCTCTTCGTAAATACTGATGAAACTCTCCAAATGATCCAAACACTTAAGAGTACAGTTGTGATCCTCAAAAGAAGCCAAGAGGGTTTCAAATTGATGTTGTGGTATGACAGGGACCCCCTCATTGTGACGGTCTTGTTTGAGTTGGACCACAGCACATACATATATGTCTTTTTCAATGGCTTTTCACCATTATAAGAAAGCTAGAGGATTAACAGGAACTAGGATGGGAGTGTATTATCCAAAATACCCTGCACAGCAGAGGGAAGACCTGCTTTGCCAGGCATCCAAGCTCAAGTCCTTTGGAAGCACCAAAGCTGACAGAGAAATGAATAGTTTGTTCGGGAATGATTTCTTTATCACAATTGCTAAGTTTGGGTTTGGTCCAGGAATATTTCCATCTAAAGAAGTTTTAAGAAAATAACAAAAGAGGCAAAAACTAATCGTTTACTGCTGACACAGAATATTCTTAGTGGATTCAGGCTTTATTGAGCTTCTGAAGGTTTCATGGGGCCGTGGATATTTTTCCCAAGACAAAGGCTTTGGTTAGAAGCTGAAAAAAAAGAGCATTTTCAAGTCAGGGTTCATGTCTTAGTCACCTCGACTTTCCAGGAGCCTTGCATACAGTTCCTAATGTATGATAAGCACTCAATAAATGCATCTTGGCTGAGGGATTCAATGAGCAAGTGAGTGAAGAATGATGAGGATGACCTACACTTTATTTAGATCATGTATGTTCTATACATTTGTGCACGGTAACTGATTTTTTACAGTCTCTGGTTCTCTCTCTTATGTTGTTTTGATCACCAAGACCATAGCTGACAATCCTCTATGAGACCAAAGAGTTCAAGATGTTTCTCAGACTATTATGTTCGCTAGGCAAGTTTTACTGTTTTCTCTATTTTACATAAACTCATGCTCATGCAAGAGCTAGATCCTGATGGCATCCAGGGTACTGATTAAGTACGCGCAGGAAGAAAGGCAGGCAGTTTAACTTAATAGAACATCCTTATTCAGATCTAAAGAGGGTAAATTTAACCTCTTATTTCTCCAATGCCTTGCTAGTAAGAGGGAGAAAATGAATTCAAATGGAAAATAAAAGATTAAGTTTCTCTTCAAAGAAGATACTGCGAAACCAAGTAGTAGCATTAGTAATGATGAAATTGTGTGCCTGAGGCTGTAACGGACAGAAGCAAAGAGCATAGCTTGTCTGTGCCTTGCTCTTCTGAATAATGTGTCATTTTTTAAGTATAGAAAAGTCCCAAATAATTAATCAGTGTTTATATTTTAGAGAAAATTTTGTATTTAAGGTTTATTTTGTGGTTTCTTTTTTTTTGTGGTACGCGGGCCTCTCACCGCTGCGGCCTCTCCCGCTGTGGAGCACAGGCTCTGGACGCGCAGGCTCAGCGGCCATGGCTCACGGGCCCAGCCACTCCACGGCATGTGGGATCTTCCCGGACTGGGTCTCGAACCCGTGTCCCCTGCATCGGCAGGCGGACTCTCAACCACTGCACCACCAGGGAAGCCCTATTTTGTGTTTTTTAAAATTTATGTTTCAGGCACTTCAAAGTTTCTTTTGCTAATTCATGAATTGAAAGAAAAACTTCACATCTATTGATTAAAGGATGGAACCAGAAAAACAAGGTGGGGGAAGGGAGTAGAAACTTGATTATTAAATGAAGTGAGTGTGGCCTGAACATTGCCAGAATTCCAGATGCCCACTGAGAAACCAGGATCCTGAGAGAAGATTATAACCATGGGTTAACTCATGGACCTGTTTGGAAGTAGCCACTTAAGTTCTTAGAATAATTGAACAAGAATTCTCTGTTCTTCCTCATACGAAATTCTTTAAAGATGAGAGGAAGAAGCAGGTGAGATGTGACCTTAAACATGTTTCTTTGAAAGAAGATAAAATGATTTTACATAGTTTTTAAAACCTGCCCATTTAGTCAGAATTGATAAAGAATTTGAGTTTAGCAAAATAACAATTATACCTACTATTACAATAAAAAAGTTTCCCGTTACTAACAGTGATTATCTATGCATTGTAGGAATAGGGATAATTTAAAAATATACTTTCTATATGTGAATGTATGTCTTTTATTTTCTGATAAAAATAAGTATTATAAATAGTACATTGGATTTCTCTGTTTTAACCTAGAGTTTTGAAATGAGACATATATACAATAGAATAGGACGTATGAATGAGGGTATAAGAAGGTTAATGAAGTATAAAAATAGCATATTTTTCTTTATTAAAATATGCAAAAATCATGCTGAGATAGACTAAATTTTTTAATCCAGTCAAACTAAAGTACTGTTTATGCTCTGTAATTTTTTTCAAATCTCTGTAGCTGTAGGGCTTTTACATAATCTTGTCTTCATAAATGACATATCAAAATGGTGACCCGGGTAATTCTATCTTAGGGAATAAATTGATATTATGTTATTTGTTAGACAATTGTATCATTTCACTTATAGGTGTATTTTTAATCCCTTTCTTTTGCCATGCTATGTAGGGGAGGGAGAGCAAGAAGTTCCAAAAGTCAAAGATGTATATGTCAAACAAAACTTTTAAACCTTAAATCTCCCTTTAGAGTTCTGTAGCTAAGAGAGCTTATCGCATCCCTTGCTAATAACCCCCCACCCACCTGTCGGCACTACTCTCCTTAGTTTCCTTCTCAAACCAGCCTTGACTTTTGCATACTCAGGTACGTGGAACCTTTTCCTCCCAGCTCACACCTAGGTTTTTTGTTTTTTGGAAAAGTGCCTAGGAAAAATCTACATAAGGGAGTGTTACCCCACTGGCTACATCATCCTCTTCCTCCAGCTGTAACTGGTTAGTATCTTGGGTGAGCTGCCTAGCAGACAAACACATCCTTTTTAAGTCAATGAGGGGAGGGAATTAACAATGTGATGTCCCTCATTTGGCTTCATTCATCTGCTTTTGCCAAAGTGTCTCCAACCTGCTCTTCCCTTGTCTCCAGTGCTTCTTAAAATATAAGGTTAAGGGCAGCCTCAAGTACCTTGGGTCACAGCCCTGGTAGCTGCAACAGCACGAAAGAATTGCAGGTGGTTCTCTATGAGCTGATGGAGATTCTCTATGATTAGCCCTCTGGGGTACCATATTGTTCAGTCCATGAGCATTCTTTCAAGACCTAAGACTTGCACACACTTCATAAACCTACCTTTCATCTTACAATTACCTTCTGAGTACCTTTCCTCTATTGCCTTTCACAAACATCTACCATTTGTTTCCCAGACTTAAGATTCACTCCACCCTTTCACCTCCTCACCACAACAATCTTATTACTGGACTTTCCCATAAACATTGTTGCTTAATACAGACTCCCACTTTCACCTTCTTTCTACCAGCCCAATTATCAGGATCCAGATCTAGTAGGGAAATCAGTCTTCCTCTAACCCTCCTGTAGAGTTACACAGCAACTCCATTCTTTCCTCTACTTGACATCCTGGGCTCTCTCTCCACATTAGGAGATGCCCGCTTTGTTGGTATAAATGGTTATTGTAAGAATAACTGTCTAGGAGACTAATAAGTCTGTTTAGTTTTTTTTTTTTTTTTGCTTGCTCATTATTTATAAATCAGATTGCTGATTGATAGTTATCAAAACCATTTTGGAGACACAAAGACTTATATGCAAAAGTTCATTGCATTATTATTCACAGTAAGTCCCAAACTGGAAACAATCCAAATATCCATCAACTGGTGAATGGATGAACAAAATGCAATGTATCCATACAGGGGAATATTATTCAGCAATAAAAAGAAACACATTAAACATATTACTGATTCCCTTAGGTTAACCTCAAAAACATCATGCTAGGTGAAAAAGTCAGACCAAAAAAAAAAGCCCTAAATATTATATGACTCCATTTATATGAGATTTCTACAAAACACAAAATTACAGCCACCAAAAGCAGATCAGTAGTTATCGAGGACCAGGTGTGGAAGAGGATAGATTGTAAAGAGACCTGAGGAACTTATAGGGATGATGGAAGTGTTCTAAAACTAAACTGTGGGTATGATTGCATGATTGTTTAAATTTACCAAACTCATTGAATTACACCCTTAATGGGTAACTGTTATGGTATATAAATTCTGCTTTTTTTTTTACAGTTTACTTTTTCTTTTTTTCTTTTATTTATTTATTTATTTATTTTTAACATCTTTATTGGAGTATAATTGCTTTACAATGGTGTGTTAGTTTCTGCTTTATAACAAAGTGAATCAGCTATACGTATATCCCCATATTGCCTCCCTCTTGCATCTCCCTCCCACCCTCCCTATCTCACCCATTCTACTTTACTAAAAATGTTAAAAATGGTGTAGATACATTTTTTAAGTCCTCAAAACTATACTTTTGCGTAGGTCTATTTTACTTTTTTTTTTTCAGATCCCCCTTCTTTGGACAATGTTTCTTAAACTTTAATGCACACACAACTCACCTGGGAATCTTGCTAAAAAGCAATTCTGGGTCAATGGTTCTGGGGTGGGAACTGAGATTCTGCATTTACCAGCCCCCAGGTGATGCCTGTGTTTCTGGTGGGGGACCATGCTTTTGTAGGAAGTGTTTGGTTGTCTCTCCATTTGCTTGGCCTTTAAGCATTACTTGACTTCCATGACAAATAAGCAGAAACATTCATCATTTCATCCGACAACTTATGGTATGGAAAGAACCTGTTTGATGATTAAATTCTGTAGCTATGTCGGTATGTAAGTCCTTCGACCTTTAAAATGTAGGTTGCTACCTTGTACTGCTCTCAGTGGCCATTTAAATTAAGCCCAAAGATCATCTTATTTCCTCTGATTCCTCATCAAAGTCCTGTCGTTAAGATTGTTTTAGGAGCAAGTGTCTCTGAGAATAGAGTTCTGAAGGAGTGACTTACCTACATACACTTTTCCATTAGAGGTGATATAACTCAAATACATGAAACATTTATTTTCATTTTATTTATTTTTTTGAAGTATATTTGATTTACAATGTTGTGTTAATTTCTGCTCTACAGAAAAGGCAGTTATACATATATGTACGTTCTTTTTATATTCTTTTCTATTTTAATTTTAAATATATCAGTTTCTAGAAGACTTTATACAGAGTCAATTTGAAATTCTTTTTTTCCTGACCATATAGTGTTTATGGTTCAGAGACCGAGGACATTGTAGTGGTGACTTAGAGGGAAGGCATGGCCTGGGACAGAGAACACTGGTCTGACACTCAGGAGATCTGGGTGCGGCTGGAGGTTTTGCTGCTGCCTGTATGTACTGCTGCAAGGATGGTATCACATCTTTCTTCACCTGTAAACTAGAAATGTTTTTGCCATGAACCTCTCCCCTTTGACAGTCTGTTAAAGCCTTTGGGCCTCTCCTAAGAAAAGCATTTTGAAATGCACGAAATAAAAGTCCATAGATTGCTAAGGAAAACAATTACATTGATACATTTTTCAAAATATAAAAAATGATATAGTGATGTGTTTTTTTCAAATTAACATATTAAATAAGATCTAGTGGCCAATCTAGTGATGAGCATAAATATTTTGAGGTCTCTGCAACTAATTACAAAATGAAAATACCTATACTTTCTATTAATAACAAAATGTTAGGTATGGATAATACCACCGTGGTTTGCTGCCTATGTGCATCGTGGAAGAAAATGTTAAAGTTCAGTAAAAGATTAATGACACGAAAGATGCATTCTTTCCCATTTTAGTTTGCAAAGACTGTATCCTGTTCACTCACTGCTTGGGAGTCTGTGATCCCCAGATTAAGAACATCTTCCCTAGAAACTCTCCAAGATCTCAACTTTACCAATTAACTGATGAAGATTTGGGTAATAATATAAAGAGTTTCCAATCACGTAACATCGTTAAATAATTCAGAATGCTATCACATGTTTTCCAGAGAACAACCCTACTGGGGAAGATGAGTGTCTTTTAATCACTTTTATTGTAGATGAGGGAACTTAGATAAAGTTGAAGTGGTTTAGCAGTCGTATAACTGGCTAATGGTAAATCGTTTGGTATCAAATCTAATAACAATCTCTGGGACCCTTTTTCATATCATCCCTCAATGTAGGAAATTAAATAACAAATTTACTTGTTCATCTTTCACTGTGTAATTCAGATAGTAACAAAATTACTTGTTAGAGACCTTCAAACTTGAGACCTAAAAGATAAGCCTAAATATTTAGGCCAATCCTTTCATTTTACAGATGAAAAAGGGAGGCTCTTAGAAACTGTGTCATGCCCAAGGTCACACTGTTAGGAGATGGCCCAGGCTCTTCCAATTTTGCCCTTCAGCACCTCATCACGAAAAGGACAGGATTCAGAGATTTCTCTGAAAACAAACAAACAAAAAAGTCAGAAATATTTGAGAACAGGATACTTTGGAAACTGTAAAATAAGCATCCGTGTCTATAGGAATGAACTGTGAACCAGCCTAAAGAAGGAGCCCCCTTGAGGGTTGGTTGGTGATACCCCAGTGTCGGAGCAGGCTTGGGGTGTGAGGAGAAGGCTGTAAGCGGGGATGAACAGGGCCGGGATGAGAGAGGGCTGAAGTCCTGCGGACGCCTGCTAAGGAGACAGGGATCTGGCCTAGATGAGTAGGAGATCCAGGGCACGGCAATGATGCGGTCACTGGTGGTGGTAGATTGCCCAGTAAGTATGCTGTATCTAATGCTACGAACAGCATGTAAAGTGAATTATGGTTTTGTTCACTTGAAATGAATTTGGGGAAGGAAAGAGCTGTGATTATTATAATACGTACATTTGGAAGATAATAATGAAGTGGGATTTTTGAAATCATGTCCTAGAACAATTATATACAATAACCAAAGGCCTATTAACTTATAAATACCATAAGTGTACAAAAATGATTAAGATGTAGATTCTGTTTTCCAGAAGTTTACAATCTAAATTAGTTAAGAGGTCAAACTCTTGATTCAAATACAAGCTCTGCCAACTCACTCCTAACTGACTAGTTGTCTGGCCTTCAAGAGTTTCTTCCTCTACAGAACATGGATCACAATGGAAACACCTTATAGGACGGCTGTGAGGAATAAATGTGTTTATTGGATAGCCAGACCTGTTTGTAGGATCCAGGAAAAATCATAATGTTACAAAGCCATTGAGTCTATCTACTTTCTGTACTCAAGTAGAAATTGATTCTGCTCTGCAGCACTAGCAACTGAGGGGTATTGATCGGGTTATAGGTTTGCTCAAGAAATAAGTTCAATATTTTGATGCAATTCTAGTTTTCTTCAAGAATTGCAATGGGAATGAGTCTTGGTTATGTCCCAGGAACTGATAAAAAATATAATTTTATGTTCAGCCTTGGCAGTTAGTCCACTACAAGTGATGTGCTGTCTGGAGTGAATAAGGTCGTGACGCATCCTTTTCTTCCTCTGTCCTTTTTCTTGCACCATTTCTTCTTTTTTGCTTTTCTTTATAATCGTCCCTGCCTCTTCCTCCTTCTGAATTTAGTGGGCTATGTTAGGCTGGATAGAAGCTCATGCAGAACATTATAAATGGTATTTTATTCCAGAGAAAGAAAAATAAATCACCTTAAGGAGGTGAGTATGTCTGTGTATGTGTAATGGAGTCGTGATTTAAGTGCCAATACTTAGAAACAGTGTTTTCATCTATGTGAATGTCCTATGGAATGTCCAGTTGTGTAGGACGCAGAATAATTCCTTCTTGTCCTGTGAGACTATCTCACCCACTGTGGGGCACAGCATCTGTGACTCCTACCTACTAAATGCCAGCAGCACTTACTTCTACACACCAACAAATTCCCAAAATACCTCTAGGCTGCATCCGCCCATCGTAATTACCACTATTGTAGATATTTCTTCCTAGATCTAGATTCTACATATATGCATTCATATACGATATTTGTTTTTCTCTTTCTGACTTACTTCACTCTGTAAGACAGTCTATTATACCTCAACAGAGCTGAAATTTACAAAAAACACATTAGAATATCGAGTTGAATATAACAGGGGTCGTTGTTGTTGTTTGCGTGCCCTGTTGCTAGGCAGCTCTAAGCCCCAGGGGTTCAAAGATGTGCACCAGAATAGAAACTTCAGGCTTTGAACTGCTGATTAAATATAGAAACACAGTCCATGTATTCACTGGACAGGGGTCAAAATGCTTGCTATTTGGCACTAGGAAAAAAAGGCCACTGGCAGTTCCTTGTACATAAATCGCCATGTTTTGCACCTTGTGGCCATTTATCTTAGCCGCCTCTGACTGGGAGCAGGAAAGAGCTGGGCCGCTGGCAGCTGTGTCCAGGCTCCTCCAAGCCTCTGTGAGAAGTCTGCCAAGAGGACCATTCTATCTGAGACGGACCGACAGCTGACCAAGCACACACTTCCCCCGGAGAGCTAAGAACTAGAGAGAAAAGGGCAGACTGCAAGTGTCAGGAATGCCTAGAGACTTACCGAGAGGGAGAGCATGCCTCTACTTCCTGAGAGCCTGGGTAGTGGCTAGCTGGAGAGGGGGAGTCGAGGGGAGGAAGGAGGGAGAGAGAGAGCAAATAAAGCAGAAACAGGTGAAGCAAGGAAAGAAGTTGAGTCAAAAGAATGACAGAGTGGATGTGGTTAGAAGCAGACTGCACCCTCTTCCAAGGAGATAACTGCTTGAGTTGCCGATGTGACATTGGAGGGGTGTGTGTGTGCGTGTGTGTGTGTGTAATATGGGGAGCATCCAGTTCTCTCTCAGTGTATTTACCTATCGCCATGTGTCTCCTTACATCTTTCCAAGAAGCCTTATCACCTAAGGTCAACAGAGCTTCTAACATTAAAGTCCCACTAATATGTTCAGTGAATTGATCATTTTCCTAATAAAATGTAGAGTCAACGGATCACAGAACAGCTCTATGGTTTAGCAATGTCCATAACCTCAGGCAGGCAAATGAGCCAATCAGTCTGTCTATAGGGAAGCAAAAGGCCGTAGTGGCAACAGGGGCAGCTTCTCAGCGCCATCTGATTGTGTGTCAAAGGTATATAGGGCCTGTGCCGCGAAATCTTCTGATTTTTCAAGAGAAGCTAGAAATCTCAATTTTATGTGAGTTCTCCTGATTTTTAAATGTGGGTTCAATTGGTTAGAAAAAAAAAACAATGAAAAGGGAAAAGAAAATATTTGTGCACAAGCTTTGTTTTATGATGTTGGATTTACAACTAACAACAAGGCTGATTTTTGATGGCCCTCTTGCAATGGCAGTCTGGGGCATAAATCAGTAACTATTTTCTATATTTCTTTTCCTTCACAAAAATGGCCTTGATCTTAGCTCAGCTCATGAAATAAGATTTCACTGTGTTGTTCTGAGTTTTCCTTTTCTGCTGGAAACTTCCAAGGCCCCTATCTGCAAGATAGGCAGTGATGAGTTGTGACATGTGTCCTGTATATCATTTGTCAACCCAAGTGACACTAAACTGAGAAGCTCTCATTTTGTACCAGAAACCTCTTTGCTTTGTTTCCTGTTGTTTCAGCGATCCAAAGAGATGGTGGTGTCTGGATGTGAATCAGGGCTCTTTACCTCCAATCTAAGGATTTCATCTGACAATAAGAAAATAGCTTACAGTTCACTGTAATTGGTCATCTTTTTATCGTCTTCACCAATTCTGTTTCTTTCTTTTTACTTATTCTACCCGAATTCTTTTTAGACTCTGTATTATTAGGAAGGTGGCTTCCGGTTTTAAGATTATTCCCTGTGACAGTTCCAGATCTTTTATCTGTAACCATTTTAATTTACACTTTCTTTTCTCATTCGTCACAAATAAAGGCTAAACGAGGCTTCAATAACATTTTCTACTTACCTTTAGTAGGTGCTGTAATTCATTGCACTCATCCTCTAGGAAGTGTTAATGCTGTGTTCATTTTGAGTTTAAATGCCAATGTATGGACACCTCCAGCTTGTCATTTGACATCCAGAGAACTTTACTTTCTAAATGGATGAGTTGGGCTCAGTTGCCTCATTCCCTTAGTGCTCACAAATCCTAATATTTGGATACCTTTTTATACTGTGGGTTTCACTGAACATTTATAAACCTTGCTTGAAATTGTCTGTGAAAGTGTTAATTTTAACACTATTGGGGGAATGAGAGGGTAGGTCAACTCTTGACTGGAGCATGGCTTCTAGAAATCTGCTATTCTACTGTCTTTGAGCTACTGCAGAAGGTTTTGATAGACACACTAATAAAAATCCCCTTTCTGGTAGGAGAAAGGGGTTGAAAATAATACTAGTGAGAAGAGGATATTTCCCGAAGAGCAGATGTGCTTGTAAAATCACTCACTTGAAACATTTATTGAAAAACTGTTCTATACAGACTGCTAAATGCCACACAGTTCCCAAGGAGTAAGATGAGATTTCTGAACTTACAAAAATTATAATTTAAAGGTAGTGCAGGGTGGGGGGGTTGTAGGAATGGCAGGAGAGTAAAATTGTCAGCTCCCTAGGACCAGAGGACCTCATCTACTATATTAAATCTCACACTGCTTCACATTCTAAAATATTAATGTCTAACATGTGTTTCCTGCTCATACAACTTTGTATCACATTCTCATTTAATGCTCACAGCAACCCTTTGAAGTGAAGGGGTGTTGTTCCCATATTACACTCAGGGGAAACGAGATTTGAGAGATGTTGTGTTCTTCAAGGCCCACCCAGATAGAAAAAGAAAGGGCTGGAAATGGAGCCCAGAACTTCCTTGCACACCTAGCACCCCTTCATAGCCACCCTCAGGAATAGCTAACCTGTGTGCTGGTCACAGCAAATATTTTCCATCAACACTGTCAGTCCTTCCCTTCATTTGGCTTATTGACTGAGCAAGGGAAAAAATAGCAAATGCTTTCAAATGCAAAGAGTTCTTTGACACAAATGTCTATACCAAATCCACATTGTAGTTGGTATAATGAAAACAAATATGACAAAGTGCTGATACTCTAAAGATGTACAACTAATTGTTCTCCTCTAATCCTTTATCAGCATTTATCATAACACATCCCAAGTCAAGTTACATCAAAATAACTTTTGGATCCTTATTTAAAATACTTATTCCCGACCATAAGGCCCCAAACTATTTAACCAACCTGTCCATGGTGGGACCCAGCGCTAAGCCTTTAAACACTTTCCCAAAAGTGAGGCACACTGAAGTCTGAGAAATACAGCTAGCTTATGGAGTATAGGTATTTCATGTATTATGGGTGAACTTACATTTAATTTTGCAGTGAATATAGATATTTAAAAGAAAACTAATGAAGTCAGCCAATAACACTACCCATGTTGTAGTTCCTGTCCCTCCAATGTAGTTGTAGCTACTCTCCAGAAATTAGAGGCAGATTGGTTCTCACACATTTATAGTGGTAACTCCTACTGGATATTATTAGAAAAAGGAGGGGGCTTCCCTGGTGGCGCAGTGGTTGAGAGTCTGCCTGACGATGCAGGGGACACGGGTTCGTGCCCCAGTCCGGGAAGATCCCACATGCCGCAGAGCAGCTGGGCCTGTGAGCCATGGCCGCTGAGCCTGTGCGTCCGGAGCCTGTGCTCCGCAACGGGAGAGGCCACAGCAGTGAGAGGCCCGCGTACTGCAAAAAAAAAAAAAGGAAGGAACTCCTGGATTACAAATTGAAAAGAAGAGAGGTAGAGTGGGTAGCAGAGAGTAAAGGGAGGTTATTGCAAATAAATAAACAAATCTTTGTAAAAAGGAGATTTGGGGAAAATTAAAGAAAAACAAAAGGAAAATGTTATAATTAGACCTTCATCCAGAGAACAAGCTAAGACAGTTATAAGAGCAGATGAAGGAGATGGGGCTCAGGAGGCAGAATATAAGGTTCATAAAATCAGAATGACATTTAACATTTGGTTGAAGGCCAAAAGCAGGGAAGGGGAGCCTTGAAAGGTATATTATTTGTAATAAAACTAAAGTAGTAATGTGGAGGTGTTTCACTGAAGCATTGAGGTGGGGAGATTCTGAAAACTATCTGATGATCCAGGATGATAAATCTTTTAAAATTTAGAGTTCTTTTATCATAAATTTGATACATATAAAACATAATTTACATTTTCTTCATTTAGTATGCTCTTTGATGTTCCATCTTAGGAGACTAGTAACATCTGTAAGGACTTTCATATGTTCATTCCAAAAATTAGTCTTTCACCGTAGTTTTATATAATATGTTAAGTTCCTATGAATCTTAGAATTTTACAGGAATCTTCTAAAACTGGAGAACACATTAATCTTAAGGGAATGGTAGTTGGTGCTTTAAATTTTGAAGTGATCCTAATAACGAGAGAAGAGTTTAGAATATGAATCAACTTCAGGTTGGTTGGGGAACCTGAAAGATTTGTAGAAGAGAGGATTGCATTTGGTGCACAGTAAAGAGCATGGTTTTCTAGGCAGTTTCCCAGTTGTGATTTGAGCTGGGAAAAGAAGGCAAAGTCTTAGAAGACATGGAGATCAGACAAGGGGGTATGAGGGTACATGTGAAACTCTGAAAAACTGATAGTATTGGAAATTGAAAGAAAATAATATTTGGTACTTGGTGCCTGTCAGGAGCAACGCAGGGAGAAAGAACTCCCAGTGGATTCCAGAATTACAAGCCTGAGGACACAACAGGGCAATGAGAATGATGGGAAGCATAAAAATTAGGAGAAATGTTTTCTTAGGGAAAAGAGCTCCATTCCAGATACACTTCATTCTAGCTACTGAGACATTAGAATCGAAAACCTTCTGGGCATGTTCAACTACACCACAGCGACAGAGAAGAAGGGAGGTGTGCAATCAGAGACATTTCTGAGTCATGGTGATTGAAAATGTGGTGGCGAATAAACCCCTAAAAGAAGGGTGTGTATAGAGGAGAAGGCAAGGCAAATCATGGGTCCTTCGATAGGAGGGAAGAAGGTCTCACAGTGAATATAGTCAGAAAACATATAGTCCAAAAGGTGCAAAGAACAATGAAGGAATAGGATTTCTCTTAAATCAGGGAGCATGTTGGAGGAAAACAAAAAGTGAAGAAATATTCAAAACTCTAGACAGGTGAGGCTGTTGATACTTCTAGAACTTAAATCCTTCTGGTTGATATGACAAACACAAAATAGGGAATTCTGTGGAAAATGCACTCGGAAGAATCCAATCAATGTCTACGTCTCTCCCCCCTTGTATTTGGTTTTGAATTTGATCACATTCAAAGTAAGAAAGGAAGGCAAGCATGTAATGTCCCAGTCACATTAAAGGAATTGATTAGGTCTCTGATAACTACATGCGTTGGGTTCATAATAAGTTAATTTAACCAAGGGTTCCATCTCAAGACTGCTGCTTTTTATTACACTAGCAGATATTTCACAATTTTCCTCAGTGCTCACACACACGTATAGGTTTCTTAGAGGGAGGAGGATGACTACAGTCACCCAAATTAATTTTCCCATTCAGACTCCTAATTACCAGTTAATTTCTCTAATCTGACGGCACCGACCTAAACAGGAAATCAGAAGGCAGACATTTCAGCAACCTCAAATTAGCTGGGTGGTTTTCCCAAATCATTGAGGCACCCAACACTAGTGTGCCTGCACTCCCTATGTTCTACATGCCAGCACAACCACTCTGGTGATTTCAGAGCCAAAAAAGGTAATTGGAAGCAGCCAAGTATTTCTATGTGATTTCACCTTCTCAGTGGGCAGAAGTGAGCAATGGGTGAAAACAAACACCAAACCCAATTACAGTCCCACACACGGTGGAGTGACTATTTAAGAGCCCTGGAACTGGGCCTAGACAACCACCACCGATGGACAGAGGCCGTGAGCTGTCTGGAGAGCAGGAAGGAAAGAGGACAGGATGCATGCTCCCCAGAATGAAAATAAGGCTGACGTGTCCTGAGGAGATGCAGTCAGTAAGCAGAGGGCACGGAGAGTTTCTACTGAAAACCATGCAAAGTTATGCCTTGAAGAAGCAAAGCTGCTTGCGAACATGATCCTTTCCTTCAGGGGTTTATAATCCAGTGGGAAAACAGATGAATAAACGTACAATTGAAATATAGTCTAGACATTCACAGAGAGATAGACAAGATGAAAAGGCAATGGGCTATGTACCAGATGAAGGAACAAGATAAAACCCCAGAAAAACAGCTAAATGAAGTGGAGATAGGCAACCTTCCAGAAAAAGAATTCAGAATAATGATAGTGAAGATGATCCAGGACCTTGGAAAAAGAATGGAGGCAAAAATGGAGAAGATGCAAGAAATGTTTAACAAAGATCTAGAAGAATTAAAGAACAAACAAACAGAGATGAACAATACAATAACTTAAATGAAAACTACACTAGAAGGAATCAATAGCAGAATAACTGAGGCAGAAGAACAGATAAGTGACCTGGAAGACAGAATGGTGGAATTCACTGTGGCAGAACAGAATAAAGAAAAAAGAATGAAAGAAATGAAAACAGCCTAAGAGACCCCTGGGACAACATTAAACGCAACAACATTCGCATTATAGGGGTCCCAGAAGGAGAAGAAAGAGAGAAGGACCTGAGAAAATATTTGAAGAGATTATAGTTGAAAATTTCCCTAACATGGGAAAGGAAATAGCCACCTAAGTCCAGGAAGCACAGAGAGTCCCAGGCAGGATAAACCCAAGGAGAAACACGCCGAGACACATAGTAATCAAATTGGCAAAAATTACAGACAAAGAAAAATTACTGAAAGCAGCAAAGGAAAAATGACAAATAACATACAAGGGAACTCCCATAAGGTTAACAGCTGATTTCGCAGCAGAAACTCTACAAGCCAGAAGGGAGTGGCATGATATACTTAAAGTGATGAAAGGGAAGAACCTACAACCAAGATTGCTCTACCCAGCAAGGATCTCATTCAGATTTGATGGATAAATCGAAAGCTTTACAGACAAGCAAAGGCGAAGAGAATTCAACACCACCAAACCAGCTCTACAACAAATGCTAAAGGAACTTCTCTACGTGGAAAACACAAGAGAAGAAAAGGACCTACAAAAACAAACCCGAAACAATTAAAATGGTAATAGGAACATACATATCGATAATTACCTTAAACGTGAATGGATTAAACACTCCAACCAAAAGACACAGGCTTGCTGAATGGATACAAAAACAAGACCCATATATATGGTGTCTACAAGAGACCCACGTCAGACCTAGGGACACATACAGACTGAAAGTGAGAGGATGGTAAAAGATATTCCATGCAAATGGAAATCAGAAGAAAGCTGGAGTAGCAATACTCATATCAGATAAAATAGACTTTAAAATAAAGAATGTTACAAGAGACAAGGAAGGACACTACATAATGATCAAGGGATCAATCCAAGAAGAAGATATAACAATTATAAATATATATACACCCAACATAGGAGCACCTCAATACATAAGGCAACTGCTAGCAGCTCTAAAAGAGGAAATCGACAGTAACACAATAATAGTGGGGGACTTTAACACCTCATTTACACCAATGAACAGATCATCCAAACAGAAAATTAATAAGAAAACACAAGCTTTAAATGACACAATAGACCAAATAGATTTAATTGATATTTATAGGACATTCCATCCCAGAACAGCAGATTACACTTTCTTCTCAAGTGTGCATGGAACATTCTCCAGGATAGATCACATCCTGGGTCACAAATCAAGCCTCAGTAAATTTAAGAAAACTGAAATCATATCAAACATGTTTTCTGACCACAACGCTATGACATTAGAAATCAGTTACAGGGATAAAAACGTAAAACACACAAACACATGGCGGCTAAACAATACGTTACTAAATAACCAAGAAATCACTGAAGAAATCAAAGAGGAGATCAAAAAGTACCCAGAGACAAATGACACTGAAAACACCACGATCCAAAACCTATGGGATGCAGCAAAAGCAGTTCTAAGAGGGAAGTTTATAGCTATACATGCCTACCTCAAGAAACAAGAAAAATCTCAAATAAACAATCTAACCTTACATCTAAAGGAACTAGAGAAAGAAGAGCAAACAAAACCCAAAGTTAACAGAAGGAAAGAAATCATAAATATCAGAGCAGAAATAAATGAAATAGAAACAAGGAAAACAATAGCAGAGATCAATGAAACTAAAAGTTGGTTCTTTGAGAAGATAAACAAAATTGATAAACCTTTAGCCAGACTCATCAAGAAAAAGAGGGAGAGAGGCTTCCCTGGTGGCGCTGTGGTTGAGAGTCCGCCTGCCAATGCAGGGGACGTGGGTTCGTGCCCCGGTCCGGGAAGATCCCACATGCTGCGGAGCGGCTGGGTCCGTGAGCCATGGCCGCTGAGCCTGCGCGTCCGGAGCCAGTGCTCCGCAATGGGAGAGGCCACAACAGTGAGAGGCCTGCGTACCGCAAAAAAAAAAAAAAAGGAACGAAATTGGGTCATTTGTAGAGACGTGGATGGATCTAGAGACTGTCATACAGAGTGAAGTAAGTCAGAAAGAGAAAAACAAATATCGTATATTGACACATATATATGGAACCTAGAAAAATGGTACAGATGAACCGGTTTGCAGGGCAGAAATTGAGACACAGATGTAGAGAACAAACGTATGGACACCAAGGGGGGAAAGCGGCAGGGGGTGGAGGTGGTGGTGTGATGAACTGGGAGATTGGGATTGACATGTATGCACTGATGTGAATAAAATGGATGACTAATAAGAACCTGCTCTATAAAAAAATAAAATTCAAAAAAAAATACAGTCTAATGAATACCATAATAAGGGTAAGTGGAGAGCATAATGGGAATACATGGGAGGCACAACTAATGGAGCTTGAGGTATAAAAACAGTAGGTCATCCATTCACTCGTACAATGATGATCACAAAAACCGATAATAATGGCTATCCAGTAGGTTAGATAGTGCCTATGGCTTTCAGAGGACATTCATATAGATTCTCACTGTCTTTGTTAGAACAGTATTAGAAAGTTAGGGAAAGTGTTATTGGCTTAGTTTTACAATATACACTTGAACAATGTATTGAAGAAAACACAGTTAATTAGTAAAATGGGTGATGCCGTATTTTCTAAATTGTAGTCCAGTGGTTTTTCCACGCTGTTTATTGTATGTTTTGAATATTTACTTGGAGACTCAAAAGCAGAATTATCCTTGGATTCTGGCTTTTAGATAGTACATAACATAGTATAATAAGGAAGACAAAACAGATTGCATATTTGCAGATGAACAGGATTAATTAGCAATGTAACTGAAGCTATTAGCATTGACCTTCCTGGTGTGTGTATCCATCATGGAGACAGTTGATTTTTATTTAAGTTTCTCAAAAGGCACACCATCAACCTTCTAGCAGTCAGTATAAATGGTATTTGGTTGAATAGTCAGCTACCATGGGAGGAATCCCAAGAATCAGACAAACTGGGAAAAGAAAAGTATATGGGCTGAACTGTGTCCCATCAAAATGTATGTGTTGAAATCCTAACCCTCACAACCTCAGAATGTGACTGTATCTGGAGACAGGACCTTTGAAGAAGTAAAGTTAAAATGAGACCATTAGGGTGAGTCCTAAAGCAATATGACTGGGGTTCTCATAAAAAGAGGAGGTTATGACACAGTAACTCAGGAGGGAAGACCAGGTGAAGACACAGGGAGAAGGCAGCCATCCATAAGCCAAAGAGAGAGGCTTCAGAGGAAAGCAACCCTGCCAGCACCTTGATTTCAGACTTCAGGCCTCCAGAACTGTGAGGAAATAAATTTCTATTGTGTAAGCCCCGCCAGTCTGTGGTGCTGTGTAATGGCAGCCCCAGAAAACGAATACAAAAAGCATTTTCTCTTCATTGTGAAAATCAACGGAACTCTCTATATGCAAATAGTTAAGTCTTTGCCTATGTAAAATCCCTGTTGTTGTAGAGAAATGGGTGAAATACACAGGAATAAACAGTTCGTGATACTTAGTAAATACTGGTACTTTTATAATTCTGTGAAATGGGGTAAAACACCTAGTCTGAGCCATGAGCCAATGCCTTGGTCTGGGATATCAGGCCAATGATGGCACGTTGATGGGAATTATTAGCAGCCAGTTTGGTCCAGTTGGTGTAGGGTAAGGGTGACATCCAGTGGCTGGTTTTATCAGCCAGGCTCCTGGACACAGACTCAGGGAGTGAGCCAGATATTGGAGAAGGGGCTTTCAGATCACTGATCAATTTTATGTCCGGTACAGTTCTACGAGAGGTAATAATGAAACTTTAGATAAAAGCTGTGGTTAATCTACATTTGCAAGCCTGGGCAGTAGTGCTCTCATAGCGTTACTATTAGAACATCAGGAACATGCTGATAGCCAAAGAAAAGCCCAAGCAAAACAAACAAACAAAACTACAATAAATTAACTTAATCTTTGACACTCAATTCTTTCTACTACCTATAAAAGACCCAGAAACAATTTACGAAAGGAGGAAAAAGTCCTTTAACACAATATTACTATCATGTCAGTTACCTTGCTAACGGAATGGGGTAATGGAATAAGGTAGCAATACATAAGGCATTTTAATTTAAAGGTAGATATGTTTAATTGCAGTGCCCAGTTACTAAACTACTGTCAAGAAGGGCTTAAAATGATGTTTTAATTTGCAAAAACCTATACGTCAAATTGCCCAGCCCTGAAAAATAATATCATTTTACTTTATATTTTTGGTTGATTTTCCTGTCTTCCTTTTAGCTTGTGAGGGAAGCTGACCTTTGCAACTGTGAATATGTGAGTGGAGGCAGTCGTCATCAGCTGTGATTGCTGACCCCTATTTGAATGTGTCATCCAAGCAAAGAGAAGCTATGCTCTCTGCCTTTGAGTAGTTTCTATATCTATACGTAATTCAAAAAAGATGAAGACTCCAGATATGTCAGTGTCACATCCATGTGCACATTGCATGCGGGTATCGGGGAGAGTTGTGTTTTTATGTAGAGGAGCAATGATTTCACTTGTCCCCCTGCTCAGATAGGGCATCCTGGGGGCAATGGGGGAAAATGGACATATTTCAGCACACGTGGAATCTGCCTTTCTCTTTTCATGCGGAAGAGCATGAGTAAAGCTAGAGGGGATCCTGAGGGCTATTTATGACATAGATGGTGGAGACCCAGCCTAAACCTTCCGTGACCCCACCAACCCACTGGTCAGCTCCGCGAGCATCAGATACTCCAGCCCCTCAGCACTTGGTCTTGTAGGTTGCATGCACTAATGTGCAACGATGTGAGGGATGCACACATCAGTCTGATTTGTTCCCCACTGCATACCCATTGCCTGAAACAATCCAAGATCAGCAGCGGGTGTTTAATAAACACGCACTGAGCCCCAAAAGCCAAGAGGGAAAGTGACCCAAGAGGGAAATGGACAAGCAGGACAAGGGGAAGATGAGATAGGAGTGAGCAAGTAGTTGGGGAACCGGAAGATTATATTCAGGATGTGGTGCAATTCAAGCGTTAGAATGATGAAAGATCTTCAGAATGGCATCAATTAAGCATTACCTAAGATTAAGAAAGGAAGAAAGGTTAATGTCCAAGAGTGAAAAAGAAATATGCACCCCAGAGCACAAGCCTGTCAACGGTGTCTTCTGGAGTTGAGCCACGTCGCAACTCAGTCAGGAAAGGCTTCCTGAGGGTAGGTCATTAGCTGAGCCTTGAGGGATCTGCGTAAATGGAGAGAAGAAGGGGCTGCATCCCAAGAAATGGGAGGGTGTGGGAAGAGTCCTGGCAACAAAAATTGAGTAGGGCATATATTTGGAAGCTTTCCCTGAACTAGAGGATAGTAAGAGTTAGTATGAAAAGAATTAATGGGACCACATTGTACATGGCTACTTCCAAGCTACAGTGTGCAAACTTTGAACTGTAGGCGGTAACTTTTTGAAAACTCTGTAAGGAATACTAATGTGTAGTGATGTACAGGATGAATTCTAATAGGGAGACACAAGAAATAAATCAATTAAGAAGCTATTTCATAACCCAGATGATTCCACACAGGTTTGAAATATAGTATTGGCAAAGAAAATGGTAAAAATAAGATGAAAACAAGGCATAGATGTAATTTAAATAAGAATTGATAGAATATAACTCCTTTTTGGTTAAGTAGTTAAATATGGCAAATCCTTAGTGTCTGCACTATGATGTCATTGGTGGAGAAAATTCAGGACAAGGAGCCAGTCGGGGACATGGAAGTCTGTTGACTTTGCTCAGGGACATGATGGCTAGATTACAATGTGAGAGTGTTCGCTAGATATTAGGAGACAGGACTGGAGTTCAAGTGCAAGGTCAGTCATAGAAATGCAGAATTAAGTTGTGAAGCCATATGAAAGGATGAATTTTCTAAAGGGCAAACGATGGATTGAAAAGAACACATACTAAATTTTAAAGACATACCTATAATCAAGGGAAATTGGAGAGACGGAGAGCCAGAGAAGAATGAGGAATATTTAGGTTTTATTAACTCACATGGTGGTTTGATTCTTTGCTTATATAAACATTTATTTAATTATTTGTCTCACGTCCCAGCTTCTGAATCAGAGTTCCCTTATAATATTAAACACTTACCTAAGAATTAACAAAGTCTTTTAAGTTCTTTAAAGTTCTTTAAGACTTATTTTACATCTGTGTCATGACAAAATTAACAAATTTGGAATCCAAAAACCAGGTCTCAAATTCTGGCAATCACTTGTTGAGTATATGGCCTTGGGCAAATTCTAAAATCTGAGGCTTCAGCTAAAAAATGAGGATGAAAGATACTCCACAATATTGTTAGATAGAGAGAGAGAGAGAGAGAGAGAGAGAGAGATAAAGTAAATGTGCTAATGCAGATAAAGAGGCTATGCCAGGGAACTAAGTATTAGTCCTGACTCTTCCCTACTTCCTTAGAAAATGCAACCTGAAAAGGCCACTATTCAGTAGTCATGCGTAACACCCATTCATTCATTTAGACTTAAAGTTTCTACCATGATTACACATGTTCCAGATGCTGAGGATACATCAGAGAGCGTGACAGATTCTCATCTTCTTAGGGTTCCTAGACTAGTGGCGGAAAGAGACCTAAACAAGTAAACTGAAAATATATATAACTTCAGGCAGTGAAAAACTCTTTGAATTAAAATAAAGCAGCAGAAGAGAATGACAAGATTTATGTGGGAGTAGCTCTATTTTAGATGCGATACTCGAGGGACACAAGACTTAAATGAAATGGGGGGCAGGGGGCATCAGCCTGGGGAGATGGCTGGGGAGAGAGTGCGCGGGGCGTGGACAGCAAGTTCAGGGTCCATGCGATGGCCCTGAGTGGACAATATGAGGAACAGGAAGAAGACACCTGTTGTGGCTGGTGTGGCATGGGCAAGGGCAGAGGTCAGGGCTGCGGGCAATGGTAAGATCATGTGGGTCCTCTGAGCTAGAATGAGGAGTTTGCGTTATTTTTCTCTGAGGGATGAGATGCCATTGGCGATTTCAGAGCAAGGCGGTAGCATCATCTGTTTTGAAGGAAAATTCGAGTTCCTAAATTCAGATAGAGAAATGCTTATTAAGTCTCTACATTGTGCTTCTCTAAGCCTCTCATTTCCTCCCCCAGCCCATGGCCTGTGTATCAATGCTGTGCTTTGAGTTCTGTTCACGGTGAACTGCAGCAAAGATCCTTCCAAGTCTGACGCGAGGGGAAAACAATCGCACAATTTTAAAGGGTTTCAGAAGATTTGAATTAAAAAAAAAAAAGAAATGATGAAACAAATTTCCAGGGCACATACTTTTCCTTTACCCTACTTCAAACGAACAAAAGAAAGTCTCAGGATATGTCATTATACACAGCTTCCTTATTTAGACAGACACCAGTCTTTACAAGTTAGTGATGGAGACTTTGACTTCATGTTTAAGTACAAAAGTAGCAGAGACTTTAAGTTGTAGATTGGCCTGCACATAATGAATCCTTTTTTGTGAAATGTTGCAAGAATTTCTTAGAAAAAAAAATTAGAACATATGCTGCTTCACAAGTGCTTTTGCTGAAAAGACACAAAATCGGCAGCAATATTTCTGGCTGCTGAGATACTGTGGCAGCTGCTTCTGAAAGATAGAGGCTAACAAAGAAACCAAGGGTGCCTTTGTAACTCCACACAGTTGGTGGTATTTTATAGCTTGGTTCTTAGCTAGTAATGGTAATTCTCTCAATCAAATGACTGGGACAACTTATTAGCAATGAGTTATTTTAGCTTCATCTTAACTTTGAATAGTAAGTTTTGAACCACTGGCACTCAGTCCATTCCAGATACCAAAACCAATGCTCCAGGATAGTAAGGGAATAGCCCAGTGCCACTCCGTTAATAAGTAGTTGTGCCACGACTAAACTCAAGTCCATCAGCTTCCAAAGTCTGTGTCCTTAATATCTTACACAGAACAGCAGAGTGGGAGGTCATTCAGGGCATTACATTTATTGAAAATAAAGAAATACTACTTTATGTGCTAAAAAATGTTTTCTTAGGGAAACACATAGCTCATATAATTTATCTCATTGCTCCTTCAAAACGTTATCATTTGACAGAAAAGAAAATGTCAGTTTTTCTTTTTGTAAATATAGTACTCAAATCAAATTACCATTGGACATTAAATGAGCATATTAAAACAATAATAATGATAGGAGTGTTTTCCATGGAATATTCAGGCCAACAGTTCAAACACCAAATATTTATAGCTTCTTATTGGATACATGTAAATTCATTGATTTATATGCTTTTTATGTTCAGCATTTTTTACATTTATGAGAAACACTTGAGCAGTATTTCAAATGGAATTAATATTAATTTAAGCATATTTTTATCTGAAAGTATTGTTGAGGCACATTTTTCCCTCAATTGTTTTTTCTTTGAAAGTTTTATTAGGCCCCGAAATAGATTGAAATAGTTGAAGCTCTCTAAGGCTTTGAGTATTGGGTCTGCTATTGTTTTTTGGATTATAGTGAAGCCATGTTCTGAATTAGGAAGAAACTTTTATTAGTAGTAGTATGTACAAATGACATTGTTGTCTGCCTGACTTTTGGTCCCAGCTGCAGTCTCTGGCCCTTTCAAAGGATTCTTTAATAACATATAAAGATAAAGGGATGAGATAACTAAGGGAGGTACCAGGATTAAGAGGCCAGGGGAAGAAGAGACGATGACGCTTTGACATCTTCTATGACTTTTTCAGTCATTCGTCTTTTGTTCATTGACAGTAGGGTTAACACGTATAACTAATCCTTGGTTGCCAGGGATACCTTTTGAGAACAGAGGAAATTTACAAATTGGTCTTAGATATTTTGGAAGAAACAGAAAGAGTAGAAGCCACTTTCTTTAAGAAATTACTGTCTGTGTATCCATAAATACGCATGTGTTCACACATGTATACAAATACACGCAACCGTATTCAAAACCCATAGTACAATCTATAGACACTCTATAGAGAAGGGGAGATTTGTATGAACCAAAAGAGCCAGGGTCCATAAATGGACAAGAACTTGAACTGTGCCTTGAGAATGATGAACATTTGATAATGGGGAGCAGGGAAGAAGTGAGCAGAGCAGAGCATAGGTAATGCAAAGATAGGAGTCAATGAGCATATCGTAGGTCAATGTCAGTGAGTCAGCAAGGAGGCCGGCCTGCCTGTTGGAAGAGGCTCCTGTAGGAACAGTGGGAAAAAGCACTGGCTGCAAGTTGAGGCCAGTTGCTGATGGTTTAGGCTTTCTCTGATGCGTGAATTGTTTGCACAAGGAGAACCATGCTGAAGTGGTGCTGTAATAGTCCCATGATGTGGGTAGTATTGGCAAGAAGTGGACAATAGGTTGGCTTAGCTAATGGCAATGGAGAATATTAGGTCGGTAAAACACAAGTGAGATTTTAAAGGACCAACAAAATTTAACTGTATTTGATCATTAAGCTAGTGCTGTGGGCAGACGATTGCTCTCAGGTAGAATAACATATTACAACCACTTCTTAAGTAAATAATTTGGCTGCCTGGACTTTCTTGATTTACAGAGGCAAGAGTCAAAGCCATTTGCTCTATCGGCTACTCTCACCAAGCAGCTCAAGGATATGGTTCCCTTCACATGTCTAATCACACTTTCATTACAGGATGCATATAGATTTTTCCCCTCTGGGCTTTTAAAGGGCATGTGGGGTTTACAGAAAGTTTGAAATCTCTCTCTCTAACCTTGAGACTAAATTAATGTTATTTTAGACTCAAAACTTTCTCCTGCACATATTAGATCATTAATGTAATTGAAAGAGATTTGAATCCCAGATGTTTATGCATTTGCAATCCCAAAGGTTTCCCTCAGGGATTCATTCTCCTTTGCAGTTAGAGACACAACGGAAAGGCAGCCTCAAAGCAAGCAAACAGTGTCAGTTAAATTCAGATGTCAGCCTGACTCTGGTGACAGCCCTGGAGTGTAACATGGTCACACTAGGTCTCACATCAATTTCTGAATTTTGCCAATTAGGATATTACAAAGACTGTCTAACGAAGACTGGCATTTTAACAAATGACCCCTCTTAATGACTGTCCCTCCTGCATTCACTAGTGCAGAACAAATCCTTTTGTAACGAAGCAGGTTTCCACGGACTCTGATCTAGAGAGGTGTCAGTGGAAGAGGGGCTGCAAACAGTAGCGCTCTGCTCCGGGAAGCTAAAAGTTAGACGAAGAGATACAATAAAGAGATGCTCCCCACACTCCCTACGCCTCAGATGGCCCTGCTGCGTTATTCTTTATCCATAAATGCCCCAGCCCCTTGTCTGCTGGAAGCCAGATTTGAGATTTGTTCTCCTGTCTCCTCCTTGGCTGCCTTATGAATAAGCCCTGTCTTCATTGCAAATCTTGGATGTCTCAGCGTTTTGGCCTACTGTGTTCCTGACAAAGGAAACCTGGCTCGGATAAATCGCCCAGCAAAGATAATCCAAGACACCAGTCAGATTTTTACCACAGTTGTCTATGCCATGTAGATGATAGGGTCTCCATGCTCTGGCCGGGTGTTAGGCCTGAGCCTTTGGGGTGGGAGAGCCAAGTTCAGGACATTGGACCACCAGAGACCTCCTGGCCCTACATAATATCAATTGGTGAGAGCTCTCCCAGAGATCCATCTCAACGCTAAGACCCAGCTCCACTCAACAACCAGCAAGCTCCAGTGCTGGACACCCCATGCCAAACAACTAGCAAGAGAGGAACACAACCCCACCCATTAGCAGAGAGGCTGTCTAAAATCATAGTAAGTTCACAGACACCCCAAAGCACACCACTAGATGCAGTCCTGCCCACCAGAAAGACAAGATCCAGCCTCACCAGAACACAGGCACCAGTCCGCTCCACCAGGAAGCCTACACAACCCACTGAACCAACCTTACCCACTGGGGGCAGACACCAAAAACAACAGTAACTACGAACCTGCAGCCTGTGAAAAGGAGACCCCCAAACACAGTAAGTTAAGCAAAATGGGAAGACAGAGAAAGATGCAGCATATGAAGGAGCAAGGTAAAAACCCACCAGACCTAACAAATGAAGAGGAAATAGGCAGTCTACCTGAAAAAGAATTCAGAGTAATGATAGTAAAGATGATCCAAAATCTTGGAAATAGAATGGAGAAAATACAAGAAATGTTTAACAAGGACCTAGAAGAACTAAAGAGCAAATAAACAATGATGAAAAACAAATTAAATGAAATTAAAAATTCTCTAGAACGAATCAATACCAGAATAACTGAGGCAGAAGAACGGATAAGTGACCTGTAAGATAAAATAGTGGAAATAACTACCGCAGAGCAGAAAAAAGAATGAAAAGAATTGAGGACAGTCTCAGAGACCTCTGGGACAACGTTAAGTGCACCAACATTCGAATTATAGGGGTCCCAGAAGAAGAACAGAAAAAGAAAGGGACTGGAAAAATATTTGAAGAGATTATAGTTGAAAACGTCCCTAATATGGGAAAGGAAATAGCCAATCAAGTCCAGGAAGCACAGAGAGTCCCATACAGGATAAATCCAGGGAGAAACACTCCAAGGCACATATTAATCAAACTATAAAAATTAAATACAAAGAAAACATATTAAAAGCAGCAAGGGAAAAGCAACAAATAACATACAAGGGAATCCCCATAAGGTTAACAGCTGATCTTTCAATAGAAACTCTGCAAGCCAGAAGGGACTGGCAGGACATATTTATATTTAAACTGATGAAAGGGAAGAACCTACAACCAAGATTACTCTACCCAGCAAGGATCTCATTCAGATTTGACAGAGAAATTAAAACCTTTACAGACAAGCAAAAGCTAAGAGAATTCAGCACCACCAAACCAGCTTTACAACAATGCTAAAGGAAATTCTCTAGGCAGGAAACACAAGAGAAGGAAAAGACCTACAATAACGAACCCAAAACAATTAAGCAACTGGTAATAGGAACATACATATCGATAATTACCTTAAATGTAAATGGATTAAATGCTCCCACCAAAAGACATACACTGGCTGAATGGTACAAAAACAAGACCCACATGTATGCTGTCTACAAGAGACCCACTTCAGACCTAGGGACACATACAGACTGAAAGTGAGGGGATGGAAAAAGATATTCCATGCAAATGGAAATCAAAAGAAAGCTGGAGTAGCAATTCTCATGTCAGACAAAATAGACGTTAAAATAAAGACTATTAACAAGAGACAAAGAAGGACACTACATAATGATCAAGGGATCAAACCAAGAAGAAAATATAACAATTGTAAATATTTATGCACCCAACATAGGGGCACTTCACTACATACAGCAAATGCTAGGAGCCAGAAAAGGGGAAATCAACAGTAGCACAATCATAGTAGGGGACTTTTACACCCCACTTTCACCAATGGACAGATCATCCAAAATGAAAATAAGGAAACACAAGCTCTAAATGATACATTAAACAAGATGGACTTAATTGATATTTATAGGACATTTCATCCAAAAACAACAGAATACACTTTCTTCTCAAGTGCTCATGGAACATTCTCCAGGATAGATCATACCTTGGGTCACAAATCAAGCCTTGGTAAATTTAAGAAAATTGAAATCGTATCAAGTAACTTTTCCAACCACAATGCTATGAGACTAGAAATCAATTACAGGGGAAAAAAAACTAAAAAATACAAACATATGGAAGCTAAACAATATGCTACTAAATAACCAAGAGATCACTGAAGAAATCAAAGAGGAAATCAAAAAATACTTAGAAACAAATGACAATGAAAACACGACGACCCAAAACTTATGGGATGAAGCAAAAGCAGTTCTAAGAGGGAAGTTTATAGCAATACAATCCTACATCAAGAAACAAGAAACATCTCAAATAAACAACCTAACCTTACACCTAAAGCAATTAGAGAAGGAAGAACAAAAAACCCCAAAAGTTAGCAGAAGGAAAGAAATCATAAAGATCAGATCAGAACTAAATGAAAAAGAAATGAAGGAAACAATAGCAAATATCAATAAAACTAAAAGCTGTTTCTTTGAGACGAGAAACAAAATTGATAAACCACTAGCCAGACTCATCAAGAAAAAAAGGGAGAAGACTCAAATCAATAGAATTAGAAATGAAAAAGGAGAAGTAACAACTGACACTGCAGAAATACAGAGGATCATGAGAGATTACTACAAGCAACTATATGCCAGTAAAATGGACAACCTGGAAGAAATGCACAAATTCTCAGAAAAGCACAACCTTCTGAGAATGAACCAGGAAGAAATAGGAAATATAAACAGACCAATCACAATCACTGAAATTGAAACTGTGATTAAAAGTCTTCCAACAAACAAAATCCCAGGACTAGATGGATTCACAGGCGAATTCTATCAAACATTTAGGGAAGAGCTAACACCTATCCTTCTCAAACTCTTCCAAAATATAGCAGAGGGAGGAACACTCCCAAGCTCATTCTACGAGGCCACCATCACCCCGATAGCAAAACCAGAAAAACATGTCACAAAAAAAGAACACTACAGGCCAATATCCCTGATGAACATAGATGCAAAAATCCTCAAGAAAATACTAGCACATTAAAAGGATCATAAACCCATGATCATTCCTGAGTTTATCCCAGGAATGCAAGGATTCTTCAGTACACGCAAATCAATCAATGTGATACACCATATTAACAAACTGAAGGGTAAAAACCATATGATCATCTCAATAGATGCAGAAAAAGCTTTTGACAAAATTCAACACCAATTTATGATACAAACTCTCCAGAAAGTAGGCATGTTCCCTTACCTCAACATAATAAACGCCATATATGACAAACAAACAGCAAACATCGTTCTCAATGGTGAAAAACTGAAACCATTTCGACTAAGATCAGGAACAAGACAAGGTTGCCAACTCTCACAGCTTTTATCGAACATAGTTTGGAAGTTTTAGCCACAGCAGTCAGAGACAAAAAAGAAATAAAAGGAATCCAAATCGGAAAAGAAGTAAAACTGTCACCATTTGCAGATGACATGATACTATACATAGAGAATCATAAAGACTCTACCAGAAAACTACTAGAGCTAATCAAAGAATTTGGTAAGGTACCAGGATACAAAATTAATGCACAGAAATCTCTTGCATTCCTATACACTAATGACAAAAAATCTTAAAGAGAAATTAAGGAAACACTCCCATTTACCACTGCAACAAAAGGAATAAAATCCCTATGAATAGAGCTACCTAAGGAGGTAAAAGACCCATACGCAGAAAACTATAAGACCCTGATGAAAGAAATTAAAGATGATACAAACTGATGGAGAGATATACCGTGTTCTTGGATTGGCAGAATTAACATTGTGAAAATGACTCTACTACCCAAAGCAATCTACAGATTCAATGTAACCCCTCTCAAACTACCAATGACATTTTTCACAGAACTAGAACAAAAAAAATTCACAATTTGTATGGAAACACAAAAGAACCCAAATAGCCAAAGCAATCTTGAGAAAGAAAAAACAGAGCTGGAGCAATCAGGCTCCCTGACTTCAGACTATACTACAAAGCTACGTAATCAATACAGTATGGTACTTGCAGAAAAACAGAAATATAGATCAATGGAACAGGATATAAAGCCCAGAGATAAACCCGTGCACATATGGTCACCTTATCTTTGATAAAGGAGTCACGAATACAATGGAGAAAAGACAGCCTCTTCAATAAGTGGTGCTGGGAAAACCAGAGAGCTGCATGTAAAAGAATGAAATTAGAACACTCCCTAACACCACACACAAAAATAAACTCTAAATGGATTAAAGACCTAAATGTTAGGCCAGACACTATAAAACTCTTTAGAGGAAAACATAGGCAGAACACTCTATGATGTAAATCACAGCAAGATACTTTTTGACCCACCTCCTACAGTAATGGAAATAAAAACAAAAATAAAAAATGGGACCTAATGAAACTTAAAAGCTTTTGCACAGTAATGGAAACCATAAACAAGATGAAAAGACAACACTCAGAATGGGAGAAAATATTTGCAAACGAAACAACTGACAAAGGATTAATCTCCAAAATATACAAGCAGCTCATGCAGCTCAATATCAAAAAACAACCCAATCCAGAAGTGGGCAGAAGACCTAAATAGACATTTCTCCAAAGAAGGTATACAGATTGCCAACAAACACATGAAAGGATGCTCAACATCACTAATCATTAGAGAAATGCAAATCAAAACTATGTAGTGAGGTGCCACCTCACACAGGACAGAATAGCCATCATCAAAAAATCTACAAACAGTAAATGCTGGAGAGGGTGTGG